>NW_028270144.1:90485234-91152734 GCF_037043375.1 Chiloscyllium plagiosum
ATCAATTTTCTTTATCACCTCTTCAAAAAACTCATTAAAGTTTGTGAGACACAATTTCCCACAAAGTCTTGCTGACTACCCCAATCAGTCCTTGCTTTTCCAAATGCATGTAAATCCTGTCCCACAGAATTCTCTCCAACAATTTAACGGTATTAGGCAAGAACTTTCAAAAGCTGATTGGAGGCAAATGTTCGCAGGTAAAGGGATGGTTGGAAAATGGGAAGCCTTCAGAAATGAGATAACAAGAATCCAGAGAAAGTATATTCCTGTCAGGGTGAAAGAGAAGGCTGGTAACTATAGGGAATGCTGGATGACTAAAGAAATTGAGGGTTTGGTTAAGAAAAAGAAGGAAGCATATGTCAGGTACAGACAGGATAGAACGAATGAATCCTTAGAAGAGTATAAAGAAAGTAGGAGTATACTTAAGAGGGAAATCAGGAGGGCAAAACGGGGACATGACATAGCTTTGGCAAATACAATTAAGGAGAATCCAAAGGGTTTTTACAAATATATTAAGGACAAAAGGGTAACTAGGGAGAGAATAGGGCCCCGCAAAGATCAGCAAGGCGGCCTTTGTGTGGAGCCACAGAAAATGGGGGGGATACTAAATGAATATTTTGCATCAGTATTAACTGTGGGAAAGGATATGGAAGATATAGACTGTAGGGAAATAGATGGTGACATCTTGCAAAATGTCCAGATTACAGAGGAGGAAGTGCTGGATGTCTTGAAATGGTTAAAGGTGAATAAATCCCCAGGACCTGATCAGGTGTACCCGAGAACTCTATGGGAAGCTAGAGAAGTGATTGCTGGGCCTCTTGCTGAGATATTTGTATCATTGATAGTCACAGGTGAGGTGCCGGAAGACTGGAGGTTGGCAAAGTGGTGCCACTGTTTAAGAAGGGTGGTAAGGACAAGTGAGCCTGACCTCGGTGGTGGGCAAGTAGTTGGAGGGAATCCTGAGGGACAGAATGTACAGGTATTTGGAAAAGCAAGGACTGATTAGGGATAGTCAACATAGCTTTGTGCATGGGAAATCATGTCTCACAAACTTGATTGAGTTTTTTGAAGAAGTAACAAAGAAGATTAATGAGGGCAGAGCAGTAGATGTGATCTATATGGATTTCAGTAAGGCGTTCGACAAGGTTTTCCCCATGGGAGACTGGTTAGCAAGGTTAGATCTCATGGAATACAGGGCGAACTTGCCATTTGGATACAGAACTGGCTCAAAGGTAGAAGACAGAGGGTGGTGGTGGAGGGTTGTTTTTCAGACTGGAGGCCTGTGACCAATGGAGTGCCACAAGAATCGGTACTGGGCCCTCTACTTTTTGTCATTTACATAAATGATTTGGATGCGAGCATAAGAGGTACAGTTAGTAAGTTTGCAAATGACACCAAAATTGGAGGTGTAGTGGACAGCGAAGAGGGTTACCTCAGATTACACAGGATCTTGACCAGATGGGCCAATAGGCTAAGAAGTGGCAAATGGAGTTTAATTCAGATAAATGCGAAGTACTGCATTTTGGGAAAGCAAATCTTAGCAGGACTCATACACTTAATGGTAAGGTCCTAGGGAGTGTTGCTGAACAAAGAGACCTTGGAGTGCAGGTTCATAGCTCCTTGAAAGTGGAGTCGCAGGTAGACAAGATAGTGAAGAAGGCGTTTGGTATGCTTTCCTTTTATTGTTCAGAGTATTGAGTACAGGAGTTGGGAGGTCATGTTGCGGCTGTACAGGACATTGGTTAGGCCACTGTTGGAATATTGCGTGCAATTCTGGTCTCCTTCCTATCGGAAAGATGTTGTGAAACGTGAAAGGGTTCAGAAAAGATTTACAAGGATGTTGCCAGGGTTGGAGGATCTGAGCTAAAGGGAGAGGCTGAACAGGCTGGGGCTGTTTTCCCTGGAGCGTCAGAGGCTGAGGGGTGACCTTATAGAGGTTTACAAAATTATGAGGGGCATGGATAGGATAAATAGGCAAAGTCTTTTCCCTGGTGTGGGGGAATCCAGAACGAGAGGGCATAGGTTTAGGGTGAGAGGGGAAAGAAATAAAAGAGACCTAAGGGGCAACTTTTTCAGAGGGTGGTAAGTGTATGGAATGAGCTGCCAGAGGATGTGGTGGAGACTGGTACAATTGCAACATTTAAGAGGCATTTGGATGGGTATATGAATAGGAAGGGTTTGGAGGGATACGAGCTGGGTGCTGGCAGGTGGGACTAGATTGGGTTGGGATATCTGGTCGGCATGGAAGGGTTGGACCGAAGAGTCTGTTTCCATGCTGTACATCTCTATGACTCTATGACTCACTGCTGACATGTGGCATGTACCGTACATGCTGAATAACTTGCTGAGTCTCTATTCGTGCTAACCTCCACTTGTAAGACTTTTAAGGGCCACTTCAGGTTTGTACAAATCTCTCCATCAGGCTGTTCATCACAGAAATGCTTAGAGCTGATCTCAAATGCTGACTCCGTGAGTTTCCAGGTATTTCTTGAATTCTTGCACCTCAAACTGTGGATAATTGTCACTCATAACTTGGTCAGGGTTCCTGAACCTGGCAAGTATTTCATCCAATCAGTCTTTCATTGCTTCGGCTTTTACTGACCTTTTGGCCACCACTTTGGGCCACTTGGAGTGGGCATCCACAACCGCTAGTAGCATCCGTCCCTCTACTGGTCCCATGAAATCAATGTGAACCCACTGCCACTCTCACAGCCTGAGACCCCTCATGACCACCAGACCTGATCTGCATCCAGGCGTATACCATTCTTCCCTGACGTCAACTGCAGCCTGAGTCCCTCACTTAAGCTTCCCTCAATGTTCCCTCCACAATTAAGCACTATCTTCAAAGTCCGGTCAACGTCCATCCTCCTGGCAAAAAAACAGCCGGTGTTCGCATACAGTTTGCAGGCTGGATCCCATCCTCATCTCCAGTTATTCTGTTGGTGATTCACTGGAACCATAAATAGAATATGAGGTAGACAGAGGATAAGCTTGAGCAGGGAATAATTTATTGTAGATTCCTATCAGCTCCACAACTGGTCCTAAACTCCCGTTTAGCTCCCACCTCTAGGTCACCTCTTCAAGAGAGCAACAGAAACCCTAGTACATACATAACAATGGGAAATAAAGAAGAAACAGTAACTTCAATTTCATTGCTGCTATATTTATATCTAATGAATATGAAATTAGAGCTGAACAGTAACAATACACAGCTGAACAAAGAGCCTATGAATAAATAAGATGCATATTTTAATAAGAAATCCTTGTCCAGCCAACTAATAGTTCCAGATTTGTCCATTTGATGTGCCTCCCTGAAGAAATATTGTTTGGAATTCAAAGCTGTTACCCATGGTGAGTTACCCACCCCTCAATTTTGATGAGTAAGGAGAAGAATCAGCTGCCCCTGGAGGCTGTTCCAAACTGCAGCTAGTAATGAAGATCTCAAAAGAGTGAAACTTATTTGGGGTAGTAGCACAAATTAGCAGGGCAATAGCAAACCTTCTCAGTTAAAAGACACTTAATTCTCTTTATTTTGGAGATCACATTAGAATCAAATTTTCTGTATCTTAAGGTGGTATTTCATGGGGATAATGGAGTCCTGTCTGTCAGCTGGAGAGCAGACGAGAGTTCTAAATCACTTAGTTTAAGTTAGGCCTGCAGAATTAGATGCCACTTCAGTACTTAACTGGACAGCAGTACACCTTCGCCCGGGTCAAAGACCCCAAGTGAGATTCCTCCCACCTAAGAGCTGCAGCCATTGAGAAGCTATTGAGGAGGGGATAAATGCTGCTGGTCCTGCACAGAACTGAGATTAAGTAGCACTGGATCCCAGGCCACAGTGGCATGATTGCTGGGGTAGGGAGTGTTTGTAGCAAGGGCAGGGCAGCTTGCAGTGCTCCTTCCAGTGCTAGTTCTCTTAATCATGCCTCCTGCAGCATGCAAAACAAACTCGCATGGGGTTGTTGTACTCTCTGCATTGCACGTACCCACCCATTGCTGTGTTAATACTAATGGCATTGCTATAAATAAGTGGCCTCTCCACCATAGATGTACTCAGGGTGGAGGTGGAAGGACAATCGAGTCCTACCTGTCATTAGTTCTGCTGATTAAATCCACCCCGCCCCACCAAACTCACCATGGGTAACAGCTTTGAATTCCAAACAATATTTCTTCAGGGAGGCACATCAAATGGACAAATCTGGAACTATTAGTTGGCTGTACAAGGATTTCTTATTAAAATATGCATCTTATTTATTCATAGGCTCTTTGTTCAGCTGTGTATTGTTACTGTTCAGCTCTAATTTCATATTCATTAGATATAAATATAGCAGCAATTTTGCACATACAAAATTTTCAAATATAATACCGAGGTGTGACAGATGTTTTATTAAAGCTTGGATATTCTCTCTTCCCACTTTTATATCTGGCAAGCACAGCAAAAGGATAGTTTCCTAAGTCTTATGCGTGATATACCTGAAATAGCATGCCCAGAATTAACAATTACTCTTTGATGTAGCAGCCAGCAGAGATCATACAGAATGTTTCTCTTCTTACTCATCAAATTGGGAAAAGGCCCTACAATCAAACATAACTGAGACAAAAACTTACAATCACATTTCTGTGTCATGGGAATACAGTACAAAGAAGATAAAAGGTGCAGCAAAATACTTAAAGTGTAATTAATCCAACCCATAATGAGTTAAAATATTATTTCTAGAATTGATATCTTGCATGGATTGCAAAGTGACAGGATTCTTGGAAGAACCAGACTTATTAAAATCTCAACAATGCAAAATTGCACAAACAAGATCCAATTGTCCTCAATTTACAGATCTGATCCTAAGTAGAACTGATACTGAATAATTGGAGATGCTACCAATGCAGACATACAATATAGGCACAGGGGTAGGCCATTCAGCTCCTCAATCCTACTCTACCAAGTATTTTAAAAAAATAATCATACCTTTTTTAAGCCTTTGGAGAGGCTGAGAAAGTAATATAATTCACATCTTATGAGGGAGGTGTTTATGAGTCTGCTGTCCTGGAAATAATTTTCAATAAAATTGCTGGTTGTCGGAGTAATTGAATTCAACTATTCTCCAATCTGTGAAACTGCAGATATTGTTAATTGAAAACAGTCAGTTCTTGTCATCAAGCATGACTTAATTCAATTTTGGGGCAGAGGCGTTGATGGAGAAAAAGACAAAGATAATCCATGCAAAACAGACATAATGCATTGCTACAGTCTCTGTGTTGCCAGTAAACATAGGAACAGGTGTAAACAATTTAGCACCTGAAATCTGTTCTGGCATTAAATGAGATCATGGCTGATCTGCAACCTAACCTCTTTGCGCCATATTACTTGATATTCCTGGTCCATCTATCAGCTTCATGGTTTAAATCTGATAATTCACCGAACATCAACTGCTCTTGGCAGAAAGATTCCAAACTTCTAACATGCTTTGTGTGCAGAAGTATTTCCCAAATTCAATCATAGAGTCATAGAGTCATAGAGATGTACAGCACAGAAACAGACCCTTCGGTCCAACCCGTCCATGCCAACCAGATATCTCAACCCAATCTAGTCCCACCTGCCAGCACCCGGCCCACATCCCTCCAAACTCTTCCTATTCATATATACATCCAAATGCCTCTTAAGTGTTGCAATTGTACCAGCCTCCACGACATCCTCTAGCAGCTCATTCCAGACCCGTACCACCCTCTGCGTGAAAACGTTGCCCCTTAGGTCTCTTTTATATCTTTCCCCTCTCACCCTAAATCTACGCCCTCTAGTTCTGGACTCCCTGAACCCAGGGAAAAGACTTTGTCTATTTATCCTATCTATGCCCCTCATAATTTTGTAAACCTCTATAAGGTCACCCCTCAACCTCTGCGCTCCAGGGAAAACAGCACCAGCCTGTTCAGCCTCTCCCTATAGCTCAGATCCTCCAACCCTGGCAACATCCTTGTAAATCTTTTCTGAGCTGAAAATGTGTTGCTGGAAAAGCGCAGCAGGTCAGGCAGCATCCAGGGAACAGGAGAATCGACGTTTCGGGCATAAGCCCTTCTTCAGGAATGAGGAAAGTTTGTCCAGCAGGCTAAGATAAAAGGTAGGGAGGAGGGACTTGGGGGAGGGGCGTCGGAAATGTGATAGGTGGAAGGAGGTCAAGGTGAGGGTGATAGGTCAGACTGGGGTGGGGGCGGAGAGGTCAGGAAGAAGATTGCAGGTTAGGAAGGCGGTGCTGAATTCGATGGATTTGACTGAGACAAGGTGGGGGGAGGGGAAATGAGGAAACTGGTGAATTCCGAGTTCATCCCTTATGGTTGGAGGGTTCCGCCTTCAGCACCGCCTTCCTAACCTGCAATCTTCTTCCTGACCTCTCCGCCCCCACCCCAGTCTGACCTATCACCCTCACCTTGACCTCTTTCCACCTATCACATTTCCGACGCCCCTCCCCCAAGTCCCTCCTCCCTACCTTTTATCTTAGCCTGCTGGACAAACTTTCCTCATTCCTGAAGAAGGGCTTATGCCCGAAATGTCGATTCTCCTGTTCCCTGGATGCTGCCTGACCTGCTGCGCTTTTCCAACAACACATTTTCAGCTCTGATCTCCAGCATCTGCAGACCTCACTTTCTCCTCAAATCTTTTCTGAACCCTTTCAAGTTTCACAACATCTTTTTGATAGGAAGGAGACTAGAAATGCAAGTAATATACCAACAGTAGCCTAATCAATGTCCTGTACAGCCGCAACATGACCTCCCAGCTCCTGTACTCAATACTCTGAACAATAAAGGAAAGCATACCAAACGCCTTCTTCACTATCCTATCTACCTGCGACTCCACTTTCAAGGAGCTATGAACCTGCACTCCAAGGTCTCTTTGTTCAGCAACAATCCATAGGACCTTACCATTAAGTGTATAAGTCCTGCTAAGATTTGCTTTCCCAAAATGCAGCACCTCGCATTTATCTGAATTAAATTCCATCTGCCATTTCTCAGCCCATTGGCCCATCTGGTCTAAATCCTGTTGTAATCTGAGGTAACCCTCTTCGCTGTCCACTACACCTCCAATTTTGGTGTCATCTGCAAACTTACTAACTGTACCTCTTATGCTTGCATCCAAATCATTTATGTAAATGACAAAAAGTAGAGGGCCCAGCACCGATCCTTGTGGCACTCCACTGGTCACAGGCCTCCAGTCTGAAAAACAACCCTCCACCACCACCCTCTGTCTTCTACCTTTGAGCCAGTTCTGTATCCAAATGGCTAGTTCTCCCTGTATTCCATGATATCTCACCTTGCTAATCAGTCTCCCATGGGGAACCTTGTCGAACGCCTTACTGAAGTCCATATAGATCACATCTATTGCTTTGCCCTCATTAATCTTCTTTGTTACTTCTTCAAAAAACTCAATCAAGTTTGTGAGACATGATTTCCCACGCACAAAGCCATGTTGACTATCCCGAATCAGTCCTTGCCTGTCCCTCAGGATTCCCTCCAACAACTTGCCCACCACCGAGGTCAGGCTCACCGGTCTATAGTTCCCTGGCTTGTCTTTACCGCCCTTCTTAATCAGTAGCATCACGTTAGGGGAGGGATTAGACAACCTTGGCTGACAAAGGAAGTCAGGAAATGTATTAAAGAAAAAGAGAGATCCTATAAAGTGGCTAAGAACAGTGGGAAATCAGAGATTGGGAAGGATACAAAAGCAAACAGAGGATAACAAAGAGTGTAATAAGAAATGAGAGGATCAAATATGAAGGTAGGCTAGCCAGTAATATTAGAAATAATAGTAAAAGTTTCTTTCAGTACATAAGAAACAAACGACAGGCAAAAGTAGACATTGGGCCACTTCAAACTGATGCAGGAAGCCTAGTGATGGGAGATAAGGAAATAGCAGGAGAACTTAACAAGTACTTTGCGTCAGTTTTCACAGTGGAAGACATGAGTAATATCCCAAAAATTAAAGGGTGTCACGGGGCTGAGTTGAGTATGGTTGCCATTACGAAAGAGATAGTGCTAGAAAAGTTAAAAAGTCTTAATATTGATAAATCTCCTGGCCCCGATGGGATACACCCTAGAGTTCTGAGACAGGTGGCTGAGGAAATAGCAGAGGCATTGGTTGAGATCTTTCAAGAGTCACTGGAGTCAGGAAAGGTCCCGGATGATTGGAAGATGGCTGTTGTAACCCCCTTGTTCAAGAAAGGATCAAGGCAAAAGATGGAAAATTATAGGCCAATCAGCTTAACCTCGGTTGTTGGTAAAATTCTAGAATCCATCATTAAGGATGAGGTTTCTAAATTCTTGGAAGAGCAGAGTCTGATTAGAACAAGTCAACATGGATTTAGTAAAGGGAGGTCATGCCTGACAAACCTGTTGGAATTTTTTGAAGAGGTAACAAGTAGGTTAGACCAGGGAAACCCAGTGGATGTGGTCTATCTAGACTTTCAAAAGGCCTTTGATAAGGTGCCACACGGGAGGCTGCTGAGCAAGGTGAGGGCCCATGGTGTTCGAGGTGAGCTGCTGGGATGGATTGAGGATTGGCTGTCTAACAGAAGGCAGAGAGTTGGGATAAAAGGTTCTTTTTCAGAATGGCAGCCGGTGACGAGCGGTGTCCCGCAGGGTTCGGTGCTGGGGCCACAGCTGTTCGCATTATATATTAATGATTTGGATGAGGGAACCGGGGGCATTCTAGCGAAGTTTGCCGATGATACGAAGTTAGGTGGACAGGCAGGTAGTACTGAGGAAGTGGGGAGGCTACAGAAGGATCTAGACAGGTTGGGAGAGTGGTCCAGGAAATGGCTGATGGAATTTAACGTGAGCAAGTGCGAGGTCTTGCACTTTGGCAAAAAGAATAAAAGCATAGACTACTTTCTAAATGGTGAGAAAATTAATAAAGCCAAAGCACAAAGGGATCTGGGAGTGCTAGTCGAGGATTCTCTAAAGGTAAACATGCAGGTTGAGTCCGTGATTAAGAAAACAAATGCAATGTTGTCTCTTATCTCAAGAGGGTTGGAATATAAAAGCAGAGATGTACTACTCAGACTTTATAAAGCTCTGGTTAGGCCCCATTTGGAGTACTGTGTCCAGTTTTGGTCCCCACACCTCAGGAAGGACATACTGGCACTGGAACGTGTCCAGTGGAGATTCACACGGATGATCCCTGGAATGACAGGTCTAACATATGAGGAACGGCTGAGGATACTGGGATTGTATTCGTTGGAGTTTAGAAGATTAAGGGGAGACTTAATAGAGACGTACAAAATAATACATGGCTTGGAAAAGGTGGATGCTAGGAAATTGTTTCCGTTAGACGAGGAGAATAGGACCCGTGGACACAGCCTTAGAATTAGAGGGGGTCATTTCAGAACAGAAATGCGGAGACATCTCTTCAGCCAGAGAGTGGTGGGCCTGTGGAATTCATTGCCACGGAGTGCAGTGGAAGCCGGGACGCTAAATGTCTTCAAGGCCGAGATTGATAGATTCTTGTTGTCTAGAGGAATTAAGGGCTACGGGGAGAACGCTGGTAAGTGGAGCTGAAATGCGCATCAGCCATGATTGAATGGCGGAGTGGACTCGATGGGCCGAATGGCCTTACTTCCACTCCTATGTCTTATGGTCTTATGGTCTTATGGTTAGCCAACCTCCAGTCTTCCGGCACCTCACCTGTGACTATCGATGATACAAATATCACAGCAAGAGGCCCAGCAATCACTTCTCTACCTTCCCACAGAGTTCTCGGGTACACCTGATCAGGTCCTGGAGATTTATCCACTTTTAACCGTTTCAAGGCATTCAGCACTTCCTCCTCTGCAATCTGGACATTTTGCAAGATGTAACCTTCTATTTCCCTACAGTTTATATCTTCCATATCCTTTTCCACAGTAAATACTGATGCAAAATATTCATTTAGTATCTCCCCCATTTTCTGTGGCTCCACACAAAGGCCGCCTTGCTGATCTTTGCGGGGCCCTATTCTCTCCCTAGTTACCATTTTGTCCTTAATATATTTGTAAAAACCCTTTGGATTCTCCTTAATTGTATTTGCCAACATTACCTCGTGTCCCAGTTTTGCTCTCCTGATTTCCCTCTTAAGTATACTCCTACTTTCTTTACACTCTTCTAAGGATTCACTTGATCTATCCTGTCTATGCTTCCTTCTTTTTCTTAAACCAATCCCTCAATTTCTTTAGTCGTCCAGCATTCCCTATATCTACCAGCTTTCCCTTTCACCCTGACAGGAATTTACTTTCTCTGGATTCTTGTTATCTCATTTCTGAAGGCTTACTATTTTCCATCTGTCCCTTTACCTGTGAACATCTGCCTCCAATCAGCTTTTGAAAGTTCTTGCCTAATATCGTCAAAATTGGCCTTTCTCCAATTTAGAACTTCAACTTTTAGATCTGATCTATCCTTTTCCATCACTATTTTAAAACAAATAGAATTATGGTCGCTGGCCCCAAAGTGCTTCCCCACTGACACCTCAGTCACCTGCCCTGCTTTATTTCCCAAGAGTAGATCAAGTTTTGCACCTTCTCTTGTAGGTACATCCACATACTGAATCAGAAAATTGTCTTGTACACACTTAAGAAATTCCTCTCCATCTAAACTTTCAACACTATGGCAGTCGATGTTTGGAAAGTTCAATTCCCCTACCATAACTACCCTATTATTCTTACATATAGCTGAGATCTCCTTACAAGTTTGTTTCTCAATTTCCCTCTGACTATTAGGGGGTCTATAATACAATCCCAATAAGGTGATCATCCCTTTATTTCTCAGTTCCACCCAAATAACTTCCCTGGATGTATTTCCAGGAATATCCTCCCTCAGCACAGCTGTAATGCTATCCCTTATCAAAAATGCCACTCCCCCTCCTCTCTTGCCTCCCTTTCTATCCTTCCTGTAGCATTTGTATCCTGGAACATTAAGCTGCCAGTCCTGCCCATTCCTGAGCCATGTTTCTGTAATTGCTATGATATCCCAGTCCCATGTTCCTAACCATGCCCTGAGTTCATCTGCCTTCCCTGTTAGGCTCCTTGCATTGAAATAAATGCAGTTCAATTTATTAGTCCTACCTTGTCCCTGCCTGCCCTGACTGTTTGACTCACTTCTGTTCTCAGCTGTACCCATCTCAGATCGATCTCTTTCCTCACTATTTCCCTGGATTCCACCCCCCCACCTTACTAGTTTAAATCCTCCCAAGCAGTTCTACCAAATTTCCCTGCCAGTATATTAGTCCCCTTCCAACTTCGGTGCAATCCGTCCTTCTTGTCCAGCTCACTTCTACCCCAAAAGAGATTCCAATGATCCAAAAATGTGAATCCTTCTCCTATACACCAGCTCCTCAGCCATGCATTCATCTGCTCTATCCTCCTATTCCTGCCCTCACTAGCTCGTAGCACTGGGAGTAATCTGGATATTACTACCCTTGAGGACCTCCTTTTTAAATTTCTGCCTAACTCTCTGTAATCTCCCTTCAGAGTGTCAACCTTTTCCCTTCCAATGTCGTTGGTTCCAATGTGGACAATGACTTCCTGCTGGCCCCTTTCCCCCGTGAGAACATTCTGCACCCTCTCTGAGACATCCTTGATCATGGCACCAGGGAAACAACACACCATTCTGCGTTTTCTCTGCTGGCCACAGAAACATCTGTCTGTACCTCTGACTACAGAATCCCCTAACACAATTGATCTTTTGGAAGCCGACGTATCCCTGATTGCATTAGAGCCAGTCTCAACACCAGAAACATGGCTGTTCGTGCTACGTTCCCCTGAGAATCCATCACCCCCTACATTTTCCAAAACAACATACCTGTTTGAAATGGGAATATCCACAAAAGACTCCTGCACTAGCTGCCTACCTCTCTTAGCTTTCCTGGAGTTAACCCATCTATGTGACTGTCCTGGAAAGTCTGGCTTTAATTTGTAGGCTATGTCTCTCGGTCCTAGCTTCCCCTAACCTGTACCTCTACCTTAATCGGTTCTCATTAATTTATTGAACTTTGATAAAATCACTGCTTTATCTTCCAAATTCCAAGGAATACATAATGAGCATACCTAGTAGTTACAGTGCTGTTCTTAATTATAGATAACATTTTCCTTGTCTACCAAAACTTGTAAAATGTTGAATGCTGTTCCATAAAATAAAGGAATCTGTGGTTTACAATCTTCAGACACCAACTAAAAATGGAAACTTGTTCCTAAGGAACCATTTATTTACTGAAAGAATGGAGCCCACACAAGATTCAATTATTTAAAGCAAAAGAATTTTCTCTGCAAGGGTCAAAGAAAGCAACCACTAAATACGTTCTTAGCTCATCGCCTACACTCCTATCCAAGGCCACCTTCTGCCTATCATAGCGCCAGCTCCACAATGACTAAACCGATTCAATGGGAAGCCACTCCACCTTGAGAGGTGTTTTAATGGAAGGTGGTCTTGAGAGTGTCGCACACCAGCATTGCTGAATGAAACATAAATCAGGCTGTGGTAAGAGCACAATAGACCTCATTGCCCCTGGGCTGGGGAGAGATTTTTGCATAACTGGTGGGAGCTATATAGACTGATGCTGACCCATTTCAGCTCAGTTATGGAAATTGATGAGTCCAATGGTGAAGGATAAGCAAGCTGATGAAACACAATCACATGAGTTCTGGGCCGTCCATATGTAGTTCAGGAGTCTCTGCAGACGTGTCATTTTTGAGGAAGACTGTACCCTTTACATTGCTGTCATGTGGAGATCCAGCTAGCTCCTAGAAGGAGTGAAGTATATTTTTTTGCTAGGCGAACATAGATTTTAAGGACTTTAGTACTAAGTTTAATGACCTATATGCTATGTTGACAGTTGAGTCAATGCGTTAGATCTGTCTTGGTTGCAACTTCCAATTAACGTGTAGCTCATGCTTTATAATCAACCACAATGTTTCATGTTTAACCTATGTTGGCCTTGGATGGGAGTGTAGGCGATGAGCTAAGAACGTATTTAGTGGTTGCTTTCTTTGACCCTTGCAGAGAAAATTCTTTTGCTTTAAATAATTGAATCTTGTGTGGCTCCATTCTTTCAGTAAATAAATGGGATTTTGTATTTCTTTAAAAAAAAAGACATGGACTCTGTGAAGAATGTAATAGCATCTGAAACATTAACATATTTGTTCTTTTCAATGAAGTTGCTTGACCTACTGACAGTGCTGAAAATTCCAGCATTTTGTGATTTTTTTTCTTGCTTCCAGCATCTACAGAATTTTTTTGCATTTTTTAACTTGATCAAGAAGAAAGATGGGCTGATTGTATCAAGTCTGTGACACCATTATTAGACAATATCCAATGGGAGTTGTTACCTGAAATAAACCCATCACCCAAAGCTTTAGCACAGGAATCAAGCAATATCAGAAATTTCAAAACTGCTCTGGAAAGCCTTCTCTATTAGTGACCCTGCTAATGTCTTTGTTATATTGGTGATGTTTCTCCTGGTTAACATGAAAGAAAGGAAGCTGGATTTTTTTTTTCTGGAGTTAGTTCTGAAGCTGAGTTCCCAGTAAACATACAATAGCTTTTTTTTATTCATTCATGGGACGTGGGCATTGCTGGCTGGCCAGCATTTATTGCCCAATCCTCGTTGCCCTTGAGAAGGTGGTGGTGAGCTGCCTGCTCAAACAACTGCAATCCACGTGCTGTAGGTTGACCCACATTGCCCTTTGAGAGGGGATTCCAGGATGTTGCCCAAGAGACAGTGGAGGAATGGTAATATATTTCCAAGTCAGGACAGTAAGAGGCTTGGAGGGGAATTTGCTGATGGTAAAACTCCTTCTTGGTTAAATTGTCAATAACTACTCATCGTTGGAACATGGGAGAATGAGGGGTGGCCTTATTGAGGTGTATGAAATCATGAGGAGCATAGATAGGATGAATGCATATAGTTTTTTTTTTCCCAGGGATGGTGAATTGAAAATGAGAGGGCATAGGTTTAAGGTGAGAAGGGAAAGATGTAAAAAGGACGTGAGGGTTCTTCATGCAGAGAGTGGTGAATAAACGCTAAAGACGCTGGGGATACGGTATATGTAACAGCATAATGGAAAGGGTTATCAGAGAAAGTGGCTGAGGCAGGTACAATAGCAACATTTAAATAGGTACATGGATGGGAAGGTTTAGAGGGAAGTGGACCAAATGCGGGCAGTTGGAATTAGCAGTGTGGTCACCATGGTCAGCATGGACCAGTTTGGGACAAAAGGCCTGTTTCCATGCTGAATTACTCTATGACTCTATGGCTATAACTGGTTGTATTGTTTTTCCACTCATTCATTGTTTATTAAACATATGCCTGCAAATTAAATTTGACAACCCAAAAATATAAGTGCCATTTTAGGCGCTAAGCATTGTTAAGATAATGCCAACCACCTTCGCTGGTGCATATCAAGATCAACTTTTGGTGTTCCATCCCATTCCTGCAGGTAATCAACTGTTGTTAGAGACTTTCTGCACCTGTTCTAACTCTATTTTATTCATTTATATTTATCTGTCTTTGTTGTTCCCTTGTGTTTCTTCCTCAACCCTTAATCTCAATGGTTAAGGAGAAATATTATTGATCAGCTGTTAAGTAAAGGCCGGACATTGCCCCATCATAATCAGCGAGTTAGATCCATTTTTTGAGCAGAACGTGTTTAGAAAGAAGATCGAACTAATGGCTTAAATGATAAGTTAATTTCAATCTCCACCAGCTAGATCTGTCCCTGAATTACCAGTGTAGATGACAGATACCACAAGTAAGTGAGTCATGGATCCTCATCCTCCCTGGTGAATGCATGCACAATTTGCTGGGGGATAATAACTTAGAAAACACCATGCTGAGATTTAAATCTGATTGGGAAAATCATGCTTAACATCTACTACGGCAAAGTGAAAGGGCCTGATATACAATCGAACAACAGATAATTGAACAGAGTCACATAAAAGTGCACTGACTCTTGACCTCATAACATCAGAATGGGTTGCAGTACAGCTGGACAAAGTCTAAGTTGAATTTAAATAGTTTGATTTGGTTGTACTGATAGTGTCAAGATATTCTACTCCTTTAATAATGTCAATTTATGAATGGTGTTGGCTTCAGCACTGCATGTGATCCCTAACCATGTACAGTACCAGTTACAAACTCAGTGCACAATCACAATAAAGTTTAATATAAAAATATTAAGAGGTAAAAATTCGAACATCTGGTTGTCAAAACCCTTATGCTATTACTTAATTGAAATTTAATGTTTCAATAAAGTTGTTAAACAAACTAGTAAAATGTTGCCCTCATGAATTTTGCCAAACCATTCAATGGTTGATGTTTCTGAGCGCTTTAGTACTATTTTGTAATATTCTTAGTGGCTGTAGTAATCGCAATGACTTGCACTTGCTGCTGATTTTAATGGGTTTGGATCCGTAATATTTAGCTGTTCAACATTGTGAAGTGTCTGTGAAGAAATGCTAAAGACCCTGGGGATACAATATATGTAACAGCATAACATTCACGTCCTAAACTCCATTTCTGTGCCTTTTCTTTGGTGGTGCATATTTTCGTCACATTGCAGCTTGTACTCACTTTTAGTTTCTATCATGATCCAAGGAAACTATTAAATTCTTACATAGTGTAATAGCAGAAATTTAGTCAAAACACACCTTCATAGGCTAACATTCTTTTTGGAACTGACTATCCCTATGCAAGTGTAGAATGGGGCGACATGGTGGCTCCATGGTTAGCACTGCTGCTTCACTGTGCCAGGGACTTGCATTCAGTTCCAGCCTCAGATGACTGTCTGTATGGAGTTTGCACATTCTTCCCCGTGTCTGTGTGGGTTCCTCCGGGTGCTTCAGTTTCCTCCCACAGTCTAAAGATTTGGAATTTTGGTTGATTAGCCATGTAGGGTTACAGGGAGTGGGTCCGGCTGGGAGGCTGTTCAGATGGGCGGTGTGGACTCAATGGTCCAAATGGTCTGCTTCCACACTGCAGGGATTCTATGGAAGTAATCAGACTGAGGAGATCAAAGACAAGTAATTAGCATTGAGTTCCCTCAAATCCATATGATCATTGGTTTTAATGTCCAACTATAGAAAACAAACAAATCTACCAGAATTTTTGATTTCTTTTCACAATATACTGTTGAAATTGAAATTTTCCTCTGTCCCTAATTTAAGACCTGACGATAAGACTATCACTGCATTGTCTATTTTTTGCCTGAAATGGACAAAAATTCTGTGGACTAGAAACTCATCCAGGTTTATCTAGACAAAATCAAAACCCCAACCAGTTGTTTTATTACCAGAAATATTCACTCTAATTGTGTATTATTTCTCCCTACGTACCTGCTTACATAGACTGATGTTAATAATGTGCAATTTCTATTTTTGTTTTATTCATTAATAGAATATGAGCATCTCTGGCATGGGCCGGGAGTTATTGCCCATCCCTAATAGCCCTGAGAGTATGATTTTTGAACCACTTTGAACCTTTGCAGTTCATTTGCTGTAGGTATAGCCACAATGCTATTTTTGAGAGGAGTTTAAGATTGTGACAAGTAATATAGAGGAAAGGCAATATATATTTCCAAGTCAGATGGTGACTGAGTTGAAGGGGAATTTACAGGTTCCCATTCATCAGTTAGCTCCTGGATTTGGATCTTGAACTGGACTAGCCTCATAAATACTGAGGCTACAAGGGCAGGTCACAGGCTAGGAATCCTGCAGCTGGCAGTGTGTTCATGTCAGGAGTGTGATGGAATACTCCCCACTTGCCAGGATGGGTGCAATTCCAACAACACTGGGAAACCTGACATCATCCAGAACATGTTTTTAAAATCATGAGGGGCATGGATAGGGTAAATAGTCAAGGTCTTTTCCCTGGGGTGGGGGAGTCCAAAACTAGAGGAAATAGGTTTAAGCTGAGAAGGGAAAGATTTGAAAGGGACCTAACAGGCAACTTTTTCTTGCAGAGGTGGTGCATGTATGGAATGAGCTGCCAGAGGAAGTGGTGGAGGCTGGTCCAATTATGACATTTGAAAGACATCTGGATGTGTACATGAAAAGAAAGGGTTTAGAGGAATATGGGCCAAATGCTGGCAAATGGGACTACATTAGATTAGGATATATGATTGGCACGGACAAGTTGGACCAAAGGGTCTGTTTCTATGACTCTATAACCCAGAGGCAGGTGCTAAAGGGAAGTCAAGGATTGGCTATGGAGCTAAGAGAAAGCACAATAAAGTATTCCCTGTTAAATTTACCCTCCATCTACCTTGTGTTCTATTTATGGTTCTAGTGAACCACAAACAGAATACCAATGACTTGTATGAAGTGTACATATGTAAGTGATGAAAGAGTTGTGCCCAACTGGGTGGAAGACTTTCCAAACTTAAGTTATACAATTTAAATGAAAGTGACATTTTGTGATATTATAGCCTAGGTTGTTGCTAAGGCCTCTGTAAACAACTGTAGGTATGTATAAAGATTTATAGCTTTTCATCTCCCACTTAACAAGATCATGAGATACCTTTTGGCTTTCATTCACATTGGCTAGGCATTGCTTCTGGTGATGGCCTCAGCTTCCTCTCACCAACCTCAATATAGTACAGCTTTCTTTCATCAAGATGTTTTGACATGTTAAGACCTTCGGATGCAGCCACAATATCCCTTAAAAAAAATTTGAAATAGCCTCTTCAAATGCTGTCATAACATGCTGTGGAGCATATGGGACTTGAACTGAAAACAACAAATTCTGGAGAGCACAGCAGGTCAGACAGCATCCATGGAGAGAGAGCAAGCAAATGTTTTAAGTCAAGATGACGCTTCATCAGAGCTGAAGTGAAGTGTGGAGGGGGCAGCATTTATGCTGTAGTTAGGGGTGGCAGTGATGAGTGTAAAGTGGTGGTGGAGAAAAAAAGTTCAGATTAAATGATCGGAATGTGACAGTGGCAGAACAATTGTGTGACTAACTCCAGACTGGAAAGAGAAGACAGTCCCACTGGGGTGGGGGAGGGATGAGAGGACATCGTGACAAAGAACATACCGAGTAAAGCTAAAAGGGAAGAAATGGGAGTTGGTTCACAATTTGAAGGTATTGAACTCAATATTAAATTCAGAAGGCTGTAAAGTGCTGAGTCTGAAGATGAGATGTTGTTCCTCCAGTTTGTGCTGTGATTCATTCTGAACTATCAACATCTTTTTTCCACCAGCACTCTACACCCCACCACCAGACTCCCCCTCCACCCCGAAAAATAACTGCCCCCTCTACACTTCATTTCAGCTCTGATGAAGAGATATCTAGATGAGAAATGTTAGCTTGCTTTCTCCTTGGATGCTGCCTGACCCACTGTGATCTCCAGTATTTGTTGTTTTCAGCACAGATTCCAGCATCTGTAGTAATTTCCTCCTACATGGGACTTGAATCTGGATATTCTGGCCCAGAGACAATGTCCCTGTGCCACAAAGGTTCCTACCATCTTCCTTCAATGACGGGGAAATGGGCCAGCACTCCTTTTCTCTCTGCTTGCAGCAGCTACTCAATCGCTACAGTAAAAACAGGTGCATTTTTCTGGCTGACATGATAGATCACAAAATAGCTAAACATAAATCTTTACTCTTGATACTTCAATTTTAAAAATGATCTGTTGGTAAAAATGGTTTCTCTGCAGCATTTCAAGATATTTGGCTATAATTCACAAATTTCCAAAAATGTGTTTTCTTGTTCTCCAATGTTTCCTTCCCTGGCTTTTCGATGCTTATTATTTAAAGAACAGAAACACTACAAAAATATGGAAGACGCAGCTGAAAGTCAGTGCAGTTGGTCAGCTGAGAAAAGAAGGAAAAGTTTTATTTCTCTGAAGAGGCTTGTCTTCCATAACATTTATTTAAATACATTACACAACTGCTCAGATTTGATGGTACATAAAGTACAAAACAATTAATTCATTTCAATAGATATTTTCTAATCAACCTGTTCAGTGATGTTACTACACACCGCTGGAGAGGTGGGACTTGAACGCAGGTCTCCTGGCTCAGAAGTAAAGGTATTATCACTGCACCATAAAAGACCCAGTTCCTTTCAATAACAGTACATGAAGTAACTCACTATACCTGACAATTTATTCCTGATGAAGGGCTTTTGCCCGAAACGTCGACTTTGCTGCTCATCGGATGCTGCCTGAATTGCTGTGCTCTTCCAGCACCACTGATCCAAAATATACAATTACAGTTCATGTCATAGTCTGTGGTGCTTAAGTGCAAGGGGGTTCACATAGTTTTGAACTTCTTGCAATACTATGCTGCAAGTCTTTAGACAGTGGCTTTTTCCAACTGAACCACTGTGATGGCTGCCCCATCTTGAATGTGACCCTCAACACCTAATCCTGAACCTTGAAATCTGTCAGTTTGCAACACACAAAATCATTAACAGTTCTTTCCATTGGGAGACCATGAGACTTTGGGCAGACCAAAGAATGCCTTTCATCAAATTGATTGTGCCCCTGCAGCAATCATCTGTTTATATTAATCTGCAACCCTGGGAACTGCCATTGAGCAGAATTCAATGCTGCAAAGTTGCTTGAAATGAACTATGACAAAAGTATCTCTGTCCAGATCCACTTTGCATGAAGGCACTTTCCAGAAAAAAATGGGCAATACCCTTTCCTCACTGCACATCAAGAGTAGTGTGTAGAGATTACAAGATTCTGAGCGTGCAAAAAGTATATAGCCCAGTGGACTCATCTGACTACCAACCAAATGATGTTTTGGTGCTTGTTTAAAAAAAATTCTGGCAATGAGGTATTCACTTAAACAACATTGACAGTGCAGATCTGATGAACATACAAACATACAAACAAGGAACAAGAATGAGCCTGCTCTGCTGTTCAATAAGATCATGGCTGATGTGATTTTAACCTACATTCATGCATTCCCACAAGAATCTTTCATCCACGTGGTAATCAAGAATCCATTTACCTCTGCCTTAAAAATATTTTAAAATCCTGTATCCACTGCCTTATGAGGAAGGGAGTTCCAATGATACTCAACCCTCTGAGAGGAAATGTTTTTCCTCATCTCTCTTAAATGGGAAAACCCTTATTTTAAACCTATGACCTCTCACGTCATATAGTCATACAGCATGGAAACAAACTCTTCGGTCCAACCAGTCCATACCGAACATACCCATTATTTCTTCAAAGTTCATTCCACATATGTAACACCCTCTGTGTAAAGGATTTGCCCCTCATGTCCTTTCCATATTTCTCTCCACTCATTCCAAAAATGTGCCCCCCCAGTCCTGAAATTTCCCATACTAGGGAGAAGACAACTACCATTAACCCTACCTATACGCTTCATTATTTTATAAACTTCTATTAGGTCATCCCTGAAGCTCCTACATTCTAGTCAAAAAAGCTCCAGCCTATCCAGCTCCTCCCCTTGACTCAAACCCTCCATACCTGGCAACATCCTGGTAAATCTCCTCTAAATCTTCTCCACCTCAACAATATCCTTCCTATAACTGGGTGACCAGAACTGGACACAGCACTCCAGTGGAGGCCCCACCAATATCCTATACAAACTCAACAAGACTTCTCAACTCCTATACTCAACAGACTGAGCAATGAAAGCAAGCACATCAAACATCCTCTTATCCACCCTGTCTATATGTTCCTCAACACCATTTTCCTGTGCTCTGATCTCTGAGTATCTAGAAATCTGTGGATCTCTGCTTGAACAAACTCAATGGGGACCCATGTCACCTTGTAAGAAAGTCCCGCCATTCTAGGAATCTGACTGATGAACCTATGCTGCACTCCCTCACATTTCCTTCCTCAGTTAAAGGGGTTTTCACACTCTGCCCCAGGTGAAATCTCACCAAGGTTTCATACGACTGAAGTCAGAAATCTTTATTTCTGTACGGTAAAGGCAGTTGAGTCTGTGTCTAATAAATAGTAGAGCCCTGGAGAGCACTGCCGAACCAAGAGACCCTGGGGTGCAGTTCCATATCTCCCCAAAGGTGGAGCTGCAGGCATTCAGGGTGGCAAAGAAGGCGTTTGGCATGCCTGCTCTCACTGGTCAGAACATTGAGCACAGCAGCCAGGAATCCATGTCGCAGCTGCACAGGACATTTGCCAGGTCATCCCTGGAACACGGTGCTCAACAGGAACGATGTTGCCAAACCCAAAAGGGTCCAGAAAAGATCCACAAGAATGCTTCCACGTCTGGAGGGTCCGAGACACAGGGAGAGGCCGAATAGGCCGGGACCATCCTCCCCAGAACGCCAGAGACCGACGGGGCAGCCCCACAGACCTACAAAATCATGAGGGGCATGAACAGGACAAACAGCCATCCTCTCCCCAGGATGGAAGGAGTCCAAAACTAGAGGACACAGGTTCAAGGTGAAAGGGGAAAGATTCAAAATTGATGCTAGTTCTAGATTTTCTACATCCACCCAGTCAAGTCCCCTCAGCATATTTTATGTTTAAATTAAATCACCTCTGACTCTTCTATACTCCAGAGGATACAGGCAACCATGTCTAGCCTTTCATACAGCAATCTGCTCATTCCAAGTATTAGCCTAACAAACCCTTTACTGAACTCAAATCATGTTGATGAGATCAGACTTCCCTATCTTCATATTGGGTGGTTTTTAACCAGTAAAGTGATATTATTAGTTGAAGTAAATAGAAACTTAGCATAAATTTAACCTCAACTGAGGTGTAAATGTTCCTGAAGGTAATGATCTAGATATTCCATTAAGGGTTGGGAACCCTAATCAGATTAAAACTGCACACTTACCTTTATGTGTCTTCTGTACTGCAAAAGATTAGATAAGTATGAATCAACACCACACCACCCGTATATGGATGTCAGTTATGCTAAACATCATCATAACATATTTGCAGATATATTATGCTGGCCATGTGGTCATCTCTATTTAACAAACACAGTATCATAACAAATAGGAGCCCACTGAGCCTGCATACAAAAATATTATGTTAGAATTGTCCTCAACACCATCTTCCTAAACTATCCTCACATCCCTTACTATGCAAAAATCTATTGACCTCTGCCTTGAGAATATTAAACAACTGAATATGCTCAGCTCACTCAGATACAGAATTCTAAAGATTCCCAATCTGTGAGTGAAAAAAATTCTCATCACCTCAATCCAAAACTGCTGTCCCCCTTCTTCTGAGACTGTGATCCATATTTTATATTCTCCAGCCAGATAAACATTTGCTCAGCATCTAATCTGTCAAGTCTCTTAAGAACGTTGCATGAACCACTCTGATAAGATGATACGAACCACTTTAGAATGTTTACATGTCATCTACAGAAATCACCAGTGAATCAAAATGCTGGGGATACCATTGCCCAGAGAAGTAGACCAGCCATTTCCAAACATATGAAATAGGAGCAGAAGCAGAACATTTGACCTCTCAACACTGCGCTGCCCTTAAATAGGATTATGGCTGATCTGTTTGTGTTTTGAATTCCATGGTCTGATCCAACCCCAATAACCTTTGATTCCCTTGCCTAACAAAAATCTATTTATCTCTGCCTTAGAAATATTCAATGATATTTTTTCTATATGGGAGTACCATCATCTTCCAATTACTTACAATCCTGATTTATTACCATTGTTTAGTGTTGGATTCAAATCCTGAAACTCCTTCCCCAGCAGTTTGAGAGTGCTTTCTCCACAAAGGACAGCTTTTCAAAAAGGTCACACGGGAATTACAATAGATCTTGCCGGTTATAACTTTCACCCAAGAATGATTTATTAAAAAGTGTACATATGACTGATGTGATGACACTATGGCTTTAGGACGTGTATTTTGTCCTGTATCTTTTTTGTGAAGAAATGTTGAGGCAGAAGTACGAGCGGTATGCTCAAAGCCAATAAAGTAAACAGCTTGTGAGGCTTTGTGTTTTTTTACAGTTGGAACAATAGAAGTAGCCTGAATGGGTGGGGTCAAACCTCTACAGAATTGGGATTTTTAGTTTTAGCTGTCAGCAGTTGCTGGGGTGTTGAAGCTGGATTTGGAAGTTCTTATTCCTCTTTGTTACAGCTAAAAGCTGGGGTTCTCTTCCTGCTGCTAAATTTTCATGTGAAACATTTTCTTATTCCTGAATTTGCCTTTGCCAATGGTGTATTTATGGGATGTTACTATATTGGAACAGTTACTTCACACTTTGGAGACGCCGGTGTTGGACTGAGGTGTACAAAGTTATAAATCACACAACACCAGGTTATAGTCCAACGGATTTATTTGGAAGTACTAGCTTTCGGAGCTATCCACAACTACCTGATGAAGAAGCAGCGCTACGAAAGCTAGTGCTTCCAAATAAATTTGTTGGACTATTACCTGGTGTTGTGTGATTTTTAGCTTAACCCATACTAGTTAATATACAGTTGATTCTCCTATAATGCTGTAGTCCCGTTCTTGTGCAACCCCATGTTATTTTAAAAATTGCATTATATAATAGCACCATTTGAACTCATGGGGCCAGAATCGCATTATTACCAAAACACACTTTAAAAGTTCGCGCTATAGAAACTGTGTCCCCAATTCATCAATTGTGTTATAGCAAATTCATATTAACAAAAGCATTTTGATAGAGCAACAGTGAAGCCAATTCTTTTATTTTTATTTTGTCTGTATTTTAAATGTTGTGTAAAAGTTAAGTGCGTTTTTTTAACGTTGATTAGTTTCACCAATTAAATGATTTGGATGTGAATATAGGAGGCATAGTTAGTATGTTTGCAGATGACACTAAAATTGGAGGTGTAGTGGACAGCAAAGAAGGTTACCTCAGAGTACAATGGAATCTTGATCAGATGGGCCAACGGGCTGAGGAGTGGCAGATGGAATTTAATTTAGATAAATGTAAGGTGCTGCATTTTGGAAAAGAAATCAGAGCAGGACTTATACACTTAATGATAAGGATCTGGGGAGTGTTGCTGAACAAACAGACTTTGGAGTGCAGGTTCATAGTTCCTTGAAAATGGAGTCGCAGGTAGATAGGATATTGAAGAAAGCGTTTGCTATACTTTCCTTTATTGGTCAGAGCATTGAGTATAGGAATTGGAAGGTCATGTTGCAGCTATACAGGACATTGGATTGGCTACTTTTGGAGTATTGCGTGCAATTCTAGTTTCCTTCCTATTGGAAGGATGTTGTGAAATTTGAAAGGGTTCAAAAAATATTTACAAGGATGTTGCCAGGGTGGGAGGAGTTGAGCTATAGGGAGAGGCTGAATAAACTGGGGCTGTTTTCCCTGGAGCATCAGAGGCTGAGGTTTATAAAATCATTAGGGGCCTGGATACGATAAATAGACAAGGTCTTTTCCCTGGGGTGAGGGAGTCCAGAACAGAGGGCATAGGTTTAGGGTGACAGGGAAAAGGTATAAAAGGAACCTAAAGGGCAACTTTTTCACGCAGAGGATGGTGCGTGTTTGGAGTGAGCTGCCAGAAGAAGTGGTAGGAACTGGTACAATTACAACATCTAAAGCATTTAGTGGGTAGGGTTTAGAGGGATATGGGCCAAGTGCTGGCAAATGGGACTAGATTTAGTTCGGATTTCTAGTTGGCATGGACGAATTGGACCGAGGGGTCTGTCTCCATGCTGTACACCTTTATGATTCCTTACACCTACCTTTAAAATAAGGAAAAGTTAAGGTCTAGGCAATCTTCTTAATATACTTTGAGGGATTTGCTCTGGTCCCTAACACTGACTATGCTTTTAAAAGAGCAGATTGTGCTCATTTGGGATTTCTCCTACCAACAATTAAATATTTTTATAAATGTACTCATGTGATTTGGAGAAAATTCAAATAAAAGCTATAATGGAGGCAAGTGGATTTTGTGCTCAGAGTTTTATGAAGGTCAACTCTTTTTTAAAAAAGAGATCACTAAGTATTGAGATCAATTAACTAAATCCATTATTTCTAAATCATGTGATTCAATCAAGTGACTTGTGATGTTAATTTATGAAATGCTTATATCACTCCATTTAGTGGTTTGTAGTGGTCGCTATCTCTGGACTAGGTGGTCCAGATTCAAGATCAACCACTCCAGCAGTATAATAATATCTCTGAACAGGTTGACTAGAAAATATATATGACCGTCTTTATGAACAATGTGGAAAATGGACTGGGGGAATTAATTTAGTTGTACATTTAGCTTGAAAGAATCAGGAGTGCTGTGCAGGTGAACAATTTTCACTCAACAGAAGGTTTTTAATTTTGTGAAGCATCCGAATTGAGGGAGCTTGTAAAGAAGATTTTAAATTGTGAGAATTGAAAAAGGGTTCAAGCTGGCAGAAAGAATGAATAAAAACTGAAAGAACTATGGATGCAGGCAATCAGAAATAAAAGCAAAAATTGCTGGAAAAACTTAGCAGGTCTGGCAGCATCTCTGCAGAGAAATCAGAGTTAACATTTTTGGGTCCAATGACCCTTTCTCCAAATTGATGGTTGTTAGAAAAAGTTGCTTTTTTTTAATGGAGAACATCGGGTAGGGGGAAATGATAGGTGGAGATAGAACCTCATAAGAGAGAACAGTTGGACAAAAGAATGGATAACGATCCACCTGTCATTTACTCCTTATCCCCACCCCTAACTTCTGCATAAAAAACTTTTTCCACCTAACATCAGTTTTGAGAAGAGTCACTGGATGCGAAATGTTAATTCTGATTTCTCTGCACGGATGCTGCCAGATCTTTTCCAGCAAATTATATTGTCTTGTTTGAGAAAGAATTCATAACTGTGTAAGGAGTCTAAGAAAGATAATGTATTTTTTTTAAAAAAACATTGTTTCTACTTATTATATGAATGATATTTTTGTATTATCTGTAAAAGGATGTTGCTGGGAAACAGTTTGAAATCGATAAAATATGGAGCCGGAAAAAACACAGCAGGTCAAGCAGCATCAGAGGATTTGACATTTCAGGTCGGGAGCTTTTATCAGGCCAGACCTGATGAAAGGTCCCGAATTTAAACATCGACTCCCCAGCTCCTCTGATGCTGCTTGGCCTGTGTTTTTTCCGCTCCACATTTTGTGGACTCTGACTTTCTAGTATCAGCAGTCCTCGTTATTCCGAAGTCCGGGAAACAGGTTGAAACCTTATTTTTAATGTTAAGATTTTTCTGAAGTGTATTTATACAGCTTTGCTTAGTGTTCTCTTGTTAAGTAACATTGGTAGACTCGTGAATATGTGGTGACCAACAATCACGGTAGCTAACTGCAAAAACAAATATGGTCCACGATGTCAAATTTCACTCTGGATCTGACTTGTCAAGTATAATCACCAGCTGTGATTGCAACAATCATCAATGTTAATTTCAGGATTTGTGTAACTCTGAAACATTAGCTCTCATCAATTAGAAATACAGTAAAGGTTTGCATTAATTCATTGTATGAACTATCCATATCCATGCAAGTGCAACATTAAATAATTGTATGTATAACTATTCCCATGATAATAATCTAATCTTAATTCAACAATTCATACTTTGAACTGAGTTGAGTGAAACAGGTCAGACTTTATCAAGTAAATTATAGTATGGATTAATTGAACTCAAACCAAACCCACGTCAATTAATCACTGACTCATTCCAAACTCCACCCAATCACCTCATGTGGCGTTTAAAAAGCCGATCTAGGCTTTTATTATCCTTCAAATTGACTATTACAACACAATCTTCTGTAAGGTTCAGATTCCCCTTAATCTACATCAGCTTCCACTTAAAATGCTGGTGTTAAAATGATCTCAGTTTTACAAAGAATTCCACCGCCTAGAAAAAAGTCACGTGACTATCAGTTTGCGGATCCTCAAAAGCATTTCGCTTCCGTAATTTAAAAGCGATCACTGAACGCGTGTATATATTGTTGATATTCATTTAACAATGTGCCTTTTCGATTAAATAAAATATACGTTTTATTTTTTTCATGAACAGGCACTGGGCTGGACAGCTCTGATTGCCATGTTAAGGCAGTTGGGGTCCTTCCTCTCTCTTTCCGCCGAGCTCCGCCATCTTGTAGGTATCGGGTTGTTGGAGCACTGCTCGGGCCGTCATTAAAAACAGGCCCAGGAAATTGTAAAAACTGATTTTCGTGTGCCGATCGCAACTTATAATGTGCTAGAGAGCAGGATGTGGGGGAATAAATTCCGTACGGTGTCGGGAGGCGTTCTCTTTTCCACGCGGGAGCTCTGAATTGTTCCCGCACCCTCAGTCACGCCACATGGCCGTTGAGATCTGGGCATGTGGCAATGTGAGGGAAATTAACTATTCCATCTGCCGTTAGAGGGATAAAGATAATAGTGGTGGGAATGTGATATGTAGCCCAGCGTTTGGGACTCCAGATCTAATCGTCAGGTGCTGCGAAAGAGACAGCCAGGAGCCGTGTTTGTATCAGTCATTGATTTTTCTCTGGAGTCCTACTTGGATCTGGTGTAGACTATTATCGAATGTGGTTTGGGGAGGTTCAACCAAGATCGTCTAACGGTAATTGTCTTACGTGAAAACAAGACTACAGGGTTTATAGGGAATGTTGGCTGAGATGCTCTTGTCAGAGCTAGGACGATCACGAAGAGCTGAATGGCTTCCTGCGTTACAATTATCTTTAAAGAGCTCTCAGTAACAGCGCCATGTTACGTGCGGTTTGTGTGAGTCTCGACCCTACCCCACCCCGGAATGCTAAATAAACTGTAGGTTTTGTTTCTTCAGTGAAGGGTCAAAATGACGAACACCAGGGGCAAGAGGAGGGGCACTCGCTATATGTTTGCAAGGCCTTTCCGAAAACATGGTGAGATTCCTTAATTCATAGGTGTTTTTAAAATTTGCATTAATGTTAGCTGCAGTGTTTTCTCGTACTTTTTCTTAACTCCTGGGCTGTGAATCTCGTTCCAGCTTTCTATTGATTTTTTTGGCTAGTCGAATCTAATAAAGTAATTTAGACAATTTGTGCAAACGAACGAGTTGCACCTTCGAGTTGATACTGATGGCTGAATTGTGCTTTTGATAGCAAACTGAGAAAAGCAGGTATCTGCACTGCACTGTATTTGCATGGATTTCTTAAGGCTCTGGCTTCTGGGCTATAGGATGCAGTTGAATTTCACAATTTTCTGATTACACTTGTGTTTATGTGTAAGATATTAGTGTAGTGGGTTTATTATATTCTGTTAAGGTATGCTGTAATGTGGATTTCTGTTTTATCTGGTGCTCGATGATGATTGAACTCCAATGATTGCTGTATGAGGCAAGTTGAGCAATTTATTTCACCGGCACTGAGAGCAAACCAGAATTATTTAGGGAGTATGAATGAGTTAGCATTCTTTTCAAAGAATAATTTTAATGAATTTTTCAATAAACCTCTTATTGGGTCATCGCAACATTGAACAAACTTATCTAATTCTGTTATCTAAACACAATGTTTTATATCCATTGTAGTCCTGGAAGGCATGACTAATCCTGGAGCTTGGTTACTCATGAGGAATTGAGAGCAATGGTGGCACAACTCAATTGTTCATGGTGTGCTGGGTACAGAGTAGGTCTGGTCACCTAAGCCTGGTCCAGTTGATACGCTCTGCAAAGATCAGCATGTTATCAAAGATCACAGCAGTCTTCATTGTACATCCGATTATTTTTTGCTAAATGCATCATCCTGTACTTATGTTATATTTGGCTATCATTCCAAATTTGGACATCTGGCAAGTTGAGATTTCACTGTGATTTAGTATCCATTGAACTTTGGAGCACACCACTGTCCTTAAGTCTGGAGAATAACCATGCACCATGACTTGCTGTTTTCTGCCCTGAATGTGATTTTTCTCCCCAAGCTGACTCTGGCCTTCCTTTTCACGAGCAGCAATTTTCTTAGACTTTTATGTGATACTTGATTGAGCACATCCCTGACATGGACATCTTCCATTCTTTCCCGTCAATCTTTGCTTTTTTTTAATCAAAGGGTTTAATTAGATTGACTAGCATGATTTGCCTGTTCGAAAATTTTTCTGGAATTGTCTCCTTGGGATACTATATAAAGAATTTGCAGCTTTTTTTGGTAAACAATGTGCACTGCTTAGTTTTAATTGTTTAACTTGGAATTAAAATAGATTTGTTTTGTTTTAGGGCCTGTTCCCCTCTCTACTTACTTCCGTATCTACAGGAAAGGTGATATTGTTGACATTAAGGTATGTGGCCATTATAAGACCATAAGGAGTAGGCAGTTCGATTTTTCGAGCCTACTCCACTGTTCAGTAGGATCATGACTGATTTCATATTCCTCGCATCAACTATCCTGCCTTTTCCTGTAACCCTTGAGTTCCCCTACTGATCAAGAATCTCTTTCTCAGCCTTAAGTATACACGGCTCTGTGGCAAGATGTTCCAATGTCTCTCCACCCTCAGAAGAAATTCCTCCTCCATTTCAATCTTAAAATTGGCATCCATTTATTTTGACACTATGCCCTCTGGTCCTAGACTCCCATGAGAGAAACCTTTCTCTCGGCCTTTACTATCTCAAGCCCCTTAAGAATCCTGTATGTTTCAATTAGATCATCTCTCATTCTAAACTTAGGATAAGCCAAAGTAAGTAGAGTTCCAACCTCTTTAACCTTTGTTCATAAGACAATCCTTCCATACCCATATCATCCTAATGAGCCTTCTCTGAATGGCCTCCAGTGAAATCATCTTTTTAAGAGGGCCAAAACAGCTCCGCGTACTACAGATGAGGACCCATCGGCACCTTTTGTACAGTTGCAGGAAGACATCCTTAGTCTTATGCTCCAAACTCCCTTGAAATAAGGGCCAATGTACCATTAGCCTTTCTTATTACCTTATGCATATGTGTGGTAGCTTTCTCTGTTTAAAGTACAAGTACACCCACCCCATCCCACCAAAAGTCCCTTAGCATTGGAGCTTTTTGCAGAGTTTCTCCATTTAAGTACTGCTCTTTTGATAACCCTTACATAATGAACAACTTTGCATTTTTGCACATTATACTCTTACGCGTTTGCATCAGAAGTTGAGAAAGTGCACTCCCTATATCATTTTTGAAGCATAAATATTGAGAATTTTGAGGTAGTTGTGTATTTTGTAGTGTTTTATGTTGCTGTCAGCAGTGCTCTTGGGTGATTGTATATTCATGAGAAGCATGATTTATCTTAGGCCTTTACTTTGCTGTTGTCCTAATTTAAACTTCACATTGCTGGAGGCCTTTCATAAGATTTTTTCGCGTTCGACATGATATGTTTCTTGTGCAGAGAAAGATTGAGGTTGAAGTAGGATTGCCTCATTAATTGCAGTTTTCTAAAGTTTGGTTCTTTGAAGATAAACAAGATTAATTCATCTAAAAGTGAAGCAAGATTAAAGAACTGTCCTTACCTATGTTACATGATAGTTAGGACTTTCCAGCTAACACTGAATATGTGGAAGGTACGCATGCCATTCATTCTATTCTGACCTGTTGTGCATTCCTGGCTTCTTCCTGTTAAATCTACTTTTCTAACCAACTTGTTCAGAGATGTTTTTCCACACTTATGGAGCAGGTGGCACTAGAACTTGGGCATCTTGGTCCGGGGCAGGGAAACTACTGTTACACCATAAGTGAGCCCAAACGTTATACCCCTCTGGAGTAGGTGGGACTTGAACCCAGATTCTCTGGTTCAGAGATAGAGACATTATTGCTATATCACAAGTTTTGTTTTATTGTCACTTTCTACGCAGTTATATACAGATTGCATTTCCTGCAATACTAATAGGGTATTTAGGAGATTTCAATTTTCCCAATATTAATTGGAATGGTCATTGTGTAAAGAATTTAGAGGGGTTGAATTTCTTGAAATGCATTCAGGAGATCTTTTTATATTAACACGTAGAAGATTCAACAAGGGATGGCACACTGCTTGACCTGATTTTGCGGCATGAAACCAGGCAAGTAGTTGAGGGAGCAGTGGGTGGGAACATTTTAGGGATCACAACTGCAACACTACAAATTGTTTATTATTGAGAGAATCTTCAAAAATAAAACACAGGGTTTAGATTAGTGGAAGACAGATTTTATTAAAATATGGTAAGATCGTACCAGCATAGACTGGGAACAGCTACTTATGGGGAAAATCATCTCCACCTTAAACTATGTAGATGAGCACTTGAAATGTCATAACATTTCGATGGACCAAGTGCTGGAAAGTGCGATTCTTGTATATAGGTTGGTGCAGACTTGGTGGGCTAAATGGCCTCTTCGGTGCTGTATGACACTGAATACAGCTCAGCACCCTCATGGGCAATAAATGGCGGTCTGGAACCTATTTTACTTTAATTGAACCATGCTTAATAGATTAAGTTCTCCTTCATGACTGAACAGATTAGGTGCTAAACGGTCTCTCTTTCATTAGGGCACAGGCACTGTACAAAAGGGTATGCCCCACAAATGTTACCATGGCAAGACTGGAAGAATTTATAATGTTACACAGCATGCTGTAGGCATTATTGTCAACAAACAAGTCAAGTGAGTATGAACAGTTTAAACTTTTGCACTTAAGTCATCCTTTTAAATCTTTGGAAAAATCCAAAAAATTGCAGATTTTGTTTAGAAAATTGATGCCAAACAATGAAGGGGATAGTTTCAGAATGGGGATTTGTTAAGCAACAGTGGGGCAATAAAAAATTTTAGAACTGGATTAAAATTTTAATTTGGATCTGTGGGGGTCACAAATGAGTGATTAGCGGTGAGTGGGATTTTGCTGAAGGGGGACAATTTATAAACTGAAGGTGTTGAAATGTGGAACATTCACATTAAAACGTTGCAACATTCAAATCTGATGGAGACTTGGGCATGATCGTTGGTAGGCAGAGTTGAGTGTACTTTGCCTATAGATGGTAAGAATTCTTGATGGATCTCAGCTCAGAATTTAATGGAATATTTACAATTGCCAGCAGTCTGTTTCAGCCTGAGATAGTGGGTGACGTGGTTAAAACGCTGGAACGTGTTTCGTGTTTGTGGTGTTGACTGCAAGATGATTGTGATTCTAATGTTTAATTGGAGAAATTTTCAGCTTGTCTATGACTGGATGTTAAGAAAACATTGAGTCAGGAAGAGATGGAGCTGGGTGTCACTTAATATTTGAAAATTGACCTTTGTTATGCAGCAGCTTAAGGACAGTACATTGATGGGGCCATCAAAGAGAGTTTCTTGCAGCTTCCTGGTAAAGGTACCTGAATAGGAAGAAAGCTGTAAGCTGATGTAGCCAAACTATATCATGCCATTACTATCTTATGCATTTTGTAGAAGCACAATTGATTAAAACTTTACTTTTTCAATTAGAAGTGTTCAGCAATGGACTTAAAATGAGAAGGGGGATCTGAAGAAAACTTTGGAGGATAGAGCTGAATTGACGGGAGATCCAAGGGTATAAGAGTGCGTAAGAACGCAAGCACAGAAGTCTATATGAATAGATGTTATATTTTGGTTATGTTGGAAGAGGTATCAAAAGTTTGGATGAGCTCTCGTTGTGGCGAGTAGACTGGCGGGTGCTAAATTGTGGCTCAATGGTTAGCACTGCTACCTCAAGTGCCAGAGACTCAGGTTCGATTCTAGCCTCCGATGACTGGCTGTGTGCAGTTTACACGTTCTCCCTGTGTCTGCATGGGTTTCCTCGCTCCGGTTTCCTCCCACAGTCCAAAGATGTACAGTTTAGGTGACTTGGCTGTGCTAAATTGCCCATAGTATTTAGGGATGTGGAGGTTAGGGGTATTAGTCAAGGGAAATGTTGAGTAATAGGGGAATGGGTCTGGGTGGGATACACTTCAGAGTGTCAGTGAGGACTTATTGGGCCAAGTGGCCTGTTTCTACACTGTAGGGATTCTATGATTCTAAACAATTTTGAGTTTGCCACAACAAGGGTGCAAAAGAATTTCAATTGCATGTAGGCTAAAAACCGTACCGAACATCACTATGCTGTCTTGGGGTGGGCAAAATACTTTTTGAAGCTTAAGTCTGGATTGGATGTTGAGTTGTGACCAGTTTGTTGGGAGGTGGGTGAAATTGGTGAGAAAATTGTTTGGTATTCCCAGTTCCAGTGGCTTCGGTACTGAATAACCAGTCCCAGTCAGCACATACATTGTATAGTTGACAGTTTAGAATGACACTGTAATGGGCCAGATACATTGTATGAGCTGTTTAATGCTGTGTAATCAATTTTGTCACCCCTCTCACTTTGCCAATAAGACACGTCATGTCTCTACTGGCCATTCAAATGGGGTAGAGTAAAATGTCCTTTTAAAAACCCAAGCATGTTATATATAACATGACTTGGTTCCTGTCAGAGGGAACATTTAAGAATATTGGAGAAAACTCTTGCTGCGCCATCTTGATGTTAAGTCTAAATTTTAAGACTTTGTAATAAGTCCTAATTCGTACACTGATGGTTTTCACTTCTGGGGTTAAAGTAATTGATTATGCAAGTATATCATTGGATCTGCTGCATAAGACTTGTCTCAAGAATAGTTATAATTGAAATTCTTCAATAGATTTTTGGTAACTTTTTCTTGGTATTTAAACTTTCATGATTAATACACAGTGGGTATTCACAAACTGCATTGTGAATGTCACATAACACTGTTGCAATGTTTGACCATGCAAAACAATGCAAACGTAGGGAATGAACAGTCCTTAATGCACCTGGTGTTCTCAAAAGGATGCCCACTCTACTTCAAAACGCTAATAGAAACTGTCAGGAATTCAGTCTCATGCTAATTCTGTTAACCGTTATCTAGGTAAGCAACCATGGCAAGCTAATTTCACTTTTTCAGGATTATTGGCTACATTCTGCTGCCATTATTTTTATTGTCAGCTTACCTCAGCTGCTTTCTAATGTTCTATCTTAATTGTGAAAATAGTTTTTAAAATGGCACATTTCCGTTCATTTTTGAACTTGAGGATCATTGTGTACATCAAAATAATATTCATAGAATCATGGAAGCGAAAAAGAGGCCCTTCAGTCAATTGAGTCTGCATCACCAAAAACTACTCTAAATCTACACTAGTTTCACTTAACACTTGACCTATAACTTTGAATATAATGATATTTCAAGTACTCATCGAAATATTATTTTTAAACGTTGTTGGGCTTCCTGACTCAAATGCCTTTTTCTTTAAATCTTCCCACCTTACGTTTCAAAGTTATGTCACCTTCTTACTGGCATTTCAGATAAATGTCTGTTTTCTATCCCATCTTTTCTTCTGTTCTGAAGAAACTAACCTGAACTTATCTACTCTCTATTCATAGTTAAAATACTCCATCCCAGGCAACATCCCAGTCAATCTCCTCTACACCCAATTGACTACCGTTATCCTTCCTATATTCTGACCTCCGTTGCACACAGTACTACACCTGTGGTCTAACCCACCAAAGTTTTATACAATTGCATGATGAGCCCCCTGTTCTTATAATCTATGCTATGAGCTAATAAAGAGGCGAAAAGTGTGGTGCTGGGAAAAACACAGTAGATCAGGCAGCATCCGAGCAACAGGAGATTTGACGTTTTCAGGCGCAAGCCCTTCATCTGCAATCCTTGTTTATTCTGCATCTAATAAAGGCAAGCATCACATATACTTTCTTAACCAGTCTATTACGTTGTACTGCCACCTTCACAGATCTATTATACCACTGGAGACTACATCCAGTCAAACGAACAGCCTTCTATTCCTACCCTCTGTCTTCCACTATTAACCCAATTTTAGACCCAACTTGCCAAGTTGCACTGGATTCTGTATGCTTTTACCTTTTTGAGTTACCCATTTGAGATCTTGTTCAAGGTATTTTTCCAGTCTATATAAACTACATCACTTCTTACCCTTATCTACACACCTGAGCACCTCTCAAAATTCTATCAGATATGTTAGGCATGATCTGCCTCTGATTCAATTAGTTTAATTTATCACATAGAGTCATAGAGATGTACAGTATGGAAACAGAACCTTCGGTCCAACTTGTCAATGTCAACCAGATAACCTAACCTAATCTAGTTCCATTTGCCAGTACTTGGCCCATATCCTTCTAAACCCTTCCTAATAATGTACCCTTCCTAATAATGTACCCATCCAAATGTCTTTTAAATGTTGCAATTGTACCAGCCTCCACTACTTCATCTGGCAGCTCATTCCCTACACGCACCACCTTCTGGGTGCGACAGTTGCCCTTTTGGTCCCTTCTAAATGTTTCCCCTCTCACCCTAAACCTACGCCCTGTAGCTCTGGACTCCCCTACCCCAGGGAAAAGACCTTGTCTCTTTACCTTATCCAATCCTCTCATGGTTTTATAAACCTCTATAAAGTCACCCCTCAGCCTCCAGGGAAAACAGCCCAAGCCTATTCAGCCTCTCCTTGTAGCACATATCCTCCAATCCTGGTAACATGCTTGTAAATCTCTTCTGAATCCTTTCAAGTTTTGCAATGTCTTCTCAATGGGAGGCATACCAGAATTGTGCACAATATTCCAAAAGTGGCCTAACTAATGTTCTGTACAGCCACAACATGACCTCCCAACTCTCATACTGTGTCCAGTGAAGGAAAGCATACCAAATGCCGCCTTCACTATCTTATCTACCTGAGGCTTCACTTTCAAGGAGCTATGCACCTGCACTCCAAGGTGTCTCTGTTCAGCAACATTCCCCAGGACATTACCATTAAGTCCTGCTAAGATTTGTCTTTCCAAAATGCAGCACTCCACATTTATCTAAATTAAACTCCATTTCTCGGTCCATTGGCCCATCTGATCAAGATCCCATTGTAATCTGAGGTAACCTTCTTTGTTGTCCACTATTCCTCCAATTTTAGTGTCATCTGCAAAGTTGCTAACTATATTTCCTATGTTCATATCCAAATCATTTATATAAATGACGAAAAGTAGTGGACCCAGCATCGATCCTTGTGGTTCAGCACTGTTCACGGGCCTCCAGTCTGAAAAGCAACCTTAAACCACACCCTCTATCTTCTACCTTTGAGCTAGTTCTGTATCCAAATGGCTAGTTCTCCCCAAATTCCATGAGATCTAACCTTGCTAACCTGTGTACCATGAGGAGCCCTTTTCAGATGCGTTACTGAAGACCATATAGACCACATCCACCACTTTGCCCTCATCAGTCTTCCTCACTAATTCAAAAAAATGCAATCAACTTCATGGGTCATGATTTCTTACGCACAAAGCCATGCTGGCTATCCCTAATCAGTCCATGCCTTTCTAAATGTACATACCGTAAATCCTGTCCCTCAGCATTCCCTCCAACAACGTGCCTACCATCGACACAAGGCTTACAGTCTATTAATCCCTGGTTTTTCCTTATCACCTTTCTTAAATAGTGCCAACACATTAACCAACCTCCAGTCTTCTGTTACCTCACCTATGACCATCGATGATATATATATCTCAGCAAGGGGCCCAGCAATCGCTTCCCCAGCTTCCCACAGAGTTCTGGTCTACACCTGATCAGGTCCTGGGGATGTTTCCACTTTTATGTGTTTCAAGACATCCAACGCCACCACCTCTAATATGGACATTTTTCAAGCTGTTACCATCTATTTCCCCACATTCTGTATCTTCCATGACCACCACCACAGTAAACACTGATGCGTAATACTTGTTTACTATTTCCCCATCTCCTTTGGTTCCACACAAAGGCTGCCTTGCTGCTCTTTGAGGGCCCTATTCTCTCCCTAGTTATCCGTTTGTCCTTAATATATTTATAAGGTCCGTTTGGATTCTCCTTAACCTGGTTTGGTAAGTCTATTGCCTGTCCCCGTTTTTTTTGTCCTCCTGATTTCCCTCTTCAGTATACTCCTACTGCCTTTATGCTCTTATAAGGATTCACTCGATCCTTGCTGTCTATATCTGACATATGCTCCCTTTGTTGTTGCCCAAAATGTAATTTCTCTCATCCAGCATTCCCTGCACCTACCACCCTTGCCTTTCACCGTAACAGGAATATATTGTCTCTGGATTCCCGTTATCTCAATTTGAAAGCTTACCATTTTCCAGCTGTCCCTTTATCCTGAAACATCTACTCACTATCAAGTGTTCTTGCCTAGTAATATCACAATTGGCCTTCCAATTAGAACTTTACCTTTTAGGTCTGGTTTGTCCTTTTCCATCACTATTTTAAAAACTAATAGAGTTATGTTCGCTGGCCCCAAAGTGGAAGTTTAGGGAGAGTCTGAAATAAGAGTCTCCCTCTGACATCTCAGTCACCTACCCTGCCTTATTTCCCAAGAGTAGGTCAAGCTTTGCAGCATCTCCAGTAGGTACTTCCACATACTGAATCAGAAAATGTTCTTTTACACACTTAACAAATCCCTCTTCATCTAAATCCTTAACACGATGGTAGTCCCAGTCTATGTTTGGAAAGTAAAAACTTCTTACTATAACCATCCTTTTCTTCTAACAGATAACTGAAATCTCCTTTTTAATTTGTTTTTCAATTTCTTGCCGTCTTTTGGGATGTGGGTGGGGGGAGAGCGGATCTATAATACAATCCCAATAAGGTAATCATTTCTTTCTTAATTCTCAGTTCCATTCAAATATCCTTCCTAAGTACAGCCGTAATGTTATCCCTTATCAAAAATGCCCCCAACCCCTTTCTATCTTCCTGTAGAATTTGTAGCTGAAAAATGTGTTGCTGGAAAAGCGCAGCAGGTCAGGCAGCATCCAAGGAGCAGGAGAATCGACGTTTCGGGTATAAGCCCTTCTTCAGGAATCCTGGTGGGACCCCCACCCTTCATGTCTGCCCTGACTGTTTGTTTGACCTTTTTTCCCAGTTGTCCCTTTCTCAGATTGATTACTTTCCTCACTATTTTCCTGGAACCCCCACCCTTCCTAGTTTAAATCCTCCCAAGCAGCTGTAGCAAATATTCCTGCCAGTATATTAGTCCTCTTCCAATTCAAATGTATTCTGTCCTTGTAGAGGTCAATTCTACCCCAGAAGAGATTCCCATTATCTAAAAATGCAAACCCTTCTCCCCTGCACCAGCTTCTTGGCCATGCATCCGTCTGCTCTATCCTCTTATTCCTGCCCTCATTAGCTTTTAGGACTGGAAGTAAACCAATGATCCAAAAATGTTAATCCTTCTCCTATACACCACCTCCGCAGCCATGCATTCATCTGCTCTATCCTCCTATTCCTGCCCTCACTAGCTCGTAGCACTGGGATTAATCCAGATATTGCTACCCTTGAGGACTTCCCTTTTAATTTCCTGCCTAACCTTTTATACAGAGGAACCTTGATGGATTCTCAGGGGAACGTAGCACGAACAGCCAAGTTTCTGGTGTTGAGACTGGCTCTAATGCAACGAGAGGTACGTCGGCTTCCAAGAGATCAATTGTGTTAGGGGATTCTGTAGTCAGAGGCACAGACAGACATTTTTGTGGCCAGCAGAGAAATAGCACAATGGTGTGTTGTTTCCCTGGTGCCAGGATCAAGGATGTCTCGGGGTGCAGAATGTTCTCACGAGGGAGAGGGGCTAGCAAGAGGTCATTGTCCACATTGGAACCAATGACATTGGAAGGGAAAAGGTTGAGAGTTAGGCAGAAATTTAAATAGGAGGATAGAGCAGATGAATGCATGGCTGCGGAGCTGGTGTATAGGAGAAGGATTCACATTTTTGGATCATTGGAATCTCTTTTGGGGTAGAAGTGACCTGTACAAGAAGGGCAGATTGCACTTAAATGGGAAGGGGACTAATATACTGGCAGGGAAATTTGGTAGAACTGCTTGGGAGGATTTAAACTAGTAAGGTGGGGGGGGGGGCAGCTTAATGTTCCAGGATACAAATGCTACAGGAAGGATAGAAAGGGAGGCAAGAGAGGAGGGGGAGTGGCATTTTTGATAAGGGATGGCATTACAGCTGTGGGAATAACATCCAGGGAAGTTATTTGGGTGAAACTGAGAAATAAGAAAGGGATGATCACCTTATTGGGATTGTATTATAGACCCCCCCCCCAAATAGTCAGAGGGAAATTGAGAAACAAACTTGTAAGGAGATCTCAGCTATCTCTAAGAATAATAGAGTATTAATGTTGAGGATTTTAACTTTCAAAAACATCGACTGGTATTGCCATAGTGTTAAAGGTTTAGATGGAGAGGAATTTGTTAAATGTGTACGAGACAATTTTCTGATTCAGTATGTGGATGTACCTACTAGAGAAGGTGCAAAACCTGACCTACTCTTGGGAAATAAGGCAGGGCAGGTGACTGAGGTGTCAGTGGGGGAGCACTTTGGGGCCAGCGACCATAATTCTATTAGATTTAAAATAATGATGGAAAAGGATAGACCAGATCTAAAAGTTTTAAATTCTAAATTGGAGAAAGGCCAATTTTGACGGTATTAGGCAAGAACTTTTGAAAGCTGATTGGAGGCAGATGTTTGCAGGTAAAGGGACAGCTGGAAATTGGGAAGCCTTCAGAAATGAGCTAACAAGAATCCAGAGAAAGTATATTCCTGTCAGGGTGAAAGGGAAGGCTGGTAGATATAGGGAATGCTGGATGACTAAAGAAATTGAGGGTTTGGTTAAGAAAAAGAAGGAAACATATGTAAGGTGTAGACAGGATAGATCAAGTGAATCCTTAGACTATAAAGAAAGTAGGAGTATACTTAAGAGGGAAATCAGGAGGGCAAAACGGGGACACGAGATAGTGTTGGCAAATAGAATTAAGGAGAATCCAAAGGGTTTTTACAAATATATTAAGGACAAAACGGTAACTAGGGAGAGAATAGGGCCCCTCAAAGATCAGCAAGGTGGCCTTTGTGTGGATCCATAGAAAACGGGGGGGATACTAAATGAATATTTTGCATCAGTATTACTGTGGAAAAGGATATGAAAGACATGGACTGTAGGGAAATAGATGATGACACCTTGCAAAATGCCCAGATTACAGGGGAGGAAGTGCTGGATGCCTTGAAACGGTTAAAGGTGGATACATTCCCAGGACCTGATCAGGTGTACCCGAGAACTCTGGGAAGCTAGAGAAGTGATTGCTGGGCCTCTTGCTGAGATAATATGTATCATCGATAGTCACAGGTGAGGTGTCGGAAGACTGGAGGTTGGCAAACGTGGTGCCACTGTTTAAGAAGGGCAGTAATGACAAGCCAAGGAACTATAGACCGGTGAGCCTGACCTCGGTGGTGGGCAGGTTGTTGGAGGGAATCTTGAGGGATAGGATGTACATGTATTTGGAAAGGCAAGGATTGATTTGGGATAGACAACATGGCTTGGTGCGTGGGAAACATGTCTCACAAACTTGATTGAGGTTTTTGAAGAAGTAACAAAGAAGATTGATGAGGGCAGAGCAGTAGATGTGATCTATATGGACTTCAGTAAGGCATTTGACTAGGTTCCCCATGGGAGACTGGTTAGCAAGGTTAGATCTCATGGAATACAGGGAGAACTAGCCTTTTGGATACAGAACTGGATCAAAGGTAGAAGACAGAGGGGGGGGGGTGGAAGGTTGTTTTTCAGACTGGAGGCCTGTGTCCAGTGAAGTGCCACAAGGATCGGTGCTGGGCCCTCTATTTTTTGTCATTTACATAAATGATTTGGATGCGAGCATAAGAGGTACCGTTAGTAAGTTTGCAGATGACACCAAAATTGGAGGTGTAGTGGACAGCGAAGAGGGTTACCTCAGATTACAACAGGATCTGGACCAGATGGGCCAATGGGCTGAGAATTGGCAGATGGAGTTTAATTCAGATAATGCGAGGTGCGGCATTTTGGGAAAGCAAATCTTCGCAGGACTTATACATTTTAATGGAAAGGTCCTATTGCTGAACAGAGACCTTGGAGTGCAGGTTCAAAGCTCCTTGAAAGTGGAGTCGCAGGTAGACAGGATAGTGAAGAAGGTGTTTGGTATGCTTTCCTTTATTGGTCAGAATATTGAGTACAGGAGTTGGGAGATCATGTTGCGGCTGTACAGGACATTGGTTAGGCTACTGTTGGAATATTGCATGCAATTCTGGTCTCCTTCCTATCGGAAAGATGTTGTGAAACGTGAAAGGGTTCAGAAAAGATTTACAAGGATGTTGCCAGGGTTGGAGGATCTGAGCTACAGGGAGAGGCTGAACAGGCTGGGGCTGTTTTCCCTGGAGAGTCGGAGGCTGAGGGGTGACCTTATAGAGGTTTACAAAATTATGAGGGGCATGGATAGCATAAATAGGCAAAGTCTTTTCCCTAGGGTGGGGGAGTCCAGAACTAGAAGGCATAGGTTTAGGGTGAGAGGGGAAAGATATAAAAGAGACCTAAGGGGCAATTTTTTCACGCAGAGGGTGGTACGTGTATGGAATGAGCTGCCAGAGGATGTGGTGGAGGCTGGTACAATTGCAACATTTAAGAGGCATTTGAATGGGTATATGAATAGGAAGAGTTGGACTGAAGGGTCTGTTTCCATGCTGTACATCTCTATGACAAAGCTTTTATTATCCTATATTCTGATCTTTGTGTGTTCAAGTTGAAATCCAACTACAAAGTACATTTTCAATTCTGGAGAGTTGATGTATTTTTATAGTTTATTTTGATTTAGCAAGAGGTTGCTCACAAAAAATGTATATGCAAGTATTGAAATTCTTAATTTGAGAAGGCGCTGCACTGAATAGTCTCAATACAACTTGAGTTGTTTAATTTAAAGTTAGTCATGTTGTATAATAAATCTAGAAGCACATTGAAATTTAAAGCTGAACAACTTGGATAGCATAAGGTATAAAACGATTATGCTGGCTAAGTAAGTTTCAGTTTTTTTTATATTTTGATATGCTAAACTAATTAATGTTCTTTTTTTCCCTGAGGTCCTTACACACTTAATGCAACTGCAACACACTAACTTCTGTGAACAGCAACCAAATTTTATTAAGCACAGCACAGTACAGTACAGACTTTCTGGAGGAGCCTTTAACACACACCTCAGAGCTTACAGGGTCATTGTAAAATCACTGTGTTAACAAAGGAAACAGCACTTCCTTTATGCAAAATCTTTACATCAGTTAGTAATGCTCACAAGACAACCCCCAACCATCCCACCACAGTCACATGCTATCCTCGGCACAATGCAGTGATCATATCACCTCCAGTAACAATGTAATGCAAATCATCCCTAAAATACCTCAGGTCTGGTGTGAATTGTATTTTTAACTACAGGGAGTAGTCAGAATTCCAACTATAATGTTCTTATTGATTTCTAAATAGGGGATGAAAATAATAGTAGGAGGTGACAATGTAAATGGCTTTTGAATAACTAGTAAATGGCCATGCAAATGGCTTTGAATACCAAGAGATGGGAATGGAAATTTCCTTAATCTGCTGTAAATCAGAGGCATCGCACTCTAGTCTCAGGACATCCAGTTTCTTGCAGGTCAGCCAAGCAAATTTAACCCTTTAATTTCAATTAGGAACTCCAGGTGTTATTGTTGGTTTTTAATGGTACTCTGAATCTAATTGTTTTGAATTACATCTTTAGGGGCAAGATCCTCGCCAAGAGAATAAATGTGCGTATTGAGCACATTAAACATTCAAAAAGCAGGGACAGCTTTCTGCAGCGAGTAAAAGCTAATGAAGAGGCCAAGAGAGCAGCAAAAGAGAAGGGGACCTGGGTTGAGCTGAAACGTCAGGTAGGAACGGAGTCATGCCTTCAACATTAAATAGCCATCCCAACCACAAGTGCAATTTAATATATCAGTCAGATGCTGAAGGGTGTCACCATCTACATTTGATCATTACTGAAGTCTAAATGCTGATTTTAGGGGGGGAATGTTCTGGCGTTTCAAAGCTTATGATCATTTCTGAAGGGAGGTGTCTGACTACTTGAATTTCTGGACCCAGCTGTATTGCTACTGTGAGATTACGGTGGCAATAAATGGTATTATTGCAGCACCCTTACTGATATGGTTTCCATCTTGCTGAGCTGATTTCTGGGCGCTTGATTCAGGGCTGCCCCCTCTCTGTTGGAGCTTTCTACGTACCTGCTCTAAAAGGTGGACTTGGTACAGTTTTAAGAATTTCCATCTTATCTCTTGCTTGCTCATTAAAAGGGAGTTATTTTGGGTTGTTAAAATCTCCTATTGCTGCTATATTTGTTAACTTCTCTGAAGTGTCTTTCCATTTGATCCTCTTATCCCTGACTCTTTGAAAGCCTAGTCAACACAGACGACATTGTTTGCTCCTAGTGATTTTTACTTTTGCATATATGTCCTTATTCGATGATCCTTCCAAGTTATCATTCCTTAACAATATATCGTTAAACTACTCTGTAACCATTAATGTTGAACTGCAAATCCTATCCATCTGTGATTGCATACTCCCATTTTCCTGTTTTGCATTGCCAAACTCCATTTTCTTATGTATTCTATGATTCTGTCTGCTGGACTGTCTCAGATAAACTTCAATTTCTAATTGCATCTCAACTCTTGAAACCACTCCTCCCATTCCAGTACTTGTGCTGGAATGCTTTTGCCCATGTAGTTTAAATCTTTCCTGACTGCTTTAATGAACCTTCCCAAAAGGATGTTGCTCCCATTCCTGTTTAGATTAGATTAGATTACTTACAGTGTGGAAACAGGCCGTTCGGCCCAACAAGTCCACACCGACCTGCCACCCAACCAAACTCATTCCCCTACATTTACCCCTTCACCTAACACTACGGGTAATTTAGCATGGCCAATTCACCTAACCACATTTTTTTGGACTGTGGGAGGAAACCAGAGCACCCGGAGGAAACCTACGCAGACACGGGGAGAATGTGCAAACTCCACACAGTCAGTCGCCTGCGGTGGGAATTGAACCCGGGTCTCTGGCGCTATGAGGCAGCAGTGCTGACCACTGTGCCACCGTGCTGCCCACTTATCCAACTTCTACCAGTCTCATCTTGCCTGGAAACTATTCCAGTTCATCAGGAATTTAAAGATCTCCCTCCTGCAGCACCCCTCCAGTCATGCATTCGTCTGCTCTATCCTTGTCTTCCTATGCATACTACTGTGTGGCATCTGACTACCTTTTTGAATTCCTGCTTTGGTTCCCTGTCTGCTCTCCCACCTGCCCAACCCCATATCCTGGACTTCGTACGGTGCCATGGCCTTAATTGTGGCTGGTCTCCGCAGGCAAACTGTCCTGTTGAGGTTGAGAAACAGTTGCAAGTGAGATTCACTGAAGAGATTCCCTAATTAGCTGCCTGCTCTTTCTGTTTGGCAGTTACCTATTCCCTCTTTGCTTGAACATCCTGAAACATCATTGCATCTTAGTGCTCCCAGCGGATGCATTTCCTGCGCATGTATTCATCGGGGTCCCTAGGATTTTCCACCAGATGTGCAAAACCCAGACCTGAGCTCCCCAGATTTTTCTTAACTAAATAGAATATAGATCATTGCTTTTATTATCTTTATTCCTATTTAAGTGTAAACTGGGAAAAGATTTTGGGGGAAAGTGAGGACCACAGATGCTGGAGGTCATAGTTGAGAATAGGGTGCTGGGATAGCGCAGCAGGTCAGGCAGCATCTGAGAAGGAGAATCGATGTTTCTGGCCAGAGCCTCCTCGGGAAAGAGATTTTTCCAGGCAGACAACCAGAACCCCTTAACTCTTTTCAAGTAAAGAAATATAGTTTGTTGTAAAATATTCATTTGCATTAAAGGACAAGGGCAGCAGATAGATGGTAACACCACCTTCAAGTTCCCCTCCAAATCGCTCACCATCCTGACTTGGAAATATATTGTATCCCTTCATTGTCGCTGGGTCAAAATCCTGGAATTCCTTCCCTGGTGGCATTGTGGGTCAACTCACAGCAGGTGGACTGCAACTGTTCAAGAAGGCAACTCATCACACCTTATCATGGGCAACTAAGGGTGGGCAATAATTGCCTGCCAGCCAGTGACGCCCAAATGCCACAAAATGAATATATTATTATAATATGTAAAGTTAAGCTATATTAGCAGCCTTGACTAAATCAATAGTGATCACGTTGAAAAGCGAGAAGTCCCCACTAATTTCCTACCTGCCTTCCTGTAACGTCACACTTTGCTTTTGTTGAAACAAATCTGCCATTGATCTGTTTGCTTTGGGGACCTCATTGATCCAGAGTCCCACACAGATCCACTGCCCAAGTTGTGTGGTTCTGTTTCTGGTTTGGATTATAAGAATTTTGATTTATCTCTGGTCCATCTAAGTGAATTTCAAAATTATACCATTTTACTAATGTACTCATTTTCTACTTTGCAGCCTGCTCAACCCAGAAAAGCACACTTCGTACGAACCAAGGCGAACAAGCCACAGCTGCTGGAACCAATTCCATATGAGTTCATGGCATAATTTTGTAAAACAAATCCAATAAATATTGTGTGTCTGATTTTGTATTAATTTCATGCACCATTTGTCAATTTTCACCCCATCTTGACACAGTTGTGAATCACTCTTTGGTATAGTTTGTGAATGATGTTGTGAATGCCAAACCAAGTTTTCTAACAAATGAACACTGAGGGTTAAAACATCAATTATAAATATATTATGAAATATAATTTTGTACTTGAAAAATATACTTTGATTTTTTGCAGAAATATTTGTATCATCTATAACTATAGGTGAGGTGCCAGTTGAGTGGAGATTCACTAATGTTGAGCCTTTCCTTAAAAAGGAATGTAAGGAGAAGCCTAGGATATCTATACCTGAGTTTGACTTTGGCAAAGTTGTTGGGGGTAATTCTGAAAGATAGAATTTATGTGCACTTGGAGAGGCAAGAAATGATCAGTGGAAAATCAGCATGGTTTTGTGTGAGGGAAATTGTGTCTCTCAAAGATGATTGGGTTTTTGGAGGAAGTATTCAAAAAGATTGAGGTCAGAGACATTATTTGCTTGGGCTTTAGTATAGCCTTTTACAAGATTCCACGTAGATGAATTAGTAAAGTTAGACCACATGGGATTTGGGGTGAGCTTGCGAATTGGCTTAACGGCAGGAGACAGTGTTAGGGGGGTTTGTTGGACTGAAGTCCAATGCATGTGTTTCATAGGGATTAGTGCTGGGTTCACTTTTGTTTGTCATTTTATGTAAATTATTTAGGTGAGAATATAGAAGGCATATGGATGACACCAAAGTTGGTGGTGTAGTGGATAGCGAAGAAGGTTAGCTAAGATAACAGAGATAACTTGATCAATTGGGTCATTGGGCTGAGGAGTGGCAGATGGAGTTTAATTTGGATAAATGTGACGTATCGCATTTGGGTAAAACAAAACAAGTGCAGGGGTTCTACAATTAAAATAGGTCCTTGTTAGTATAGAACAGGGACAGCTAGGGGTTCAAGTACATAAATCTTTGAAACTTGACCAGTAGTCAGTGATTAAGCAGGCCATTTAGCACACTTGCCTTCCTTGTTCAGACATCATGTTAAGGTTGTACTAGACGTTTATGAGGCCTCTTCAGGACTGGTGTCCAATTTTTGTTGCCCTGTTCGAGGAAGGATATTATTAAGCTAGAGTGGATTCAGAGGAGATTTGCCAGGATGCTGTCAGAAATTGAGTGTTTCAATTATAAGGATGTGCTGTGAAACTTATTAAGAATGGAAGATTTCAAGACTAGGGCATTTAAGGTGAGACAGGAGGAGTCATTTTTCTTACACAGTGGTTTTTGTGGAATGAACTTCCAGAGGAAGTGGTGGATGTGAGCATAATATAATTTTGAACAGAGGTTGGCTAATGTGATGCCACTGTTTTAAGAAAGGTTGTAAGGACAAACCAAGTGAGCCTGGCTGTGGTGGGTAAGTTGTTGGAATCCTGAGGAACAGGATATACATGTATTTGAAAAGGCAAGGACTGATTAGGGATAATCAACATGGCTTTATGCGTGGGAAATCATGTCTCTCAAACTTGATTGAGTTTTTTGAAGAAGTAACAAGGGTTGATGAGGGCAGAGCGGTAGATGTGATCTATCTGGACTTCAGTAAGGTGTTCGACAAGGTTCCCCGTGGAAGACTGGTAAGCAAGGTTAGATCTCATGGAATACAGGAGAACTAGCCATTTGGATACAGAACTGCCTTAAAGATAAAAGTCAAGAGGGTGGTGGTGGAGGGTTTTTCAGATTGGAGGACTGTGACCAGTGGAGTGCCACAAGGATTGGTGCTAGGTTCTCTGCTTTTTATCATTTATATAAATGATTTGGGTGTGAGCATAAGAGGTAAAGTTAATAAGTTTGCTGATGACCCCAAATTGGAGGTGTAGTGGACAGAGAAGAAGGCTACCTCAGATTACAACAGGGTCTTGATCAGATGGGCTGAGAAGTGGCAGATGGAGTCTAATTTAGATAAATGTGAAGTGCTGCATTTTGGGAAAGCAAATCTTAGCTGGACTTAACCACTTAATGGTAAGGTCCTAGGGAGTGTTGCTGAACAAAGACCCCTTGGATGCAGGTTCGTAGCTGTTTTCAGCTGTATCTCACCTTACTACACAATCGTAACAAGTCTCTAATACTGTTCTAACAAAGATAATTGTATAGTCTACTTTCCTGTTTCTTTTTACTTGCTGTGTGAGCATCTTAGATGTTTATTCCCTGGAAAAGTACACTCAAACTTCTGAATATGAACATGTAAAAGATTCCTTTCAAAATGTGTTTTTGCATTCTTCTATCCAGTGGGGAACTTCACATATCCCCACATTATATTTTCATCCTGTTATAGAGTCCTAAACCTGTACACCATAGAAACAGACCCTTTTATTGCAACTTATCAATGCTGACCAGATATCCTAAATTAGTTTATTCCATTAGCCAGCATTTGGCCCTTCCTTGTCTAAGTCCTTCCTATTCATGTACTCACCCACTTCTCTTTTAAATGTTGTGATTGTACCTGCCTCCGCCAATTCTTCTGGCAGCTGCTTCCATACATGGGAAAAGTTGCCCCTTTGGTCCATTTTAAACCTTTTCCCTCATGTTAAACCTATATTCTGTAGTTTTGGATTCCTCTATTGTGGAGAAAACACCATGGCTATTCACCCTATCCCTGCCCCTTATGATTTTCTAAACCTCTATTGGATCACCCCTCAGCCTATGACACTCCAGGGAAAACGACCCCAGCCTATTCAGCCTTACCCTGTGCTCCAACCCTGGCAACCTTTTTGAACAGATGAACCTTGATTATCTGGCATTTGATTAACCAGATGAAATACTCCATGCTTGTGTCCTTTGGATAATCGAGGTTCCTCTGTAAATTTAATTTTCTGAACCCTTCAAATTTCACAGCATTCTCCCTATAGAAGGGAGACCAGAATTGTGCACAATATTCCAAAAGTAGCCTAATCGATGTCCTGTACAGCTGCAACATGACCCCCCAACTCCTATATTCCATGTTCTGACCAATAAAGCATACTAAATGTTATCTCCGCTATTCTATCTACCTGCAACTTCATTTTCAAGAAACTATTATGCTGTACTCCAAAGTGTTTGTTTAGTGACACTCCCCAGGACCTTATTAAGTGTGTAAGTCCTGCCCTGACTTGCCTTTCCAAAAAGCAGCACCTCCCATTCACCTAAATTAAACTCCATCTGCCACTCTTTGGCCCATCTGATGAAGATCCTGTTGTGCTGTGGTAACCTTCTTTGCTATCTGCTACATCTCCAATTTTGGTGTCATCTGCAAACTTACTTACTATACCTTCTATGTTTACATCCAAATCATTTATATAAATGACAGAAAGCATTGTGATGGTGACAGATTTCTAATAACATGGTGAGAGCTTTAAAATTGGCTGATTTGGGGGAATGAGTCTCAGTACTGAGGGTGTGGGTGATGAAGGCAAGGTCTTTGGTGGAGCAGATAAAATCCAGAATGATCAAAAGACAATTGAGTGCAAATATCCTGGAAAGGTTTGGACCTGGAGATTAGGGACAAGTTCACGAAAAGCTTTGGAAACAATGAAAATTTCAAAGATTTGTAGCTCGGGTGCTCGTTGTTGTGGTTCTGTTCGCCGAGCTGGGAATTTGTGTTGTAGACGTTTCGTTCCTCTGTCTAGGTGACATCCTCAGTGCTTGGGAGCTTCCTGTGAAGTGCTTTTGTGATCTTTCCTCTGGCATTTATAGTGGTTTGTCAGTTCCAACTGTCCGCTGCAGTGGCCGGTATATTGGGTCCAAGTCGCTGTGTTTGTTGATAGAATCTGTCTATCCTTAGCAGACCAGCTATCCTTAGTAGCCACACACTCAAGATAACAAGCAACCTGAGTTCGACTGGGACAACACTACTATTATAGGACAAGCCAAACAGAGAACAGCCAGGGAATTCCTAGAGGCATGGCACTCATCCACAGATTCTATCAACAAACACATCGACCTGGACTCGATATACCGGCCACTGCAGAGGACAGCTGGAACTGACAACCGGAAGCGGCAGAGACAAACCACTATAAATGCGGAGGAAACATCACAGAAGCGCTTCACAGGAGGCTCCCAAGCACTGAGGATGTCACTTAGACAGGGGACGAAACGTCTGCAACACAAATTCCCAGCTCGGCAAACAACCACAACGATGAAAATTTGGCTAAGGGTACGGCTGAAAAATTTGATTCACTATGGAGGTTAGAATATGGGTGGTTGGCTTGGAGTGACAAAAGATATGGCGGGGAGGTCCTCCTGTAGGGTGTTATATTAGTGATGGAAACCATAGCATCAGTAAATATAGTTACCGGCGGGAGTGATGAACTTCGCGCGAGGGAACGTCATTTGTAGAGAAGGAAAATACTGGTTTGATCTTAGTATTTAAATGAAGGCAGTTCTGCTCATGAGATATCTTTTAATTTACCAATAACGGAAGGGTCACAAGGTGATGGTGAGTTAGAGCTGGGTGTTCAGTTGACATCGCCAAGGCACCAGTTGAAGATTTGAAATTGCCTGGCGTGCTGAAATCGAGGATAGTTCCTTAGCGGGTCCCAGAAGTAATGGCGTGGGAGCAGGAAGAGAAGCCATTACAAGTGATATTCCAATGCATCTGCTTAAATATGTTTGCTACAAAAAAAGATGGTAATTTCAGTATAGACTGGTTAATAAACAAAAAGGAACAATGGTCATATTAAGGGTGGCAGGGTGCACTTGGTGGAATGCTACAAGGATTTGTGCTTGAGTCTTGGCTCAATGTTTTAGATAAGGCAAATGTAATGTACAGTGTCGTGTTTACCCTACAAACAAAACCAAGTTGCTGGAGAAACTTTGCAAGTCTGGTAGCATCTTTGAAGAGAAAGTGTTAACGTCTCGATTCTAGTGAAGAAGGGTTACTGGACTTGAAGCGTTGACTCTGCTTTCTCTGAACTGATGTTGCTAGACCTGTTGAATGTCTACAGCAATTTCTGTTCTTATTGCAGATTTCCAGCATCCGCATAATCTGTTCATCCAGCGTATTAATGTTTTCATATTTTAATGTTTAGTTCAGAAGGCAGATATATAAAATAATCTGTTTACACTCCGACAAAAAGTGCTGCTACCGCTGAGTAATCGAAATTTGAAAGGATTGCATTAAATTAATTTCCCAGACCCTGAATCATCTTACGCACCACTAACAAACAATGTGCACAATTGATGATTATTCGTCACTAAATGAGGCGATTGCTTTTTAGCGTAAACACACACCCACATTCACACGGAGGATTTCCAATTGATTACAAGCAAAATCCTTTCAAATGGATATGAGTGCCTATAATACATCTCTATGACTATGACTCTAAACAGTCGTGGATGCAGCTGTATTTTCAGGAAGTAAAATCTTAATGTTAAATTCAAATATGAAGCTGAAATGTTTCACGTTTCTGATCGAAAGCTAAAACAATCATGATCACAGAATAAAAGAACCCACTTTGTAATACCTGACGACGTTATTTATTTAGTGCCTACCCTGTTTTGTGAAAATATTTGAAGAGTTTCCTTCTTTATAAATATGTAGGTAGATATTTTTCCAATCGGTCGGTTTTACATATGAGAATTATTCAGAAGGCTTGTAACAGAATTGATTTGGAGCTAACAGGTCCTTGTAAGCCTTGAATATGCAACATCTCAGTTCTGCTTAATAGCACTTCAGAGTATAAGAGGAATATGTAACATCAGTCGGTTATCTGTCTCCTTCCAGTCCCTTCAGGGTCCCAAACATAATCTTTCACTAAAACGCCAGTGTACTTGCACTTTCAATTTTGAAACACTGTCAACGATGGTTTATACTGTACACACTGCCATCATGTTCCCATTTAATGGCACTTTTTTTTCAGAGACTGCAGTGTTTTCACTATAAAAGCTTTTATTTTTAATTTTGTGAGTAATGTCAGTAATGAGGAAACCAAACAATAAAGACTAGCACAGTACTTTGTAAATTCAAATAAAGATTGGCGATTAAGCCAACCCTTATTGACTTTTAAAAATTTCCTTTTGCCTTTCCATTTGATGCCAGTGACTTGGATATAATTCCCGGGGACAAGTAACCCACTGGTAGACAGGTGACTTTCATAGCCGATCAAGTTACCTAGTAACCAAACCCTGTGATTTTGTATATGCGGTGTGTGACTTCGCATATCCAGATGTTGTGGGGAAAATCACCAGCCTCGGAGTCGGGTTCAACGACAGAGTTTATTATACAAGGAAATACTGGAGCTCCGGGGAGAGAGAGACACCAACAGCACAGTGGTCAGCTGCGATTCTTCTCTCAACCAGGAGCACATGTCAAGACACTTTTATACATTTTGTAATATAATAGGTCAGTGATTGACTTCCATCAATCCTTCCGGACTGTTTCTAACTTATCATTCACCATAGCCCATCTTGTTCGGGGCAGCCCTACTACGTATTTTCGTGACCTGTCCATGAAGAGGGTCTCCTTGGCTGTGTCTAGGGGGGTTTCCTTTACTCTCTCCCTACCTTCATCCCCATCTATATTCCTATAGTTGTGTGGTTCCCCTCTGTCTAGAATTCCCTCAGCTAGGCTTTCTTCCGTATCCCTAGCTATTACCACGGACCGACTTGGAGGTAAAAGAATTGTCTCCCATTTTGTCCTTCTCATATTGGAGACAGCCCTCAGTTTCCCTGTGTTTAGCATCTCTACTAGGGTGTGTTTAGTGTGGAGGATGACATTCCCTGTCATTACTATGGGCTCGCTAACCCTAACGGTCCAAGCAGCACAGTCTAAGGCTGCTGTGCACCTGGGCAACCCGGTGACTATTGGCCCTTCTGTAGTTGAGTAGTACCCTACGGGCCTTCTCCTGCTCCCGTGGTCTTGGGTGACCACTGTGGAGTAAAATCCTCCTTCATTATTACAATGGGTGTGAAAACCCTTTCTGGGATCTGACAGCCCTAGCCCAGGGGCCGATATGAGTCAAGTTTTAAGCTGACTTTATGCCTCCTCCTGTTCTGGCTTCCAGGTTACAGGTTCCAAGGCGGGGTTGACTCCTTTTATTTATCTCTGGATCAGTTCAGCCAATTTTGCGAACTCGGGTATAAGGCTCCAACTGTAGTTGAATAGCCCCATGATCTTTCTGACCCCCCTGACAGCGGCAGGTCGTGGCATCTGTTGGATTGCCTTCTTGTGGTCATTGGGCATTTCTTTGAGTCCCTGGGATATAAGGTGTCCCAGGTATATGACTTGTGTTTTGCCAATTTATGCCTTTGTGGGGCTAACTTTTAACCCTGCGGTTGCCAATTCCTGTAATACTAGACATAAAGCCTTCCTGGTGTCCTAATTTGGACTCTGAGGTAATTAGGATATCATTTACATTTTAGAGGGCAGTGCTACCCTCTGGGAGATGTATTCTCTTCAGAATGTTGCTCATCATCCTGTGAAAAATACTGGGGCTGTTGTGGAATCCTTGTGGCAGGCAAGTCCATGTATACTCAGGGTGTATCGGGATAGAGCAGAAATCGTTGGCTATGTCGGGGGCCACGCCGTTTAAAATGGTGGAGGGGACTGCTACAATGGAGTGCAATTTGGGGGTGATCTTATGGTGACCTCACCACATTGGAAATTTCAAATACAAACAGCACCCAACTTTTAACTTAAACTCTAACTGGACTCTGCATTGCTCTCCCCTACAGAGTCCAATATTACCTGACTTTGTCACTTGTGCTTCACAACTCGTAGTGCCCTTAGCGCCTCAATTCCCACTTCAAATCCCAACCTTTGCTTGGGGGAGGAGCTTACCCCTCTTAACATCCAGTTTATGGCAGGCTTTTTGAGACAGACACTACCTTGTCCTCTGCCTGATTCAGCACAAGCAGCCAGACATGCACTTAATTTTTTTTAAACTCAGTACTGTAGCAAGTTAGACATTACAATTGGTATATCTTTTAAACTGTGTCTTTGGCCCGGTCTGACTCTTCCTGTTTGCAGGTACAAATTGGTTCTTACCCCAGCCCCCCAGTCGTGGCCTTTGACCAGGGCACCAGTAATAAGAACCCTGCTGGCAGCGCCAATTCTTGTGGGGAAAATCACCAGTCTTGGAGTCAGAGTCGAGATTCAATGACAGAATTTATTGTACAGGGAAATACCAGAGGTCTGGGGAGAGAGAGAGAGACACCAACAGCACAGTGGTCAGCTGCGATTCTTCTCTCAACCCGGAGCACATGTCAAGATACTTTATACATTTTGTATTATAATAGATCAGTGATGAGATTATTGTCCCTATAACATAGCTTGTTTGTTGAAAACATTGCAGAATCACTATTATTTTCGATGCAGTCATTGTCAGTTCCAGCGCAGCCTTTGTTAATTTCAGTGCGGTTGTTGTCATTTTCACAGGCATTGTCAGTTGCAATGACTGCGTGAAAGTCCATTGCTGTATTAATGGAAGCTAATCGCTCTTCCTGAGAAGGACTGGAACCCTGGCTATTATCACTCTGTATTGAGTTCGTATCAAACTGTTAGCATTTAGAGTCATAAAGACGTACAGCACGGAAACAGACCCTTCAGTCCTACTCGTCCATGCCCACCAGATATCCCAATCCAATCTAGTCCCACCTGCCAGCACCTGGCTCTTATTCCTCCAAACCCTTCCTATTCATATACCCATCCAGATGCCTTTTAAATGTTGCACTTGTACCAGCCTCCACCACTTCCTCTAGCAGCTCATTCCATACACGTACCACCCTCTGTGTGAAAAAATTGCCCCTTAGGTCACTTTTATATCTTTCCCCTCTCGCCCTAAACCTTCGCCCTCTAGTTCTGGACTCCCCCACCCTAGGGAAAAGACTTTGTCTATTTATCCTATCCATGCCCCTCATAATTTTGTAAACCTCTATAAGGTCACCCCTCAGCCTCCGACGCTCCAGGGAAAACAGCCTAATCTATTCAACCTCTCCCTATATTCAAATCCTCCAACCCTGGCAACATCCATGTAAATCTTTTCTGAACCTTTTCAAGTTTCACAACATCTTTCTGATAGGAAGGAGACCAGAATTGCATGCAATATTCCAACAGTGGCCTAACCAATGTCCTGTACAGCCGCAACATGACCTCCCAACACCTGTACTCGATACTCTGACCAATAAAGGAAAGCATACCAAATGCCTTCTTCACTATCCTGTCTACCTGCGACTCCACTTTCAAGGAGCTATGAACCTGCACTCCAAGGTCTCTTTGTTCAGTAGCACTCCCTAGGACCTTACCATTAAGTGTATAAGTCCTGCTAAGAATTGCTTTCCCAAAATGCAGCACCTCACATTTCTCTAAATTAAAAACCATCTGCCACATCTCAGCCCATTGGTCCATCTGATCAAGACCCTGTTGTAATCTGAGGTAACCCTCTTCGCTGTCACAGGCCTCCAGTCTGAAAAACACCCTGCAGCACCACCCACTGTCTTCTACCTTTGAGCCAGTTCTATCTCCAAATGGCTAGTTCTCCCTGTATTCCATGAGATCTAACCCTGCTAACCAGTCTCCCATGGGGTACCTTGTCAAATGTCTTACTGAAGTCCATATAGATCACGTCCACCGTTCTGTCCTCATCAATCCTCTTTGTTACTTCTTCAAAAAACTCAGTCAAGTTTGTGAGACATGATTTCCCACGCACAAAGCCATTTCTATCAAAGGTGTGGGTTGGACCCGGACACTTCGGTGACAGTGTACGGTAATCATGTGCATTCTGTCTCTCACCTGCCTTAAACTAATCAACTAGGTTGTGAGTGCATTGTGTTGGCATTCTGGTGGCCCCAGGCGGTGTCTGTGTTTGCTCTGCTGTCTCTCTCAATATTGTGGTCCGGCAGCCATGTTTTGTTTCAAGTGGCCAACTTATGGCATCTTGTGTGTCTGTCAGCCTCGTGTCATCTGTCCATGTCATTTCCCACTTCACAGGTATAATAATCAGACAATATATTTCATTGAAGATTATGGGCCTAGCCTGTCTCCTTTCTATCCCAAAGGAGGAAAATATCATGCTGACACATCATTTATTGGCTAATTTTATTTGATTAAGTTGTCAGTTTAATAACATCATGATGTTTTCATGTTGTAACCATTTTCTTACATTATCCTGGGAACATAATATTTATGATATGAGGGGAGTTGATAATAACCAAATTCTCATTCTATCCCTTTAATAACTTAGTATCAGTTCAATCTGTTCTCCTGTCAGTCTGTATGTGTCTATTAACATTAAGTTTTTTTCCAGTCATTAAACCATTTTGAATTGTTTCTGAACAATAGTCTATCCCTCATTTAAATGTTTCCCACAGTCCACATTTGCTAATGCAGCTTTCTGGACACCAAAGATATATTTATTCATCTAAGATGCACAGCTAAGTAAAGATTTAAAAAAGTGATTTTTAAAACTTTCCACATCACATAAACAGACTATAACCATGTTGTCGTAGATTGCAATAGGCAAATATGTTGAACCTTTTTGCAAGAACCATACTGGCATGAAAAGTGTGTATATAACAATTTGAATGTATAACTTTGAGTAATTAAATTTCTAATAGCTCACTTAAACAAATATTAGATTTCAGCAAATTGTTCCATCAGTGATCCAGTGGCTAGCAACATAAAGGAAGAATCTTCTCGGCCTGTGCTTAATTGCAGGCTACAGAGTTTGTTAATCCTGATTAAAATCCATTACTAGAGTAAGGTTACAACAAGATTTGGCTGTTATGTAATGCCCTTTAGTGACTTACCATGGCTCACACAAAAGTGAAGATTTGAATGGTGTGTCAGAGTTTATTGATTCTGTGGACTTTTGCTTCATTGGAACTCTGAGCAAGTCGTCATTCATGTGTGCAATCTTCTGACATGGGCCATACTGGATGTCATTTTGGTCATGAGACAGGGAGGAGACAGATGGAACCAATTGCAATGGACATCAATAACCCTGGGAGACAGAATACTTTGAATCAAGATTTTGAACAAAAAGAAAGAAAGAGCAATCAGGCATTACAGGAAAGGAAATATGAGATTGGTGATTCTGAGTCCCCTTCATTTTCTCTAAACTAGGGTATTGGATTAAACTACGAACTAGGATTTTTTTTAAAAAAGAGCAAGGGAGACACGAAGTGAATTAAGAATTAGCATCAGCCTTTCTTGTATTGATTGAAATTTACTACATACAAATGGAAAACATTGATTAAATGGTGACTTGAGCACAGACAAAAAGACACTTACTGAAATTGGAATAAAGTAGATGCAGGAGACATATCCTTGTAGTGTTTCACTCAACCTTTTTGTTATTTTTTTTTTAATTTTCCTCATGCTCTGATTTACCAATAATCTTTGCTTCATTGTTATTTTTTTTTTCTTTCAAATTGACGAAATTGTTAATTTCCAGGTTAACCATAGTTAGTATCTCCCCTTCATAAAATCTTTCGTTGTCTCTGGGGTATATCTTTGCCTTGAGCCCTGAACTATGTTCTTAAATGTCTGACATTGTTTGTCAACCATCTTTGGTGCTAAACTATTTGCCCAGTTCACTCCAGCCAGCTCTCCCCTCTGTCCTTTGTAATTCTCCTGATAAACATAAACTGTTCCCGATCCAGGTTCCTCCCTCTCAAACTAAACGTTCAATTCTACTCTGTTATGGTCACTGTTTCCTATGGCATCTTTTGCTCTGGTATCATGTAATTAACCTGCCTCTTTACATATCATCAGAGTTAAAATAGCCTGACCTCTGGTTCGTTTCACAACATATCATTCTAGGAATTGTCCCAAATACATCCACATGGCTACCTCTGCCACTGTGACTATTCTAATGTAAATAAAATCATCTATGATGAATGTACTGCCTTTGTTACATGCCCTTGTTATCTCCTAATTTATTCTCTGTCCCACTGTATAGCTACTGTTAGGGGACTCATATACTACTTCTACCAGAGTTTTTCCTTTTTATTTACGTCCACTCATCTGAATGCTGCACCTTTAAATTCAAGAAAATTGCCTGCTATCACAATACCATCCCATACCAATAATGCTAAACCCCACCATGTTTTCCTTCCTGTCTGTGCATTCATACAACCACATACCCCTGAATATTTAGTTCTCAACTTTGATCTCCTTGTAACCGTGTCTCTATATTAGCTACAAGACCAGACCCATTAACCTGAATTGGTATCAGTAATTAATTTATTTTGTTCTGAATATTATGAGCATTCAAGCACAGAATGATTGCTTTTGACTTTTTACCATTCTTTCCACATTTAACCAGTTGCTCTTCTTTTTTATGTTTGTACATTTTGTCCCTTCCTCTTCCACTCTGGGTATTGTTATCCAAACAGCTGTGTTGTAATTCTGCCATATCCTCTTGCTTTGTAAGCCTATATTTCCACTCCTTCAAACCCATCCCTACACAACATCAATTAGTTTAAATCCCTCTCCACAACCTTAATTATTTGATTCACCAAAACACTAGTCCCAGCACAGTTCATGTGAAGCCCATTCCACTACAGCAGTTCCCTCCTACCCCAGTACTGGTGCCAGTGCCCCACGAAAGGAAACCCATTCCACTCACGCCAATCTGTAAGCCACATAATTAATACTTTGACTTTATCATCCTCGGATGCTGCCTGAATTGCTGTGCTCTTCCAGCACCACTGATCCAGAATTTATTTATCATATGCCAATTTGCCCATGGCTCAGGTAGTAACAGAGATTATTACCCAGGAACTTCTGTTTTTTACCTTTTTTTTTAACTCCCTCTTTGAAATATCCTTCTTTGACCCAGCTATCAACCAACCTTTCACTATCTTCTTCTTTGGGTTGACATCATGTTTTGCTTAATTACATGAAAAATATGATACCAAAGCAAGGTTTCTTAATGCAGAGTGTCAAGCACTGTATGCCATCTCATGTATACTGGAGACATTTATATTAATGATATTTAAGATAGCCAGAATTTCATGCTAACAATGTATAATATAGCTACTTTGACAAGTGTGGGATTCAAACACATGTTCAAGTTATAATATCAAATGATTCATTCTAGTTCTGTTTACTTTTAATTTTATTAACGTAAGTCAGAGCCAAATCAAAGTGTGCATAACTCCAATCTATGTGATTAATCTGGTTCAGGACATATAAGATTCTGATCAAATAGATGATCTGACAAATGAAGTACAATGTGGAACAGTGTCAATTGTCTATTTTGTCAGAAAGAATAAAAAAGCATGTTATATAAATAGTTCGAATTTGTAGAGCTCTAAGATGCAGTAGGACCTGGGTATCCAACTGTATGAATTGCAGATTAGTATGTAGGTACAGCAAGTGATCAGGAATGCTAATAGAGTATTTTATGGCAAAGGGAATTGAATGCAAGAGGGAGTTTATGTTTCATTATACTGGTCATTGGTGACACTCCATCGGCAAGAGAGTGACAGTGCTGGTCACTGTAGTTAGAATGGATGTTAATTCATCAGAAATAATTCAGAGAAGGTTTACTGGAATAATGCCTAGAATGAATGGACTGTCTTATGAGGAAATTCTAGAGACGGTAGGTTTGTATTCTTTAGAGTTTAGAAGAGTTAGAGATAAGTTAATTGAAACATATTAGATGTTGAGGGGACTTGACTGGGTAGATATAGAAAAGATATTTCCTCTTATGGGAGAATCTAGATCGAGGGGTTATTGTTTAGAAATAATGGGTCACCCATTTAAGACAGATATAAAGAAACATTTTTTTTCTCTCAGAATGTTATAAATCTTGTGAATTCCCTTCTTTCAAAGGTAGCAGATGCAGAATTTTTAAATATATTTAAGGCAGAGTTAGGTAGAGTCTTGATTGTCAAGGTGATGAAAGATTATCGAGAATATAGAGGAATGTAGAGTTGAGGTTAAAAATTAGATCAACCATGATCTTATTGCATGACAGAGCAGGCTCAAAGGACTGAGTGGTATGCACTTGTTCCTTGTTTGTATTCTTTGAAATGCTGTAAAGTTGATGCAAAATAAGTGTAATAGAATTTTGTGAGACGATTTTAGACCTTTATTTCAGAATAGGGCTTGTAGATAATAGAACATTTTAGTTGGGCAGAAATTAAGTCTATAACTGCAGAAGACAGCATTCTCTCTAAACTGGTGGTTGCAGTCCAAGGGCCTGCTTACAGTGCTGGTACAATATTAACTTCCAGTTCCAGAAACTAGCATAAATGCTGGCTGGATAAGCTTAGCAGGCCCTGGCAGCATCTGTGGAGAGAGAAATAGTGACAATGTTTCCACTCTGATATGATTGTTCTTCAAGACTGTTCAATTATTTGTCATTTTTCATTCCTTCTTGGGCTGTCAGCAAAATCAGCAAGTATTACCCATCCCAAATTGCCCTTGGGAAGATGGTGGTGAGCTGCCTTCTGGAAACATTACAATGATGTAAGGTTAGTTTCTTTTTACACAACTATTGCTGAAACTTTATTTATAATTAGTGATACAGTTATTAACTAAAATATTGATATAAACAGTGGCTGTATATATAAAAGTGTGCATAGATATAAAGGTATTTATAAAAGGTGAAAGTAAGATCATTGTTATTGTTGCAGATGTGTTTCTTGCTTGTGGATTCTGCTTCTGAGGGTTAAAACTTAATCAGGATTCACAAGTTTAAATGGCTTTTGTAGTCAGAGTTAGAAGTTGGACTCAGTAGGTGCAGCAGATTTTAGGGAAGTCTTGTTCCTTATTAGTTGCCCAGTTACAGCATTTGCAGAGTCATGGATTCCTTAAAAAAAGCAGTTGATTTCATCTTCTTATGCTCCCTTAAGCTAAGAACCCTCCCTTTTAATGACGTCTCTCAGAAATCCTCTTGGAGTTATAACATCCAAAGAATAATGGCTGCTATGTTAACTTTGATGGATCATTTTTCCAAAATACAAAGTCACTTATGCTGGAGTGCTCTTTGGTGTCTTTCCAGTCTCCTGTTTTCTCAGAAGCTTTGAATTCTTACACCTTGAAAAGAACCCATAGCATTGTCCAAGGATAAATCAAATCCTATGTGTCTGCCTTTCCATTTTAAGCTAAGATAATACATCATTCCATCTCTTTTTTTTAAATGGAATGAATTAGCAAAGACAATGATATGACTTCTAAAAACCACTTTACGGGATTCTGTGATCATCTTTGCAGATTAGTCTTCTTTACAACATAAGATTATAATTATACAGTGAAACTAGATTCTAACTAAATAAGGTCCATATAGTCTTTAATAACTTGTCACAATCCAGGTAGTTGCAGGATGTAATGAATACAAGTTAATTAATCATACCTATCAATCTTTTTCTATTAGCTTACAACAGACAATGACAGAAATCAGAAATGATACAGGAAGAATATGTACAATAGAAAGCTTTTGGAACCAAAATACTCTGCCTTCCTAGCATGTTAGACTTGCAACATGCCATGTTTGACATTATTCACGCTCTATGCCACAAAGTGTTACTTCATTAAAGAAATCTATGTACTGCTTCCATGCTTTACTGGGGAAATCAAAACAGAAAGTCAGCAGACTTAGTCAACATTTCAAGTTGATGATATGCCTTTAAATCTGGGAAACATTACAAGTAGGGCAAATAGGGGAGGGTGGAAAAAGAATGAAAAACAGCCAGTATGAGGAGAGAAATGGAAAGTGTTACATGACAAAAGATTTGGGGGTAGAAAAACAAACGAAATAATGGTGAGATACATAAAGAAACAAAAGATGTTTCAGAGGATGAATGTATTGTGGACTGATGAACAGTTGCCTTCCAAGAGCAAAAAAAAAGAACAAGAACAGGAAGAAAACAAACACAAGAAAGAAATAAAAGAGGGCCGAAGGTTATGGTCTGAAATTATTGAATTCAGTGTTGAGTCCACGAGTCTGTAAAGTGCCTAATGGAAGATAAGGTGCTGTTTCTTGAGTTTGTGTTTAATTGGCACATTGCAGTAGGATAGGGACAGAAAGGTCAACTTGAAAAGAAGTAGAGAAATTAAATAACAGGCCACTAGAAGTTCAGAGTTATCCTTGTAGACTGAACAGAGACGTTGCATAAAGTGGTTACCCAATCGGTGTCCGGTCTCCTCAATGTACAATGAACACAGACTGTTAAATTGAAAGAAACACATAATTTGCTGTCCAACCTGGAAGGATTATTTAGGGCCTTGGATGGTGAGGACAGAGAAGATAAAGGGCAAGTGTAGCAGCTACAACACTTCCAGAAAAGTGGGGGTAAGGGAGAAGGGGATGGGGTGACTGAGAAAAGGAAGGAATACTGTAGTGCCCAGAGTCTCGCTGGGGAACATGTTCAATAAATTTATTACTTGCTCACTGACGTTTTGTTTTTGCAAGTCAGTTCTGCAGTTGAACTATCCTATAGGGATGTCATCACCATTGGCCATGTCAACAGATTCCACTAATCTAGGACAGGTGAATTGGAAATGATTTACAATTCACTCCCTTTAGACCCTAAAAACAGTATTCATATCACCTCTCAATCTTCGCCTTTCCAGTGAGAATATGCCAAACTTATGTTATCACTCATAATTCAATGCCTCTACTCCTTCAGCAATTCTGGTTCCTTTCAGTCTACTGTAATATTAACCAATGCAGAGCAGTGAGTCATAGGATTCATCCTGAGTCTGTGATAGGATCACTTATCTCAAGTAGGGAGTAGTTGGACTGTATATTTCAGCTGGACTAGGAAGTGTAAAAGGAGAAAGTAAGGTCTGCAGATGCTGGAGATCAAAGTTGAAACTTTATTGCTGGAACAGCACAGCAGGTCAGGCAGCATCCAGGGAACAGGAGATTCGACGTTTCGGGCACAGGCCCTTCTTCCTGAAGAAGGGCCTGTGCCCGAAACGTCGAATCTCCTGTTCCCTGGATGCTGCCTGACCTGCTGTGCTGTTCCAGCAATAAAGTTTCAACTAGGAAGTGTAAAAGCCAGCTAAAATGCCCATGACTGATTGCTGTTCAGTGAGCCCCTACTGTAAAATGCTCATAAAAACTTAAAGAAACGAGAAACTTGGTTGTGATAGCTCCCATGCTTGAACAATTATTATTATTATACAATTACTATTCTTAACTGAGATCATACATGATGAAAGAGCATGGGTAAGGCAACAGAAAGTTCTGGGTCCATTAAACCAGCTAGAATGTTAAGGTGGGGAGAATATTGTAAACAAAATAAATCAGCTCAAGATGTTCAATATCTCAGGAATAGCTTTACTAGCTCAATATTGAGCTTACGCTAATATTAAACATTTTAAAAACATTTATAAAAATAAAAACAGTTAAATATATAATTTTTATTTATCTCACCTTTCTTTTCCATATATTTTTATTATGTTAAATTTAATTTTACTTTATTGTAACTAGTACACTTTAGTTTTAGAACTTGTAATGTTTATTGATCTTGCCTGAGTTTCTTCTAAAAGGTAATAAGATGTAAGAGCAGAATTAGGCCATTTGACCCAAACGTCTGTTTTGCCATTCAATGACACCATGGCTGTTGTGATAATCCTCAACTTCACTTCCTTGCCTGATTTCCATAATCCTTGATTCCTTTGATGATTAGAAAACTGTCTCTCAACCTTGAATGCACTTAATGACCAAGCCTCAACAGCACTATGCATTAAAGAATTCCAGAGATGTACCACCCTCTGAGAGGGGAAAATCCTCTTCATCTCTTAAATGGATTACTCCTTAGTCAGATTATCTGCTCTGGTCCTAGAATCTCCCACAAGGGGGAACGACATCTCCACATATATCTTGTCAAGCCCCATAAAGATCTTATGTTTCAATAAGATTACCTCCAATTCTCCAAAGGTCAAACAAGTACCAGTCCAACCAGCTCAACTTCGCCTTGTATGAAAATCCTTCCATGCCTGGGATCAACCTGGTGAAGTTTCTATGGATTGCCTCCTATGCTAGTAAATCATTCCTTAGACAAGGAAACCAAAACTGTTCACAGTACTCCAGCTGACGTCTGGCTAGTGTCTTGTTAAGTTTGAGCAAAACCTTCCTGTTTTTAATACTCAATTTCCATTGAAGTAAAGAACAACATTCTATTCAATAAGACCATAAGAAATAGGAAAGGAGTCAGCGATCTGGCTCCTCAAGTCTGCTCTGCCAGTCAATAGGATCGTGGCTGATCTGTCATTCTTCAAGTCCACTTTCCTGCATTTATTAAGATTTGCTTCCCCTATTACCTACTGAACTTGGATGCCAGCTTTTGTGATTTAGACATTAGGACTCTCAAACCCCTTTGAGCTGCAGTTAAGTAATTTAAGTAATATTCAACTCTTCTGTTCTTCCTATCAAAGTGCACAACCTCACATTTTCACACATCACACTCCTTCTGCCAAGTTTTTGCCCACTCATTTAATCATCCTATATCCTTATGCAAGCTCCCTGTGTCACCCTCAGTACCTCACTTCCCATCTATTTTGGGTTACCTATAAACTTGTCAATAACACATTCACTTTCCTCATCCAAGTTATTAATTTATAATATGAATAATTGTGGCCCCAGCCCAGATCCCTGTGACACCCCACTAGTTACAGATTACTATCCTGAAAATGCCCCCTTTATTCCAACTCTGTCTTCTATTAATTAGATAATTTTCTAACCTGCTAATATTCTAACTCCAATGCCATTGGTTTTTACCTTATTTAGTAACCTATCATGCGGTACCTTATGAAATCAAATATATTGCATCAACTGGTATCCTTTTATTTACACTGCTTGTTACCTGCTCAAAAGTATTGTCATCTGTCAGCCATGATTTCACCTTCATGAACCCTGCTGACTTTGTTTGATCAGATTATGATTTCTAAGTATCATATTTCTAAATGTTCTACTATTACATCCTTTATAATTAGACTCATTTTCTCTCACTGGCCTATGGTGACCAATGGCTTATATACAAAAGATTAATATTTCAAGCAGCTAATTAATTCTCTTTCGTAGGAATTTATGGATCCTATTTCAATAATTGTCAAGAACAAGAATTTCCATTCTAGCCACCTTTTGCCTAAAAAAAACCTTAATTCTCTTTATGATTATTATTGCCCTGTAAAAATAAAAAATAAATGCTAAAGTTATCGTAGTCTTTTACAGTCTTCAAATTTCTATGGCAGTCTTCTCAACTTTTATGAAATAACCATTTTCAAATTTCCCTTCATGATTATAAATGCAATAAAATGGTAAAGAATGAAGTGAGATATATATATAAAAGATGTAATAGCAGACGGAAACCATTCAGCCCTTCATCTCAATTTATCTCTGTTATTATTCCCACACCCTATCACGGTTCATGCTATACCACTCTCACCAATGCCTGCAATATCTTCCCTCACTCACCCTCATCCATGTTGACAATGCTAGACCACTAATCCTGGATGCCCTCTGTATGACCTACTCGGTTGCCCGGGACACCTCCCGACCAGCACCAATGTAATAGCTGTGCTACTATTCCATCAACCTTATTAGCTGCCTCACTGTCATTCAAGGAGAAAAGCAGCCCACAATATGGCAGAAAAAGTCACAATGGATGCTGTGCTGCAACAGTTCTGCTCCACACACCTTTACATGTTTTGACTCAGATTGCCCAAGCAAGTCCTCGATGGGCATCACAGGCTGCCCTTGACCGACAATGCCAGGATCCCCAGGAGCAAAGGCTTTTACTCTTCACTCAACGAGGCTTGCTGACAATCATGGCAAGTTGGCTTGCTTTGTGTCTGCAATAAAGAGACGAACAAGGCAGAGGTGCTACAAGCATCCAGGTAGGCTCAGAGTGAGTGAACACTATGATGGCCAGCAAAGAGCCCTGAAGATGTTGCCTGGCCCAGTCAATGAGCTGGTTACAATTCCCTCAATACACAAAGCCCTTGCAACAGCCTTAAAATGTTAGACATCAATGCAGCTCAAGGAGCAGCATTGAAGTGCAGATGTATCCTGCACGTGGATCAAAGATGATCCACGAACATTTGTAGAGACTGGCACATGTCAGGTACCAATGTCAGTGGGTGGGTGCATGTGTGGCCAGTAACCATGGAGTGCGTCCTGAGATGTTGGTGCCCAGTGTCCTGCATGAAGTTTGGTTGGAGCAAGTGACAAGTTCAACCTGCCAAATTTCCCTTTTATTGTCAAGTATTGTAAGATTGCAACAAGGTTATTAATGAGGTAAGTTGAGCCATCAACAAGGACCTTAACAATTGTTAATTGCCATCTCAGTGATACTGACCCACTACACACCCCGCCCCTGTCTGCTTCGCAGTGATACTGGGGAGAAAATGAGGTCTGGAGATGCTGGGGATCAGAGCTGAAAATGTGTTGCTGGAAAAGCGCAGCAGGTCAGGGAGCATCCAGGGAACAGGAGAATCGACATTTCGGGCATAAGCCCTTCTTCAGGAATACTGATACTGACCCACTACACATTCCCCCCAGTCTGCTTCACAGTGATACAGACCTGCTGCACACTACCCCCGGTCTGCTTCACAGTGATACTGACCCACTGCACACTCTTCCTGGTCTGCTTCACAGTGATACTAACCCACTGCACACTCCCTCTGGTCTGCCTCACAGTGATACTGACCCACTGCACACTCCCCACAGTCTGTTACTCAGTGAGACTGACCCAGATGACAATCCCCCCGGTCTGCTTCACAGTGATACGGACCCACTGCACACTCTCCCCAGTCTACGTCACAGCGATACTGACCCACTACACGCTCCCTCCAGTCTGCTCCACAATTTATACTGACCCACTGCACACTCCCCTCAATCTGCTTCACAGTGATACAGACCCATTGCACACTCCCCCCAATCTGCTTCACTGTGATAGGGACCCATTGCACACTCCCCCCAATCTGCTTCACAGTCATACTGACCCACTACACACCCCGCCCTGGTCTGCTTCACAGTGATACTGACCCATTACACATTCCCTACGGTCTGCTTCACAGTGATGCTGACCCACTGCACACTCTACCCGGTCTGCTTCACAGTGAAACTGGCCGAATACACACTCCCCCCATTCTGCTTCACAGTGATACTGACCATCTGCACATTCCCCCAATCTGCTTCACAGTGATACTGACGAACTGCACACTCCCCTCAGTTTTCTTCACGGTGATACTGACCCACTGCATACTCCCTCCAATCTTTGTTTTTATTTCAAAATATACTTTATTCATAGAAATAAATCTTTGGTACTTGTACAATTTGTCATGTCGTTCATAGATATATACATTGCATGTCTTGACATTACAAAGAACAGATTGAATTACTCGAATTTACAGTTATCCTATTTACAGTTCCCTTTATTAACCATCCAGTCTCTTATTATTTAGCTGTGGCTTCAGCAGAACCCACTTACTGAGTGGGTGCCCTGTTATACTATAGCAAATGAACCTTTTTTAATCTCAGTTTATGGGGTTACCATTGTCCATTTGACTGTCCTGTCTCTGGGAAAGCTGTCTGCATCCCCATGGTGAGCACGAACTGCTGGATCCTCGCTGGGCTTTGGTAGCTATCCAGGCTCTCACTGTGGTCATTTACCTGCTCTGGAGTCATTGAGCCAAGGCAAGGGTCCGCACCGTCCAGTTCTGTGTCTGACAATGGGACTGTCAGAGGATCGCAGCTCTCAGTTGTCTGTGGTTGTGGGGCAGTGGGTACCCCCTGGTTCTCACTGGGTGGAGGGTGGACTTCGGGGTTCCGTTGTTTCCTGGTTGGGAGGAAATGCCCTCCTCTTTATCTACGGCGCTCTGTCCCTTCTTCTGGTGGTGATGACATTCTGTGCGCCTGTCTTCCCCTTTCGAAGAGCTGGCCGTCCCTCCCTCGTGCAGCTGTCTTTTCCCCCTTTGCTGGGAGGCTTTGGGGGCCTGGCCGGATTTTCTCTTCCTGTTTTTAACAGGTATCCACTCCTCTGTCTGCTCGATTACCTTCTCCTCCATTACTTCCATCTGCCCAGCGAGAGCTAGGGTCAGCTGCTGTGTCTCTCCGCTGGTTGCCATCTCCTCCACTCCGGTCTGATCTTCTTTCTGGGTGCCACCAGACTCTGTTTCCCTGCTGTCTGGGTGCACATTATTGGTCTTTGGGGGTCCACGGCTCGCATTGCCACCTACAGCCATCTGTGCGTAAATGGGGCCCCCCCATCTTGGGCAGGTCTTGTACATGTGGCCCGCCTCTCCGCACAGGTTGCAGCTCTTTGCTTCCTGACAGTCCTTAGTCAGGTGACCCTCCTGTTTGCAGTTCCTGCAGATGGTCCCCTTGCAGTCCGCCGTCACGTGTCCTGACTTCCCGCGGGTTCGGCACACTTTCGGCTGCCCTGCATATGTCAGGTAGCCTCTGTTCCCTCCAATTGCGAAGCTCAAGGGTGGGTGGAGAATGTTCCCATTGCCATCAACCCTCAGAGTCACCCTGACCTGCCGCTTACTGGTCCAGATCCCAAAGGGGTCGATCACATCGGTGGCTTCTCCCTCAACTTGGACGTACCTTCCCAGGAATGTCAGGACATCAGCCGCTGGAACATAGGGGTTGTACATATGGATTGTAACAACCCGATTCCTCTGTGCAGGAAGCACACACAATGGGGTTGCCGACATGATGGAAAACAGCGGCTCCCCTTCCTTCTCCTTGAAGACCTTCAGGAGTTGTTCGCACTGCTTCACACTCCTGAAGGTCACATCAAAATAGCCTATCCCAGAGAAATCCTGCAGGCAGTACTCGTCCACTGCAGCGAACCCACAGAATCCCAGCAGCACTTTCCTAATAAACAGGTTGCAATCCACCGATGTACCACCCTCTATCTTCTTCACAGTCACCCTGTGCCCGGAATGCGGGCAGCTGTTGAGGCCATAGCTCTGAGGTTGGCAGGTCCCTGAATTGGCGTTAGGCCAAAGCCAGCATGAAGATCCACCAACAGCAGGTCAGCACAACCAAACGATCCTCCAACGTCCAATCACCCCCCCGGTCTGCTTCCCAGTGATACTGACCCACTGCACACTCTCCCCAATCTGCTTCACAGTGATACTGACCCACAGCACACTCCTCCCAAACTGCTTCCCAGTGATACTGACCCACTGCACATTCCTCCCAATCTGCTTCACCGTGATACTGACCCACTGCACACTCCCACCGGTCTGCTTCAAAGTGACACTGACCCATTGCACACTCCTCCCAACTGCTTCACAGTGATACAGACCCACTGCACATTCTTCCCAATCTGCTTCACAGTGATACTGAACCACTGCACTCTCACCCACAATCTGCTTCACAGTGATACTGCCCCATTGCACACTCTCCCTGGTCTACATCACAGCGATACTGACCCACTACACACTCCCTCCGGTCTGCTTCACAGTGATACTGACCCACAGCACACTCTTCCTGGTCTGCTTCACAGTGATACTGACCCACTGCACACTCCCTCTGGTCTGTGTTACAATGATACTGACCCACAGCACACTCTTCCTGGTCTGCTTCTCTTTTTTATTTCAAAATATACTTTATTCATAGAAATAAATCTTTGGTACTTGTACAATTTGTCATGTCGTTCATAGATATATACATTGCATGTCTTAACATTACAAAGAACAGATTGAATTACTCAAATTTATAGTTATCCTATTTACAGTTCCCTTTATTAACCATCCAGTCTCTTATCATTTAGCTGTGGCTTCAGCAGAACCCACCTACTGAGTGGGTGCCCTGTTATACTATAGCAAATGAACCTTTTTTAATCCCAGTTTATGGGGTTACCATTGTCCATTTGACTGTCCTGTCTCTGGGGAAACTGTCTGCATCCCCAAGGTGAGCATGAACTGCTGGATCCTCGCTGGGCTTTGGTAGCTATCCAGGCTCTCACTGTGGTCATTTACCTGCTCTGGAGTCATTGAGCCAAGGCAAGGGTCCGCACCGTCCAGTTCTGTGTCTGACAATGGGACTGTCAGAGGATCGCAGCTCTCAGTTGTCTGTGGTTGTGGGGCAGTGGGTACCCCCTGGTTCTCACTGGGTGGAGGGTGGACTTTGGGGGGTCCGTTGTTTCCTGGTTGGGAGGAAATGCCCTCCTCTTTATCTGCTCTGTCTCTTCTTCTGGTGGTGATGACATTCTGTGCGCCCGTCTTCCCCATCCGAAGAGCTGGCCGTCCCTCCCTCGTGCAGCTGTCTTTTCCCCCTTTGCTGGGAGGCTTTGGGGGCCTGGCCGGATTTTCTCTTCATGTTTTTAACAGGTATCCACTCCTCTGTCTGCTCGATTACCTTCTCCTCCATTGCTTCCATCTGCCCCGCTAGAGCTAGGATCAGCTGCTGTGTCTCTCCGCTGGTTGCCCATATGATTAGCTGAGGCATCAGCAGAGCCCAAATGACTGCATGGGCCCCCTGTTCTTCGTTAGGCAGGCAGACTTTACACGGTGGTCTTTCCCCACCGCGCCTGGGCGGCAGCTGCCCCAAGCTTCAGCGCGTCCATCAACACGTAGTCCTGGACCATGGAATGTGCCAGTCTGCAACACTCAGTCGGGGTCAACTCCTTCAGCTAGAAGACAACAGGTTTCGGACCACCCAGAGAGCATCCTTCACCGAGTTGATGATCCTCCAGGCACAGTTGATGTTCGTCTCGGTGTGCGTCCCGGGGAACAGGCCGTAGAGCACGGAGTCCCGCGTCACGGCGCTGCTCGGGACGAACCTCGACAAACACCACTGCATTCCTCTCCAGACTTCCTCTGCATAGGCACATTCCAGAAGCAGGTGTGTGACAGTCTCGTCCCCCCCGCAGCCGCTTCGAGGGCAGCGTGCGGTGCGGCAGAGTGTCCGGGCGTGCATAAAGGATCTCACAGGCAGAGCCCTTCTCACCACCAGCCAAGCCATGTCTTGGTGCTTGTTGGAAAGTTCTGGCGATGAGGCATTCTGCCAAATGGCTTTGACAGTCTGCTCAGGGCACCTCTCGATAGGATCCGCCCTCTCCTTTTCCCGAAGGGTCTCAAGGACACTACGTGCTGACCAATTCCTGATGGACTTGTGGTCAAAGGTGTTTTTCTTCATAAACTTCTCCACGAAGGACAGGTGATACGGAACGGTCCAACTACTCGGAGCGTTCCGCGGCAGCGAGGCCAGGCCCATCCTTCGCAACACCGGGGACAGGTAGAACCTCAGTACGTAGTGACATTTGGTGTTTGCGTACCAGGGATCCACGCACAGCTTGATGCAGCCACACACAAAGATGGCCATCAGGGTGAGGGTGGCATTGGGTGTATTTTTTCCCCCGTTGCCCAGATCTTTATACAGCGAGTCCCTTCGGACCCGGTCCATCTTTGACCTCCATATAAAGTGGAAGATGGCCCGGGTGACTGCAGCGGCACAGGTTCTGGGAATAGGCCAGACCTGTGCCACGTATAATAGCAATGACAGTGCCTCACACCTGATGACCAGGTTTTTTCCCGCGATGGAGAGCGACCGTAGCTTCCATCTGCCCAGTTTCTGCCTCACTTTGCTGATACACTCCTCCCAAGACTTGGCGCACGCCCCAGCCCCTCCGACTCAAATACCCAGCACCTTCAGGTGGTCGGTCCTGACGGTGAAGGGGATCGAGGATTGGTCGGCCCAGTTCCCAAAGAGCATGGCCTCGCTCTTGCCTCGGTTTACCTTGGCCCCCGAGGCCCGTTCGAACTGGTCACAGATGCACATGAGTCTGCGCACGGACAGTGGATCCGAGCAGAAAACGGCGACGTCATCCATGTACAGGGAGGCCTTAACCTGCAGGCCCCCGCTGCCAGGAATAGTCACCCCTCTCAGGCTCGCATCCTTCCTGATGGACTCGGCAAATGGCTCTATGCAACACACAAACAAGGCAGGAGAGAGAGGGCAGCCCTGCCTGACTCCAGATCTGACTGGGAAGCTATCTGATTCCCACTCATTGATTGAGACTGCACTGACAATGTTGGTGTAGAGCAGTCTGATCCAATTACAGATTCCCTCCCCAAAGCCCATTTTGGAGAGAACATCTCTCATATACGTGTGTGATATCCTGTCAAAGGCTTCCTCCTGGTCCAGGCTGATCAGGCAGGTGTCCAACCCTCTGTCCTGCACGTAGGCGATCGTATCCCTGAGGAGTGCGAGACTCTCAGCGATCTTCCTGCCCGGCACAGCACAGGTTTGGTCAGGGTGAATCACCGACCCCAGAGCAGACCTGACCCGGTTGGCGATTACCTTTGACAGAATTTTGTAATCTGCATTCAACAGTGAGATTGGTCTCCAATTTTTGAGTTCCTCCCTCTCCCCCTTCCGCTTGTAGAGGAGGGTGATGATGCCTTTCCTCATGGATTCACTCATGGTACCTGCCCGAAGCATACTGACATACGCCTCCAGCAGGTCCCAACCAATCAAGTCCCAAAGAGCGGAATAGAGCTCGACCGGTAAGCCGTCGCTTCCGGGAGTTTTATTCTTTTCGGAGGACTCGAGGGCCTTGGTCAGCTCGTCCAGAGATAGCGGCTGGTCCAGCCTCTCCCGTGTTCTGTCGTCTAAGACCTCGGTGATAGAGGGCAGGAACGACTGGGAGGCCGCGTTGTCGGTTGGCTTCGAGTCATACAGACTGGCATAGAAGGATTTGCTGATCCTCATGATGTCAGCCTGAGATGACGTTAGCGAGCCATCTTCTTCCTTCAGGCTGCTGAGCACGGAGCTCTCTTTGTGCACCTTCTGGAAGAAGAAACGTGAGCACGTCTCGTCCTGCTCCACCGAGCGGACCCTGGACCGGAAGATTATCTTGGAGGCCTCCAAAGCAAAGAGCGAGGCTTGCTGGCCCTTCACCTCCTTGAGGTTCTCCGTGACATCCACCCCCATCGTCTGCAGCAGGAGCAGGTTCTGCATACTTTCCTGGAGCTGGGACAGTTTTCCCTGCCTCTCTCTCGCCTCCTGAACACCTTTGAGGATGAAGAATCTCTTGATGTGCCCTTTTACTGTTTCCCACCAGTCCGCTGGGGACTCAAAGAGGGGCTTCACGGTTCTCCAACCTGCGTAGTCCCTCTTGAGCTCCTCAATGTTTCCCGGGGTCAACAGCTTGGTGTTCAGCTTCCACGTTCCCTTACCAGCCCGCTGCTCGTCCTGTAGGTGACAGTCGGCCAGCAGGAGGCAGTGGTCGGAGAAGAACACCGGCTTGACGTCGGTGGATCTGACCGAGAGCGTTTGGGACACAAACAGGTAATCTATCCTTGAGCGGATAGACCCGTCTGCCCATGCCCAGATGTATCTACGCTGCGCTCCGTCTGCAGGGGTGCTGAAGACGTCGTGCAGCTTGGCATCTTTTACCGTGTCCATCAGGGCTCTGGACGTGGTGTCCAGTTTACTGTCCCCCCTGCCGGATCGTCCATCTGCATCGATGATACAGTTGAAGTCTCCGGCCAGAATGACCGGCCTGGACGTAGCCAGCAACAGTGGAAGCTGCTGCAGGACGGCCAACCGTTCACTCTTACCCGCTGGGGCGTACATATTAATCAGTCTCAGGGGAGCATTCCTGTACATGATGTCGGCGACGAGGAGGCGCCCGTCCACCACCTCCTTAACCTCGGAGATGGTGAAGTTGCCTCCTCTCAACAGGATACCCTGGCCGGAGGCACGGCTATCGTTGCCCCCCGACCAAACTGACGGCCCATGGGCCCATAAGCTCGACCATCTCCTGTAGCTGCTGAGGTGCGGTATCCCATACTCCTGCAGGAACAGGACGTCGGCTTTAACGTTGGCCAGGAAGGCCATCGTAGAAACACATCGCGTAGCCGATTTGATGCTACGCACATTGATGCTGGCAATGTTTAACCCCATTTTAACAGTTTACAAGGTTAACAGTGTCCATTTGCTGCTGGTCTTGCCCCTCTGGGGTAGCTGTGTGCATTCCCGTGATGACGGCAAACTGCTGGACCTTCCCAGGGCTGAGGTAGCTGTCCAGCTCCACGCTGGAGCCATTTCCCCGCTCTGGTGTCTTCGGGTCAGGCCCAGGGTCCGCATGGTCCAGTTCTCCATCTGACAGCAGGGCTGTCACAGGACCGCTTCTCCCAGTTACCTGGAGCTGTGGGCCGGTGGGTACCTCTTGGTTTTCACTGGGTGGGGGGAGGGCTTTACCCGTCCCCTCAGAGGGATCGTCTTTTCCTGCTTGGGCGGTGCTGCTCTCCTTTTTTCCCTGCAGCGCTCTGTCTCTTCCTCTGGTGATGACCCGCCTTGCACCCGTCCTCACCGTCGGAAGAGCTGTATGTGTCCTCGTCGCGTAGGTGTCGCTTCCCCCCTCGCTGGGTGGCTTTGGGAGGTTTCCTCTTCCTGCTTTTCACAGTAATCCAATCCTCTGCTTCCTTTGGTCTCTTCTTTTCCATTTCCTCCGTCTGTCTTGCAGGAGCTTGGATCGGCTGCTGCACGTCCCCGCTGTCTGCCGTCTGCTCCGCTACAGCCCGCCCTTCCTTCTGGTTGCCTCCAGACACCATGCCCGTGCTGTTTTGTGGCAGCTTGCTGGTCTTGGGCTGTCCACGGTTCGTGTTGCCACCTCCGGCCATCTGTGCGTAGGTGGCGGCCCCTCGTCTTGGGCAGGCCTTGTACATATGGCCCGCCTCTCCGCACAGATTACAGTTCTTGGCCTCCTTACATTCCTTGGTCGGGTGGCCTTCCTGCTTGCAATTTCGGTAGACGGTCATCTTGCAATCCGCCGCCATGTGGCCTGACCTCCCGCAGGTTCGGCACACTTTTGGCTGCCCTGCGTATGTCAGGTAACCTCTGCTTCCTCCGATGGCAAAGCTGGAGGGTGGGTGGAGGATGTTCCCACTGGCATTGACCCTCAGGATTACCCTGACCTGTCGTTTGCTGGTCCAGATCCCGAAAGGATCGACCACATCGGTACCCTCTCGCTCGACCTGGACGTATCTTCTCAAGAAGGTCAGGACATCTGCTGCTGGGACGTGGGGGTTGTACGTCTGGATTGTTACAACCCGACTCCTCTGCGCAGGAAGCACACACAACGGGACCGCCGACAAGATGGAGAACAGAGGTTCCCCTTCCTTCTCCTTGAAGACCTTCAGGAGCTGCTCGCAATTCTTCACGCTCCTGAAGGTCACGTCGAAATAGCCGGCCGCAGGGAAATCCTGCAGGCAGTACACGTCCACTTTTTTTAGTTCAAAAATATACTTTATTCATAAATAATTTGATGGTCTGTACAATTGGTCATGCCATACGTATATAAACATTTACATACAGAGATCAAAACTTATCATTTTTAGACAGGTCTGTACATTTTTCGATCATATGCCCATATGCTGAGGCATCAGCAGAGCCCAAATGACTGCATGGGCCCCCTGTTCTTCATTAGGCAGGCAGACTTTACACAGTGGTCTTTCCCCACCGCGCCTTGGCGGCAGCTGCCCCAAGCTTCAGCGCGTCTCTCAACACGTAGTCCTGGACCATGGAATGTGCCAGTCTGCAACACTCAGTCGGGGTCAACTCCTTCAGCTGGAAGATCAGCAGGTTTCGGACCACCCAGAGAGCGTCCTTCACCGAGTTGATGATCCTCCAGGCGCAGTTGATGTTCGTCTTGGTGTGCGTCCCGGGGAACAGACCGTAGAACACGGAGTCCCGCGTCACGGCGCTGCTTGGGACGAACCTCGACAAACACCACTGCATTCCTCTCCAGACTTCCTCTGCATAGGCACATTCCAGAAGGAGGTGTGTGACAGTCTCTTCCCCCCTCAGCCGCTTCGAGGGCAGAGTGCGGTGCGGCTGAGAGACCGGGCGTGCATAAAGGATCTCACGAAGGACAGGTGATACGGAACGGTCCAACTACTCGGAGCGTTCCGCGGCAGCGAGGCCAGGCCCATCCTTCGCAACACCGGGGACAGGTAGAACCTCAGTACGTAGTAACACTTGGTGTTTGCGTACCGGGGATCCACGCACAGCTTGATGCAGCCACACACAAAGGTGGCCATCAGGGTGAGGGTGGCATTGGGTGTATTTTTTCCCCCATTGCCCAGATCTTTATACAGCGAGTCCCTTCGGACCCGGTCCATCTTTGACCTCCATATGAACTGGAAGATGGCCCGGGTGACTGCAGCGGCACAGGTTCTGGGAATAGGCCAGACCTGTGCCACGTATAACAGCAATGATAGTGCCTCACACCTGATGACCAGGTTTTTTCCCGCGATGGAGAGCGACCGTAGCTTCCATCTGCCCAGTTTCTGCCTCACTTTGCTGATACACTCCTCCCAAGACTTGGCGCACGCCCCAGCCCCTCCGACTCAAATACCCAGCACCTTCAGGTGGTCGGTCCTGACGGTGAAGGGGATCGAGGATTGGTCGGCCCAGTTCCCAAAGAGCATGGCCTCGCTCTTGCCTCGGTTTACCTTGGCCCCCGAGGCCCGTTCGAACTGGTCACAAATGCACATGAGTCTGCGCACGGACAGCGGATCCGAGCAGAAAACGGCGACGTCATCCATGTACAGGGAGGCCTTAACCTGCAGGCCCCCACTGCCAGGAATAGTCACCCCTCTCAGGCTCGCATCCTTCCTGATGGACTCGGCAAATGGCTCTATGCAACACACAAACAAGGCAGGAGAGAGAGGGCAGCCCTGCCTGACTCCAGATCTGACTGGGAAGCTATCTGATTCCCACCCATTGATTGAGACTGCACTGACAATGTTGGTGTAGAGCAGTCTGATCCAATTACAGATTCCCTCCCCAAAGCCCATTTTGGAGAGAACATCTCTTATATACGTGTGTGATATCCTGTCAAAGGCTTCCTCCTGGTCCAGGCTGATCAGGCAGGTGTCCAATCCTCTGTCCTGCACGTAGGCGATCATATCCCTGAGGAGTGCGAGACTCTCAGCGATCTTCCTGCCCGGCACAGCACAGGTTTGGTCAGGGTGAATCACCGACCCCAGAGCAGACCTGACCCGGTTGGCGATTACCTTTGACAGAATTTTGTAATCTGCATTCAACAGTGAGATTGGTCTCCAATTTTTGAGTTCCTCCCTCTCCCCCTTCCGCTTGTAGAGGAGGGTGATGATGCCTTTCCTCATGGATTCACTCATGGTACCTGCCCGAAGCATACTGACATAGACCTCCAGCAGGTCCTGGCCAATCAAATCCCACAGAGCGGAATAGAGCTCGACTGGTAAGCCGTCGCTTCCGGGAGTTTTATTCTTTTCGGAGGACTCGAGGGCCTTGGTCAGCTCGTCCAGAGATAGCGGCTGGTCCAGCCTCTCCCGTGTTCTGTCGTCTAAGACCTCCGTGATAGAGGACAGGAACGACTGGGAGGCCGCGCTGTCAGTCGGCTTCGCGTCATACAGACTGGCATAGAAGGATTTACTGATCCTCATGACGTCAGCCTGAGATGACGTTATCGAGCCATCTTCTTCCTTCAGGCTGCTGAGCACGGACCTCTCTTTGTGCACCTTCTAGAAGAAGAAATGTGAGCACGTCTCGTCCTGCTCCACCGAGCGGACCCTGGACCGGAAGATTATCTTGGAGGCCTCCGAAGCAAAGAGCGAGGCTTGCTGGCCCTTCACCTCCTTGAGGTCCTCCATGACATCCACCCCTATCGTCTGCAGCAGGAGCAGGTTCTACATACTTTCCTGGAGCTGGGACAGTTTATTTCATAGCTTCATAATTCCATCTCCTTTGCCTTAACTTTCTGCAGGCAATACACGTACTGATCCACTACACACTACACACTCCCTCGGGTGTGCTTCACAGTGATACTGACCCACTGCACACTCCCTCCAATCTGCTTCACAGTGATACTGACCCACTGCACACTCCCCCCGGTCTGCTTCACAGTGATACTGACCCACTGCACACTCCCCGCAATCTGTTTCACAGTGACACTGACTCACTACACACTCCCTCCAATCTGCTTCACAGTGATACTGACACACTGCACACTCCCCGCAATCTGCTTGACAGTGATACTGACCCACTGCATACTCTCCCCGGTCTCCATCACAGCAATACTGACCCATTACACACTCCCTCCGGTCTGCTTCACAGTGATACTGACCCACTGCACACACTCCCCAGTCAACTTCACAGCGATACTGACCCACTACTCACTCCCCCTGGTCTGCTTCACAGTGATACAGACCCACTGCACTCTCCCCCCGGTCTGCTTCACAGTGATACTGACCCAGGTCATACTCTCCATGGTCTGCTTCACAGTGATACTGACCCACTGCACTCGCCCCCACAATCTGCTTCACAGCGATACTGACCCACTGCACACTCCTCCCAAACTACTTCACAGTGACACTGACCCATGCACACTCCCCGCAATCTGCTTCACAGTGATACTGACCCACTGCACACTCTCCCCGATCTACATCACAGCGATACTGACCCATTACACACTCCCTCCGGTCTGCTTCACAGTGATACTGACCCAGCTCACACTTCCCATGGTCTGCTTCACAGTGATACTGACCCACTGCAATCTCCCCCACAATCTGCTTCACAGTGATACTGACCCACTGCACAATCCTCCCAATCTGCTTCACAGAGATACTGACACACTACACACTACACACTCCCCCTGGTCTGCTTCACAGTGATACTGACCCACTGCACACAATCCCCGGTCGACTTCACAGCAATACTGACCCAATGCACACTCCTCCAGGTCTGCTTCACAGTGATACGGCCGCACTGCACACTCCACCCAGTCGGCTTCACAGTGATATTGACCCACTACACACCCCGCCCCGCTCTGCTTCACAGTGATACTGACCCACTGCACACTCTACCCGGTCTGCTTCACAGTGATAATGGCCGAATACACACTCCTCCCAGTCTGCTTAACAGTGATACTGACCATCTGCACATTCCTCCCAATCTGCTTCACAGTGATACTGATGAACTGCACACTCCCCTCAGTTTGCTTCACAGTGATAGTGACCCAGATCACACTCCCCCCGGTCTGTTTCACAGTGATACTGACCCACTGCACACTCCGCCCAATCTGCTTCACAGTGATACTGACCCACTGCACACGCCCACCAATCTGCTTCAAAGTGATACTGACCCACTGCACTCTCCCCCGGTCTGCTTCACAGTGATACTGACCCACTGCACACGCCCACCAATCTGCTTCAAAGTGATACTGACCCACTGCACTCTCCCCCGGTCTGCTTCACAGTGATACTGACCCACTGCACTCTCCCCCTGGTCTGCTTCCCAGTGATACTGACCCAGTACACACTCCCCCCCAAGCTGTTTCACAATGAAACTGACCCACTATACACTCCTCCCAGTCTGCTTCACCATGACACTGACCTACTGCACATTCCTTCCCGGTATGCTTCACAGTGATACTGACCCAGGTCACACTCCCCATGGTCTGCTTCACAGTGATACTGACCCACTGCACACTCCTCCCAATCTGCTTCACAGAGATACTGACACACTACACACTCCCCCTGGTCTGCTTCACAGTGATACTGACCCACTGCACACAATCCCCGGTCGACTTCACAGCAATACTGACCCAATGCACACTCCTCCAGGTCTGCTTCACAGAGATACTGACCCACTGCACACTCCTCCAGGTCTGCTTCACAGTGATACTGACCCACTGCACACTCTACCCGGTCTGCTTCACCGTGATACTGGCCGAATACACACTACCCCCAATCTGCTTAACAGTGATACTGACCATCTGCACATTCCTCCCAATCTGCTTCACAGTGATACTGATGAACTGCACACTCCCCTCAGTTTGCTTCACAGTGATACTGACCCATTGCACACTCCTCCCAATCTGCTTCACAGTGATACTAACCCACTGTACACACCCCCGGTCTGCTTCACAGTGATACTGATGCACTCCACACTCCACCCGATCTGCTTCATAGTGATACTGACCCACGACACACTCCCTCTGATCTGCTTCATACTGATACAGACTCACTGCACCCTCCTCCCAATCCACTTCACAGTGATACTGACGCACCGCACACTCCTCGCAATCTGCTTCACAGAGATACTGACCCACTACACACTCTCTCCGGTCTGCTTCACAGTGATACTGACCCATTGCACACTCCCCATCCCGGTATCTATCACAGTGACATTGAGCCAGAGCACACACACCCCCCACCCTAATCTGCTTCACAGTGATACTGACCCACTACACACTCCCCGCAATCTGCTTCACAGTAATACTGTCTCACTGCCCACTCCCCGCAATCTGCTTCACAGTGATACTGACCCTCTGCACACTCTCCCCGGTCTACATCACAGCGATACTGACCCACTACACACTCCCTCCGGTCTGCTTCACAGTGATACTGACCCACTGCACACTCCCTCCGGTCTGCTTCACAGTGATACTGATCCACTACACACTCCCTCCGGTCTGCTTCACAGTGATACTGACCCAGGTCATACTCCCCATGGTCTGCTTCTGCACATCTGCACATTCCTCCCAATCTGCTTCACAGTGATACTGATGAACTGCACACTCCCCTCAGTTTGCTTCACAGTGATAGTGACCCAGATCACACTCCCCCCGGTCTGTTTCACAGTGATACTGACCCACTGCACACTCCGCCCAATCTGCTTCACAGTGATACTGACCCACTGCACACGCCCACCAATCTGCTTCAAAGTGATACTGACCCACTGCACTCTCCCCCGGTCTGCTTCACAGTGATACTGACCCACTGCACTCTCCCCCTGGTCTGCTTCCCAGTGATACTGACCCAGTACACACTCCCCCCCAAGCTGCTTCACAATGATACTGACCCACTATACACTCCTCCCAGTCTGCTTCACCATGACACTGACCCACTGCACATTCCTTCCCGGTCTGCTTCACTGTGATACTGACCCATTGCACACTCCTACCAAACTTTTTTTATTTCCAAACTATACATTATTCATAAAATACTTTGATGATCTGTACAACTGGGCATGCCATACATATGTAAACATTCCATTTGATTGCATACCGAAAACAGAGTAATCATTCCTATTTACAGGTCTTTACGATTACATTTTTAGCTGAGCCGTCAGCAGAGCCCAAATGACTGCACGGGCCCCCTCTTCTTCTTAGGCAGGCAGATGTTACACGGTGGTCTTTCCCCATCGCGCCTTGGCGGCAGCTGCCCCAAGCTTCAGCGCGTCCCTCAACACGTAGTCCTGGACCTTGGAATGTGCCAGTCTGCAACACTCAGTCGGGGTCAACTCCTTCAGCTGGAAGATCAACAGGTTTCGGACCACCCAGAGAGCGTCCTTCACCGAGTTGATGATCCTTCAGGCACAGTTGACGATCGCCTCGGTGTGCGTCCCGGGGAACAGGCCGTAGAGCACGGAGTCCCGTGTGACGGCGCTGCTCGGGACGAACCTCGACAAACACCACTGCAATCCTCTCCAGATTTCTTCTGCGTAGGCACATTCTAGAAGGAGGTGTGTGACAGTCTTGTCCCCCCCGCAGCCACTTCGAGGGCAGCGTGCGGTGCGGCTGAGAGTCCGGGCGTGCATAAAGGATCTCACAGGCAGAGCCCTTCTCACCACCAGCCAAGCCATGCCTTGGTGCTTGTTGGAAAGTTCTGGCGATGAGGCATTCTGCCAAATGGCTTTGACAGTCTGCTCAGGGAACCGCTCGATAGGATCCGCCCTCTCCTTTTCCCGAAGGGTCTCAAGGACACTACGTGCTGACCACTTCCTGATGGACTTGTGGTCAAAGGTGTTTTTCTTCATAAACTTCTCCACGAAGGACAGGTGATACGGAACGATCCAACTACTCGGAGCGTTCCGCGGCAGCGAGGCCAGGCCCATCCTTCACAACACCGGGACAGGTAGAACCTCAGTATGTAGTGACACTCCTACCAAACTGCTTCACAGTGATACTAACCCACTACACACTCTCCCGGGTCTGCTTCACAGTGATACTAACCCACTACACACTCCCCCGGGTCTGCTTCACAGTGATACGGTCCCACTGCACACTCCCCCCAATCTGCTTCACAGTGATACTGACCCACTGCACACTGCCCCCGCTTTGCTTCAGTGATACTGAACCTACGACACACTCCTCCCGGTCTGCTTCACAGTGATACTGACCAATGCACACTCCCCCCAGTCTGCTTCACAGTGATACTGACCCACTGCACACTCCCTCTGGTCTGCTTCACGGTGATACTAACTCACTGCACTCTCCACCCCCCCCCGGTCTGCTTCACCGTGATACTGACCAGCTGTATACTCTTTTCGGACTGCATCGTTGTGAAACAGACCAAAGAACAGCTTTCTCCGAATTAATGGTCCTCCAGGTGTTGTCAATATTTGTCTCATTGTGCATCCTGGTGAACAGACAATACAGCATTGAGTCCTGCATCACAGAGTTGCACAGGACAAACATCTACAAAAACCATCACATCTGTCTCCAGACTTCCTTTGCAAAGGTACATTCCAGCAGGACATGTGTGACAATCTACTCCCCCAAGTCCATAGCCACTTCGAGGGCAGTATGTACTAGGACAGATCGACTGGGCATACTGGTTTTGCACTTCTCACCACCATCCAAGTGATCTCTCGGTACACGTTGCAAAGGTCTGGTGATGAGGTATTCTGTGAAATGACTTTGACAGTTTGCTCAGGAAGCCTTATGACAGGATCCATCCTCTCCTTTTCCCACAAGGTGTCGAGGATGCTATGTGCTGAACACTTCCTGAACGACTTGTGTTAAAGATATTTTTCTTTGCAATTTCCCCATGAAGGTCTGATGATACAGAGGGTCTATACTCGAGCTGCACGCAAAGCTGGCCATCAGGATGAAGGCAGTATTGGATGCATTCTTCTCTCCCCCACTCACCCGTTTATCCAAAGCTTTGTAAGTGGTGTCCCTGTGCACACGGTCCATCTTAGACCTCCAGATGAAGTGCAAGATGGCTCAGGTAACTGTAATGGTACAGGTTTGAGGAATAGGTCAGACCTGTGACATGTACGAGAGAGAGAGTGCCTCAGACCTGATGACCAGGTTTTGACGCAAATCGAGAGGGAACAGTGTTGCCAAAATACCAATTTCTGCCTCAACTTGGTAAGGCACTCCTCCCAATGTTTTGCACGTGCCCCAGTCCCTCTGAACCATATTCCCAGCATATTCTGGTAATCTGTGCTGATGGATGAAAGATCAGTCTGTCCAGTTCCTAAAGAACATGGCCTCACTCTTGCCTCGATTTACCTTGGCTCCTGAGGCCAGTTCAAACTGGTCGCAGATGCTCATGAGTCTGTGCACTGACAGATGATTTGAGCAGAATATGACAAAATCATCCATGTACAGGGAGGCTTTGACTTACAGACCTCTGCTGCCTGGAATAGTCACTCCTCTCAGGCTCGCATTCTTCCTGATGGACTCCGCAAAACACTCTATACAACATACCAACAATGCAGGAGAATGGGCACCCCTGCCTGACTCTGGATCTGATCGATAAGCTTTCTGATTCCCACCCATTGATTGAGACTGCACTAACAACGTTGGTATGGGGCAGCCAAATCTAATTGCGGATTAGGAGACAGTGAGGTCTGCAGATGCTGGAGATCAGAGTTGAGAGTGTGTTGCTGGAAAAGCACAGCATTCCTGGTGAAGGACTCTGGCCCGAAACGTCGATTTACCTGTTCCTCGGATGCTGCCTGACCTGCTGTGCTTTTCCAGCAACCCCCTCTCGACACTAATTGCCGATTCCCTCCCCAAATCCCATTTTAGAAAGCACTTCCCACATGTAGACGTGTGATAATCTTTCCCCATGGACACATGTTACCTGCCTGTCATGATACGTGCCTGTCGCTGAATGGGTCACTGCTTTATTGAACTAGGCAGTGTCCCTCTTAATTGGATCCTACCGTGCCATTCTTGACCTGTTTGATGCCGACATTGGCAGTCCACTAAGAAAAGTTCGACTAAAGCGAACAAATCAAGATTATAGTCTGTGTTATTTGTAAAGCAGCCATTCGGTGCTGCCTAAAATACCCTTTCACCCTAGGTGCAGGTATAATGCGAGGAAGTTGCTACGTCTGGACGTATTCAGGCGATTTACGTTGCTATGTTCGTCAGTGCAGTCCTATTGGTTTGTGTGAGGAGTGGGAGGCTGCTCACCCACAGCACTGTGTATATGAAGAGGCGAGAGCTCTCAGAACCCAGGCACAAAGAACGGCCAGACGATTCGAGTAGATCTGCGTGGGATTGGCGCAGTTTTGTGAGTTGCTGATTGTACCAAACCTGGTCAGAGAAGAGCTGCAGGTCTCAGTTAATCAGAGCAGCCGCTCTCTGCAATTCCATCGAGTTGCCGGAACACTGCCAGGGGACCCATGCGTTTTTATAATATGTCGACGAACTTACTGTTGGTTCCAATCCCGGAGTCATGCGACAATGTGATGAACAGAGACATCAAGATCGCAGTTTTAGGGTCAAGCACTGTTGGGAAAACAGGTAAGAGGTGATTGAGCCGCCTACAGAAATGTCGATCGACAGTTTACTTTTGAAATGAACGGTATGTCTATTAAACTAAATCAATTGAACACGAACAAATATTTGTCACATCTGATGGATTCATTCGACGATTAAATCCAGCATCAACAATGTGTTTTCTGTATTGAATGGTTGAGTAACCATGAAATACCTGTTTGCATGATTGGTCTGTATTCATATTGGTTACAACTCAACTATCATTAAGTCTCCAGACTGAGGACAGTCTTTTCACTCTGAAATTTAGGATTCGGTTTGTCCCAAATAGATGGAATGGGATTCCTCTTGCTGCCCAGTACAAAACCTGATGGCGTTGTGGCCAAGTGCAGGGGCATTACATGCCAGGCGTGCCTCCCAGCGGACACTGTCCCGCTTTTACATTTGAAACCTGGCAATTGTTTCCTGAAGGATTTTTGAGTCTGTGAAAAAGGTATTTTTGAGGCGGACTCTGAGATTTGCCTCCAGAAGTAGCGCGCTGACTTGCACGTTCAGATGTGTTGGACAGTTACAACTGGTAATAATAGGGATTTGTATTTGCATAGCGCCTTTCAGGTAACGTTCGAAAGCGTTGTAGAAACAAATAGGACAAAACCTGACACCAAACTACACACCGAAATATTAAGACAGGTGGACAAAGGCGAGGAAAGATTCACGTTTATATAATGCGTTTCACCAACTCTTCACGGCCACTATGTACTCCTGAAGTGTGGTCACTATAGTAACCTTGGAAATTATGACTGCCAATTAGCAATGAGTTAACGATCAGATTTTATTTTCGTGTGAGCCTGATTGGCCAATACAATGACAAGAATTCCCCACAATCAAAGGTAGACAAAAGTGAGGACTGCAGATGCTGGAAACCAGAGTTTAGATCAGAGTGGTGCTGGAAAAGCACAGCAGGTCAGGCAGCATTCGAGGAGCAGGAAAATCGACGTTTCGGGCAAAAGCCCTTCATCGGGTGTCTTACTCCTGCCTTGGAATGTATTGTGTTCAGTTCCAATACAAAAGGTCTGGAAATTGTTCACAGGTTGTTTTCAGAAGGACTGTGATTACCTCTTGTGGCCCTTTTGTACTTTGGCTTTGTTTTGAATTTCTTTTTAAACGACTTAGTTTGCCCACTGGACAGAAATCAGTTTTCTTTTCGAAAAGATGTACAATGAGCAGAAACAAAAGTTAAATTGTTGGAAAGGCGCAACAGGTTTGGCACCATCTGTGGAGAGAAATCTGAGTTAATATTTCCGGTTGAGTGACCCTTCCTCAGATCTGAGCAATGAGCATATTCTTTGTTTAAAATGGGCAGTTTTCCACTAGTCTATTGTAGGGGGCAAGGTATATAAGGAGAATTGGGAGCCACCTTGGATTCAAGCCATTGAATGTGAATTTGAAAAGTTTGTGATAATTTAATTACACATGTGGCCTTTGGGATTTCTACACACAACATAATTTAGCTCTGAGCCATATTAAGTCCATCTGGACTTGCACAATTCAAATTTTTATATTCAAAGTGTTCTTGTTTTGACATAATTGGTGTGAAAAACTAATCCCCATATGCTACATTGAATAATGGGACCAAGCAACTGAATGATTCTAAGATGTTTGCACAATTTTTAGTGCATGTGAGTCATCAACATAAAGCTGCTCAAGGTATCTGTGTATTAGTTGGTAGATTCAGTTTCAAAGACAATGGAAATACTCTAGTAAATGATAACACGTGAATAGGAGTAAGGGTGCGTTTTGGAAGTTATAGCTAAGTTACATTGCAAGAGTTATACAGAGGGAAATCTTAATGCCAAAATGCATCTGTTTTGAATTTAGTAAGTTTTTAAAAAAATTCTTTCTGGGATGTGGATTTCATTGGCTGGGGCAGCATTTATTTTGCCCATCCTCCGTTTCCCTTGAGGAGGTGGTGGTGGTGGTGAGCTGCCGCCTTGAACTATTGCAATCAGTTTGGTGTAGGTACCCCCACAATGCTGTTCAGTAAGGATTTCCAGGATTTTGTCCAACAGTGAAGAAGTGGTGATATATTTCCAAATCAGCTTGGTGTGTGGTTTGGAGGGAAGCATGCAGATGATCGTATTCTAATTTTTCTGCTGCTCTTTGCCTTCTCAATGGTAATGGTCATGAGTTTGAAAGGTGCTGTCTACTCATCCTTGGTGACTTTCTACAGTGAATTCCAGAGATGATACACACCGCTGCTATTGAGCATCAGTAGTGAAGGAGTGAATGTCTGGAAGTGGTGCCTGCCAAGTGGGCTGCTTTCATCTTGATGTCCAGCTTCTTTAGTGTTGTTGGAACTGCACTCATCCAGGCATGTGGGGAATGTTCCATTGCACTCCTGACTGGTGCCTTGTAGATGGTGGACGATCTTTGGGAAGTCACATAGTAAGTTACTTGCTATTGTATTCCTAGTCTCTGACCTGTTTTTTTTGTAGCCACAGAATTTACATAGCTAGTCCTAGCTGTTTCGGGTCAATGGTAATCCTGAGGATGTTGATAGAGGATATGCTGAATGAGTGCAGTCAAGAAGCTTGACACCACTGAGGACAAAGCCACTTGCTTCATTGGCACTACATGTGCTCACTTTATATTGATGCAGAGCAGCAGCAGCAGCAGAGTGTACCATCTGCAAGAAACACTGCAGAAATTCACTATAGCTTCTTTGACAGCACTTTCCAAACCCACAGCCACTGCTATCTAAAAGGATAAGGGTAGCAGATACATCAGAAAACCTCCACCTGTATGTTTCTCTTCAAGCCACTCATCATCCTGATTTGGAAGTATGTTGTGGTTCCTTCAGTGTCACTGAATCACAGTCCTGTAACTCTCTCCCTAACAGCACTGTGAGGCTACCTATCTCAAATAGACCGCAGTGTTACAAGAAGGCAGCAATTAGTGATGGGCAATAAATGCTGGCCATGTGATTGAAACCTGCATACTTTGATTGAATGAATTTTTTTTTAAAAAAGTGATGCAGTCAGTGAGTATAAATTAAATGAAAGAAAACATTTCCCTTTTAGCTTAGATAGAATTTGCTTGGTTTAAGGTACTCCAACATATTTTTTAAAAAAAATTTTTTCAAAAAGCTTGCAATGAATTTGCAAACGTGCATGAGTCAAATAATCTTAGTTGTCTATTTCAACAAACGCTTCTATTCTGCACATGTAATGTGAGTAGAATCTCTTTTGACAAAGTTGACAAAAATAGTTGCGCTCTGAATAATCATAGTAGGAGCCGATTTGACAAAAGCCCAAACTTCACCTTGCTAGTTGAATATGTATACACCAATTTACATTGAGACTAGACAATGGATATGCAGATTAGCTCTTAAATTCATCTTGATCTTTTTTATTAGTGTTTATTTGCCTTGAGTTTAAAACATATGTGCAGTTGGATGAAATTAAATGTTTGCTATTTGTGCTATATTGAATAAGCCAAATACGAGGATTTTTAAAAAGGGTATTTTTGCATCTTCTCAAATTTGCATATGTATTTTTTTTGTTCAGTGGTACAGATACTGCAATTAAAAAGAAAATGCTCTATTATTTGGGAGTAAATAGAAACTTATGAGTTTGTTTTCCTTCAGTTTCCTGACAGGATGTACAAGAGCAGAAGAAATCATTGTGTTTTTCCTGATAATCTGAAAGATAAATATTTCCCTGATTTAATAAATAGAAACAATAATTGATTTCTTTCATAGCTAATGCAACATCTGACTTTTAATAGCCAGAAGTAATTCTCTTTTCATTGAGAAATAATCCACTGTTTTTGATACACTTCAACTGAAAATGGCATATCTTTAGATTTCAGAAACTTGCAAAACTGTTAGTTATACAGTGACTTCCTGTTTAGACATAAGTCACTGCTACCATCAACAAAGATTATGTAAACCAAATCAGTGATCTCCAACTCTGATATAGCAATTCAGAGCGGAGTTCTTTCACATAGCTTGATTTAATTATTGAATTACTGCATTTAAAGAGTTACTAAATACTGTATTGTTGTACTTACAAATAGCTATGTGTATCTTTTACATATCCAGTAAAATGCTCCTATACAGCAGCAATCCTAGCCTCAATCTCCCTGAAAGAAAGAGAATTTGAATATTACCACTAAAATAGTTCTCTCAGTGAATTTAAACATTTGAGGGCCCTCTGCTACTCTGCACAACCACCCCAATGAATAAAACGCAAATATGTAGAAACAAGCACAATGAAGGATGTCTTTAGAATCTTTTCATGCATTAATAATAAAAGAAATCACATGTCATTCCAAACTTAAATAATATCACAGCTACCAACAGTTTTTCTGCGATCTGGTGGAATGCCTGTTATTAGATTTGGTCTTTGGCTTTTTTTCTTTGAACTAGTTAGTTTAACTTCTCTCTCGGGCAAGATATTAGAAGCTATTACATTTTAAGGTGATCAAGCAGACTCTTTATGGATTTGAGGGGAAATCACATTTAACCAATTTGAGTTCTTTGGAGGAAGGAATATGAGCTATGAATAAAGGGGAACTGGTGGTTGAACTGTACTTAGATTTTCAGAAGACACTTAAGATTCAACTTCAAAGGCTACTCTGGAAATTAAAAGCCCATGATTTGGGAGTAATATATTGTCATGGTTCCAAGATCAGCTAGCTAACCGGCAACAAGGAAGGAAGCATAAATGTGGCTTTTTTTTAATGATTGGCAAGGTGTGAGAAGTGATATACTGCAGGGATCTGTTCTGGGAACTCCACTTCCTTACAACTTGTATAAATGACATGATGGTGGGGTCAAAGAGATGGCTGCTAAATTTTCTGATGACACAAAGATATCAGGGAAAATAAGTTGAGGAAGGTAAAGAATTGAGTGGCTAATGGAGTATAATGGGACAAAGTAAAATGTTTTCTTTTGGCAAGAATATAAAACAGAAGCATATTATCTAAACAGTGAGAAGTTGCAGAACTCTGAGGTACATAGGAATCTGTGTGTCCTATTGTACAAATTGCAAAATGGTAGTATACAGGTACATAAAGTTGTTAGGAAGGTTAGCAGAATATTATTTTTAATTGAAGATAAAGGTAGAGTGGTTATGCTTCATTTATATAGAGGATTGTTGACAGCACATCTAGAGTGTTGTACAATATCCTCATGTTTAAAGGCAACCTGTAAATACATTGAAAGCAGTTCAAGGAATATTTATTACATGAATACCTCAAAAGAATAGGTTATCCTATCCCAGTTCCAACCTTCCAGCTCAGCACCATTCTCATGATTGGTCCTTCCTGCCAATCTTCCTTCCCACCTAACTGCTCCACCCTCCTCTGACCTATCACCTTCATCCCCACCCCCATCCACCTACTGTACTCTTTGCTACCTTCTCCCCAGCCCCACCCCCTTTCATTTATCCCTCCACCCTGAAGACAGGGAGCCACCAGTCCTGATGAAGGGCTTTTGCCTGAAATGTTGTTGTTTTTTCCTGCTCCTCAGATGCTGCCTGGCTGGCTGTGCTTTTCCAGCACCACTCTAATGTAGACTCTGATTTGCAGCATCTGCAGTCCTCACTTTTGCCTAGGAAAAGTTGGACAGTGTAGGCTTGGAGTTTTGAGTAAGAGGTGAATTGATTGAAACATAAAATCCAGAGAGGAATTGATAGGAAGCATGTGAAAAGATCTAGATGTAAAGCAACACTTTGAAGTAAACTGTCGCCCATTTAAAACAGAAGTGAGTAGAAATCTTTCCTCAGAGGATCATGAGCTTTGGAACACTCTTCCTCAAAAGGTGTTGGAAGCAGAGTCCTTGAATATTTTTAAAGCAGAGGTAGATAGGTTCTTGAAAAATTAGTGTCGAAAGGTTATCGTAAGTAGGTAGGAACATGGAGTGATCAGTTCAGATATGATCTTATTTGGTGGAGGAATTGGTTGAAGGGACCGAATGGCTTAATTCCTCTGATTTTGTATTTTCATCCTAGTAACTGATTTTATTTTAATTTTCTTTTGTTAGTTCTGATCCATAGTAGCACTATCAACTTCCAATAATGGAACATTCCAGTGGCAACACAGATCATCACAAGAACCAGCTTCGGTGAATGTGACCAAGTTTACTTTAGGATTACTACCCATTGGAACTTTTGCACCAAAAACCAATATTGAAGCTGTTCTTCTTTTAAAAAGGATAGATATAAAACTGCTGAATTAACACTTTTGTATTGTCTGGATATTAAAGCAGGTGTCACTGGTGCTTCCAATGAATATAATAAATTTTCAATTTCTCAAATGCATATGAAAGAACAACTGCAATAGCTGTAACAGCAAAATATTGATAAATATTTATGTTTCTTTCTAGCATTGATTGTCCGGTTCTTAACTAAGAGATTTATTGGGGATTATGAATCAAATACAGGTGTGTATTTCTTAATCATTTAAAATTGAATACTAAAATCAATAAATAATAAATACTTGCTAACAAACCATTGTTCTAATTTATAGGAAATCTTTATTCAAGACTGGTTCATATTGAAGGGGAGCAGCTTTCAGTCCAAGTGCAAGACACACCTTGTGTCCAGGTATGCTTTGTGACAATCTCATTTTTAGGAATATGAGGTACAAAAGTGAGGACACCAGAAAGAATCCTATTATTCTTGATGTCAATAAAGAATAAAACTCCCTGAAGCCAAATTCAGAGTTTGCAGGTTATTTGAATAATTAGCACAAAGACTAATTTAATGAAGTTGTCAGTTTTGATTTGTAGCTTATTTGAACAATATCATAACTTTATTAATATTATGCAATTCCGTTGTAGAACATAATGGATCAGTTTTTCTTTGACATTGAATTTGCAAATCTAACAAATGGGCTAATTTCTGAAATTTCTTTTTTTAGGCTCAAGGAGAGTGTGCACGTTTTCCTGACCTTGTCTCCAGGTGCATTCACTGGGCTGAGGGATTTATCTTGGTGTATTCAATAACAGACTACAACAGTTACAAACTGATTCGACCCCTGTATCAGCATATACGCAAAATGTACCCTGATACAAAAGTCCCTGTGATCATTGTTGCTAATAAGAGTGACCTATTGCATGCCAGACAAGTTCAGACTAATGATGGAATCCAATTAGCAAATGAGCTTGGTGCAACTTTCTTAGAAATCTCTACCAGGGAAAATTATGAGGATGTGTATGATGTTTTTCAACATGCCTACAAAGAGGTGAGCAAACTGCATATGAACAATAATGGAGAAAAACGAAGAGGATCAATTATTCCACGCCCCAAGTCACCCAACATGCAAGATTTAAAACGACGTTTCAAACAAGCTCTTTCTTCCAAAGTGAAATCTGGTGCCACGTTATGATGTGGATATTAAAACAATCAAGCCCAGTGGATAACAAGCAGAATTGCACAGTATTCATATGACTTTGTAAATGGTGCATTTTGCCTCCAGCAAGATTATAAACATAGTTTTAAATGATGGCAGTGCAATGATGAATATTACAGTGATTGACTCACTGTGGAGCAAGGTTTGCCTGAGGGCATTGACTATCTCTTTACATGCTAATGCTCAAATAATTTCTGCTACCACAGTGTAGCAATGTTTTGTTTGTGAATGTCTTGTGTTGACCCTTGAAAAGATAGCAGAATAGTTTTTCTAATGTTGCCAATAATAACTTTTCAGAATGTGCAATGGAGCGTACTCGTTGTATGGTACAGTTGTATTGAGTCTTGCAATACATTGTGAAGTAAGTGAAAATATGAGGACGGACCTGGGACAACAGAATAGTCAAAAAGATTTAAAAACTGCTACAGATTTTGGGAGATTGGAGTGTAAGCAAAGCAAATTATGTAAGAGATCAGGTGAAAGAATTCTCAGCAGTCTCTGTTGCCATTATGAAGTTGCAACTAGCCATTGGAATTTTGATTTATGGATTCCAGTCTAAGAAAATGTGATTATTTTTCAATTCTAGTTTATAGATTTTGAAAATTATACAAAGCATTACTGTCCGTCATTTGTGTAATGAGTTTGTAATGACCTATATTTTATTGATAACTTTTACTGTATTTTATACGAACAATGATTTAGTTACTCTTGTAACTACAAAATGTGTTAATTTCTATATTGCTATAAAAGACATTTGTACAACTATTTGTAGATTTGTTCTAATTCTGTAACATTAGAAATTCAGTCATCCACAAAGACAACTTTTTTTTGACAGAGGTTCAATTGATTTTTAATTTTGTTATGATAAAATTAGTAATTTACTGAATGAATTGCAGTGTTTTGTATTTTGATAATTGAGGAAAATTTTGAGTCAGGCTTCAGGTGATGTGGTCACCCCTTGATACATTTGGTTTCAGTCCATCAGTATTTTGCAAAGTATCCATTGCGTGGAGAGACTGGGCTGAAGAAAGTACTGCAAGAATTTTGTCTTGTGGTGTCACGCAAGTTAAATACATTTGCTTCACCAGTTAACTAATTTATAAATTAATGACCCAGTAAAAGATAAGTGCCATGAAAAACATGAAACACAGAAATAAAAGTAAATATAAAAATGTTACTTGGTATAATTGGCACTTTTATACAGCTCAAGAACATGCCAAATAGGAGCATGAAAAGACTATATGTAGCCGTTTGAGCCTACTCTGCCATGCAACATCTTATGCCTCAAGTCTATTTTCCTTCCTGCAGCTCATGCTCTCGCAGAGAATCAAGAGACAACAATTTGTCCATCTCTGCATTAAAGATATTCAGTAAAGATGCATTCATTTGGAGAGGCGAATTCCAAAGATTCCTAATGCTTTTGAGTGAAGAAATCCACTCATTCCTCATTATTAATATTGCTAGTTACATCCCAAAAAAGACTCCCAAGAAGTTCGTTAACTACAATTTTTCTTTTGTAAAACATGCCTTGCCTGATTGTACTGTGATTTGCTATGTGCTTGGATAAGACTTCCTTAACATGAGATTGTAGCCTTTTCCTGTTGACTGAGGCTTGACTGTCTCCCTCTTTTCTTGTAGTGGAGTTAGATTGCTAACTGTCAATCTGCTGGGACTGTACTAGAACCTAGAAAATTTCAGAAACCAGTGCATTTATTAACTCTGCAGCTACCTCTTTTAGAATGCCTGCCCAATAATGCAGGCTATCATATCCTGGATATTAGTTGGATTTTAATTATTAGAAAACAATACAGCACAGGAACAGGCTCTCTGGCTCATCAAGCTCGCACCAATTCTTAATGTTCATTTTAGACCTAATTTATTGCCCATATGTGGTTTCTATGTCTCAATCAATATAGCATTAAAATTCCTAATGTGCCTGCTTCCACCACCTTCACTGGCAGAGAGTTTCAGGCACCCAAAATCCTCTGTGAAACATTTTCTGCACACTGTCCCTAAATTTTTCACCTTGAACCTGCACAGGTTTGTAGTTGACCTTTCCACCCTGGAAAAAGGTCTCTGACTATCCACCCTATCTATGCATCTCATAAATTTTGTAGATCTCTATCAGGTCTATCACCTCTCAGCCTTTGTCTTTCCAGTGAAAACAATCCAAGTTAAAATTTGACCAAAACATTTTTCTCCTGATGTTAATCCCCTTTTGTTCATCACTTTTCAGCCCTTTTGTTCTCTTCTATTTCTCATGTGTAATGTGTTGTCTAATGTGAAGACACTCATTGTATGTAACCTGACAAATATTCAAGGCATGATTTGAATGCATCAGTGTTGGACTGGAGTGTACAAAGTTTAAAAATCACACAACACCAGGTTATAGTCCAACAGGTTTATTTGGAAGCACTAGCTTTCTGAGCGCTGATCCTTCATCAGGTGATTGTGGAGAATAAGATTGTAAGACACATTGTAAGGTTATAAATTCTGTGTCTTGCGATCTTATTCTCCACAATCACTTGATGAAGGAGCAGTGCTCCGAAAGCTAGTGCTTCCAAATAAACCTGCTGGACTATAACCTGGTGTTGTGATTTTAACAATATTCAACTAATTAGTTAACTTTAAAACATAAGTTTTTGCAAATCACTGGATAATTTCACTTCTCATAAGTTAAGCCATGTTGTCAGCTAAAATGTTAATTACAGTAAAATGAACATTTATTTGAAAGTTTATAGAAATAAAGGTTTATCTCAAACAGGCATGAAGGAAAAATCAAATTATCACAAGTAGTGTTCTCGATGCAAAAATTCAAGATAATTATGTGCAAATAATTTTTCTCAATTCCTGCTGTAATTATGCCGCAAAAACAATTGGTATTCTTTGAGAAGGTCAAGTTTGCATATATTCAGCAATTAACAGAAGTGTTGTTACCTAGACCAGAGCATCAGTTGCAGCATCTCAATTGATGTTTCCAACTTCTTCCAGTTGAATCATGTTACCAAAATAATAAACTTAAAAAGGTCTTATGTTTAAATAAAGTAGGAGAAATTTGTTTTTATTATTGGGATGACAGACTAATTCTGCACATGGTGGTTTCAAATGATTATTTAAATAAAAAACAAAAATGTGCTCTAAGTAATTTTCCTTGAGTAGTATTGCTTCACCAATGGTGATACATAATGCCTTTGTGAATAGGTTGTGTAGTTACAACCATTGTTCTCCTTAATATAACTGAGATGATAACTTATTCAAAATGTGGTTTGGAAGTTTTTAATCACAAGAAACAATAACTGAAGTGTTTTAATTCTGTGGATGCTAAGTTAAAGATTGAAGACAACTTCATATAATTTAAGTGTTCACTTTAACTTTTCTTGCAAGAACTAAATCAATTACAATTACAGACTGTGCAGCACAATCTAAACGTTTACTTGTCCTGATTGGTTCCAAAGATCTATTCCAGGAACAAGTACATTTCATCACATTTTTCAAATTTATTGCTTTAATATGATAAGTATAAAATAAATTATATTCAATAAAAGCAGTAAATTTTCAGTTGATCAAATTCAGGACACCAGATTGTGTTTCTGGCTCACTGGACACATGTCTGTTTGCTTTTTGTTGACTAAATTTGTCATTTTGTCCTTAGTCTTCCCTTCTCTGCACCGAACCATTAAAAATGATTGCTTATTAACCTTGCTTGGCACTACCCTCTGTGCATGATTGGAGACATCCTGAATTTTGATTAGCTTGTCAATGCATGGACAGCATATGATCAATCTCAGATTGGCTAAATAGTGTTTGCCCAATTCCTAACTTTTCTTTTGAAGTCATGATCATACAAATGACTTCACTTCTTACTATCTTATAATTCATTCCTTAACATGCAATAGTTTGTATGTATTAACTCCTTTTGCAATAGCTTGTCTGTATGAACCTACAAATCTTTACATCTTTACTGATATGTGGCAACAACTTAGCCATTTCTGTGTATGCCAAGAAGAATGTAATGTTAATTCCCAGTGAAATAATATCATGCTAAATGTCCCACCGAATACATCCATGTAATCTCATAATACAGCCTTGTAATCTCAAAAACCCAGAGAAAGAGAGGACTGCAGATACTGGAGATCAGAGTTGATGAGTGTGGTGCTGGAAAAGCACAGCCAGTCAGGCAGCATCTGAAGGAGCAGGAGAGTCGACATTTCGCGCATAAGCTCTTCATCAGGAATGAGGGGGTGGCCCAAGGGGGCTGAGAGATAAATGGGAGGGGGATGGGGCTGGGGGTGAAGATAGCTGGGAATGTTTAGATTAGATTCCCTACAGTCTGGAAACAGGCCCTTCGGACCAACAAGTCCACACCGACCCTCTGAAGAATAACTCATCCAGATCCATTCCCCTACCCTATATTTGCCCCTGATTAATGCACCTAACACTATGGACAATTTAGTGTGTCCAATTGACCTGCACATTTTTGGATGTGGGAGGAAACCGGAGCACCCGGAGGAAACCCACACAGACACGGGGAGAATGTACAAACTCCACACTGACAGTTGCCTGAGGTTGGAATCAAATTCAGGCCCCTGGCACTGTGAGGCAGCAGTGGAACCAACCAAACCACCATGCCACCCCAAATGTAATGGGTAGATGAAGGTGGAGATGAAGGTGATAGGTTGGTGAGGAGGGTAGAGCAGATAGGTGGGAAGGAAGATGGACAGGTGGGATAAAGCAAGTTGGAAGGTTGGATCTGGGGTAAGGTGGGTGATGGGGAAATGAGGAAATCCACATTGATCCCGTGTGGTTGGAGGATCCCAAGTCAGAAGATGGCACATTCTTCCTCCAAGCATCGGGTGGCCAGACTTTGGTGGTGGAGGAGGCCTAGGCTTTGCATTTCCTTGGCAGAGTGGGAGGGGCAGTTAAAGTGGTCGGCCACAGGGAGATGGGGTTGTTATTGTGGGTATCTAAAGGATGTTCTCTGAAATGTTCAGCAAGTTGGCGTCCTGTCTCCCCAATGTGGAGGAGACCACATCGAGAGCAATGGACACAGTAGATGACGTGTGGAAGTACAGGTAAATCTCTGTCGGATGTGGAAAGATCCTTTGGGGTCTTGGACGGAGGTGACAGAGGAGGTGTGGGTGCAGGTTTTGCACTTCTTGCGATGACAGGGGATGGTGCTGGGAATGGAGGGTGGGTTTTTGGGGGTCATGGACCTAACAAGGGAGTCATGGAGGGAATGGGTCTCTCCAGAATGCAGATAAGCGTGGGGAGGGATATATCCCTGGTGGTGGGGTCCGCAGGTGGCAGAAATTGGTGGGGGAGGGAAGTGATGTGATGTATCCAGCGGTTGGTGAAGATCACGGGGGGGTCTGTCCTTGTTGTGATTGGAGGGGTGGGGTTCAAAGGAAGAGGTGCAGGAAGTAGAGGAGATGCGCTGGAGAGCATCATCGACCTATTGGGAGGGAAAATTGCAGTCTTTGAAGAAGGAGGCCATTTGGGATGTTCTTTAGTGGAATTGGTCCTCCTGGGAGCAGATGCGGCACAGTAGAGGAATGGGAAATAAGGGATAGTGTAGAAGCAGGGTAGGAGGATGTGTAGTCCAGTAACTGTGGGAGTCGGTGAGTTTGAACAGACGTGGTCGATGTTGCCCTCCAGCGTATCTCCTCTACTTCCCGCACCTCCACCCCTGAACTCCATTCCTCCAATTGCAACAAGGACAGAACCCCCTTGGTCATCACCTTCCACCCCATTAACCTTTGGATACAACGCATCATTCTCCGTCATTTCTGTCACCTACAAACAGACCCCACCACCACGGATATATTTCCCTCCCAAGTCCTATCTGCATCTGGAGAGACCATTTTCTCCATCATTCCTTGTTAGCTCCATGACACCCACCAACCCAACCTCCACTCCTGGCACCTTCCTCTGCCATCGCAAGAAGTGCAAAACTGTGCCCACACCTCTCCCCTCTCCTCCATCCAATGCCCCAGAGGATCCCTCCACATCCGACAGAGATTTACTTGTACTTTCACACACATTATCCACTGTGTCTGTTGTTCTCTGATGGTATCCTCTACATTGGGGAGACTAGACGCCAACTTGTGAAACTTTTCGGAGAACATCTCTGGAACACCCACACTAAACAACCCACCACCATGTGGCTGAATACTTTAACTCCCCCTCCCACTTCCCCAAGGACGTGCAAGTTCTGGGCTTCCTCCGCCACCAAACTCTAGGCTGGAGGAAGAATGTGGCATCTTCCGCCTTGGGACCTTCCAACCACAAGGAACTAATGTTGATTTTATCTGTTTCCTCACTTCCTCTCCCCCCACCTTACCCCAGATGAACCTTCCAAGTCGGCACCGCCCTCTTGAACTATCCCACCTGTCCATCTTCCTTCCTACCTATCCGTTCCACCCTCCTCTCTGACCTATCACCTTCATTCCCACCTTGATATACCTATTGCAATCCCAGTTACCTTGCCCCCAGACCAATCCCACCTCCTATTTATTTCTCAGCCCCCTTGGGTCATCTCCTCATTCCTGATGAAGAGCTTATGCTCAAAGCATCGCCTCTCCTCCTCCTCAAATGCTGCCTGACCAGCCATGCTTTTTCAGCACCACACTCTGCGAATCTTAAAAACCTGCCCTCTCCTTTGGCCACAAGATCCATGTGTGACTCCACAATAATTGTTGATGTCTCAAACAAATTAAAAATCACAATATCTCGACGAAATTAGTATACTTTGGCCTGTTTTGTTACATACTAGATTTTTAAAACATAGTTGTGTCTTTGAGTAAAAGTCCTTTGTGTCAAAGCGTTTTCAGATAAACTTTCAAAGTTTGTATTAGCTTGGGCCAGAAAAACCATACCTTTCATCAAAACCATCTAGCTGTTCTTTCTTACAGAAAGTGTTTATTACCAACCACAAGCAAACAAAACTTTCAAGTAATTTCTCACTTGCTTAGTCAAGTCAAATTTATTTTTGTAAAACCTCATTTCCACAAAATTACTGAGAAAATTATAGTTTAAAAAATCCATTTATCACAGGCTCTCTTTTAAAATATTTTTTGTAAATTTCTTATTTTATGTTCAAAGTGAAAACATACTGTTTTTCTATTAAATTAATATGGTTCACTCGTTTTTTGTAAAATGCTTATGGAAATTTCATGCATTTTCTCAAAATATGAAGAATAAATCAAAAAGACACAAAAATGTAGTTCCAGTTTGACTTTGAACTTTTCTTTAATACTGACACATAAATTTAATCTATGAATTTTATTTGTTACGTATGCAAACTATGTACTCTACCATTTGTCACACAGGTGATTTAGAAACCCTGAACTTTTATGGCTTTTGGACAATGTTTTTATTGAGTTTTCAAGTAAATAAAATGTTGCTGTTCCTTATCAAACACTAAGGAAGCCATATGCTGCCCAATACTTAATTTTAACATGTCATGTTAATGGGATGTCCTTTAGGATAGGCGTATGCTTCTGCATTAGGAAATTTTCAGTCTGTAATTTCCAGTATATTGAAGTTAATCTTTGAGATGCCAAGGAATGGGTATATATTTTTTCTGTATGTATCTCAATGTGCTCCAGGATAACCAAAGCAGCATGTTCTGTCTGATTTAAAAGTGTCAAACTAATCTTTCATTCTATGGAACTAGATGAAATCCATGTTCAAATTAAAACCTGTTTCATATCCACTTTTTGAGATAATCTTCCTGTTTATTGTTAGATGGTCAGACGACTGAATAATTTTTCGCTATTCATTCAGGGGTTGCCATGTGTTAAGCCATTATTTACTGTCCATCACTAATTGCCCTTTAGAAAGTGGTTCTGGATAAGTGGTGCTGGAAGAGCACAGCAATTCAGGCAACATCTGACGAGCAGCAAAATCGACATTTCGGGCAAAAGCCCTTCATCAGGAATTCCTGATGAAGGGCTTTTGCCCGAAACGTCGATTTTGCTGCTCGTCGGATGCTGCCTGAATTGCTGTGCTCTTCCAGCACCACTGATCCAGAATCTGGTTTCCAGCATCTGCAGTCATTATTTTTACCTCTTTAGAAAGCGGTGGTGAGCTGACTTCCTGACGTGCTGCAGGACAGGTTATGTTGAAATAGCTGCAGCGCTGTTAGAGAGGGATTTCTAGGATTTTGAGCCAGCAACAGCAAAAGAACAGCAACATAGTTGCAACTGAGGATGGTGTGTGTCTGGAGGGAAACTTTCAGGTGATGATGTCCCTATGCATCTATTGCTTTTGTGCTTCTAGAAGGCAAAGGTTATGGGAGTTTGGGAGATGATGACTAGGGAGCCACAGGGCTGCATTTTGCCAAAGTTTTGCTCAATGTCAATTTTGGGAAGTTTCATGGAGGATTTCTCTTCATGAGCTCCAGTAAGTTATTTCACAAAATTCAGCACAGTTTACCATTATGTAAGCATCACATCTTGATAGAAGCACACACAACTGCTGGGATCTTCTGGGGTTTCCACCAGAGTGCCATATTTAAAGCTAGCAGTGCAAAGTAGGGGCATCTATTCAGGACAGAGATGAAAACAAGCTCTTTCCCACAGTGGATTGGGCGATTTCAGAACTGTCTGCCTCAGAAGGCACTGGGGGTTGAGTTGTTAGATATTTTTAAGACAGAAATGGATACTCAGGGGACTTGAGTGGGTTAATGGGAACAAATGGAACAAATCAGTCATGATCTTATTGATGGCGGAGTGGGCTTGAAAGCCCGATAATCAAATTCTGTTCCTATTTTGTAATTTTGTCCATTGCAGTTTGTGTTTTATTAAATTCCCTACAGCGTGAAAACAGGCCCTTCGGCCCAACCAGTCCACACAGACCCTCTGAAGAGTAACCCACCCAGACCCATTTCCCTCTGACTAATGCACCTAACACTATAGGCAATATAGCATGGCCAATTCACCTGACCTACACATCTTTGGATTGTGGGAGGAAACTCCAAGCAGACACAGGGAGAATGTGCAAACTCCACACAAACAGTTGCCCGAGGCTGGAATCGAACCTGGGATGCTGATGCTGTGAGGCAACAGTGCTAACCACTGTGCTTTTGTGGACAGTGGAATCTCCAGAATACCGATTTTCTGATGTTTGCAATAAATGACATGTAAACATTCTAAAGTAGTTCATGTCAGCTCAACAGGCACATAAATCCGTTGAATTCCCTCTGAAATTATTCTTGTGCTATAAATATTTATAAGTACTTCAATGTGATATTATAAAATAATTCACAATATATCAGTTTGAAATTCAAATCTTTGGCGCAGATATGTAAAATTTTGAAAATATCAATTACATTCAAAATATTAATTTGAATGATTTGTGTGTGTACATCATGCTCAAAAAGAAATGTTGATTTATTTAGAAGCCATCTCGATGAATAATAACAAAGTTTACAGAAGAGTATAATTAGAATTTTCCACAAAACTCACTGTTTTGTGGAAATGGAAGAAAATGCATTGATCATTCAACTAATTCAAAATACTTTTTATCATGATTTTCTGTTTTGGGGTGGGGGGTATAATTATACATGATGCCAAGCCAAGAGTATCCCACTTTTCAGAGCACTGGTTGTATCCCTGGGCAACAACAATGGGTGGGCTATAAGTGATTAACTCTCCTCCGAGCTCGGAGGAATCACGATCATGCACATTAGTATTTGGTAAGCCATGTTTGTTATCTTTTCATTATGAGTATGACCATTTCTAGACTTGCCTAATTGGGAGATGCTCAGTGGCCTGTTTGAATTGTGAATTAGACTAGATATATCTCACAGGCTGAATGATGAGTAAATCCAGCAGTACTCTCCACCAGCAACATGCCACAAACAGGTAGATCACCAAAATTTCTGTGCTATATTCATTTAAGATATAGATATTTTCATTTAAGATATTATTGACATCTATGTTAATATAAAAGCATCTGTGAAGAGAAAACAAGATATTGTGAAAATATTTTGGAATTTTTCCTAAACTGAAATAAGAACAAAATGTTCTGGATAAAAACTCATTAGGTCAGGCAGCATCTGTGAAGAGAAAGCAAAGTAATCTTTCAGCTTGACGGTTTTTTATCTATATCTATATAACTGTTCTGGTGTTGTGACATTATTGATGAACAGAAAGTCACCAACCACAGGGAGCATGATGGCTCAGTGGTTAGCACTGCTGCCTCACAGCACTAGGGCTCAGGTTCAATTCCAGCCTCGGGTGACTGTCTGTGTGGGTTTCCTCCCACAGTCCAAAGATGCGCAGGTCAAGTGGTTTGGCCATGCTAAATTGTCCATAATGACCAGGGATATGTAGATTAGCCATGGGAAATGTAGGGTTACAGGGATAGAGTAGGGGAGAGGGTCTAGGTGGAATGCTCTTGGGAGAGTTGGGTTGGACTAAATGGCCTGTTTCCACTCTGTAGGGATTCTATTCAATGAACAATTATGAAACTTCATTAATCACAGAATGTCACCAACAGCAGGCAATGAACATACATTTCAGCATGATGATCTTTTTAGATTAGATTATTAGATTACATTACGGTGTGGAAACAGGCCCTTCGGCCCAACAAGTCCACACCGACCCGCCGAAGCGCAACCCACCCATACCCATACATTTACCCCTTACCTAACACTACGGGCAATTTAGCATGGCCAATTCACCTGACCTGCACATCTTTGGACTGTGGGAGGAAACCAGAGCACCCGGAGGAAACCCACGCAGACACGGGGAGAACGTGCAAACTCCACACAGTCAGTCACCTGAGGCGGGAGTTGAACTCGGGTCTCCGGCGCTGTGAGGCAGCAGTGCTAACCACTGTGCCACCGTGCCGCCCAATCTTCATGCCCATTCTGCTGTGGTGAAGAAAATTGCCAGATTTTATGATCTGTCATTGTTGATATCCTCTTCATTCTATTGCAGCTAAAGATCAATTTCTATGATTCGTCAATAACCTCATCATTGAAGTGGAGGTGCCGGTGTTGGACTGGGGTGAGCAAAGTTAAAAATCACACAACACCAGGTTATAGTCCAACAGGTTTATTTGTAGGCACTAGCTTTCAGAGCACTGCTCCTTCATTGGGTAGTTGTGGCGCATAAGACCATAAGACACAGAATTTAAAGCAAATGATTACAGTGTCATGTAACTGAAATGATATATTGAAAAAACCTGTATTGTTATTAAGTTTTCCATCTTTTAGAATGGGTTGCAGGTTTCCGTTCATTAATATGTAAATTCCAGAACTTCTTTTAAGTCACCTCTTAAGATAACAAGGTCTTATAACAAAAGGTGGCATCTCAGTTCAGACAATGCATTAAAAGTGTGAGGTTAGCGTCTGTATTCCAATCTTCATCCAAACGCACAGGGACCATGGTCTGGGTATGACATAATGTGACCTATGAAGAGAACTTTCAATGAAATTGTGGTGAAAGAAGAGTGGGAAGGCAGGAGGTTGAGAAATAACAAGGCAATAGTGCATGGTAGTGATAAGTTAATGATAGCCTGAATGAGACAGGAAGGGACAGAACATACAAATAAAAGTGTCCATGAGCAAGAAATGTTATAGATAGGAAAATGGTATTAGGACAGAATCAATGTCTCATTGTCTGAATGCTCACAGCATTCTAACAAGGTAGATGAACACATCATAGAAATAAAAATAAATTATAATGATATGGTAGGATTTATCAAGACATGTTTGGAAAAGTGAACTGAATATTCAAGGATATTTGATATTTCAGAAGGACAGGATGAAAGAAGACAATCATGGAATAGCTCTTTTTTGAAAATATAATATCAGTATTGCAGCCAGAACGGATCATGTTTCAGAGGATCTAGATGTTGAATGAATATCCTTGAAGATAAGAAAAAACAAAAAAAATGTCATTGGTGAGAGTATTTTATAGGCCCCTGACACTAATTACATTGTGGGGCAAAATATAAATCAAAAAATATTGGAAGAAAAATATTGCAATAATTGTGTGGAACTTTAATAATGTTAGAGTTAGGATTAATCAAATTGGCAAAAGCTACTGAAGGATTAGTTCATAGAATATATTCAGAGCAAAACGTTCTGGAACTCACCAGGGAACAAACTATTTTGGACTTGATAAGCAAAGTGAGACAGGATTAATAAATGACTCATAATACATTTTCTTGGTAATAGTGATAATAAGATGGTGGAATTTAACATTCATTTTGGGGATGAGAAATTTAGATGTACAACTTAAACATAGATAAAGGCAATTACGAAGATATGAAAACCACATTAGTGAGATTAGACTGAGAATATAGGTTAAAGAAAATTTTAAGGAATATAGGTTCCAAGAAATCTATAGGTCCAAACCTACAGAAACCTGTAAAGTCCCAGTCTTCATCCAAATCGCACAGGGACCATGATTTGGGTGAATGATATAACTTGAGCTGTGGAGAGAACTTTCAACACTAAGAAACCTAAAACCATCCAGGACAAAGCAGCCCACTTGATTGGCACATCATCCATCCCCTTCGACATTTGCTGTCTTTACCATTGGCACACAGTGGCAGCAATGTGCACCATCTACAAGATGTGCCAAAATAACTTTCCAAGGCTCTTTCAAAAGTATGTTCTAAAATCACGACTTCTGCCACCTAGAAGGTCAAGGACCACAGGTGTATAGCAACATCACCACTAACAAGTTTCCCACAAAATTATACACCATCCTGAAATGGCCCAGTGAGCCATTCAGTTCAAAGGCAACTAGGGGCAGGCAGCAAATGTTGGCTTTGCCAATGACTCACTCACCCTGTTGGAGAATAAAGAAATCAAGACAAAACAAAATTGTGAAGAGGACAAAAGGGGTCTGCAAAATATATGATTAGGTTAGGGGGACAAAACATTAAGAGATGAAGTATAACATGGGAAATGTGAACTTGTCTACTTTAGAAAGCAGAAAACAAAATGAGCATGTTACTGAAATATAAAGAGACTGCAAAACTCTGAGGTACAGTAGGATCTGGGTGGGCTGGGTATCAAAATGTTAGTGTGAAGGTACAGCAGATGATTCGGAAGACAAATGGAATATAATTGTTTATTGCAAGAGGAATGAAATTTTAAAGTAGGAATGTTTTGTTACAATTACAGTGTTTTGGTGAGCCCACATAAGATGTACAGTGCACAGCTTTAATCTCCTCATTTGGAAAAGGATACCAAGGTGTTTGAAGCAGTTCAGAAAAAGTTCAGTTGACTCATTCCTGTGATGAAAGAGTTGTCTTCGGAGGGAAGGTTGGACAAATTTGGGCCATATCCAGCAGAGTTTAGAAGAATGAGTGGTGATCTTATGGAAACACAAAAGATCATGGTGCTCTGAAAGGATATTTCTTCTTATAGGAGAGACGAGGACTAAGGTCGCAGCTTAAAACTAAAAGATAGTTTACTTAAGATGGAGATGAGGAGACATTGTTTATTTCTTTGGACTGTATCATTAGACTGTGAAATTCTCTTTCCCTGAGAGTGGTGGAAGTGGCCATTGAATATTTTTGAGGCTGAGTCCGATAGCTTCTTGACTGACAAGAGACTCAAAGAGGATAGAGGGTAGACAGGAAAGCAAAATTGAGGCTACAATCAGTTAGAATAGCCACAATCTTAGTAACTATCAGAGCAAGCTCAAGGAGCCAAATTGCCTACTCCACTTACTAATTTGTATGATCATTTATGTTCATGTATGTAATAACATAGTGATACTGAACTAGTAACCTAGACTAATGCTCTGGAGAGATGGGTGCAAACATCAGCACAGGAGTTGGGACACTTTAAACTCAATCAATTAAAAAGCTAATCTTAGTAATGGTAATCAAGAAAGTAGTGGCCAGTCATAGAGTCATAGAGATATACAGCACAGAAACAAACCTTTTGGTCCAACTCATCCATGCCAACCAGATATCCCAATCTGACCCTACTCCCATTGCCAACATTTGGCCCATGCCCCTCTGAACTGTTCCTATTCATATACCCATCCAAATGTCTTTTAAATGCTGTAATAGTTTCTATGTCCACCTCTCCTTCTAGCAGCTTGTTTTATACATGCACCACCCTCTGTGTGAAAAAGTTACCCCTCAGGTCCTGTTTAAATCTTTACCATCTCACTTTTAACCTATGCCCTCTAGCTTTGAATTCCCCTATCCTTGGAAAAAGGAGGCTATTCACCCTATCAATGGCCCTCTATAAGATCGCCCCTCAGCCTCCGATAATTCAGGGAAAAAAGACTCAGCCTATTCAGCCTTTCTCTGCAGCTCAAATCCTCCAGTCCCAACAAAATTCTTGTAAATCATTTCTGCACTCTCTCAAGTTTACCTAACCATGCCCATCATGCAGAGGTGGTGCATGTGTGCAATGAGCTACCATAGGAAGTGGTGGAGGTTGGTACAATTACAACATTTAAGAATCATCTGGATAGGTATATGAATAGGAAGGATTTTGAGGGATATGGGCCACATGCTGGCAAATGATACTAGATTAATTTATGATATCTAGGTGGCATGGACAAGTTGGACTGAAGGGTCTGTTTTCCTGCTGTATATCTCTGACTCGATGGCTCCGATATTCATATACAAATCACGTATATAAATGATGAAAAGCAGTGGACCCAGCAACTTTGTGGCACACCACTGGTTACAGGCCTCCGGTATGAAAGACAACCCCTCCTACCACCACCCAATGTAGTTCACTCAAATCCTTTAGTGGAGGAAACCTGTTGTTATGACCCAGTCAGGCCTGGATGTGACTCTAGACTCACAGCAGCATGGTGGACTCTTTGAAATAGCCTAGTGAGTTGTACAGTTGCATCAAAATGTTGCAAAAAAAACCAAATAAGAATAAAAATACACAGACCACCTGGCACCAACCTAGGCACCAGGAATGAAAAAAGGAAAGAAGTATTGCCATTCCTTCACTTTCAGTGAATAGAATCCTAGTGTTCCCTTCCAAACAGAACTGTGAGTGTTGCTCCACCCCAAGGACAGCAGTGGTTCATGAAGGCAGGTCACCGCCACCTCCTCCAGGACAAATAGGGATGAGGAATTAATACTGGATTTGCAACACATCCATCCCACAATTGAATGAAAAGGTCTGTTCTTGGTTTAACCAACTTTCCTTTTCTCATATATAAGTATAGTTGGAGTCTGATGAATGCAAAAGATATATAGTACCAGTGACATCTCATAGAATTTGTTTATTTCATGAAATAGCAGCAGGCAGGGCATTGTGATCAAAACTAACATAATCTTCCAGCCAGCCTCATTTTCAGTGATTTATAATGGTGGTAATTACTGACACAAGAAGATAAATCCTGAGCTAAGTCCTCAGATCAGCTTATTTGTCACTTTAAGATTGCCATTTGTTTAAATGAGTAGATCCTCTTGTTAGCTTTCTCTCTCTTCACTTTCATGTTATACTTTGTGACTGGGACCATTCCCTTTCTGTCGATATTATCTATGCTACTTGCTGGTCAAGCTTCCAGCTTCCATTTGTTTAAATAGCTGAGGGAGAAAACTCCTGTAGCCATAGTTACCAATGAGCCAGGGCAATTGAACGTATGTAAGCCTGAACACATTGTAAAACAATATAAAAAATGATCTGCATTAAAATACTTTCACTATATTGTTCCTAAAATTACAGTAGCGTTCAAACAAAGCTTAAGAAAATTGAATAGCAATCTCTTAATATTTCCTGTCTGGAATTATTCTATCTGCTGCAGTAGTTCAGAGATAAAAGAAGCCAAGTGGAAATGATACATCTGAAAAATAAATCTTCTTTTGTATTTTGGATTTTCCTGAGGCTGAATGTTGTAAGTATACTTGTAATCGCACATCTGAAATAAGGGAGAGACTTATCATTTGTCAGCAGCTGCTCAAGTGCAGTTCAAATGGACTCACTCAGAAAAGCCATTGTTTTCAGGTTGATAGCTTCTCGCAAAAATTCAGAGGATGATTTTCAGAAGTGTGGTCAGCTATGAAGGTGATTCTACTGAACTAGAATCAATTCAGTCCCATACCATTTAAGTGCAAACGTTTAAACTGTTCATACTCACTTGCCTTGTTTATTGACAATAATGCCTACAGCATGCTGTCTAACATTATAAATTCTTCCAGTCTTGCCATGGTAACATTTGTGGGGCATACCCTTTTGTGCAGTGCCTGTGCCCTTAATGTCAACAAGCAAAAGAAAATAACTGATTTTTGAAGCCAGTGGTGTTATTTAAGACATATGAGCATAGAAAATGACTGGGCCAAAAATGGGCACCAGAATCGGAAAGCTGAAATTGGCTTTGGTTTTTATTTACTAAAAGTCAACAGCCGCAGATACCTGCTGGCTGTCCTGAGAGAGGTAAAGGAATTAGGAATAAACGATTACAAATAGGATTAGGAAGGACAGGGACAACATTTCTAACATTTTTGAACATTTAATGTAAAATAGATGTCAGATTTCGCAGAAGCTTGAGGGTGAAGAAGGATGTGGAGGAATGTCAGCATTGTGGGAAGAAGTACAAGCAAACATAAAGAGAAAAGCTATCAAATGTAAGGCATGAGTCAGAGATTGTGGACAAGTGTAGAGCAGTAAAGTGGATGTGCGGCTGCCTAAGGTGGGCGTGAAGAGAGTCACATCTTTTTTAATGCTGTGTCCTTCGCCTGTAGCACTTGTGAACAGATGTAGAATATATTGCACATTTTAAACAGACTGGCAAAGTAAAAATCTCTGACAGTAGCACATACTGAGTAGAAACAAAATATCTACGGCACAGAAGAAGCCCCTCTATTGCATGTGTGCTAATCAATAAAAAAAGGTTATCCACCCTAAATCAACTTTCCAGCTCTAAAATCTGTTGCCTTTTAGATTCCAATATTTTAAATGCATATCCAAGTACATTTTTTATACGGAATGAAGGTTTCTGATTAGAAACCTGGTTTCTGGTTAGAAAATGTGTTCTAAATTTCTGACCATCCTCTAGGTGAAATAAATCTCAAATCCTCTGTAATGCTTCTGCCAATTAGTTTAAGTCTGTGCACCCTGATTATTTACCTGTCTCCTAATGGAAATAGCTCCTTTGTATCCACACAGCCTAAGCCCCTTGTAATTTTAAACAACTAAATTATATCTCTTCTTAGCCTCCTCTGTTCCAAAGAAAACAACACCCATCTATCAAATCTTTCCTTACAATTAAAATTCTACATTACTGCCAATATACTTGTAAACTGCCTTTGTATCCTGCCAAGTGCAATCTCATCCACCCTGTAATGCAGTATTCTGAATTGTATGCAGTACTCCAGTTATGCCCTAATTGTTGTAGCATATCCACCCTGTTCTTATATTCTATCTCTCAGAACCAAACAATGTGCTGCTTAATCTCTATGCTCTTTTACCTTGAAGGAACCCAACTCTACTCTTCCTTTGTTCTCCTACACTTCTCAGTATTCTAATGTGCATTGCATATTTCCTTGCCTTCCCCAAATAGATCAGCTCAGACTTCTCTGGATTGAATTCTAGTCACTACTTTTCTGCCCACTTGGCCCATTTATAAATATCTTCCTGTACTCCATAGCTTTCTTCCAATTAACAACCAAACAGCTAATATGGAACACCACTGGTAACAGCCTACACCTCCAGTCTGCATGTGAGACCTCATCTGTAATCCATGTCGACTACATCAAATGCACCACTCTCGCTGATCATCCTTGTATTCTTGTCAAAAAGTTCAACTAAATTAGTCAAACATTGAGCTGAATATTACATACCCCTTGCAGCGTGTTTTTGGTTGGGGGGAGCATGTGAATTATCCCACCATCTTCCTGTCATAGTAGTAATGGTCCTAGACTACTAATCCAGAATCTCAAGCTAATGTTTTGGGTTCATGGTTTCCAATTTCATCAGGACAGATGGTAAAATTTAAATTCAGTAAAAACCTGGAACAAAAAGCTCGCTTAATGGTGACCATTGTTGATTGTCATAAAACCCATTTGGTTCACTAATGTTTGATATAGAAGGAAATGAGCCATCTTTACCTGGTCTCGCCTACGTTGAACATCAGACCCACTGCAATGTGGTTGACATTCAACTGACCTCTGGGCATCTAGAAATGAACAAAAAGAAGCTGACATAGCAAGTATTGCTTGTTTCCCATGAGCAAGTAAAAAATATATATATATAAAGGATAGTTGGGCCCTGAAATCAGCAACCTGCCTGCCAGGTGTAAATAAATAATTATGGATCAGTTGAGTTTTGAACAAACTCAGTTGGCCTTAATTAGTTATTATATATGGCGGCAATCTGCTGATTTTAACACTACACAGTTACCCAATATCATCCTGTTTGTGCATAATATTGTTGGCGTGGGCAGACAGGCAGCTGATTTTGAAAAAATAATTCTTTTAAAACAGGGGGGGGAAGTTGCTGTCTTTGAGGGGTCCCATTCATTCCTTGGGGGCGACCAACCTAGAAAATACCAGCCCTTCTTTCTCCCTCCTGTCTGTGCTGCAAAACCTACCAACCCAATATCCTTGATCACCTCCCTAGGATGCCTATCATTCTTTACCCTGTACCCCCCAACTAACTCAATCTGAGGATCCATTGGGCCTTCATCCTGGGCCTACCTGCAACCTTGGCAGTTCCCACATTCAAGCCCTGGCATAGCCAAGACTACGAGAGCAGCCAACCAGTCATATTCCATCCTCTTGGAGGGATGGAAGTCCCATTCTGCCCTTATTAATATAATTCTTCCTGCACTGTAACATCGCTGCAGAGTGAAGTGTTTAGTCAGGACATAGGATGTGGGGGCAAGTCTAAAATACAGCTCATGATCATCCCTTAACAAATCCATGCTCTCTCTCTCTCTTTCTCTCTGTGATTAATCCATACCTCTCTAAAAGATGATGAAACAGCTCCTCAGAGTTTATTTCCAATAATTTGCCCGTCAATGAGGTTAGGCTGACGCACTTAGGAGGGCTGTACATTTCTCCCTTTTAAACAAAGATCCAACATGAGTCAGCTTCCAGGACACCAGCATAACGCCTGTAGCCAGAGATGACTGGCAAACGCTAGTCAGAGCTTTCTATTTCCTCCCTCGCTTTTCTGAGCAGCCTGAAGAAACATTTCATCTCAAGGCTCAAATTCCAGGCCACAAGGTATTAGCTGCCATTCCATCTTTGCTGTTATTTATTCCCTCACAAACATTTATTGCTGTTAACTTGAACAGAATGCATCATTTACATTAACACAATATGTTTTCAAGATACAGCAGGCAATTGAAAACCATTCAAAACACTCATCTTCCAAGGTCATCACAGCCTGGCTGAATGATGTACTGTCAGTCAGCTAGGCTGCACTGTACACATCTATTGTACAAACTTGTTTAATTTCCAGCAGCTCCAGACTACTTAGTTATTTGTTCAACAGTTGGCTAATCATGAGCACATTCTGAACTGTAGAAAGACATTTGTAGTGAAGCAAAAATATCAAAGGCAACTTTGTGATATGCTGTAGTAGGTTTGACAGTGTCTATGGACCTCTATCTCTGATTGTTCGAATTGCTTGCCATTATCAATCAACCTATATGCTTCAATTGTGCTAATGTGGAACAGTCTGCCTCAGAAACAGAGGCATCTGCCTCTGTGCATATCTGTGGAACCATTTGACAGGTACTGAGGGTAAGAGAATTCCATTTTTTAGATTTCACAAATGAAAGGGAAAGTTAAACTCTTTGGAAAAATGGAAAGTAAGAAAAAGAAGTATTAAAAATTTTAAATAATAGTTACTGACAAATGAATTAACTACTGTAATTACGTGCAATCAAAACACATGTCTCTAAACAAGAACTTCCAACAGCCCCAAATAAGCCAACACATCTTTAACAAAAGTCTATGAAAATTTAGGATGTGAGATTCAATCTGCAGTTGATTTGAAATTACTTGAAACAAAGACACTGTCTCTGGCGGGTAAACCTTGGGGAAGGAGGAACAGAAGCTAAGATTTAATTGACATCAGTTCATTGGGAGCTTTGACTGATGGCAGCACAGAGACACTGCTAAAGCTGCCCAGCCTGGTCTGTACAATACTTCTGCTAAGTAAATACAAGGGTCTTCATGATTTTCGAAGCCACCATTAATTCAGACGAGTGCAATGGATGTATAAATTTCTCACTGACATGTTTTCTACAAAGAAAATAATATCTGTTCATTTTTTAAACGATAAATCACAGTGTAGTATTTTCTTGGCTATTAAGAAATCAGAATTTCTCTCTATGTGAAGCTGCCAAGACCAGGAAATGCATTGGACGTTGTGGGCTGTGCTTATCAAATATATCCAAACATTTTGGGTTAGTGTTGTAATGTTTCAAGAATGTGTGATATGCATTTGATTGCCTCAAATAGAACTGAATTATATTTTTAAACCAGTTTTATGCCTTTTAAGTGCAAAAAAGGAAATGAACTTTATCAAAGCAGTGAATTAAAATCTCAGCAATATATTTTTAACTTTCATACATCATGTTTAACTTAAACTTGAGACTGCACAGACAGATTCAGATTCTGGTTTCCTGTTTTGAAATTCAAATTCTTGGTTGGGGCAGCTTCATTTACCGTTGCGCTGCGATTGTCTGGCTTGGCAAAAATTGAGGAACAGATCTTCCTGTTCAAGTGAATTAGTTTACCTGGGCAGATTGCAAAGTGGAAAATTAGGTATAGAGGATAATGGATGGAAACACAGGTATTTCTCTCCCTCGCACGGCTGATGCTCCTCTATGAACTGATCAGGCTCATGTAATTTACTGAGATCCAAGAACAGGACAGCCTGCATCTTCCTGGAGAATGATTCTAAGTTTGATCATCCCTGATCAGTTTCCATAACTTCAGCAGAGGATTGTTGTGAACACTGGATGAATCATATAAATAGGATTTCTGCCAATGTGGTGCCAAGGATTCGGGATTACCCCAGGAAATTCCCAGCACAGTTTTACACTTTGAGGTTTTCCCTCAACTATTTAACTAAATACTTTATCTGCACAAAGAAACAAACTTTCTAATGTTTTGAATTATTCTAGGCTATATAAGAAAACTTCTGGTTTCTCAACCTTTCCACACAATCTTGTTTTTTTTTCACCGCTTTGGGTAATAAGCAAAGAGTCGAAGTGACAGATAAAATTGCCAAGCCGTTCACCTTACCCAACACAGTTAATCACTTTTTTACTAATTGCATGAGGGACTGCATCCTTTTAAACTGGAAATAATTGCTGCTACCATTTTAGCAGTGCTCAACACCAGGCAGGTAAATTTTGAACTCATTCGATAATGTATAATGGTTGATCCTAAGGCCCATTTTGCATCTTTACGTTCAGTCAAAATCTAGCTCAGGAGTTCAATGGAAAAGCTCCACAGCCATTTCACTGCCTCATTTCTCTGTGGTTATGTCAAGAAACTAGGAGGGCTGCAGTGTGATGCTGTGTTCTGGTAATGCAGTGATAGCATACAAATTTCCTAAGTAGCGATGATGATATCAATTCACAAATATTTTGGTAATGTGCTTTTGCAAACTGTTCCACAAGCACATAGTCTGAAGATGTTGAAGGACTTCCTTCAATAAAATCTAATGTTCTTGCCACTGGTGGTTTCCTTAAGCATTGCAGCAAAGAAGATGTTCAAGAGTTGGGAAGTCTCAATGCATCCTTGCTTTACACCACCAGTTCCCAAAAATGCATTGATCGTCTCACTACAGGCATAATCACCATGTCGTCATGTAGTAGGCACAGGATTTTGACAAACTTATTCAGCCATCCTAGTTGGAGACCAAGTCCCAAAAACCATGTTAACTCACACTATCAAAAGTTTCAGTTAGGTGCTATTGAATCCGTAGTTTCAAAGCTTGTATTTTTTTTAAAGATACTAATTGAAAAGGAAAACAAAAATGGAAGCTGAAACAGAAACTAAGGAAGAAATCTGACCTTCCCAATTTCTAATGAAACTAGGGGCGGAATTGAAATTGAAAATCAAACTTCTAGGACAAATTACATCAAAGGAGACAGACTCATCAGGTCTCAGTAGGTGCTGAGTCCAGTGGTATAGCACAGAGGCAGACAACAAAAAAGGGGTTAGATCCAAAAGCTGAGAATAAGTAAAGATATAGTTGCTGCAGCTATAGCTGTTAGTTGAAGATAATACTGTAAGATCTATATTATCCAGCCCATCATCAGCAGGGTTGAGGAGAATCTCATGGCATGCGCTATTTGTGATGTAGGCCATGCCTGTGGAACTTGACTTGGTTGCATTATTGACTGCAGATGGAATTAAATTCTAGAAGAAGAAGGCTAAAATTCTTTATAAGGAAGAACTCAGAAAGACTTTGTAACTAAGACTGATGACAGAAAAGCTGAAGGTTCAGCTAAATAAATTCATAAGGGTAGTTGTATCTGCCATTATCATTTATAGTCAACTGTCATTTTCCTGTAAATGTATACTTAATTAATGTTAACATTGGGTTTTAGAGTATAACAGTAAAGTCACCTTTATCTCAGAGGATACAGGGTTGCTCTCTCATTAGAGAGAAACGATTGCAGAAGGTTTAACATGATGGTCACCATGCCTCAGATGAGGGGCAAGGTTGAGAAGCGAATCCTTCATGGTAATTTCAGCCGGTGCGGGAATTGAACCCACATCTATATTGGCATCTGTAGGTGATTAATTAAGATTAGGGTTACTGCTTGCTTTCTTCAACTCATGTCCAGCAAAATATCCATCAGTACATATTGGAATTTCACATATCTTTTAAAAAAAAATCACTGCTCTTGACCAAGGTCATAGTAAAAGACTTTGAACAGGATATTAGATTAGATTACATTACAGTGTGGAAACAGGCCCTTTCGGCCCAACAAGTCTACACCAACCCGTCGAAGCGCAACCCACCCATACCCCTACATTTACCCCTTTTACCTAACACTACGGGCAATTTAGCATGGCCAATTCACCTGACCTGCACATCTTTGGACTTTGGGAGGAAACCGGAGCACCCGGAGGAAACCCACGCAGACACGGGGAGAACGTGCAAACTCCACACAGTCAGTCGCCTGAGGCGGGAATTGAACCCGGGTCTCTGGCGCTGTGAGGCAGCAGTGCTAACTACTGTGCCACCGTGCCGCCCCTATGTAGATCTTGATGCTCTTTACCGCACTTCTCTAGAGAGTATCTTGTTGAAAATAGTATATATGCTGCCCATGAAGGGCTTATGCCCAAAACGTCGATTCTCCTGCTCCTCGGATGCTGTCTGGGCTGATGTGCTACTCCAGCACCACACTCTCGACTCTGATCTCCAACATCTGCAGTCCTCACTTTCTCCTATGGTTCTGGGACCATACCAGGCTAACAATCACTTCATAACCTTTGGAATCTTTACCCGGGGCAGGGCAACGATGTGAAAGACATTCAGATCAAACTTGATTTTGCTGTCTTCCTCAATTAAACGTTTCCTCAGGGTGAGTCAGGATGCCCTCCAACCATGATGTTTCGGGAATACATTGCCATAAGGCCAGGATCTCACACCACTTTCCAGACCCACTCCAGCTGTGAGAAAGCTCTGAAGTTCCTTTTGACATGAGAAACCCTTTCGTAGCTCTGCAATGATTTGGACTGTGAAGCATCCCAGTGTAAGCCCACAACCATATTTCTCAGACAGTCTTCCCCTTGAATGGGTAGTGATATGAATATGAGGTTAGGGAGCTCCCAACAGCCTTTGCCTCCTCTTTGCATCAATAAACTGTATTTGTGCTAACTCCAATCACAGGCCCTATTGTGTTGAAGTGGAAAAGCCCTGAAGTCACAGAACAACATAATATGAGCATCAGCATAGACCTGAAGTGATGGATCACTATTCTTATTTTTTATTAATTGAATATATATCTCCCAGCGCCATATTGAGTGCTGCACTGTGGTCATGTGGTGAGTAACAATGTATCAATCTATCAGCCCCATGGAGGATAGAAAGAAATGCACTTGATGAAGTTGCAGCCTTTTGAGTCAAAGTGTAGTTATTTTCAACTATGGGAACCAGAACACAAAAATATGGTGGCAGCACCTTTCTCTGAGTAAAGCACCTAAATATTTTAACTAAATTTAACAGTGAATTAGATTGTAAAATCAACCTGAATTAGTGCCAGAGGGGAAAAGAGAAAAAACGAGCGATTTGTGTGAAAATATGAATATTGACTTAATAAGCACTGAGCGCTGGCTCAGGTTGAATTAGGAATCTGATGGTGACATTCAAGAAACCTGAGCAAAAGTGTCTATTGACATCCAAAAACTTTTCTAAAAGGTGCTCGTGAAGATGAAAGGGTCAATTATATCTTGTTGAAGACAGGAGAGAAAAAGTTATTTTGTTTAATAGCGAGAAGCTGGGAGAAGATGACAACAGAAACCAAGATGTTTTTTTGAAAACTTCAACGCAAATATCCAACCAAAGTCAAAGCATTGGAATCTAATTATATGAAGTTCAAGGCAAGAACCAGATGAGCCTGTTGACAATAATAAAATTGAAAATTACAGCTTGAAAATGTAACTACAAGGACACAGGTAAAAGGCTGCAAGATTAGCTCATATATGGTCCCACACATCCTGAGTAGAAAAGAATTGATAGGAATGGATAAGCTCATGATAGCACAGGTTCTAGGCAACACCAATGCTTTGTCAAAGTCATGGGTAGATAGATGAAGACACAGACCTCTAAATAGCTAAACTTCAGCTATGTGAAGAGAAAGGCAAACAGGTTGATACAGTGAAACAGTGACAAAAATGCAGAGCAAATGGTGAGAAAGATCTGCAAGAATTGTGCACATCCACATACATCCCGAGACAGAAGGAAATGCCCCACATTTAGATCAACCTACAGAACAAACTGCAGAAAGACAAATTACGGGGAAAAGAAAGAACGAGAACAACTGGTGAATGAGCAGCAAAAACAATCAAAACGTCCAGACCCTGGAAGGTGACATTGATTTTAAAGACACCATAAACATAGAAACCGTTCAAATGCATAAAGTGGATGGATACAGTTCCAAAGAAATTCACACAAACCTTTGTGATCAGTAAGATGGTGAGAATAAGCTCACAACCATATACCTGTTCACTGAGAAAGGTTTTCCTGAAAAAAGATGCGACCGTGGCATTTAATTTATCTCTAGTGAATTTAAGAAATTTGCTGAACATTTTCAGTTCAGCATCATCACCACATAATCCAAAGGGACACAAGTTTATCAAAAGAAACATCAAGATAATGAACAGAAACTCTCATGGAATTTGGAGAGACAACGCAAGATACAAACCTTGCCTTATTTTTGTTACTCTGATCCACACCTCTGAAGGCTGACAGGAACAGCTGCTGCAGAGCTGTTAAATGGAAGAAAAGATATGGCAATTCTGCCAAGCAGATAAGGTCACGTTAGTAAGATAGCTGCTCAATAACACGCATATGACTCCATGACTCTAAGTAGAAGAAGTCAACTCTTCAACAAGTGCATGCTAAATCCCTGCCAGAGCTTTTGAAAAGATAAACTATTCAAATGCAGGATCAAAATATGAAAACTGAAACCCAGCAAAGGTTGCTAGTGAACCTGAGGCTCCAAGGACATACATCAATAAGAATGGAGCTGGTAAGCAAATGAGAAGAACAGAGTCCATATTCAACATACACCTGCACTGGAAATGCAGAAAAGGTCATCAAAAACACCATCACTAACCAGCAATGCAGCACCAACAGCATTTTCAATAAGTGGTGCATCATCAGCAACATCACTAGCAACTGACACAGCATCAGCAACATTGAGCACAACTGCAACACATCAGGAGTAACAAAAGTAATATTGCTTGTGCAGCCTGGCCATTCATCACTGAAAGCAATGAGGTCCACAAAATGGACACACCCAACCCCTACCATCCAATCCCAACCATGAATAATGTTGTTTTGGGAAAAAAAGCAAGCTACAACATATTTTAAGGTCTTCAGTTTATTGAGAAAAATCAATTGTCAATCAAATTATAAGACAAAGTTCAGAAGTAGGTCATTCAGCCCATCAAGCCTGCCCTGCCATTCAATTAAATCATGGCTGATCTGATGGTCCTCAACTCCACTTTCCTGTCCTTTCCTCATAACCCTGATTCCCTTACTGGTTGAAAATTTGACTATCTCTCTGTCTCAGCCTTCACAGCCCTCTGTGATAAAAAAAATTCCACAGATTCATACCCCCGAGAGAAGAAATTCCTCTTCATCTTTGTCTTAAACATGTGACCACTTATTCTAAGATCATGTTCTTTGGTCCTAGACTCTCCTACAAAGGGAAACAACATTTCCACATCTAACTTGTCAAGTCCCCAAAGAATCTTGTATGTTTTAATAAGGTCGCCCCTCGTTCTTCTAAATTCCAATGAGTACAGGCCAAACTTAACCAACCTTTCCTCATGAGACAGTCCATCCAGACCTGGGACCAACCCAGTGAAGCTTCCAATGCCAGTCTATCTTACCTTAGATCTTCTTTTGTTTAGAAAAGAATGATTGGAATAATTATATAGATATACAGAAAGTATATACTGTACTTTTTTGAAGAAGCAGGAATGTTGTACGCTCTTAGTTTTTGTAATCAGAGAGGAATGAATTGTGACATGTGTATCAGGGTGCTTCATTCACTGTTGAACGGTGTCAACACTGGTCCTGTGTAAAAGTAACAATCTATTAGGCTATCAGTCCACCAGCCACATGGGGAGCAGCAAGAGATAATGATGCAGAATGAATGTATCCTCTAGTGTGAGGAAATAGGACTATGGAGTCACTGTTTAAAAATGGAGTGTCTCCTATTTCAAACAGTGATTAGGCAAAATATTTTCTCTCAGACAGTCATGAGTCTTTGAAACTGTCTTTCTCAAAAGACAGTGGAAGTGGAGTCCTTGAATACTTTTAAGGCAGAGATGGATAGATTCTTATTACGTAAGAGGGTCAAAGGTTATCAGGAGTAAGTGGGAATGTGGATTTGAGGTTACAGTAAGATCAGCCACGATATTCTTAATAAAGCTGGCTCAAGGGCCTGAATAGTCTACTCCTGCTTCTAATTCTATCTCTAAGACATATCTTCAAACAGATGTGGCAATAACCTTCAAGAAGTTCAGTGATATTACATTCTGCAGTCCTTCAGTTCTCTTCAGGATAAAAATGCACAGGATGGCTTTCTCCAGGAAAATTAAGGATTTGCAGTTTCTGAGTTCTCTTTTAGTTTGGATGTTTCCTTTTACTTGGTGCTGTCTTGTGGTGTAAACACAGAAATAGTTTTCTCAGATGGAAATGCATATGTACAATGACGGACATATGTTAACCCGACACCCTATTCTATGTGTTAGGAAGTGGTTGCGCATTATGCATCTAGGATGTTTTGTAATGGTTTTCTGTGTTCACGGGCTTTGAAGATGCCAGCTCATCAAGACTTTCATTTACATTCTGCAACTTAATTGAGTTGCCCATGTGAGTAAGGAGCTTAGGTTTATATGAATGGTGTGACTGAGGAGCAATAACTTGGTGCAAGGAATTACTTGTCTTATACTTACCTTGGCTATCTATTGTTTCTCTGCCACTAAGTCAAACTCTTGAGATTTACTCATCCTAATCCTGAACTTTCATCTCTCAGTCAGGTTTCCCTAATCCATCTCTTGCTTTTGTTAAACTCTTCTCATCCATTACTCTATTCCCCTTTGCCACCAAAATCCTGACCACATGCCTCTCTATTTCGTTCATATATTAAATAACCTCAATTCTCATGCAGTGGTAAAACATTTCAGAGTCACCAGCTCTTGAAAATATTTCATTTTCATTAATGTGCAGGCCATCCCTAGAGAGATTGAACACACTGTTACCATGTGCTCCATGCCCAATATTTTTCCAACTTTCTGTCTGAATATCCACAATCAGTTTTGACAGCAATCTCACTGAAATGGTGTTAACCAGATTGACAACCCATTTGCTTTGACTGTGACTATGGTGCATTTTCAGTCTTTGTCCTCAGCAGCAGAACCTTTAAATATTTTCCAGGGTAGAGGCAGATAAGTCAAGATATGAAAGGTAAGGCATTCTGGAGAATGCTAATTCCTGCATGGCTGTTGGATCACTTCAGGGTCTATTTATTTTTCTTTTATGTGACTTTTTGTGCTAGCTGTTCCACTTCACCTCTAAAAATGTGAATGGCTTTCTGAGCTATTTCATATGCATGATGCTTTCAACTGCTTTTATCATCCTTAAACCACTTCACTAAAGAACCAGGCGTAGAGATTTCAAAGCTCAGTACAATCTCTTTGCCTACTGTTGCCACCAAGTTCTGCAATTGCTCTGTGTTTCTGCAGGTTTCTCTTTCACTATCAAGGAGGCTTTCTCGCTGAAATTTCGAACATGGAAAATTATTCTCTAGCAACTGAAAGATCTGTCTCCTTAATGTTAAAGATGTATTTTCAGCCAATATTAAATGCCTCAAATTGTTCATTGTCTTCCACCTAATTGCCTTCCAGCCCAGTAATATTCAATGCTTTCATGAGAAAGTATGCATTCAAAATCTATTTTCTTCTTCTTTAATCTCTGTGCTCTTTAGCTGTTTGGTGATTCCAATATTCAAATCTTAGATGGTGACTTTAGAAGTTGCTCTGTCAGTGCCCCTGTCACAAGTATACAATCCAGCATCACTTTTATTAAAGTCATGTACTGGAAGACAAATTGTTTTTCCAATATGCAGTAGTTCAAATTTGACTCTTGACCTTTGACTCTACCCACACCCTCAGATACCTGAAAGCACTCCCTGACCTGTGGCCGACTTACCCTACTACCCAACTGTACTCCCTTAGCCCCCTGCCACTCCACCCCTCACCCACCTGGCATCCACCCCCTTCAGCCACCTTGCCACCCAGCTATTTCACTTACCTTACACCCTTACCTTCTTTCAGTAGCTGTCAAAGTGATTTTAGGACCATTAAATATAGAATACTGCAGATACTTCCAATACAAAAAGTGGGAGTGGATTCAGTGCTAATTACCCCACTGCTGCCTGCATGGATAGTTGAATTATTTCTGTTGCCAAGACTTTTGCCTCAGAAGTCTAGTTACAAACGCTTGGAAAGGTAATTGGGTTGGAAATAGGGATTTTGAGCTAGATCAAAAGATTCAGGCTAATAGGTTTTAACAGGATGCATCAACAAGTTCCTGTGGCTTACTTAACTTTGTGGGAGATGTTTATTTAGCTGGTTAAAAATAATCAATATCCGTACTTCTGTCTCCCTAGTAATAGGGAGCTTTGCTACCAATGTTACAGTTCTCATTCTCCCTCACAAAGTCTGTGACTTTAGAATTATGGTGAATAAGTGCCCAAGTCAAAAAGGACATACTCAATATATTGATTGTGATTAATTCACCATTGTATTTATTAAATATTGACTCAAAACTTAAAGACATCCATGAGTTTTGCTTGCTAGTCCCTTTTTGAGCTAGCTTTCCTTCCTCCTCACTAGATTCTATATGTATTGCTCCCAGACAGCCACTTTGTCTGCAATATATATCAGAACTGGTTGACTAGACTCTGTCCACATCTTGTGTCAGTCTTCAGATCTTCGGCCTAAACCCAAAGCCACGTTGAAGTTAATCATGTCCTCACCACACTTACATCTCCATCAGTTTCCAGTCTTCATCTGGTTGTGACTTGAGGATTTTAGTACAGTCCTGGATATCTCAATTACTTTCAGTAACACTGCTATAGTGTTGCTTGTGAGTTAATGATTCTAGTACTCTGCCAGTGAACAATGTGGGCAACAGTGAGAAATTTGGGAGTATCATGTGAGATCAGCAATAAAGAGATTCACAACATCCAAATCAAGATGTAGTTGAGAACAGAAGCGAGTCAAACAGTCAGGGCAGGCAGGATCAAGGTAGGACTAATAAATTAAACTGCATTTATTTCAATGCAAGGAGCCTAACAGGGAAGGCAGATTAACTCAGACATGGTTAGGAACATGGGACTGGGATATCACATCAATTACAGAAACATGGTTCAGGGATGGGCAGGACTGGCAGCTTAATGTTCCAGGATACAAATGCCACAGGAAGGATAGAAAGGGAGGCAAGAGAGGAGGGGGAGTGGCATTTTTGATAAGGGATAGCATTACAGCTGTGCTGAGGCAGGATATTCCTGGAAATACATCCAGAAAAATTATTTGGGTGGAACTGAGAAATAAGAAAGGGATGATAACCTTACTGAGATTGTATTATAGACCCCCTAATAATCAAAGTGAAATTGAGAAACAAACCTGTAAGGAGATTTCAGCTGTCTGTAAGAATAACAGGGTGGTTATGGTAGGGGATTTTAACTTTCCAAACATAGACTGGGACTGCCATAGTGTTAAGGGTTTAGATGGAGAGGAATTTGTTAAGTGTGTACAAGACAATTTTCTGATTCAGTATGTGGATGTACCTACTAGAGAAGGTGCAAAACGTGATCTACTCTTGGGAAATAAGGCAGGGTAGGTGACTGAGGTGTCAGTGGGGAAGCACTTTGGGGCCAGCGACCATAATTCTATTAAATTTAAAATAATGATGGAATAGGATAGAGCACATCTAAAAGTTGAAGTTCTAAATTGGAGAAAGGCAAATTTTGACAGTATTAGGCAAGAACTTTCGAAAGCTGATTGGGGGCAGATGATCGCAGGTGAAGGGACGCCTGGAAAATGGGAAGCCTTCAGAAATGAAATAACGAGAATCCAGAGAAAGTCTATTCCTGTCAGGGTGAAAGGAAAGGCTGGTAGGTATAGGGAATGCTGGACGACTCAAGAAATTGAGGGTTTGGTTAAGAAAAAGAAGGAAGCATATGTAACGTATAGACAGGATAGATCGAGTGAATCCTTAGAAGAGTATAAAGGAAGTAGGAATATACTTAAGAGGGACATCAGGAGGGCAAAAAGGGGACATGAGATAGCTTTGGCAAATAGAATAAAGTAGAATCCAAAGGGTTTTTACAAATACATTAAGGACAAAAGGGTAACTAGGGAGAGAATAGGGCCCCTCAAAGATCAGCAGGTCAGGCAGCATCCAGGGAACAGGAGAATCGACGTTTCGGGCATAAGCCCTTCTTCAGGAATGAGGAAAGTTTGTCCAGCAGGCTAAGATAAAAGGTAGGGAGGAGGGACTTGGGGGAGGGGCGTCGGAAATGTGATAGGTGGAAAGAGGTCAAGGTGAGGGTGATAGGTCAGACTGGAGTGGGGGCGGAGAGGTCAGGAAGAAGATTGCAGGTTAGGAAGGCGGTGCTGAATTCGATGAATTTGACTGAGACAAGGTGGGGGGAGGGGAAATGAGGAAACTGGTGAAATCCGAGTTCATCCCTTGTGGTTGGAGGGTTCCTAGGCGGAAGATGAGGCGCTCTTCCTCCAACCGTCGTGTTGTTGTGGTCTGGCGATGGAGGAGTCCAAAGACCTGCAAATCTTTGGTGGAGTGGGAGGGGGAGTTGAAGTGTTGAGCCACAGGGTGGTTGGGTTGGTTGGTCTGGGTGTCCCAGAGGTGTTCTCTGAAACGCTCCGCAAGTAGCCGGCCTGTCTCCCCAATATAGAGGAGGCCACAACGGGTGCAGAGGATGCAATAGATGATGTGTGTGGAGGTGCAGGTGAATCTGTGGCGGATATGGAAGTTTCCTTTGGGGCCTTGGAGGGAGGTGAGGGGGGAGGTGTGGGCGCAAGTCTTGCACCTCCTGCGGTTGCAGGGGAAGGTGCCGGGAGTGGAGGTTGGGCTGGTGGGGGGTGTGGATCTGACGAGGGAGTCGCGGAGGGAGTGGTCTTTACGGAATGCTGATAGGGGAGGGGAGGGAAATATATCCTTGGTGGTGGGGTCCATTTGGAGGTGGCGGAAATGACGGCGGATGATGCGCTGTACATGGAGATTGGTGGGGTGGTAGGTGAGGACCAGTGGGGTTCTGTCCTGGTGGTGGTTGGAGGGGCGGGGCTCAAGGGCGGAGGAGCGGGAAGTGGAAGAGATGCGGTGGAGGGCATCGCCGACCACGTCGGGGGTGAAATTGCGGTCCCTGAAGGAGGAGGCCATCTGGGTTGTACGTTTTTGGAACTGGTCCTCCTGGGAGCAGATGCGGCGGAGTCGAAGGAATTGGGAGAATGGGATGGCGTTTTTACAGGGGGCAGGGTGGGAGGAGGTGTAGTCCAGGTAGCTGTGGGAGTCGGTCGGTTTGTAGTAGATGTCCGTGTTGATTCAGTTGTCTGAGATAGAAATAGAAAGGTCGAGGAAGGGGAGGGAGGAATCTGAGACTGTCCAGGTGAATTTGAGGTCGGGGTGGAAGGTTTTGGTGAAGTGGATGAACTGTTCAACCTCCTCGTGGGAGCACGAGGCGGCGCCGATACAGTCATCGATGTAGCGGAGGAAAAGGTGGGGGGTGGGGCCAGTGTAGTTGCGGAAGATGGACTGTTTCACATATCCTACGAAGAGGCAGGCATAGCTGGGGCCCATGCGGGTGCCCATGGCGTCCCTGTACACCTCCATCCCCCATCACAAACGACTCAAAGCCCTCCGCTTCTTCTTTTCCCACCGTACCGACCAGTACCCTTCCACTGACACCCTCCTTCGACTGACTGAACTGGTCCCCCCGACGTGGTCGACGATGCCCTCCACCGCATCTCTTCCACTTCCCGCTCCTCCGCCCTTGAGCCCTGCCCCTCCAACCGCCACCAGGACAGAACCCCACTGGTCCTCACCTACCACCCCACCAATCTCCATGTACAGCGCATCATCCGCCGTCATTTCCGCCACCTCCAAACAGACCCCACCACCAAGGATATATTTCCCTCCCCTCCCCTATCAGCATTCCGTAAAGACCACTCCCTCCATGACTCCCTCGTCAGATCCACACCCCCCACCAACCCAACCTCCACTCCCGGCACCTTCCCCTGCAACAGCAGGAGGTGCAAGACTTGCGCCCACACCTCCCCCCTCACCTCCCTCCAAGGCCCCAAAGGAAACTTCCATATCCGCCACAGATTCACCTGCACCTCCACACACATCATCTATTGCATCCTCTGCACCCGATGTGGCCTCCTCTATATTGGGGAGACAGGCCGCTACTTGCGGAGCATTTCAGAGAACACCTCTGGGACACCCAGACCAACCAACCCAACCACCCTGTGGCTCAACATTTCAACTCCCCCTCCCACTCCACCAAGGATATGCAGGTCTTTGGACTCCTCCATCGCCAGACCACAACAACACGACGGTTGGAGGAAGAGCGCCTCATCTTCCGCCTAGGAACCCTCCAGCCACAAGGGATGAACTCTGATTTCACCAGTTTCCTCATTTCCCCTCCCCCCACCTTGTCTCAGTCAAATCCATCGAATTCAGCACCGCCTTCCTAACCTGCAATCTTCTTCCTGACCTCTCCGCCCTCACCCCAGTCTGACCTATCACCCTCACCTTGACCTCTTTCCACCTATCACTTTTCCGACGCCCCTCCCCCAAGTCCCTCCTCCCTACCTTTTATCTTAGCCTGCTGGACACACTTTCCTCATTCCTGAAGAAGGGCTTATGCCCGAAACGTCGATTCTCCTGTTCCCTGGATGCTGCCTGACCTGCTGCGCTTTTCCAGCAACACATTTTCAGCTCTGATCTACAGCATCTGCAGTCCTCACTTTCTCCCCTCAAAGATCAGCAAAGCAGCTTTTGTGTGGAGCCACAGAAAATGGGGAAGATGCGAAATGAATATTTTGCATCAGTGTTTGCTGTGGAAAAGGACATGGAGATATAGAATGTAGGGAAATAGATGGTGACATCTTGCAAAATGTCCATATTGCAGAGGAGGAAGTGCTGGATGTCTTGAAACAGGTAAAGGTGGATAAATCCACAGGACTTGATCAGGTATATCCTAGAACTCTGTGGGAAGCTAGAGAAGTGATTGCTGGGCCTCTTGAAATATTTGTATCATCAATAGTCGCAGGTGAGGTGCTGGAAGACTGGAGGTTGGCAAACGTGGTGCCACTGTTTAAAAAGGGTGGTAAAGACAAGCCAGGGAACTATAGACTGGTGAGCCTGACGTCGGTGGTGGGCAAATTGTTGGAGGGAATCCTGAGGAACAGGCAAGGACTGATTAGGGATAGACTACATGGATTTGTGCAGAGGAAATCATGTCTCACAAACTTGATTGAGTTTTTTGAAGAAGTAACAAAGAGGATTGATGAGGGCAGAGCGATAGATGTGAGCTATATGGACTTCAGTAAGGCATTCGACAAGGTTGCCCATGGGAGACTGGTTAGCAAGGTTGGATCTCACGGAATACAGGGAGAACTAGCTATTTGAATCCAGAACTAGCTCAAAGGTAGAAGACAGAGGGTGGTGGTGGAGGGTTGTTTTTCAGGCTGGAGGCCTGTGACCAGTGGAGTGCCACAAGCATTGGTGCTGGGTCCTCTACTTTTTGTCATTTACATAAATGATTTGGAAGCGAGCATAAGAGGTACAGTTAGTAAGTTTGCAGATGACACCAAAATTGGAGGTGTAGTGGACAGTGAAGAGGGTTACCTCAGATTGCAACAGGATCTTGACCAGATGGGTCAATAGGCTGAGAAGTGGCAAATGGAGTTTAATTCAGATAAATGCGAGGTGCGGCATTATGGGAAAGCAAATCTTAGCAGGACTTATACACTTAATGGTAAGGTCCTAGAGAGTGTTCTTGAACAAAGAGACTTTGGAGTACAAGTTCATAGCTCCTTGAAAATGTAATCGCAGGTAGACCGGATTGTGAAGAAGGCATTTGGTATGCTTTTCTTTATTGGTCAGAGTATTGAGTACAGGGGTTGGGAGGTCAGGACATTGGTTAGACCACTGTTGGAATGTTGCGTGCAATTCTGGTCTCCTTCCTATCGGAAAGATGTTGTGAAACTTGAAAGGGTTCAGAAAAGATTTACAAGGATGTTGCCAGGGTTGGAGGATTTGAGGTATAAGGGGAGGCTGAACAGGCTGGGGCTGTTTTCCCTGGAGCGTCGGAGGCTGAGGGGTGACCTTATAGAGGTTTACAAAATGATGAGGGGCATGGATAGGATAAATAGACAAAGTCTTTTCCCTGGGGTCGGGGAGTCCAGAACTAGAGGGCATAGGTTTAGGGTAAAAGGGGAAAGATATAAAAGAGACATACGGGGCAACCTTTTCACACAGAGGGTGGTACATGTATGGAATGAGCTGCCAGAGGAAGTGGTGGAGGCTGGTACAATTGCAACATTTAAGAGGCATTTGGATGGGAATATGAAGAGGAAGGGTTTGGAGGGATATCGGCCAGGTGCTGGCAGGTGGGACTAGATTGGGTTGGGATATCTGGTCGGCTTGGATGGTTGGACGGAAGAGTCTGTTTCCATGCTGTACATCTGTCTGACTGTATGACTATGTCTCTATGACTTTCCAGCCAAGGTGAGATGAGATGCTCACAAGTGAGTACTGCAAGACGTATTTATATGCATTAACAACTCATCATTATCTAACCTTACTTTATTGATGTGCAGTTTCCTCGTCTCCCACCCATTGGGTAGAAACTAGATGGTGACAATTTCCCAATATAAAAGGCAGAGGAGCTATCTGGTGACTCCAGTTCACCACTTCCTCCTCTGCCCTCTGACTTGGATACTAGGCACCAACCTCTCAGGGCATGCTGCATGGACAGTGACCACACACATGCCTCTGCACTCCAGTTTACCTTTGGCAAAGTGGCACGGCAATTGCCCTTGGCCCGAGATGACTGGGCAATTGACAGGAAGTGTGCAGGGCAGCTGCAGACCACCAGACCTGACTGGCTGGACATTAAACATGGTGCTGGCACAAGGAATCACTGGAGGTTCTGGCAATGGTTGTACTTTCATCTATAGCAAGAGGGAAAATTTGACAAGTGAGGCACCTTTGGGGCAAGGTGCACAAGTAACAAGGGAGTTTGGGAAGAAAGTGGGAAAAAACTCAATAGGAGAGCATGGAGAGAAACCCTCTATTACTGAAAATGACAGTCTTCTGATTTCTGGCGAAATTAAGACCCTTATTTCTCTCAAAAGAGGCTGTTGGCCTTTCAATGATCAACAGCTATCAACAGGTAGGATTTGCCCCACACTTCCCTCCTTTGTGGGAAGGGTCCCTGCTGGCTTCTCAAGTGTCTGAGTGATATTTCATTCAGGTCTTTGCTAAAAGAGGTGATGCAGTGCTTTCACCCACGCTCCAGCTGCTGGCTGAGCCTCCCAGCGCTCCTGTTAAATACAGCTCCTTAAGTTCAAGTCTCCAAGTAAATCACCAAATGGCCACAAAATAGCCACTTTTCTTGACAAAAATTTTAACATGTATTCTAGGATGCCTGAACTGTTCCTTTACTGAAGGTTCAGGAAAACAGGTTTTGTTATATTTTTGTTTTTGTCTGCAGTATTAAGATTCTTTTCTTGATAATCTGCCTACAGTTACTTAAAACTTGTACTTTTCTGGGTAAAGGTTCGACCATCTACGGTCATGCAAATTTCCAAAGTGTATTTCTTTTACATGTTTTTGAGCATAGAGTATAAAACATTATAGTGCAGTACAGGCCCTTCGGCCCTCGATGTTGCGCAGACTTGTGAAACCAATCTGAAGCCCATCTAACCTACACTATTCCATTTTCATCCATAAGACTACCCAATGACCATTTAAATACCCTTAAAATTGTAGAGTCTACTATTGCTGCAGGCACACTCCTACTACTCTCTGAGCAAAGAAACAATCTCTGACATCTGTCCTATATCTAGCACCCCTCAATTTAAAGCTATGTCCTTTCATGCTAGCCATCACCATCTGAAGATGGTGTTTTCTGCAATGTCACAGTGCGAAACATCAGCTTTGTCAGCTGCAAACTAGCTTTACTTTAACCCAGCATTAACTGATGAGAAAACAGAGTAAACTGTCTTCTGATCAGGCTTGGGTCTGACAGCAATATCTGACATATGTTATGACCCTTAGGAGCCACTCTTTAAGGAAAGACGAACTTCATGGTTAAATGAAGGTTACCATTGTCATGGCAACAATCTGAGTATGCAGCAGGTAATACAAACGCCAACAACAACCAATAAAATAGCACTGAAGCTATCACTCTACACATTTTTATTGAAGACGTGATTTGGAGATGCCGGTGTCGGACTGGGGTGGACAAAGTTAAAAATCACACGACACCAGGTTATCGTCCAATAAACCTGGTGTTGTGTGATCTTTATTTTTACTGAAGCTTAAACTGTGACAGGAACAAAGTGAGGCTTCCTAAATAGTGAGACAGACATTGCTATGACGTTACGCTATCCCTTTTATTCCCTGAGCACAATGTACAGTTGTATATTATACGCGGTTCACACTACATGAGTCACCCTATTAAGAGGGGAAGTAAAAAATCTAAACATGTACACCATGTTACTCATCCAGATCAAATTAAACCTGAAGATTATCAATGAATTTGACAGAGACAAAGCATTTGGTTCTACATAAGGATGAGTAGGTGCCTTATTTTATTTGAAACCAATACAAACTGCATCTACTCACACCACGACCAGTTATCGCTACCAGTTACGTTCAATTAAATTACGCACAAAACTTAACAAAAATCTTAAAATTGTTTTTGCAGGTGAAAAGTCATGTTCCGAACAATGAAATTGCATGATTCAACTGAGCTTCTGTATGCTACTTTTAAAAGGAACGGAGGAGAGATGACCTTGTCATTCCATTCTGCTCCCTTTAGCACCTTTGTTTTCTGAGGAACAATACTGGGAGAAACTCAGCTGCATATTTTTGGCTTCTTTATGTAATCGTACGGTATTTGCTTACATCAACATAATCCCTGAATGAGAAAGGTTTCTTGTGGAGCAGGAAGTGTTTATTTTTTAAATAAACAGTGCCAAAAAGCAGTATATTTGGGAAACACTCAGCTGATCTGGCAGATCTGGTAAAGAATATACATCTATTATGTTCAAGATATATATGTTTGCTCAATGTTAAATATCATTAAAGGTGAATGACGTTTAAAAATGAGCTTAACAGAGGAGCAGAGCAGGGGTTGGAGAAACACAACAAGCATAGCCAGGAGAAAAGACGTGTGAAACAATAATGTGTGGTTTAGGAAATGGTCTTGGAGATGTTACATTAATTAACTACCTACATATCTTGGGCTAGCTATTCTCTTCTGAACTCCACTCCACTTGATCACCCACTACCACCCTTTGCCATTTCTGCCACAATCTTCTCTTTCACCCTGGACAGCAAGTCATTTCAATCCAAAATACTCGTTCAAATTATAATTTAAGCCTACCTATTCGAAGCTGATGGCCCATTCTCAACACTATTCTTTTTTTTCACTCAAAAGATAGAATTCTGCCAGAATATGACTTCTTAGACTTCTGGATTATTTTGCCACTAAATTGTTCTACAAAGTCTAAAGCAAGTTCAGAGGGGAAATTCTCACCTCTGTGCCTTAAGGCTGTGTGTTCAGGCACCACTCAAGAGACCTGAGCGCACAATCCAGGCTGATGCTCTAGTACAGTACAGAGGGAGTGCTGCACAGTCAGAGATGCTGCCCTTAAGATGAAACATGAAATGCCTTTCTGAAGTGGACACTATTTCAAAGGTGGGGGAATTCTCCTGGCCGATACTCTCCCTTCAACCAAAATCCAGTTAATCCATTCTATTCTATTTCCTAAATTACAACATTGACTATGCTGAAAGATAAATACTTGTCTGTGAGGTGCTTTGGGATGGCTTAAGGTCATAAAAGGCGCAATATAAATTCCAGCCTTTCTTTTTCTCCTTCATATCTTTGTTGCTGAGATTGCACAGCCATTCAGTTTCCTCAAGGTTCAAACACTGTAATTTTATACCCTAAAACATTTTTGCCAACAGTTGCTATTATTTGCTGAGCTTCTGATTATACATCAGTACATTTCCAGTTTCTCAGTTTTGTTTCATGCTGCTTTGGACAGAGTACATCTTCCCATAACTGAAGTCCATGTTGCTGCTGCTGTAGGCATTGCAGTGACTGTAAACATTGCTGCAACTTTTTACAACAATTTTATTCTCTGCTGATTCACCTTGATTTTTATGTCAGGTTTATCTTCACTTTACTTCTAGAATTTCTTAAGAAGCTATTGCTGGCTCCCCCTTATTCCTCATCAGCACCCTGCCCTTGAATTAGATTATCAAAAGAGAAAGTTAGATTCCATGGGTGTACTGGTAATCGCCTTTTTTCCCTTATCCGACCTCACCACTGAGTTAGACATGTTTGTCTGAAAGTCCTGAATAAGCTAAAATTAAACATTGATTGAAGTTATTGTCTTTTTCTCACACTACAATCGGCCACTAAATGACAACTTACACTGTTTAGGCTGTTGGTGAGATAGTAGAGGGAGGTGCCTCCATAACTGTGCAGACAAGGTGTCCCCCATCTAGCTCCTAGCTCCTCACCTCATTGTGAATGGTGGGGAGAGTTGGTGATGTAGAGGCAGACTTACCCAGACCTTTATGCTGGGGCTGAGTGGGGACCTGCCCTTTTTGTTCTGATTTGCTTTTGGAGAGTCAGCTTCTTTGGTAAGGCCAGCATTCATTGTTCATCCCTATTTCTCCTTAAGAAAACAGTAATGAACCATCTTCTTAGACTTCTGCTATATTATTTGAGAAGGAGGTACAGGATTTTGATCCAGTGGCAATGAAAGAATGGTAAGATCCAAGTCAGTTTTATGTGTGGCTTGGAGGAAACTTGCAAGCCAAGTGGGTTGCTTTGCCTCAAGGACATTGGACTTTCTGGTCAATGGCAACCTCCAAAATGTTGGTTGTGTGGAACTCAACCATTGTATTGACCTTGACTATCAAGAGGATATGGCTATAATTTCTCCTTCTGGATATAATCATAAATTTTTGTGATATATTACATTGGGAGTAGAGGTTTACAGAGAGAAAATGGAATCTGTGGTTAAGATTAAAATATTCTGAACAGATGTATTGTATTTTTAGATTACTTACAGAGGGGAAACAGGCCCTTTGGCCCAACAAGTCCACACTGACCTGCAACCCGCCCAGACCCCTACACCTAACACTATGGCCAATTCACCTAACCTTCACATTTTTGGACTGTGGGAGGAAACCCACACAGACACAGGGAGAATATGCAAACTCCATACAGTCAGTTACCAGAGGTAGGAATTGAACCTAACTCTCTGGTGCTGTGAGGCAGCAGTGCTAACCACTGTGCCACTGTACTATCTTAATAGGTTGCTCAAATGAAGCAGTATGTTGGATATCTGTAAATGTCCATCAGGGGAATGCCAGATCTTGCATTCTACATGTGCTGCTCAGTTTAAAGTAAAGTATCAAGGTTGAAGAAAAAATAAATTGGAGAATGAATAGACTGAAGTTTTGAACATTTGTGCAACTTTGTGCATTTCCAATTTTAGCTAATTATCTTAGGCTGCAATTTTGATGTTGCATGATCTCCGTGTGCAACTATACTTTAACTTTGGTATGAAAGTGTACCAAGCCAATATCAGTTTGCTGATTATATTTTAAATAGTCAGTTGGTTTTCTTGAAACAGGTTGTTTATGTCTTGTTACAGCTTGCATTTAGGTACTTAAAGGAGAAATATAGTTGAAGGTTTCTATCTGAAATTTATATTTACACTGAAATAGAAGCATTTAAAAGCTGATCTTTTTGGGAGTTCAGACAACAAATCTAACCTGAATCCTAATGTTACTCCTGCTTCAATCCCATGCCTTTCTGAATGCTCGTCATCAATCTGTTTTATATGGAAAGAAATGTGCCCTTTCTTACACTTGCTGTGTAAATTACAATGAAATAACCCAGCAGTAAACATTATTGAGTTTTAAATAAAGAACGCTGTTTATTTTAATGCATTTTCCTTGGACTAATGCAATGCCACAGACTGCATCTCAAACACACACACTGACTTGATACAGATAAAAATAGTGCTCTTGAACAGATTGCAGTGGATTCCATTTCTGATTTATGGTCCAAATGACCATAAGATATAGGAGCAGAATTAGGCCATTCAGTCCATCAAGTCTGCTTCCCCATTCAATCATGAGGATGATATGTTTCTCAACTCCATTCTCCTGCCCTGTCCCCATCAAGAACCTATCTACCTCTTCTTAAATACACTCAATGACTTTACTTCCACAGCCCTCTGTGGCAATGAGTTAAATGACAACAGAATCACCATCCTCTGGTTGAAGAAATTCCTCCTCATCTCCATTTTTAAGGGTTGTCCCTTCACTCTGAGGCTGTGCCCCTAGGTCCTAGTGTCTCTGACTAGTGGAAACATTTTCTGCACATCTACTTTAGCTAGGTCTCTCAGTATTCTGTAAGTTTCAGTCAGATCTCTCCTCATCCTTCTAAACACCATCTAGTACAAACCCAGAGTCCTCAACTGCTCCTCATGTAATTCCATTATGATTTCAAGACTCCCACGTGGAAACTCTATGGTTTCAAGAATTAATTCAATGTTGTAAAGTTGAAATGAGCATCTTGTATATGAAGGATTCACAGCAGGTCATGTGGATTCTTGTAGTTGAATATCTAGCAGGCAGGTTCTCTTGAAAATGGAACAGATTAAGTAGTTTGGCTGCTTACAACTAGTTTCAGAGTTAACAACTAATGCTTCTGACAGATTTGCTGGATCTCCCTGCAAACAGTTCTTTACTGATCTTTTAAAACAGACAAAATAATGACTGCTTTACCAAGAGTCTTTGCAGAAATCCAATGTTTTTTCAAAGATGTTCTTGGATTCATGTTGATTCCACTACCTGTGTTGTGGGGTTCCACGTCTCAGGTATATGCTGTCTAGTTTAGTTGGGAAGACATTGTTGTATAATAAGAAGTTAATAGTGGCCATTCATTCCCATTTGCCCCAAACTGTGTTTCAGTCATCCCATTCCAGTATGTAACATGGATACTGGCAGTCTGGAAATTCCATTCTCTTTAAGTTTTGGCCCATTCTTGAACAGTGAACTGTGTGAATTTCACAGATAATGCAAAGTACCCTCATTTAAATCCATATTTAATTAATTGTTCATGAGTGACTTGATTCTGTTTGTAGTTGAAAAGCCAGACCTCATAGGATCTGCAGCAGCCATCTTAGCATATTTTTGCGCCCAGTTTTTAAAAGAATTGATTGAAAATTCACAATATGACATGCCTGTACTGGGCACAACACCAGGCACATGTCCTTTGATCCACACAGCTATTCCCATTGAAGGGCAGAGATATAGAAGCCTATGGGGAGCATACTCCCACTCAAAATATAATTATGTTTATTTTTTCCAGAGCACCATTCCTACATTTACTGCAATTGAATGATGTTCCATAGATTTTTTTTTGCCAATTGCAGCGTATTATCATTATTTCCCTGCAGCTTCCTTAAAGTGTCAGAATTATTTATTTTGCCTCTTGTTTTCTTATAATCTCAAAGTTTGATTCCCATTATCACTATTAATATGCTCAAGATAATAATATGTGCAGTAAGCAGGCATATTTCCAGCTCTGAATCCTGTGGGATACCACTATCCACTTACAACCACTCTGAGAAGCTGCTTAATATCTATCTCTGGTTTTCTCCCTTCGAAACAGTTGTAATTTTATTTACGCACATACTATACCTCGGAATCTTCTTCTAGAGTCTCCAGTGTGATGCCTCATCAAAGGCCTTCTGAAAGCCCAGACACAACACATTCACTCTATTTACTCAATTTATTAAGTCTGTCAGCTCTTCAAAGCACTCAACTTGTCAAGCACCACCTTGAAGCAGTACAATGGCACAGTGGTTAGCACTGCTGCCTCACAGCACCAGGGACCTGGGTTCAATTCCTGCCTCAGGCAATTGTCTGTGTGGAGTTTGCACATTCTCTCTGTGAAAAGGGGCAACCTTTTCAAGCAGAGGATGGTACGTGTATGGAATGTGCTGCCAGAGGAAGTGGTGGAGGCTAATACAATTGTAACATTTAAAAGGCATTTGGATGGGTATATGAATAGGAAGGGTTTGGAGGGATATGGGCAAATGGGACTAGATTAGATAGGATGTCTGGTTGGCATGGATGAGTTCGACTGAAGGATCTGTTTCTGTGCTGTATAACTCTATGACTGTATGACTTTATGAACTGTGCTGGGATTAGTGGTTTAGCAAGTCATATAATTAGGAAAGTAGATAAGGATTAAAACTAAGCAGTGTGGGGGAAGGGATCAAGTGAGAGAAGCTGTAAATATTTAAGGGAAACAAAATTCTCGAATTGTTTGTAAGATAAGCTAAAGATTGAAAAAATGGTGAAAATATTGGGCTGAATCTTACCTTTTTTTGGCAAAGTTCCAGCCATGACAAGATTTTAGGGAACTTCACCACAAGTCCTAGCAAGTTGGCTCACCGTGTCTGACCAAACCCACCTCATTAAATACCAATGTCCCTCTCATCTAGCTCTGGTCCCATATTACTATGTGCCATTCCCATATAACAACTTGGCATTCAGCAGATATCCTGGAATTCACCAGCATTCCTTGTGCTTGGGCCATCTTTAAAAGGAGAAAGTGAGGTCCAGATGCTGGAGATCAGAGCTGGAAATGTGTTGCTGGAAAAGCGCAGCAGGTCAGGCAGCATCCAGGGAACAGGAGAATCGACGTTTCGGGCATAAGCCCTTCTTCAGGAATGAGGAAAGTTTGTCCAGCAGGCTAAGATAAAGGTAGGGAGGAGGGACTTGGGGGAGGGGCGTCAGAAATGTGATAGGTGGAAAGAGGTCAAGGTGAGGGTGAAAGGTCAGACTGGGGTGGGGGCGGAGAGGTCGGGAAGAAGATTGCAGGTTAGGAAGGCGGTGCTGAATTCGATGGATTTGACTGAGACAGGGTGGGGGGAGGGGAAATGAGGAAACTGGTGAAATCCGAGTTCATCCCTTGTGGTTGGAGGGTTCCTAGGCGGAAGATGAGGCGTTCTTCCTCCAACCGTCGTTTTGTTGTGGTCGGACGATGGAGGAGTCCAAAGACCTGCATATCCTTGGTGGAGTGGGAGGGGGAATTGAAATGTTGAGCTACAGGGTGGTTAGGTTGGTTGGTCCGGGTGTCCCAGAGGTGCTCTCTGAAACGCTCCGCAAGTAGCCGGCCTGTCTCCCCAATATAGAGGAGGCCACATCGGGTGCAGAGGATGCAATAGATGATGTGTATGGAGGTGCAGGTGAATCTGTGGCGGATATGGAAGTTTCCTTTGGGGCCTTGGAGGGAGGTGAGGGGGAAGGTGTGGGCGCAAGTCTTGCACCTCCTGCGGTTGCAGGGGAAGGTGCCGGGAGTCGAGGTTGGGTTGGTGGGGGGTGTGGATCTGATGAGGGAGTTACGGAGGGAGTGGTCTTTACGGAATGCTGATAGGGGAGGGGAGGGAAATATATCCTTGGTGGTGGGGTCCGTTTGGAGGTAGCGGAAATGACGGCGGATGATGCGCTGTACATGGAGATTGGTGGGGTGGTAGGTGAGGACCAGTGGGGTTCTGCCCATTGTACAACCCGACAAGTACTGTCAGTCCATAGCTCCCTGCACGGCCTTCTATATTTGCCCCCGCTATGACTACAGGAGAGAATCATCGCCTCACATCCTGGAGACCCTGCTGGATGGCTTGGCGCAGTGGCAGGACTTGCTCTTCCACTAGGACCAGCATGGCACCTAGTCTGAGGAGTTACCGCACTGGCCAGTGCAGGCTCAGCCATCTGACTGAATGCCCAGCAATGAAGAAAGTAGATAAATGACCTTCTCCACTCTTCCAGCACCATCTTCTCTCCAAATCCTGACACTCACTCCATCTCTTCTACTGTGTCACCTCCCACAAAGGCTCAGGCTCTTCCATTCTCACAGCTGCCTGCAACATTCTCTCACTCACACCAACTTCTGACCAGCACTGAAGTTTGCCCTCTGTTCTGCCTACTCACTCAGGGCACCTTCCCACCTGCACCTAACATAACAGCAGTGCCACTCACTTCCAACTCCCTTAATCCTTGCCTTTCTCTCATTCAAGCAGATAAACTCCCACAAAAGGATAGAAAGAGTCACCGTGGGTGATGGACTGCCTGACATTCAGTTTCTAACCCCTTATGAGAAGTATTCGTACCCTGATAACCTGAGTTGCTGACTGACTGCACCCAAACTCCAGGACTGGTATCGGAGGTTGTACTTGACTTACTGTGCTGAAAGCTAACCCCCTTAACTTGACTAAGGCCGACTGACAACTATGAAGAGTTGCCTTTGTGTCTATGCTAAGTGGCCCAAGACAGAAGCATTATAGCCTGGTATATCTTGCTGAGAGGTCTAAGTGTGAAAAGGCAAGGTAAGCGTCACTGATAGGACGATCTGATGACTGTGGTGACAATCGATTGCACTTTTCAGAGATGCTGCAATTACAGCAAAGTCCAGTGTCCTGGCTACCTGACTCCCAGCATCTAAGGGGAAATTAATAAATATGTGAGCTTTAGCAAACAGACTATCAGTCACCTTCCTGATACATTTATGAGGAAATGCCTGAAGATTCTGCAGGGGTCCCAATGGTTCATTGAAATAAACAAGTTGTATAAATTCTGAGGAATGCTGTCTCATTAAACACAACAGGGATGGAATTTCCAGCTGATCCATGAGGATGCAAGTACTTGTCCAGCAGTTAGCTGATGTAGGACACACCTTCCCAGGACATTGTCAGCCTGATGGTCTGTCATATACAGATAGCTGCTTTGAGCGCTGGAGACTCAGTTTTGGCCAAAAGCTCATTGCCCACATGGGCCCTTTTGCGTGGGTAATTCTGCCTCTGCATGTCAGCCACAGCCAGGGCAAGCTGCATCTGCAGTAATTTGCTCCTCCTGATGCTGTTGCTGTTGGAGCTCCTGTTCTTGTTGATAACACTGGAGCAGTCAATGTCTGTGGTTTCTCTGAGAAGCTGAATAATGGCAGGGCTGTTCTGTGCCATTTGGAAGTTGTTTTCACGAGACCTATGGAGACATCAATGTCATGCATATAATTATTTTTTTCTGGACTTTCAAACAGCTAGTCTTCCCCATCACGCCCAGTAAAGTTTTCCTTTAAAGTAAAGAGTACTGTTTCCTATGTGGCCTCTTCCCTTCCATGGAAGCTGAATCCCGTGCATTCTCCTTGTGAGTATGCACTGCCTGAGATATTGCAAGCATTCCAGTGCACCTCTCCCTAGACAACATTCAGCTTACTTTCAGGGAGGTCGAAGCAGAACCTTTCGAATGTGGTGCTGATGGTGCTGCCAGAAATGTTCTTCTGCTGACCTCTAGCCTTTTCCACCTTTACCCCTGTAAGGCAGTGGGATCCAACTGGAATGCAGAATGTGCAGTGCTTGTGATGATTAATTGTTGCTGATGGGGTAGCTTCTACTTAGCTTTTGCCTCTCTTGCTGCATTGTTTACTACATTCCTATGTAATCATGACAACCGACAAAAAGATAGTTAAGATCCATGAGTTTAAGAGATCTTGTTGGAATGTGATTACTGAAGATATCTAGTTAATTAGATTGCTAAGGTCATTAATATACATTAATATATTTATTTAAGTTTAGGAAGAAATATGTGTTGATTATTAATTATCAAAAGGAGCACTGGTGGAGGAAGGAACTGTAAGACTGAGTTGTGAATAAATTCTATCCACAAAGAACAGTGTTTTGACTTCTATCTCAGTGACTGGCTTCAGTCCAACAGACTCTTGTAGCAGATGATGGTTGCCTAAATGTGAAGACCAGTAATTCAATGTTCTTGTCAGACAGAAGGTTGCAAATTTGAGTGAAGAGTTACTGAAACCAAGTACAAAGCATCAGACTATGATCTCCTATTGATGTTCTGTGAAGTGGAATCTTATGATCAATGCAATAATGAAGTTGATATCTGAACACAGGTTATTAGATTAGATTACTTACAGTGTGGAAACAGGCCCTTCGGCCCAACAAGTCCACACCGACCCGCCAAAGCGCAACCCACCCATACCCCTACATTTACCCCTTTAACCTAACACTACGGGCAATTTAGCATGGCCAATTCACCTGACCCGCACATTTTTGGATTGTGGGAGGAAACCAGAGCACCCGGAGGAAACCCACGCAGACACGGGGAGAACGTGCAAACTCCACACAGTCAGTCGCCTGAGTCGGGAATTGAACCCGGGTCTCTGGCGCTGTGATGCAGCAGTGCTAACCACTGTGCCACCATGCCGCCCGTTATGTCCTTTCCAATGAGAGTAAAGTATGACCTTGGCAATTCTGACTAGAAGCAAGATCAGTTATAAGTAATCTAATGACAGAGGTTCAAGATCTGGACACTGAGGAAGGTTTGGATAATTCATTAAAGTTCATGAATAAAAAATTTAGATAAAAGGTTGACCGACTAAATGCTTATCAGCTTAGTCAAACTTTGACAAAGTTACGAAGTAGAATGGATGTTCTGAATAAGAATACATCATGGAATTTAACTGACTACATGCAAGGCTACAAAAATTCTACTTGTAGATTCTTAACTCCGTGCTTGCCTTTAAATTGATGGGCTATGTTAACATGCTAAATGTTGACTCCTGTTAATAAACACTGTCATATTTTCAGTAAAATAAGAAGACACACACACTTTTGGAACTGCAGTCAGAAGCCTTTACAAAATCCTAGGAAATCAATCATTTCCAGTGGCCTTCATGGCTCAAATGGGACATTATTCATTAACAGAAGGAATGGAGAATGCAATAGTAGTAGCAATGAAGTACCACCCAGGTCAGGCTGGAAAATGTTCATCGGAAGGAGAATTACAACAAGAGGTATGTGGATAGAGGTATCTCTGGAAATTATAACAGATGACAGGAAATAGGAACCTATCACAGAAAATTGAACCTTGGGAATACTTTGGAATGTTCAACATGCATTTTAGATTTTATTCAGAAAACAATTATGCAATGAATAATCATCTAAATGGAATAAAAGGTTATTTGAAATTAGGCACGAAATGGAAAGTTCTGAAGGAGAAAGTGGTGATACTGATCCAACAGAGGGAGTTATACCAGTTATAAAAAGTTTCAGCCCAGGAATGAATGTTTTCGTCACACTCACTTAATTTCATTGTGTTGGACAGTGAATGCCAGTTCACAGTGCATGAAGCGGATTGATTACAATTTTACCTAGATTATTTTGAAAAAACTTAGGACCTAAACTACATTAAGGAATTTGAAAGTTTTAACTGCTTCAGGATTGTGGGCAACAACATGCTGAAATCAGTAAAAAGTGTGATAAAATAGCCGAGATAAACTATTATATCAGCAGCCTGACCTGCAGTGTTTTTTCAGCACCACTCTAATTTTGTCATTATATCAGCACAGACAGTGTCAGGCGAAATACCTTTACAGTGAGCACGCTATTCAGGAAAAAGGCTCAATTGAAACTGTGATGTGGAAATGCTGCTGTTGGACTGGGATGGACAAGGTAAGAAGTCGTACAACACCAGGCTATAATCCAGTAGGTTTATTTGACATCATACGCTTTCAGAGCACTGCTCCTTCATCATACCTAACGAAGGAACAGTGCTTCAAAAACTGTGGCTTCAAATAAATCTGTTGGACTATAACCTATTGTGTGACTTCTGACCAAATGAAACTGGATATGGACCATGGCAAGGCAATTATTTTGGGGAAGCTGTGGATTTGAAGTTTGCACAATCCAGATATTATTATAATAACAAGACCTAATTTCTCTGTTAAAATACTAAGCAGGTGCTACTGCCATCAGGAAATAGCAGTTTAAAGGAAAATAGGTTAATTATCTCCAAATGACATTGGCAGGTTGTCCATTCCACATGTTAAAAATCTTACTTAAAGATGCAGGAGTAAAGAACGAAGAGTACAGGAGGTGCGTGGAAGAGATCAACAATAAATGTGACATATGTTTAAAATGTGACAGAATCATCACACCCCATAGTGAGCCTTGCATTAGTAAAAGATTTTAATGAAGTTATATTGATAGGCTTGAAACTATGGGTTAAGGAAAAACACTTTTGATTGCACTTTGTAGGCATGGCAACTGGATTTAGTCAGTCTGCAATAAATACAAAAGAGTAATATTGGAAAAAGGTAATGAACAAATTGATCAGCATTAGTTTGGTGTACAGACTAAATTCCCAACTGACAATGAGGTGGGATTTGCCAGGGATGAATTTAGGGACATGTGTGAAAATTGGGACATTGTGGTAATGAACATGGCAGTGGAAGGTACATTTAATACTGGAGTCTGTGAAAGCAACCATGCGGTAGGAGGTGAAATGTTTCATAAACTCCTGGCAGGCCAAGCAAGTTGTATATTAACATCTGCCTTGGCTTTGGTAGTCCATGTGAAGAACACACTGCAAATGCTTGAGCATTTCAGTCCACATCAGTTAGTTTGGGATTAATTCAAAAATTCCTTCTGGATTAACTGACATTCCAAGCTTTGGAAGAGATAACTATCAGCTCCACTTTTTCTAAGCAGGTGAACATCCTGTAGGGAGAAGGGTATTCATTAAGGCTGAGGTCTTACAGAATATTTGACAAGCCTTGCAGCATTGTATAAGACCATCTTTTAATTTAGAAGACATGGTATATTACAAAGAGAAGGGCAGAAAGAGTGAAAAGGTCCAGGTAAGTGATAAAAACCATAATTTTATGCCAGGATACCCAAACTGTTAGGATGGATTCCTTGAAGTTAATTGGCATCAGGGTTTTGTGAAAAGGGTACTTTTTTACCAACTTTGCCAAACTATCTTCAACAATAAAATTGATTGATTTCCCTACAAACTCCTTCATTTAACTGAATAAGATCCACACAGATTCTTAGTTCTTCATTTGTCTTGGGAACAATTAATATCATTGTGTTGGTTTTCTCACTTGTAATATTAATCTCTAAGACTTAAAGCTACGCAAAATATACAAAGTACAAGTGAGGAGTGTAATTAAGTACACTCACATGTCTGGATGAGTACAGCTCCAAAAGTATGAAGCTGAACACTATCTGGGACAAAGCAGCTGCTTGATTGGTACCACATCCATAAACATTCACTCCCTCCCTCACAATGCTCAGTAGCAGCTGTGTGTACTATCTACAAGATGCACTGCAGAAATTCACCAAGGCTCCTTAGACAGCACCTTCCAAACACGGGACCACTTCCCTCTAGAAGGGCTAGGGCAGCAAATATGTGGGAACACAACCTGCAAGTTCCTCTACAAATCACTCACCATCCTAATCTAGAAGTATATCGCTATTACTTCAGTATCACTGGGATAAGATTCTGGAATTCCCTCTCTCATGGCATTTTGAGTCAACCTACAGCACACCGACTGCAGCGGTTCAAGAAGGTAGCTCACCACTACAGTCTTAAGGGCAACTAGGTCCAAGCAATGAACACTGGCCCAGACAGTGACGCCCATGTCCCACAAGTGAATATTTTTAAAAGAATTATTGTGGTGCCCTCTTCTCCCATATCTGTAGAAATTTTATTTCTTTGATCCTATTCGAACCCCAAAAAAAGGAACAGATATATAATCTCAGACAGGTGTACAATGTCCAGGGAATAAATCTCCTTCTGTGAATCTCAGTGAAAAACAGAGTCCAAATCTGTACTTCTCAGCCTCAGAGCTGGGCAAGGATAGTGTTGCCAGTGGCTGTGATGTTGACTGAAGCCATGAACGCATTGAGCTCTTCCCAATCTAAATAGCAGATACAGCTATATCTCATAGTCACTGTCACAGGAAGCCACTAGGTCTCCATATTCAGAGAGATTCGAATACAGTTCATTCTCTCCTGTCAGACAGAAGCAGATGCTGGGAGCATGAGGCTTTCTAAGGACTGCAGTCTTATCCTTATGGTGGATGCTGTCATTGACTGGGCCTAAATGTCATCTCCAAGTTATACAACAATTGAAAGAACCACAGAAACTAAGTACAGCAGATTTCATTCAACCCTTTGAACCTACTCTGCCATTCAATATGATCATGGCGATCTTTTATCTCAATGCCATATTCCCGCTTCCTCTCCATACCACCTGGTGTCTTTAATATCTAAACATTTATAAACTCATTTGTTGAATATACTCAATGACCCACTACCACAGCTTTCTGTTATAGTAAATTCCAAAGTTAAACACCTTCTGATTGAAGAAGTGTTTCCCTATCTCAGACCAAAATAGCCTAGTCTGTATCTTGAGTCTTGGTCCCTTGTTCTTGACTCCCAAATCAGGATCCAGGGAGTCCCTGAAACTAGTCTGTGTAGTCTGTTAGAAAGAGATTGCACTTGGTGCCAGCTGGTGTAGAACCAAAATCAGCTACAATGCAGTCAGTGTCTGTTTCCAGGCAGCAATCATGATGCCCTCATCCTGCAGCTCACTATGCACGCTGCATTTGAACCATCTTAATAAATGAGAGGGTGGCTGTGGGCAGCAAAACTATCGATCAATGATATCTCTCATGATGCTGGTGTGCATACACACACATGAGGGCAACACGCTTTTAACAAGAGACGTGCCACCATTCAACAGTCTCATCCAGCAGAGCATTGAGGTGTTTAACCACTGCTTCCACTCACTGGACCATTCCACAGGGTCTGTCCAGCATTCGGCGTGCATGGCATATATATATATACACACACACAAACACACACTCTCTCTCACTCTCTCTCTCTCACTCACTCTCATTTTCTCTCTTTCTGTCTCTCTTGCTCTCTTTCCAGGCTGGTTGTTATGTTGGTCAAACCATTGCTGCTCAGCAGTCTTTCAGTCGACCTTTCCACTGGTTTGCAAGAAACCCAAGGAGGCTGTGTCACTTTATAAAAAGCCCCTGACCTATCAGTTAAAAGGGGGTCAGGTTAAATCACACTTACAAGAGAGAAGCCCTATCATCATCTGGGACAATGGTGACTTTACCTTATCTGTTAAAAGTCAAAGCTTACAACAAGTTTGAAGGAATGATTACTTATATTTTTCAGATTTAAAAAGGGCTTTGACTGCAGAGAACAGAGAGACAGCTTCGGTTCTGGTCGAAATCAAAAAACTTCTCCCTACCCTGTTTCCAGCCACAGGCTATTCAGTGAAAACCAGTCACGCAGTTGTTGGCAGGCAAAAGGTTTTTGTCATTGTTAGCTGGTCACTAGTTCATAGATCAATTAACTTTTTGTTGCCAACCAGGTCATTCTGTATGTAGAATTCCTTGGCTTCAATTCAGCTGTAACCACTTCAACTACTCCTGTTTCAAACAGCTATACAAAGGATGCTTGCAATAAGTGTCTGGTTATTTGCTTTTCACAGCATTCTTTTAAACAGTGATTTTAAAACACTTCTTTCTCATTTTATTCCATAATTGAAAAAAAACACAGAAAAAAGAGAAAAAGACACAATCTTTACAATGTTCACCCCAAAACTTTGAATTTATATTGCACCTTTAATGAAATGAAATGTCTGAAGGTGCTTCACAGAAGCACTAACAAACAAAATTTGACAATGCACCATAAAAGAAGATATTATGACAGCTAAGGAGTAAATTTGAAATAGCATCATAAAGGAGAAGACAGAGATAGAGAGTAAGAAAGATTTAAGGAACACATTTCAGGACGTACATCCCTGGCAGCTGCAGTCACAGATTTAGGAAACAGGGTATTTGAAAATCAAAACATCGCACAACTGGTGACAAAGAAATTTCAGCAAGCAAAGGGGCAATGGAGGAGCACAACTTGGTGCAAATTAGGAGACTGGGTAGCAGAGTTTTATATTGGTTTCAGTTAATTGCGTTTTGAAGGGGCAGACTGACTGGAATGCATTGGATTGAATTGAATGATTTAATGTCACTTGCATTTTACAGTGAATAATCCAGTAAAATACAGTGAAAAGCTTCAACTGTCACCACAATCCGACACCATTTTAAATAGGTTAAGAATAAAAAGAAAAAAAGAGAGTCAATCTTCGTTCTGTTGCCTCTACCATGAGTCCTGAGCCAATTCATCAATGATCCCTGCGTTGCCATCTCTCCTCCACAGCCTCGACGCCGCCTGTGCCAGACTCACCATTAGAGGAGTCACTACGCTTTAAGCACCATCTCTTCGCCATTGGGCCCACCTCGCTGCTGCTGCTGCCAATCCCATGCTGAATGCACACCGATCCTACAAGCAGGAGACTCCGGCTCCACTGCCACCTCGCTGTTAACTGGGAGTCCTCACCAGTAACCAAGGGGCACTGCTCCGGGCCTACAGCGACCACAACGACTCTAACCCTAACCCTAACACTAACCCTATTGCAGGGGTCCCTGACTCTGCTGCCAGACCAGGCCATCGCCGTGCCAAGTGTCCCACTCTGGGCACCCTCCTCTGAGATGTCATCTTCTCTGCGTCGCCGTCTTGAAGAGTCGGTTGCTGTCTCCTTTGATCGCTGGACGAACGTTGCCGCCGCTGCCACTTGCCTTAATGCCGGGAGGATGTCCTTGCTGTTGCTACCTCCAACCACTTGCACGAACCATGCCCACCTCCTCCAATTGCTGGGAGGCTGCTGCCACTCTGCCCATGGCACGCCAAGGCTGCCAACTAACCCACCAAAGTAAAGAAAACCAAAGAAAAAGCTCAAGTAAAAGAGCAGAAGTAAAAAGAAAAAAAGAAAGCAGATGGGAGCAGATGGGCCCTGGGCAAGAACATGCATGCAGCCCTGGTACTCCACTGCTATCTTGGAAACACTGAGTGAGCACTTGACTTTGCCACTGACATGTCTCAAGGTAACAAAGGCATTGAAGGACATTTCAGCAGCTAATAAGTTGAGCAATGAGTGGATTTGAGCAATTTTACAAAGCTTGAAATATGTAGCCTCATATTGGAACAGAAGTATGATTAGCAGCTCATCTGTGGATCAAATATGATATCTAGGCTTCCCACTGAAGAATGTGAGTGTGTAATTTGCTACAGACAGCGAGGGAAAAAAAGTGTTTAATAGCTGTTCAAGAGCAGGACTGCATAGTTTCTCCAATAGTCTGATCATCTGAAAAGTCTCCAGTGTTGAACAGAGTGAATAGCCAAGATAACAGTATTAGAGGAATGCATAACATTGGCTCCTGGTGTGTTTTGCCAGCAACTTTTCCACAGTGCTGAGTCAAGGCAATCCCTGATCCTTGATGTGGATCGAATGTGTTCATCAAAATCTGCAGACAGAAACCGTCATCAAAGTCCACACTATCCCATCAGATAGCATACCACACACATTCTTTTGTAAAAGACAAGAGGCACCTTTGGATTACTAACCCTGTTCTGTTTTGACAGACTCGGAAAGGAACTCATCCAACTTCTCACAAAGTGTCCTTTTCATTGGTGAATGGAATCTGCAATATCTGTGATGACAGATTTGCCTTGCACCTCAATATATATATTGCTGTAACAAATCACACATTGCTTTTTAATTGGCTAGTCTCAACTAGCATCTAAGACCAGTCAGTATCTATGTGTCAGAGGAATATGCTCCACATTGAGTTTTGGCCCAACTGGAGTAAAATCACATTGATCAAATGTTTTACATTCTCTGCTGTGAACATGTCAGTCAGTAACTGGTATTCTGATTCTTGTTTCAAAGAGTTGGTCTTTTGTTCTTTTCTGTTCTGTGGGTGAGGGAGAGATGGGGGTGCGGAGGAGAGGAGAAGAGGGAGACAAGCGAAGATTTTGGGATAAGGGGAGATGGGGTAGGAGAAGAGTAGATGGGAGAGGGACGAGGGGCTGGTGAGGAGGGGGACTGGGGAAGTAAGCTGGGAGGAGGGCAGAGCGGTCGGGGAAGTGGGGGAGGATGGGAAAGGGGTGTATGGAAGGATGGTGAGGGAGGAATTGAAGGGGAAGGAGAGTAGGGGGATGAGAAGAGAAAGAGGGGAGGAGTGGGAGCCAGGATGGGGGAAGGAGAGAATATAAGGGTGAGGAGAGTGGAAGGAGGGGTGGGAGGAGGGGGTAGGGTCTAGTAGCGCTTTGAGGGAATAGGGGAGGCAGGGGTGAGGGAGGGAAGAGGGAATAGAGGAGAGGATGGAAGGGGCAATGGAGGAGAGGGTGTACTGTCTCTGAGTGGTTTGATGCTGGTTGCTGGAGATGGTTGCCTTAAAGGTGAAAGCTAAGAATTCTTCTCAGGTAGAAGGTTTTAATTCAAGGTATTTTTAAGAAGATTGGTTGAAGTCACAAATAAAATATTGGGACATAATTCCCTACCAATGTTTTGTGAAGTAGAACCTAATGAATGATAGAGGAGTGAAGTAGAGATATGGATGTGGATTACTTTTATTTAACAAAAGTAAAACAAGGTTCGGCCTCAATGTTTTCACTTCATCAAGGGCAAACAATTCTCAGAATTACAGGCCCAGGAATCAGACACTGAGGAAAATTTTAATAAACTATTAACAACATTAGCTTCTGAGTCTTCATGCACTGATCAGTCATAAATATGGCAACAGAGTATTTTAGCATTTCCTGCAAAGAGTTGGTAGGTGGTTAAGTTCTGTTCAAATATAGACTTCTTTTCAACTGTCAAAATTATTTGATTAAAAAATTAGCCAGAGTCATTTAAGAAATGTGTGAAAGGGCTCCCTTTTTCCTTCTGTGCTGTTGACCTCTATGCTTCTATGTATAGAGAATCTGGAAAATGTATACAAGGTAAAATCAGACTTCACTTGGATAAATTTAGCAAACTAGATGGCGATGCCACAAACAAATGTATAGTGGCATTCAACAGATGATATGCATGATTGAAAAGCTTCTATTTGGGATTTCTAACTCTGTCTTTGCCTTTTTAAATTATTAAACTGTGCTAACGTATTGAACCTGGACAGTCTCCTAGTGTTAGTGAGTTAGGTTTTGTCCCAGAAAAAAGCATGCATGTGGATCAGATCTTTGGAAACATTAATATCTCTGGAAAACCACTTATTCCCAGTGACCTTCATGATTCAGACGGAATCTTTTAACAGTAATCAAAGACTAGACAATATGAGACTAGCCATAAACAGGCAAGTACATAAATCTAAGGAAATTCCATAAAGGAATAGAGAATAGAGATACCTCGAGCAATTGATGACAGGAATTGGGGATCTGTAACAGAACATACCCAAGCAATACTGGGCTTTCGTCAGTCATTTTAGATATATCCTTTAATACCATTCTGCAATGTTATCCAAAATGTAATCGCAAGTTTTTTTTTAGTTCAGCCTAAGAATGAATCACATCTCAAGCTGTGAAGAGTTCAAAAAAGATTTATAAGGATGTTGCTAGGGTTGGAGGATTTGAACTATAGGGACAGGTTGAATAGGCTGGGGCTGTTTCCCTGAGCGTTGGAGGCTGAGGGTGACCTTACAGAGGCTTATAAAATCATGAGGGGCATTGATAGGATATATAGACAAAGTCTTTTCCCTAGGGTGGGGGAGTCCTGACCTAGAGGGCATAGGTTTAGGGTGAGAAGGGAAAGATATAGAAGAGATCTAAGGGGCAACTTTTTCACGCAGAGGGTGGTACGTGTATGGAATGTGTTGCCAGAGGAAGTGGTGGAGGCTGGTACAATTGCAACATTTAAAAGGCATTTGGATGGGTATATGAAGAGGAAGGGTTTGGAGGGATATGGGCCGGGGTGCTGGCAGGTGGGTTGGGATATCTGGTCGGCATGGATGGGTTGGACCGAAGGGTCTGTTTCCGGGATGTACATCTCTATGACTCTATGTGAACATAATGGTAAAAGTACAGCAGTCTGGGTGAGAAACAGTCTGCAATTTCTCTCCACAAGAATACATGGGGACAGGAATTAAATGTGAGTTGCAACCCTGGTCTTGGTTATGACATTCCAGTATGCTGGAGCAAGACAACAGAAGGGCCCCTTACCACTTGCAAAAAAGCTTCATCGACTTTTCAGTCACAGGTTCATTCAATTGCAGTGGAATCCATGCTGTCGGTGGGATGTGATTGCACTGGGGAGGGTACAGAGGATTTTTATCGAGATGTTGCCTGAACTGGAGTGCTTTACTTATGGATAGATTAGGGCTGTTTTTGCTTTGAGCAGAGGAGATCTAGGGGAGGAGGGGGATGGGGGGAGGGAGAAGAGAGACGAAAGAGAGACAGTTAGACAGAGACATGGAGGTGCATAGATAAAGTAGACAAGGAGGAACTTCCCTTTGGTGGAAAGATCAATGACTGAGAGCATAAGCTCCAGATAAGGGGCAGGAGGAGGTTTTGAGGAGAGGAGAGGAAAACCTTTTCCACCCAGAGGGTGATGGGAATCTGAAGCTTTCTGCCTGTGAGGGTGGTAGAGGCATCAACACTTACCATTTAAGTATTTGGATGTATATTTGTGATAGGTAAAAACAATGACTGCAGATGGACTGTTCCGTAATTACACCAACACCACTCCCCACCTCTTCCTCCGCTACATTGATGACTGCATTGGTGCCACCTCGTGCTCCGCGAGGAGGTTGAGCAATTCATCAACTTCACCAACACATTTCACCCTGACCATAAATTTACCTGGACTATCTCTGACACCTCCCACCCCTTCCTGGACCTCTCCATCTCCATTAATGACGACCGACTTGACACCAACATTTTTTACAAACCCACCGACTCCCACAGCTACCTGGATTACACCTCTTCCCACTCTACCTCCTGCAAAAATACCATCCCCTATTCCCAATTCCTCCGCCTCCTCCATATCTGCTCCCAGAAGGACGAGTTCCACCACAGAACACACCTTCTTTACAGACCGCAATTTCCCTTCCCACATGGTTAAAGATGCCCGCCAACGCATCTTGTCCACATCCCGCACCTCCACCCTCAGACCCCACCCCTCCAACCGTAACAAGGACAGAACGCCCCTGGTGCTCACCTTCCACCCTACCAACCTTCGCCTAAACCAAATCATCTGCCAACATTTCCGCCACATCCAAACGAACCCCACCACCAGGGATATATTTCCCTCCCCACCCCTTTCTGCCTTCCGCAAAGACCGTTCCCTCCGTGACTACCTGGTCAGATCCACGCCCCCCTACAACCCACCCTCCCGTCCTAGCACTTTCCCCTGCCACCACAGGAACTGTAAAACCTGCGGCCACACCTCCTCCCTTACCTCCATCCAAGTCCCTAAAGGAGCCTTCCACATCCATCAAAGTTTTACCTGCACATCCACTAATATCATTTATTGTATCCATTGCTTCCGATGCAGTCTCCGCTACATTGGGGAGACTGGGCGTCTCCTAGCAGAGCGCTTTAGGGAACATCTCTGGGACACCTGCACCAATCAACCACACCACCCTGTGGCCCAACATTTCAACTTCCCCTCCCACTCTGCCGAGGACATGGAGGTCCTGGGCCTCCTTCACCGCCGCTCCCTCACCACCAGACGCCTCATCTTCCGCCTCGGAACACTTCAACCCCAGGGCATCAATGTGGACTTCAACGGCTTCCTTATTTCCCCTTCCCCCACCTCACCGCAGTTCCAAACTTCCTCATGACTTGTCCTACGTGCCTATCTTCTTTTCCATCTATCCGCTCCGCCCTCCTCCCTGGCCTATCACCTTCATCCCCTCCCCCACTCACTTATAGTACTCTATGCTACTTTCTCCTCACCCCCACCCTCCTCTCATTTATCTCTCCACCCTTCAGGCACTCTGCCTGTATTCTTGATGAAGGGCTTTTGTCCGAGGATTTTACTGCTGCTCGGATGCTGTCTGAACTGCTGTGCTTTTCCAGCACCTCTAATCCAGAACTTATATTTGTGATGCCAAGGCATACAAGCTTATGAGCCACGTGCTGGAAAATATGATTAAAATAATTGGATGTTTGCTTATGGCCAGTGTAGAGTTGATGGGCTGAAGGATTTTTTTTTTCTGTTCTGCAGACCTTTGTTGGACTATGGATGTATGTTTCCAGTGGATTGGCTAAAATGAGTTCTACCTGTTTCAGGTTTGTGATGTCAGTGTACTGAAATCACTAAACTGTGTTGGTTTTCTGTAAGCCCAGCTTCTCTAGTCATGATATTAAGTGGGTGTTATTGGTACAAGCAGGTAGGAGATTAAAGGAAGCAAGATTGATTTGATGATCATAAATCACGAATGGCCATTAAACTTTAATTCCAACATTTAACTTATAAGAGAACTGATATATTTGCAGCCATTATAGAGAGAGCTGAAGTGTCAAGGAAGTTTCAAAGGAAAGGTTTTAAGAGCATAAATGCTGTACAAGCTGAAGTGTAATCTTCGTATTGCAGGCTGTGAACATAATGGTAAAAATACAGCAGTCTGGGTGAGAAACAGCTTGTATTTTGTCTGCTCAAGAATCCACGGGGACAGGAATTAAAGGTGAGCTCCAACCCTGGTCATTGTTATGTCATCTTAATTATTACATACTGTGCTGGAATAAGACAATAGAAGGGCCCCCTACCACTTGCAAAGAAACGTCATCACCTTTTCAATTGCCAATCACAAATCTACCAGTAACATCAGTGCAGTGGCAACAGTGTTCTACCACCCACTCTACACATCTCGTCTACACTTTTTCTAAGGTGGGGAACAAGAGACATGCTGCCAGCTGCAAATAGTGAATGGGCTGTGTTTATGGTCTGCTAGTCTTTGGAACATATGATCTACCCTGTCTTCACACTGGCACTTCTATCACATTACTCATTTGTGTGTATGGCATCTGTTTGGCTTGATGGCAGCATCTTATTGGTGGGGAAAGCCACATAGATTTCAGAGATTCTCCACAGTGTGGAAAGAGGTCATTCAGCCATGGTTAATCCATATAAATTTGCATATCCCTGTACACCACAGAGCAATTTACCGTAGGTAATCCACCTAACCTGCACACCCCTAGACACTATAGGGTAATTTAGCATGGCCAATCCACCTAACCTGAACATCTTTGGACTGAAGGGAAAGCGGAACACCCAGCAGAAGGCAATAAAGACTTGGGGAGAATGTGCAAACTTCGCACAGACGGTCACCCAACGTTGGAATCAAACCCACATCCCTGGCGCTGTGAGGCAGCAGTGCTAACCACTGTGTCACCGTGCCACCCAAACATATGATTTATTGCATCACAGAATGTGTAACAGCTTGCTTCACCTATTAGGCAAATTTGAGACAATTTTCCCATTTTAGGTAATCCATTTTGGACTGGGCATTGATCAGGGTCAACAGCACTGACCATAGGCCTTTTTGTGAGATTTAATGATATACACCGATTGTTGATTTGCTCAGGATATTGATCTTCACTCAGGATAGTTATGATATGTCCTGTGCTTAAATGGTGAGCAGATGGCTGGGACTCCACTCACAATGTTGGTAGTAAGATTAATCTTGCAGCATGTTGGATTGTAGAACACGTGCAGCATGGTGATGCAATGGTTTGTACTTCTACCTCACAGTGTCAGGGCCCTGGGTTTGATTCCCACCTTGGGTGACTACTGTGTGGAGTTTGCACATTCTCCCTTTGTCTGCCTGGGTTTCCTCCAGGTGCTCTGGTTTCCGCCCACAATCCAAAGATGTGCAGGTCAGGTGAATTGGACAATGCCCGTTGTGTTCAGAGTAGGTTAGGTGCATTAGTCAGGGGTAAATGTAGAGAAATAAGATAGGAGAATGGGTTGGCGTGGGCTAATCTTCAGAGGGTCGATATGGACATGTGGCCTGTTTCCACACTGTAGGGATTCTATGATACAGGAATCCTGATGCGTTTACTGACTGTACAGTGAAAACTTGGAATATAAGCCTATGTTCACCAGAATACCAGATCACCTCATTAACTGTGTTCTCACTGGAGGCCCCAGTCACATGATAAACTGTTGGTATGTTTGACTCATTGTTAATTACGCAGCTTTGTCGTTTTGGTCAGTTTGTATGTACCAGCAAAACAGTAAATAACTCCAAGGTTAGCTAAATTTTGGTCTCTGATCTTGGCATTTCAAGTTTCTTTCTGGAAAGAATTCTGCATCACACCTCAAGTTATTGCACCTTTACCATTTGTATGCAAATGTTTTCCTACAGAAAGGATTTCTAAGCACAGTAAACTAAAGAACCTCAAATGGCCATTGACTTACTGGACTCTCTCTAATTCAAATGAACCAATGATCAGCCATGATTATAATGAATCATGGAGCAGGCCCAAAAGACTGATTGACCTACTCCTATTTTCCATGATTCTCTTAATGCTGATATTTGATTTTAAGAAGTTAGTAATCTATAACTTCTTTTTTTCCTTGGATGCATTTGTATATGGATGCGTACTGTGAACCATTTCCTGTATTTTGAATGTAGTAGTAAGCCCCACCTTGTTTTAAAATGAAATAATTTACTGTGAATCATTTTCAAATTGGAATTTACAAACAGGATTTGATAAATACACCGCTGTCTCTCTTTAAAAGAGAAAAGAATATAAGAGAATAAATTAAGTCATTCAGTGCACCTCTCTCTCTTGTCTATGAAGCCTTCTATTGTTGAGAAAGTCTTGAGAGCAGAAGACATTTGAAAAATTACGTGAAGAAAAATGGGCACTCGACATCTTTGTCTTGGTTAAGTCAGAAGCTATGAATGATTTGGAGATGCCGGTATCAGACAGGGGTGTACAAAGTTAAAAATCACACAACACCAGGTTATAGTCCGACTTTTATCACCTGGTGTTGTAGTAATTTTAACTTAGAAGCTATGAAGTCACTCCATTTAGGCATGCTTCACATGCCCATCTTCCACGTTGCTATTTCAGTGAGATGGAGTCTATTATTTTTGAGGCAAAGAATAAATTTTATCCATTATCCTGGGAATCTTAAAACACGAGAATGTTTTAACTAATACTGTGAAGGGACAACTTGAGAAACTTTTGCCCACAGAATTTTATGTGGATAACCATTCTCTTTGGGATAAAGCGCATTCAACAAGAGCTGCCTTTGAGAACTGACGTGTTTTATAATTGAAGCTGGACAGGTCACATCCCAGCCTGGATTCTGGCTTGATAAAGTGTTTTTTTAAATTCAATAAGGCAGTCTTTCACAGAAATACCAGCGTGCAGTACCTCAGATCTGGTTTGATCAATGGAACAGGAAGGAAAATACAATAGAAAAAAATCAAGTTATATCTCACAATCTGAAAGATTTTGAAACAGTAAAAAGTGTTCCAGATATCCCAACAGCATCCCTTTTCAGTACTCCGCCAGAGATAATTCAATTTCCGTCTTTATTACATCTATTGGTTTGAATTCACTGTTGCTTTTAATTCTGAGAGTCTGATAGTCTGTTCCTTGAATATTAACACAACCAGGTTTAGATTTTTTTAGCTTTAAGTAACCCCTTCAGGATTCTAACAACACTTCTTATCTGGAATCTTCAAACTAAAACACTTAAATTGAGGTTAGCTATTGCCTAACTTTTCTGAACAAATTCATTTTCTGCAAGAGCTGCTTTTATACATTCAATCTCAAGAATTATTTCTTGAACTGAACACAAGGGCTTTTCAAGCTATAGGTGTTATCCCGCATACAAAGAAACAAACTATCACCTGATCCTTCTAACTAAAACCAAGCTTATGCTCTTTAATGATTATTTTGTCCACTCAAAACTCTCCCAACACAAACAAATCCCCATTGCCACTCCAGGAAGTCTCTCTGTCTCATGCCATTTCCTTCTTTAAAAAAACCTTGCCTCAAGAAATCACAAACCTTTCATCATACTTGGGTTCGCATAAGAGGAAATGTGTTAAAGAAGAGATTTCTAAAATAAATTGTTTTGATGCAAGTCACCAGTTAACAGATTGTTTCACAGCAAAAGGCCCGTTTTCTAAATAAATATGAGAGATCCTTGAAGAGAAACGCTTGAAGATATGAGGATTTCTAAGAATATGAAAAAAGACAGATTTTGTTTGGGTTGTCTTATGTCTAAAAATGTTATATATTCTTTTTTGCTTAGAGAAAGAAAGGGAAATATAAAAGGTTGATTGGATGATACTGAAAATGAAAGAAAAATATTAATTTTGTCACTGATCATTTGTATCATAAGGTAAAAAGATATGGAAAATGAAGAGATGTTTCATGTTCATTAGTTTTATTCAATGATGCTTTGTATGCCTTCAGAAGCTTAAACCACCAGACATGATGAAAATAAGTTGAATTCACAATTCCAGCTGGAAATATAATATTTCACTGTAGGTTGCACAGTGAATTGTTTATCTTTCAAGTAACACTCTAAACATTGAAAACCATAACTTCTCTGGAATTTAATTAGTAGAGTGGAAATAAATAAATCTAATCATACACATTACCCAGATAGTAGAGCCTCCTCATTTCGTCTGATGAATGAAGCAACAATTTGAAGATTAATATTACAGTGAGTTTGACATTTATTTAGTTGCTGTCAGTTAAGAATTTGTATCACTTCATTACTCAATTACTTAGGAATGTCAAACATCTTTAGCTAATCCTCTGTCATCCACAATTCCCCAGAGTGGAAGCATCCCAAACATTAATGGCTATTATTTTTGGCAGTTTGCATCTCTGCTACTTTAGAATGGAAACATTCTTTGGATGGCCATGTTTGGTTTGGAATAGAAAGTGCTGCTTACAAACAATCATGGCATAAAGCTTCAATATCTAGCCTGTGATTTCACTCTGCAGGTAAATTTGCCCACGTGGTACTGGCAGATGTTTTTGTTTTCCGCACACTTCATGGTATTTATTTGGACATTATATAGTTATATGAAGAAAAAACATGCAAGTATATTCACTGTTGTAAGGCAAACTAAATTAAATTTTAAACTATCACAACATAATATAAATGCTTTAATATAAATATAAATATAAATACTGAGGCCTCAGAATCACATAATTGATAGGGTATAGATGAAAGTCATTCAGTCAACCATGTCTGCACTGACTCCCTGAATATGTATCATGACTTTACTATTCTCCTGGATCATAACCCTGCATATTATCTCCATTCAGATAATCATTTTAAACCCTCTGACTGCCTTATTTGAACCTGCCTCCACCATTTTTCCCAGCAATGCTCCCAGATCCTAATCACTTGCTGTATGCAAGTTGTTTTCTCACATTGGATGTGCTCCTTATACAAATTACTTTAAATCTGTGCCCATTCATTCATTCTCCTTCCTTTTTATGAGTGAGTACTCATGCACTGCTTTCTAGCTTTGAAGGAAACCCAAGTCTACATCTGGCTGATGTGTACTTAAGTGACCAGATGTTGCAATTTTTTTTTCAAAATTTGTGTTAACATAGCCATAGCTTCTTGATGCAATGGTAGTGTCCTTACCTCTGAGCCAGGAGGCCCAGGTTCAAGTCTTATATACTCTAGGTACGTGTAATACCTTTTCTGAACAAGTTGATGAGAAAATATCTTGGTACAGCCATACAAATGGATCTGCTCAAGAGCACAAAACTATGATTCTGTCGGTCAAGGTTTAGAGTCGATCTAAATGCTTGAGGAAAGTCAGTTGAACCTTTGGAAATGAGAGGTTATATGGAAGAGGCCCTAACAGCAATGCTGTAGGTTATCAAATTGCTCACAATCAATTTGATGTATCCAATCATTCCAAAGTCTTTTGGTTTGAAATTTGTTGACGTGAAATTATCAATGACAAATCTGAAGCTAGTCTGTGGTGGTTGCTGATATCTCATGTGGTGAATTAAAAAAAAGGAACAGTACAGCACAGGAACAGGCCCTTCAGCCCACCAAGACTGCACTGACTGCATTTCTAAATTAAAATCTTTTGACTCTATGCTGTCAGTATCCCTCTGGACATTGACTATTCTGCCAAGATGTCTCTTAAATTTTACTATTGTACCCGCTTCCATCATCTCATGTGGCAATGCATTTCAGGTGCTTACTACCCTCTGCGTAAAAAAATCTTGCTTCTCACATCTCCTATAAACTTAACCCTTTCACTTTAAACCTGTGGCCCTGAGTAACTGACATTCTATGCTGGGAAAAAGACTTTGATTGTCCATTTATTCCATGCCTCTCATAATTTTGTAAACTTCTACTAGGTCACCCCTCAATCTTCAATGTTCAAATGAAAACAAACCAGGTTTGTCCAATTGCTCCTCTTTGCTAACACCCTCCAAACCATGTCTGTAGCCTCTCCAATGCCTCCACATCCTTCTCGTAGTATGGCAACCAGAACTTTACACAATATTCCAAATGTGGTCCAATTAAAGCTCTGCAGCATGACTTGCCAATTTTTATACTCTCTGCCCCAACTGATGAAGAGGAGTATGCCATATGCCTTCTTGACCACATTATCCACTTGTGTTGCCACTTTCAGGGAACTGTGGACCTGCGTGCCTGGATCCCCCTGTATATTGATGTGATTAAGGATTCTGTAATTTACTATCTTCACTGCAGTATTTTCCAGCAAAGGGCACTACAAACACGGTGGCTGGTTAGGAGTTTTGCTGAATGAACCACTGAAGTGTAGTTTTGCTTCCTCTGTCAGTGGTTCTCGGGTAGATTTGGTACATCCTTAGAATAACCCCAAGGACAGGGTGATTGAAGTAAGCTGGGCATCTACAATGCCATCTAGTGGTGGAAGTGTGAAGATGCAGAAAGGGTTGTCAGACTGAAATATTGGACTAAACCATAAATCTTTTATTGCCCTGTGATCCTGTTTAATTATATATGGCCTGAACTTCCCATTCTGGGTGCCATGACAACTGTGGAGAGAACTTGTACAAGAAGCCATTCAGGATTAGGAGCAGGACGCCAAACCGTGACCCTTTTTTAAGATGATGACTTCCATACTCTGGGGTTTAATGATCTCATGAGGAGGCTTGGCAAACTATAGAGCAAATGTAAGTGTGTACAAAATATGAAATAGAAGGTAGGGTAGCTGGTGGGTGAGGGACAGAGATTGAGATGGATGAATGGGATAGGTGTGTCAAATGTAGGGGGGGAGTCAGGTAATAGGAAGCATCAGTTTGAGTTGGGGTTTGGGTGGTGGATGTCAGCTATTAGACAATAGAGTGTTGGGTGAGGGGCTGGTGTGTGGGTTGTCAGGTGATGGGGAGAAGTTGGGTTTGGGATTGGTGTTGGGTTGTCAGCTTGAGAGATGTCAGTGTGAGTTGTTAGATCAGTTGTTAATTTTAAATCTGAGACAGAATTTTTTTTAAGCAAAGATACTAAGGGATAGTAAGGCCTATGGGGAGTTAGGCCACAGATAAGACATGGTCTGATTGAATGGTGAAATAGGCTTGAAGGGCTGAATGACCTACTCCTGTATTGATGTGTGATTGGGGGTTTTGGTGTGAGTGGGGTGGCGAAGGGATTGTGGGGTTGAGGGGTTTTGTGGTGTAGTTTTATAGCTAGCCAAGAGTTAGATTTTATTCCCTCTAATATTTCATAGATAGCTATTAAGCTAAGTCAGTTGGAATCTCTGACTCTTGCTTAAAAGAGGGTTCCAATGTAGGTCATTCCACCAGATGTTTAAACTTCTAGGTGAAAGTGAGGATTGAAGATGCTGGAGATCAGAGTCGAGAGTGTGGTGCTGGAAAAGCACAACCGGTCAGGCCGCGCCTAAGGAGCAGGAGAATTGACATTTTGGGCATAAGCCCTTCATCGGGAATGAGGCTTGTGGGCCAAGGGGGCTAAGAGATAAATGGGAGGGGTGGGGCTGAGGGGGAAGATAGCTGAGAATGTGATAGATAGATGAAAGTGGGTGTGAAGGTGATAGGTCAGAAAGGACAGTAGAACGGATAGGTGGGAAGGAGATGGACAGGTAGGATAGGTCAAGAGGGTGGTGCTGAATTGGAAGGTTGGATCTGGGATAAGGTGGGAGAGGGGAAATGAGGAAACTGGTGAAATCCACATTGACACTGTGACTGTTGCTCCTGCTGTGGTCTCCTCTACAATGGGGAGACAGGACGCCAACTTGGGGAACGTTTCTGGGACACACACACCAAACAACATGGCCTGTGGCTGAACAGTTTAACTCCCCCTCCCACTCCGCCAAGGTCATGCAAGTCCTGGGCCTCCTCCACTGCCAAACCCTAACCATCCGACGCTTGGAGGAAGAACACCTCATCTTCTGCCTTCAGACCCTGCAACCACACAGGATCAATGTGGATTTCGCCAGTTTCCTCAATTCCCCTACCCCCATCTTATCCCAGATCCAACCATCCAACTTGGCACTGCCCTCTTGATCTGTCCATCTTCCTTCCCACCTATCAGCTTCACCCTCCTCTCCAACCTAATACCTTCACAAACCAATTGCATTCACAGCTACCTTTTCCCCAGCACTAGCCTCCTCCCATGCCTCTTAGTGGGCGGCACGGTGGCACAGTGGTTAGCACTGCTGCCTCACAGCGCCTGAGACCCGGGTTCAATTCCCGCCTCAGGCGACTGACTGTGTGGAGTTTGCACGTTCTCCCCGTGTCTGCGTGGGTTTCCTCCGGGTGCTCCGGTTTCCTCCCACAGTCCAAAAGATGTGCAGGGTCAGGTGAATTGGCCATGCTAAATTGCCCGTAGTGTTAGGTAAGGGGTAAATGTAGGGGTATGGGTGGGTTTCGCTTCGGCGGGTCGGTGTGGACTTGTTGGGCCGAAGGGCCTGTTTCTACACTGTAATGTAATCTAATCATTTATCTCTCAGGCTACAAGCCTCATTCCTGATGAAGGGCTTATGCTTGAAACGTTAATTCTCCTGCTCCTGACAAGCTGCCTGACTTCCAAGAGATCCTATAGCTCATCCATCAGGTTACATCTGTACTCTGGTTTGTATGGAGACTGGAAGGTCTGGGTTATTAGCTCTGTTTCTCACTCCACAGACACAGTCAGACCTGCTGAGTACTACCAGAATTGTATGTTTCTATTCTCATCAGTTTCTGATTTATATAGCATTATAGAGTCATAGAGATGTACAGCTTGGAAACAGACGCTTCGGTCCAACCCGTCCATGATGACCAGTTATCCCAATCCAATCAAGTTCAATCTGCCAGCACCCGGCCCATATCCCTCCAAACCCTTCCTATTCATATACCCATCTAAATGCCTCTTAAATGTTGCAATTGTACCAGCCTCCACCACATCCTCTGGCAGCTCATTTCATACACGCACCACCCTCTGTGTGAAAAAGTTGTCCCTTAGGTCTCTTTTATATCTTTCCCCTCTCACCCTAAACCTATGCCCTCTAGTTCTGGACTCCCTGACCCCAGGGAAAAGACTTTGTCTATTTATCCTATCCATGACCCTCATAATTTTGTAAACCTCTATAAGGTCACCCCTCAGCCTCCAACAATCCAGGGAAACAGCCCCAGCCTGTTCAGCCTCTCCCTGTAGCTCTGATCCTCCAACCCTGGCAACATCCTTGTAAATCTTTCCTGAACCCTTTCAAGTTTCACAACATCTTTCCAATAGGAAGGAGACCAGAATTACACGCAATATTCCAACAGTGGCGTAACCAATGTCCTGTACAGCCGCAACATGACCTCCCAACTCCTGTACTCAATACTCTGCCCAATAAAGGAAAGCATACCAAACGCCTTCTTCACTATCCTATCTACCTGCGACTCCACTTTCAAGGAGCAATGAACCTGCACTCCAAGATCTCTTTTTCAGCAACACTCCCTAAGACCTTACCATTATGTGTATAAGTCCTGCTAAGATTTGCTTTCCCAAAATGCCGCACCTCGCATTTATCTGAATTAAACTCCATCTGCCACTTCTCAGCCCATTGGCCCATCTGGTCCAGATCCTGTTGTAATCTGAGGTAACCCTCTTCGCTGTCCACTACACCTCCAATTTTGGTGTCATCTGCAAATTTACTAACTATACCTCTTATGCTCGCATCCAAACCATTTATGTAAATGACAAAAAGTAGAGAACCCAGCACCGATCCTTGTGGCACTTCACTGGTCACAGGCCTCCAGTCTGAAAAACAACCTTCCACCACCACCCTCTGTCTTTTACCTTTGAGCCAGTTCTGTATCCAAATGGCTAGTTCTCCCTGTACTCCATGAGATCTAACCTTGCTAATCAGTCTCCCATGGGGAACCTAGTCAAATGCCTTACTGAAGTCCATATAGATCACATCTACCGCTCTGCCCTCATCAATCTTCTTTGTTACTTCTTCAAAAAACTCAATCAAGTTTGTGAGACATGATTTCCCATGCACAAAGCCATGTAGACTATACCGAATCAGTCCTTGCCTTTCCAAATACATGTACATTCTGTCCCTCAGGATTCCCTCCAACAACTTGCCCACCACCGAGGTCAGGCTCACCAGTCTATAGTTCCCTGGCTTGTCTTTACCGCCCTTCTTAAACAGTGGCACCATGTTTCCCAACCTCCAGTATTCCGGCACCTCACCTGTGACTATCAATGAAACAAATATCTTAGCAAGAGGCCCAGCAATCACTTTTCTAGCTTCCCACAGAGTTCTTGGGTACACCTGATCAGGTCCTGGGGATTTATCCACTTTTAACCATTTCAAGACATCCAGCACTTCCTCCTTTGTAATATGGACATTTTGCAAGATGTCACTATCTATTTCCCTACAGTCTGTATCTTCCATATCCTTTTCCACAGTAAATACTGATGCAAAATATTCATTTAGTATCTCCCCCATTTTCTGTGGCTCCACACAAAGGCCGCCTTGCTGATCTTTGAGGGGCCCTATACTCTGTGATTTTTTAACTCCCTCCTGCCTCCTGCCTCCTGCATCCTACAGACAGGGAATCCCAGACCAGCGCATGCTTGAGCAGGGGGACAGAGAGGGCCCTATTCTCTCCCTAGTTACCCTTTTGTCCTTAATATATTTGTAAAAACCCTTTGGATTCTCCTTAATTCTATTTGCCAAAGCTATCTCATGTCCCCGTTTTGCCCTCCTGATTTCCACCTTAAGGATACTCCTACTTTCTTTATATCTAAGGATTCACTCGATCTATCCTATCTATACCTGACATAGGCTTCCTTCTTTTTCTTAACCAAACCCTCAGTTTCTTTAGTCATTCAGCATTCCCTATACCTACCAGCCTTCCCTTTCACCCTGACAGGAATATACTTTCTCTGGATTCTTGTTATCTCATTTCTGAAGGCTTCCCATTTTCCAAACGTCCCTTCACCTGCGAACATCTGCCTCCAATCAGCTTTTGAGTTATAAAGAAATCTAAAGCTTCTAAAAGATTATGTGGGTTGATGTAAATATAGCTTGAACTTTTAAGCTAAAGGAAAAAGTACTGACAACAACAGAAACAATGTTGGGCCTACAAAGAGCAAGAAGGTCAGATGGAGTCATTAGGCTGGAGGCTTTAAGTGTAATAGCACGTGGCCCAGTTTGTCGGTGGAATAGGAATAAGATTATCACATTTTTCAACTCAGACTTTAATCTGCCTAACAAATACTAGTCCAGTGCTACATTTCGGTTTCTTTGCAACTCTTAGCATCATAGAATCCCCATAGTGTTGAAGCAGGCCATTCAGCCATTGAGTCCACACTGACCCTCCCAAAAGCATCCCACCCAGAACCCACCCCTATAACTCTGCATTTCCCATGGCTAATCCACCTAGCCTGCACACTATAAGCAACTTAACACAGCCAATCCACCTAACCTGCACATCCTTGGACTGTGGGAGAAAACCAGAACAACCAGAGGAAACCCATGCAGACACGGGGAGAAGTTGGAAACTCTACACAGACAGTCACCCAAGGCTGGAATCAACCCTGGATCCCTCGCACTGTGAGGTTGCAGTGCTAACCACTGAGCCACTGTGCCACCTACTCTTCCTAGTAATGTGTGAGATCTGAAACCATACCAGAAATCATCTTTATCACTTGTGAGGGCTCCTGGAGAGGATTCATTGGAATCTACACTATCTCCAGCAAAAGGAAAGGGAATTTGGCTAGCTACAATTATTCCAGGAAAGCAGCCCGGTAACATTAATTTGTGTGCACCATATTACTTCAGAATCAGACATTGGACATGTGACTATTTGTGTGTGTGTGTGTTGTGTGTGCGTTTAGGAGTGGGTACTATTTGTTATTAATCTTTCTTGGGGTAGGTTTATCTTTTGTGATTTGTGTCTGACTAAATTATTTGGGGCGGCACAGTGGCTCAGTGGTTAGCATTGCTGCCTCACAGCACTAGGAACCCAGGTTTAGAACATAGAACATAGAACATAGAAAAATACAGCGCAGTACAGGCCCTTTGGCCCTCGATGTTGCGCCGATCCAAGCCCACCTAACCTACACTAGCCCACTATCCTCCATATGCCTATCCAATGCCCGTTTAAATGCCCATAAAGAGGGAGAGTCCACCACTGCTACTGGCAGGGCATTCCATGAACTCACGACTCGCTGAGTAAAGATAAAGTTTGATTCACACCTCGGGTTGATTGTCTGTGTGGAGTTTGCACATTCTCCCTGCGTCTGCATGGGTTTTCTCCAGTTTCCTCCCACAGTCCAAAGGTGTGCAGGTTAGGGTGGATTGGTCATGCTAAATTGCTCATAGTGTTAGGTGCATTAGTCAGGTGTAAATATAGGATAGGGGAATGGGTTTGGGTGGACTACTCTTCGGAGGGTCGGTGTGGACTTGTTGGCCCAAACGGCCTGTTTCCATGCTGTAGGGAATCTAATCTAATCTAAAGCAACTTTGCTGTCTTGTTCTTAATATTAAAACTCATACACTAGAAGGCTTATATGATTGACCACATCACCAACCTGATTAAATTTAATATTTGTTAGCAGCTAGTGGAGAAGTGGAAATGGAAACAATTAAAAACTGAAACATTGCACCCTTCCTACCTTGATTGTAACAGTTGTAAATATTTAGATCCTGCATCTGCATGGGACCAGTTTATAATCCACTGTGCTCATATATGTTGAATGGACCCTGGTACAATGTATGGAATTAGATTGCACAAATAGAGTCACATGACTGGGAAAAACTGCCAAAATTCAGGCCCTGTCTTTTATTAGAGGTTTCCAATGTAAATGCAAATCAGAAACCTAAAATATTTAAAGACAGGTCATAGTTGTTTAAATCACATTTTGTCAGTGAATGGAAGCTTTGCTCATGTTTCTAGCAGCAACTACTTTTTACCCATTATTAAAGGATTCTCTTGGTCACAACCAGTTGGTCAACTTGCTCCCTTTGAAATGTAACAAGTAAATTATTGCATGTAGTTTGTCTCTGAGCCAGAACAGTTATATGATACTGTAATTGCTTTCAGTGCTTTCAACATCTCTGTGCTATTCGAGGCATAGAGTCATACAGCACGGAAACAGACCCTTCAATCCAACTCATCCATGTCAACCTGATATCCCAATCTGACCGAGTCCCATTTGGTTTATATCGCTCTGAATCCTGTCGGAACAAATTACTCCAGATGCTGGATTCATTAGCTTGCTCTCTCTCTCCATGAATGCTGCTGCTGTGGTCTCCAGCGCGTTTTGTTTTCGATTTGAACTGAATTGAATTGAACTGAATTTATTGTCACATGTACTGAGCCACAGTGAAAAGCTTTGTCTTGTGAGCAATACAGGCAGATCACATAGTTAAGTTGCATAGATAAGTAAATATTAGGTAAACAGCAGCAAAAACAGAAATACAGGTACAGGCAAATGTTATGAGTCTGTGAGTCCATTCAGTATTCTACCCTACTATTGTTAGAATACTGAATGGACTCACAAACTCTAAACATTCGCCTGTACCTGTTTTTTCGTTTTTGCCGCTGTTTACCTATTATTTACTTATCTATGATACTATGCTATTATTTACTTAACTCTGTGATCTGCCTGTATTGCTCACAAGACAACACTTTTCACTGTGCCTTGATACACATGACAATAAATTCAATTCAATGCAATTCAATTTGAAACCAAAATGTTCTGGAGATCACAGCGGGTCAGCCAGCATCCACGGATAGAGAGAGAGCAAGCTAATGTTTCGAATCTAGATGACTCTTCATTGGAACTGACATGAATTCTGGAGAGGGTCGCATTTAAGCTATGGTGGGGTGCTGGGGGAATCCCACTGGAGTGAGAGAATGGGAGAGAGGACATGACAGAGAATGTAACAAGTAAAGCTAAACGTAAGAGAAGGAATGGGAGTCCTATTTCTAGATGCCATTTAAATGTTGTAATTTTACCTCCCTCCACCACTTCCTCTGGCAGCTTGCTCCATATACACACCACCCTCTGCATGAAAAGGTTACCCCTCGGCTTCTTTTTAAATCTTTCTCCTCTCACCTTAAAGCTGTGCCCTCTAGCTTTGGACTTCCCTACCCTAGGAAAAAGACCTTGGCTGTTCAACCTATCCACAGTCCTCATGATTTTATGAACCTTTATAAGGTCACCATTTGGCTTCAGATGCTCCAGGGAAACATGTCCTAGCCCATTCAGCCTCTCCCTATAGCTCAAGCTCTCCAATCCCAGCAACATCCTTGCAAATCCTTTCTGCATCCTCTCAAGTTTAAGAATGTCCTTCCCATGGAACGGTGACCAGAATTGTACACAGTATTTTAAAAGCAGTCTCACCAATGTCCTGTACACCCACAACATGGTATTCCAACTGCTATAATCAGCATTCTGACCAATGAAAGCAAGATTGCCAAACGCCTTCTTCGCCACCCTGTCTCCCTGTGACTCCACTTTCAAGGAACTATGCACCTGCACTCCTAGGTCTCTTCATTTGGCAACACTCCCCAGGGCACTACCCTTAACTATATAAGCCTTACTCTGCTTTGTCTTACCAAAATGCTAAACCTCACATTTATCTCAGTTAAACTCTGTCTGCCATTCCTTGGTCCATTGGCCCAACTGATCAAGGTCCTGTTGCACTCTGAGATAATCTTCTTCACTGTCCACTGCACCACCTATTTTGGTGTAATCTGCAAACTTACTAACCACAGCTTCTATATTCATGTCCAAATCTTAAATTTAAATGATGAAAAGCAGGGGAAGCGCCGATCCTTGTGGCACACCATTGGTCACAGGCCTCCAGTCCAAAAAGCAACCCTCTACTACCACACTCTGTCTTCTTTTCATTGTATTTTGGTATACGTGACAACACTAAATCAATCAACCAACCAATCAATCAATCAAAAATCTACCTTCAAACCTTCTGCTTGCATGGTTAGCCTCTGTATAAGTCATAGGGACTGCAAAGTATTTCAAACCTTGGGCTTCTTTTAAGAAAACCACTCTGGATACCATGGGTAATGACTGGTGCCACAAAGTTCACGCCATGTAATGTAATTTACAACTCAGATCCTGCAACACAGATATAAATGTCCAACTTCACTGTTCCTGTCTCCAGTATGCAGCTTATATACTGTATTCTCAGAACTTTCCTGTTGCAAAGCTCTATGACAGTCCCCTTTTTATTCTGTACAATCTGTTTTTGCCAAAATTCCACGCCTCCCCTCATATCCCCTTCCCCCACTGGGATGGCAGGGCAAGATGGGGCATGCCATACCTGTAATTACTTGCCTCTACTGGTATTATACAAGCTTCAGGCCCTGTGGTGAGGCCAGCAGGCAAATCATGGCAGCCTGGCTTCAAGTTTGAAGGAGGTGGTCCTTCCTGTTCATGCACTTTGTGCCCAATATAGGTCACTTCCTGTGGAAAGGCAATCCCCACAAACTGATCCCTGGCACCCTGACCACTCCTACACTTACCAACTCACTGGAACCTGTCTAACTGGCCATGATGAATTGCACAGCAAAGTGTTCAGTTCAGCCTCTTCTGTGAGCTCAGTTGGAGACTGACTGCAGTCCCAGTACTGATCACCACTGCTGGAGGTCTGCTGGCTCTGATTGGACAGCAGCTCTTGGAAATGGTCTATCCTGCTACATAGGGCTGCTCCAACACCTGATGTAAACGGGCATTAGGAAGACTTCATACTTAAAACATCTGGCATGATGTATTATTTCCTATATTACCTAATCAGTTTGGCAGTGGCACACACACCAAACTTGCTCATATCGTCGCAGAGCGTTGTTTCCCTTTGACAGCAATCTCCTAGCATGTGATTATACCGACTTCAACACAAGAAAATACCCCAAGCAGTTTAGTTGAAGTTTCAAACCAACATTTTGAGCCTATGAAGCTGAATGCACAACCGCCAATGTCAGAACACTTCAAATCATGATGCTTAAGGTACTGCAATTTGTGGAGTGCAGATATCTGACAGGGTTGTTGAGTTAGGGGAGGTTAAGGGGTGATAGGGAAGGGAAAGGCTCTGGAAGGATCCCACAGTGTCAATCTCAGTTTCAAAGAAATCTGTGAGTTTAGAGGCGAGGGTGGAGCAAACAGGATTAAAAGATTTATGACAGTAGTCTGCATTAGAGAAAGAAGCTAAGGGTAATCTTCAGATTACAAATAATCCCAGATTGCTGAGTGGTTTTAGCAGGGTCCTAACGAAGGGTACAATGCCAATTGGTTAGAGGAATGACTACTAGTGTATATTGATTAGTTAAAGTCATTGTGCATCTTTCTAGTCAAGTCTTTAATTCCTGAGTGGCCAGGGTGAGAGAGAGGAATGGTTTGAATTCAGAAATGGGGATCGAAGGTAGGCGTGAGGATGTGATTGAGCTAGTCTGTGCAGAAATGTCTTGCAGCTACAGAATCAATGTTACTTCATCGCCCAATATTATTCATTATCACTGCTTTTATATTATCTCTACAGAAATTCCAAAATGAACAAAATATAATTCACAGAACGAGAGAATTTCCTCCATACATGACTAAGATGGGACTTACACACTTGCAATCACTTAAACTATACACCTTCAAGTGTTTTTTCTTTCCACAACTGTGACAATACTTATGGTTAATAACAAAACAACACTGTATAGCATCAACACCATTTCCAGTAGACGTAAAAAAAACAGACTTAGACTTCCAGCATTGACAAACCATCATTCTCAGGGACTACTCAGGAAGATCTGCATTGAGGAGAAAGTGAGGTCTGCAGATGCTGGATTGAGACCACTCAGTGGCGCTATTTCCCATTAGTTCACCAGCTCAGGAACATTGCCAATGATATACTTTATTTGTAGACATTGTCTAACTTACTTGTTCAGAGATATTATTACACACCTCTGGCGCAGGTGGGATTTGAACTATGTTTTCCAATTTATTAATTTACGTATAAAACCTGTTAAGGACAATGTAAACTATCAGAAGGTGAGAGAGAGGTGGGGGAGGGGGCTAAATCAAAATGGAGGTGGAGGAGGAGATAAAGCACTTTAGCCCTTGTGGTGCCCACCTTCTCTCTAAAGACAGCGAGAACATTGGTGCTGATGTATTTTTTAAAATTTTAATTTACTTATTTTTCTACTCAGCCTGGTCAGAGATGTTATTACACACCTCTGAATCAGGTGGGACTTGAACCTGGGCTTCCTGTCCAGGAGTAAGGACACTACCACAAGAGGACCCTCTTCACTTTGTATTTTTTTACTTCTCTTTTTGGATCCCAATGTGACATCTTTTTTAAAAATCAACTGTGATTATATGTATTTTTTGTGAGACAGAAGAATGTAGACATTGTTGTGAATAGAATTTAATACACATTTTTTCTCCACCACCAGCAAAACGCCTGTGTGGCCGATTGAATATTTACATTCAAATCCTGGTAAGTGGTAATGGTAACATTAAAAATTGAGGGGGCCATAGAGACAGAGGGAGGGGTATAAATCAAAATGGAGTTGGAGGCAGTACCTGCCTCTCTCTAAAGGCACTGAGAGACACTACGTGCTCCCTTTTCAATGATACCCGGGTTCGGACGTAACCACGGAAAAGGGACAGGCAGCTGGCAGAGATGATGGTGTGTTTTATTGCTGCTGATGTGTAACATACTTTTCGTTAATATTGAGTTCATTTGGAATTTGAAGAACAGAGCCTTTCAATATTTCCCTGCCATCCTGCTTACATTAATAATCAAAGAACCCATAACATTGAACTCATTTTTACTGTCTTGAAAGGCTTAATTTTTTTTAAAAGTTGCAACTGATAAACATTTAACATTGTGACTAAAGGAGATGACATGTTGTGTGGAATTATTGGTTTATAGATGATGACAGTACAAATTAAGTGGTCTCTTGCACAATGTACCCTGCCCTTACATTAGCGGTTGCATTCATAAAGCAGTAAAAGTTCTGGGGTGATTCAATAGGATGTTCATAATCTCTTTGTAAACCACTCTTGATATCATCAATTTTGCCTTCAAGACACTTATCCTATTCTTGAATGCTGCAGAAACAAAATTCATATATGGGGATCCAAGATGGTGGCGTCCTGTTAGGATCACGTTTGCTGGACTCCGTGCTGCAACACTGAACCAACAGAGCCAGGACCCATCCCAAACACTTTACTGTGAGTAAAAACACAGTAAAGGAACTAGAAACCTGAAAAATCTGCTTACCTTTGTCCTTGCAGCTGGAGAATGCCAAGGAAAGGAGGAAGCTTGCCCCGGGCTAGGGCCACAGCCCAGCCCTCTGAAGCAGCTGCCTTGCTTACTCACCAGACCTTGGTTGAGGAGCTGGCCCAATCTTACGAGGTCCTGGGGAAGCAGGTTCAGGAAAAAAATGGAGGAGAAGCTGTATCTGCTATGCTGCAGGACTTGGGAAAAAGGACCGATGAGATTGAGCACCTGGCTGCAGGGGTAGAGACAGAGACAGACTCACAAGAGCCGGAGTGAAGCCCTGGAAACACAGGTCCATGGTAAGTTGGATCTGGTAGACGATTTCATAAACAGGGGCAGAAGAAAGAACCTAGGTGTTGTTGACTGGAGGGGATGGAGGGGATCGAAGGTGAGCGGCCAGTTGAGTTCTCCCAGAAGTCGTTTCCAGAGTTCCTTGATTTGGTGGTTGAGAAGGGAATGATAACAATTGAAAGAGCCCACTGGATCACGACACGAAAGCCAGGTGCAGATCAGCTCCCACACCCTGTCCTGGTAAGGTTCTAGCATTATAAACACAAGCAGAGGGTCATGGAAGCCTCTAGAGTCCAGCGGAGGGACCAGAGGGCGTTGGTATGTGGCAGCTCCAGAGTTATGTTTTTTCAAGACTTCTCGGTGGCAGTGGTTTGAAAAAGGAAGTCCTATGATGGTGTCAAGAGGAGATTGAGAGAGCTTGAGATCCAGTATTCTTTAAGATCTCCAGCGGTGCTTCGGATCAATCATAATGGATCCATACATTTGTTCGACTCACCAGAGAAAGCGAAGAACTTTGTGGACACGTTGACTTAAGTTGAACGGCCGAATAGGCGTAGAGGACAGAGCTGTTCGGGTTTGCCCTTCTTTAAAAAGGACTTGGTGGAGTCTCCTTTCTGGTAATAAGTTGCGTGAAATGATGTCCGGGATGGATAAAGTATTTATCTTTAATCTCTAAGTTATGTTAAGGGATGGGTGACATATTTATTTTTAGTTTACTTGTCTATAGTGCTAACCTTGGCTATGGGTGTTTTTTTTTCTCTACTGGGTGGTCGGAGTATGTGGCACAACCCTAGCTGATAGGAGTTGAGAGGATAGTTGGGATGATAATAGGGTTGTAGGAGTGTAGGTACCCCCTTTGAATGGGGAAGGGTAAATTCCTCCAATCAGTGCCTTTGGTGATTTTTTTGTTTGTCTGTTTTTGCTGTACATAGTTTTTGTAAGTTTTGTCAATTTGTTAGCTGTAGTTATTTTACTCTGTGTAGTTTTTGGGTTTTGTGGATTCTTTTGCATTAAAGCTCAGCAATCTGTAGTTCAGGTTCTTCCTCTCTGGAGTCGAGATGGTGTTATGGAAGGTTATGGCTATGGATGTGTTAAGGTGGTGCACCTGGAATATTAAGGGGAGTCATTCACCTGTCAAGAGGAAGAAGGTACTTTCCAGCCTTAAAAGGGAGAGGGTGGATGTTGCCTTATTACAAGAAACACACTTGGATGATGCAGAGCATTTGAACATGCAACAAAATTGGTATGGTTTATTTTTCATCTTTCAATTCAAGGAGTAGAGGGGTGGCCATTTTAGTTAGAAAGAATCTCCCATTCAAGTTGTTAGAGTTAATTAAAGACACACTTGGGAGATTTGTAATTCTAAAAGCTTTGATACAAGTGAAAGAATACAGTGTCCCCTGGCCCACCCTCTTAAATTCTTGACAGATGCACTTTTTAGACTGTTTAACCTTGCATCTCAACATATCATCATAAGAGGGGATTTCAATTGTCTCATAGACCCTACAGTTGAAAGATTGCACAAAGGCCCACCGATATTATCTTTGCGATCTAAACAATTAAGGGATTTATGTGCTGAATTGGGGTTGGTAGATGTTTGGAGGCACCTTCACCCCACTGGCAGGGACTTCGCGTTGTTTTCGAACCCATATAAATGCCATACCAGGATTGATCTTTTTCTGACCCCCCAGCACATCCGGGCTCGGTGGCATTGTGCACAATTGGCAATATCACTAATTCCGATCAAACCCCAATGTATTTAATGGTTAAGAGTAAGGATGCAGTGGTAAGCTCAAGGCACTGGTGATTGGACCCCTTCATCCTCAAGGATAGCAAGTTTACTGAATTATTTTCTACTGAGTTCAGGGCTTTTTAGATATTAATTCAGGCTTGGCCAGTACCCATCCATTCTCTGGGAAACAGCTAAAGCCTATTCAAAGGGGTTGGTTACTTCCTATTCAGCCAATAAGAAGCGACAGATGGGTGAGCAGCAACGCTTGCTCGAAATGCGCCTGAAAGTAGCTGAAAAGACATACTTTGACAGGCCCTCACTCGTTGAACTGCAGAGGATCATGGCACTTCGAGTCTATGCTGAACTCTATGCTTACATTTGCCAAGAGGGAGCTTACATTTGCAAGTCAAAGGTTGTTTGAGCATGGGGATAAGCCGGGCAAGTACTTAGCATACCTAGCTAGGGAAAGGAGTGCCCTCCAAGCCATTAACTCGATCAGAGAGAACACTGGAAATTTGACCTACGATTCTAAAAGGATTATTGCAGCAGTCCAGGAATTTTACTCTGAATTATACCAATCTGAAAGCTGTAAGAGTGGGTGGGTTAGGATGGAGCCTTTTTTTTACGGATTTGGACCTTCCAGAAGTGACCCCTGAACAAGAGTCTCTCTTCATTGCCTCATTGTTAAAGCAAGAGGTGCAGGAGGCTGTGAGACATCTCCAGAATGGGAAGGTGCCGGGTCCTGACAGGCTCCTCAGTGAGTTCTATAAAGAATTTAAGTATATTGTCAGGGCTGATGCTTAGTATGTTTAATGATTCACATGGTTGTGGCTTCCTCCTACAATCTCTAAGAGAGGCAAACATCTCTCATTCTTAAAAAAGGGAAGGCCTCAGAGGACTGTGCTTCCTATACACCCATTTCACTCCTGAATGTCCACTTCAAAATCCTATCCAAGACTCTGGCACTAAGGCTAAAAACTGTACTACCCTCCATCATTAAGGAGGATCAAACGGGGTTCATAAAAGTTCACAGATAGATGGATAATGTCAGGAGATTTCTTAACATGATCCAAGTATGTCAACAGCGATTGGTAAAAGGATTGGTGATCTCCTTAGATGTGGAAAAGGCATTTGACAGGGTCGAATGGCCAAATCATTTTCATACTTTGAACAGGTTTGGCCTGGGAGAGGTGGTGGAGGTTTTGTGTCGTGATCCTTGTGCCGTGGTCTGCACCAATAGTATACAGTCAAGCAATTTTAATATTTGTAGGGCCAGTCGACAGGGCTGTCCTTTGTCACCATTGCTTTTCACATTGGTGATCGAATTGCTGGGGGAGGCAATACGCAGGGATCCCAATATAACCGCTCCAGAAGTGGAGACAAAGTCACATAAGATCACATTGTATGCAGATGTCGTTCTTGTCTTCTTATCAAACCCAAAAGTCTCAGTGCCACACCTGATACAATGCACCAATTTATTTGGTGGCTTCTCAGGTTATAAAATCAATTTTGCAAAGTCAGAGGCCATGCCCATGGGTGATCTTCCAAGAGTGCCTGATCCTGAGGGCGGATCTCGGTTCCCTATTAGATGGTCGTAGGAGGGCTTTCTCTACTTAGGTATATTTATTATTTTTGATCAGTTATTTAAAACCAATTTTGCCTATTCATTCGACAGAATCAAGTAGGACCTTAGTAGATAGGAAGCGCTTCCAATCTCTTGGTTAGGTTGGATAGCCCTTTAAGATGAACATTCTGCCCCACCTGTTGTATCCAATGCGAATGCTTCCTCTGCTCTAAGTAAATATTTAGAAGATTGAGCGGCTGGTTTAGTTCTTTTATCTGATATCGCAATCGGACCCTAATTAAATTGACTAAATTGCAGTTCCCTTACAGACTGAGACGAGTGGGCCTCCCAGATATCCAAAACTATCAGATAAGCTTATTGCCATCTTACGTGAATGACTGGGCGGCGGGATTCCTCACTCACTTTGGATGGACATCAAAGTATCTCAGGCAAGATGCCCCTTTTTTAGCATGTTATTCATAGACAAAATGAGGACAGTTAAGGAATATTGCCATAGCCCAGTAGTCATCAATACTGTCAAGGCATGGAGGGCAATGCATCAGGGTGAGGGCAATATTGCCAAAGCATCATTTTTGACACCCATAGTTGGTATGCCAGGCTTTCAGGGATGATGGATTCTGGGTTTAAATTATGGGCAGCTAGGGGTGTATCTTGCCTGGGTGATTTATTCGAAGTGGTCATATTGGTATCCTTTGACCAGTTGGTTCAGAAATATGAATTGCCTAGTTTTTCATTTCTTTCAAATTAAAAACTTCATACAAAAAGTGACCACACTTCTAACTGATCCTTATAGGTCCGACTTAGAGAAGAGGGTGTTCAGAGAGGGCTTCCCACTATTGGGAGAGGGTCCCTCAAATGATTCTGAATGGCTCTGTAAGGTATGGGAGAGTGAGTTGGATGTTGAGCTCTCTTCTGAAATATGGGAAGAAAGCTGGAAAAATGCAAGAAGGATCTCGATTAGCAACAGGACCCATGCCTTGCAACTGAAGATTCTCCACAGGGTCCATCTGGCCCGAGACCACCCCACTAATTTTAAAGGGGGAGCATCTCCAATGTGTACTAAATGTAAACTGAGTGTGGGCATGAGTCTTTGGTCCTGCCACAGACTGCGGACATACTGGAGCAATGTGGTAGGTGAAATAGAGAAGGCCTTGGGGACAGAGGTGGAGATGGAGCCGGTATCTCTTCTTGGTTTTGTTAATTCTCTTTCATTAGATGCACACGAAAAAAGGCTTTTCAGTATCCACACTTTTTGTGCCAGAAAGAAAATTCTGTTAGGGTGGGTGTCGGAAAATCCCCTGGGCTGGTGAGCTGGCGTAAGCTAGTCATGGAGCACATCCCCTTGGACTTTCTTACCAGTATGGTGCACCATAAAACTGTGAATTTCTTTAAGATATGGTGGCCCTTTTCGGACTACCTGGGTGCAGATTTGTCCACCATATTAAGAAGAGGCTTTATATAGCCATGGCAATTCTGTGTAATGAATCTGGTATCCAGAGGGGAGGAACTATGAACATATGAATATGTATAAACTTATGCATTCGATGATCGAGGGCTATTGCTTTATTTTGCTGAGCTGTGTTATGGTTATTATCATTATTATTATTGTTAAGACATTTCTTTTTTAGCTTAGATATTAGTTAATATTTATTTCTGTAATTAGCAGGTTTGTTTTTTTAATATTAGTTTGAATTGTTTGGTGTCGTGTTTGTTGTAATATTAAAAAAAAAGCCTTGTTTTATAATAAAAATATATTTTTTAAAAATTCATATATAAAGCCAGGCCTGCTCAGTCAAATATTCCACCTTCCATATATATTGTAGGAGAGACTCTGCAACATTGTGAGCACTTTCCATACCTTCACAGCCACCTCTCGCATAAGGCCACTATTGACAAGGAGATCTAAAACTAGATCAGCAGTGCCAACTCTGTCTACTACATACAGTAGCACCAAATGTTTAACAATAAAGACCTCCACAAGCCAACTGAGGTTCTCGCATGCAGACCATGTTGTGACACCACTCCTCTGCAGAGTAATGAGATATAGATTGCCTTTAAGCACCTCAAAAGAGCACTGGGGAAATTCAAACAGTAACACATCTGTAACATTCACCAGATTCAATGGAAAGACAGTCAACCAAATTCTAGTGTCTTTCTTGAAGCCGGGCATACAAGCACTCAAACAAAACTTCTGCAAAATCAATTTTGGTAGATTGGTACTATGTCTGGATAACTCAAAACCAAATCCTCTGTCTGGTCCCGTTCTTGGTCCGCTTGAATGACCAATGTTTGAGGGAAGGGTGAAAATAACTCTTTCAAGATATTCTAAAGTTCTCCTTGAAGAATGATAGGGGATCTCATAGAAACCAATAACATTCTAATGCGTCCAGACAAAGTAAATGCAGGTAAATGTTTATGATGGCCAAGGAATCTGAACAAGGGGTCACAGTCTAAGGATAAGGGGTAGGCATTTAGGATTGAAGTTAGGAGGAGTGTCTTCATCCAGAGAGTAGTGAGTCTATGAATTTCTCTCCCACAGAAAGTAGTTGAGTCTAAAACATTGAATGTTTTTAAGAAGGAGTTAGATATAAGTCCTGAGGCTAGAGGACCAAAGGGTATGAGAAAGCAGGAACAGGGTACTGAATTGGAAGGTTACCCATGATCACAATGAACAGCAGAGCAAGTTCAAAGAGCCAAAAGTCCTGCTCCTATTTCCTTTGTTTTGGAGCTTGCAGTATTGACATTAATAACTGGGGCTTGCTACAATCATTCAGAATGGCCATATCTTAACTATCGAGCTGAATCAGACTTTGAATCAGAATACATTAACAATGAGGCTCAGAACCAGCAGCTAAGGAAGGAAAAAGAGAAAAAAAAATTCTGCTCTACCCTGTAGGATGTCTTTGCTCCATGTGCTCAAAAGTCAGCATGTCACAAATTGGCCCGTTCGGTCACATAAAAACCCAAGGCACAAACTTACAATGCTGAGCAAATTTCATCCTCAAATCACTGGGACAGTGAATGACAACTGTTCCTTCTTCAGGATTTGGAGACACCGGTGTTGGACTAGGGTGTACCTAGTTAAAAATCACACAACACCAGGTTATAGTCCAACAGGTTTAATTGGAAGCACTAGTTTTCGGAGCACTGCTCCTTCATTAGGTGTTGTGGAGTATAAGATCATGGGACACAGAATTTATAGCAAAAATTTACAGTTTGATGTAACTGAAATTATATATTGAAAAACACCTGGATTTTTTGTTAAGTCTCTCATCTTTTAGAATGGGCATGTTTGTTTCAGTTCTTTCATATGTAAATTCCAGAACTTTCTTAAAGTTACATTCTCAAGTGAACTTTAACAATAGGTGCCATGTTGGCCCAGATAATGCACTGAAGGTGTGAGGTACCCTGTGTGAGGCTGTCTGTGCCCCAATGTTCAGACTGATTCTAATCTTAAAAAAGGGAATTACAGAATCCTACATGGATTCATGCAGTTTTTGAGCAAAATAAAATGTAATTCTGCAAGTACAAATTCACCCCATAAACTTATGTGTGTGCAAGCATGTGGGTGTTTGTGTGCGTGGGGTATGAGTGTCTGTGAGAGAGCATTTGCATGTGTATATGTGTGAGTGTGAGTGTAAAGGGATGTAAGTCTGTGAGAGGGTGCGTGTGTGGGTGTGGACACGGAGGAATTCATCAGATGAATGAGACTCAGAGAATTCTTTCAAGATGCCAGCAGTGATCCCACTGAGCCCACTGACAAACCGGAACAGTCATCACAGGGATCTGGAGAGGAGTGATCAAAGAATGAGTCAACTTGGACCCCACCGGAGGGCCGCTGCCCTGGGCTTGACATGAATGCTCAAACTGTCAGGAAATATATAAATGCCAGATTCATCAGCCGTACCCACAAGGTAGAGCAAAACATCATCCAATTACAATGCAATGCCATCCATGCTCTCAAAACCAATCACAACATCGTTATCAAACCAGCAGAGAAAGGAGGAGCCATTGTCATTCAGAATAGAACAGATTACTGCAAGGAAGTGTACCGACAACTGAACGACCAGGAACACTACAGGCAAATACCAGCCAATCCCACCAAAGAGCACACCCATGAACTAAACACATTGATCAGGAGTTTGGATCCAGTACTTCAGAGTTCCTTATGCGCCCTCATCCCACATACTTCTCGCGTAGGCGACTTCTACTGCCTTCCGAAGATACACAAAGCCAACACACCAGGACGTCCCATTGTATCTGGCTATGTCGAAGACATCTTGAAACCCATTGTACAGGGGACCCCCAGCTTCTGTCGTGACACTACAGATTTCATACAGAAACTCAGCACCCATGGACTAGTCGAACCAGGAACATTCCTCGTCACAATCGGTATTTCAGCGCTCTACACCAGCATCCCCCACAATGACGGCATCGCGGCAACAGCCTCAGTACTCAACACCAACAACTGCCAATCTCAGAGGATTGTCTTACAACTCATCTACTGTATCCTCGACCACAACGTTTTCACCTTTGACAACTAATTCTTCATTCAGACACATGGCTGATAGCCAAGTTCGGTAACCATGGGGACCAAATTTGCATCTCAATATGCCACCATTTTCATGCACAGATTCAAACGAGACCTCATCTCTATGCAGGACCTCCAAGCGGAACTATACACCAAGTATATTGACGACATTTTCTTTCTCTGGACCCATGGTGAGGAGTCACTGAAACAACTACACAGTGATAGCAACGAGTTTCATCCCACCATCAAACTCACCATGAACTACTCTCTATTATCTGTCTCATTCTTGGACACATGCATCTCCATCAAGGATGGACACCTTAGCATATCACTCTACTGTAAACCCACGAATAACCTCACGATGCTACACTTCTCCAGCTTCCTTCTGAAATATATTAAAACAGCCATCCACTATGGACAAACCCTACACATACACAGGATCTGTTCAGATTAGGAGGAACGTGATGGGCACTTGGAAGTGCTCAAGGATGCCCTCATTAGAACGGGGTACAATGCTCAACTCATCGACCGCCAGTTCCAATGTGCCACAGCGAGGAACTGTAATGACCTCCTCAGGAGACAGACACAAGCTGCAACCTACAGGGTACCCTTCATTGTCCAGTCCCCCTAGGAGCCGAGAAACTACGCCGTTCTTCACAGCCTGCAACACATTATCAATGAGGATGAGCACCTCACCAAGACCTTCCCTGTGCCTCTACTTCTCGGCTTTAAACAACCACCAAACCTCAAACAGATCATTGTTTGCAGCAAAGTGCCCAGCTTTCAGGACAACACCATGCAACCTTTTCACAGTAGATGCTGCAAGACGTGTCAGAGTGTCGACACGAATACCGCCATTACACATGGGGACACTTCCCACCATGTACGTGGCAGGTACTCGTGTGACTCGCCAACGTTATCTATCATATATGCTGCAGGCAAGGATGCCCTGAGATGAGACATTGGTGAGACCAAGCAGAGACTATGGCAACAGATGAATGGACACTGTACAACAATCAACAGACAGGGGTGTCCCCTCCCAGTCGGAGAACACTTCAGCAGTCCGGGACATTCGGCCTTGGACCTTTGGATGACCATCCTCCAAGATGGACTTCAGGACAGGCAACAACGAAAAGTGGCCGAGCAGAGGCTGACAGCCAATTTTGGTACCCATGGGGATGGCATCAACTGGGACCTTGGGTTCATGTCACACTACAGGTGACCCTACTGTTTTGCACTGCACTGAACACATATGGACACAGAGACAGACACACAGTCACAGGCAGACTGCCACACACAGACACGTACACACACATAGACACTCCCACAGATCCATACACTCATGCAGACCCTCTTTCATACACAAGCTCTCTCTCATACGCTCACACATACACTACCACACTCCCACACGCACCCTGTCATAGACTTACGCTCCTTTAACACTCACACTCAAACACATAAACATGCACGCACTCTCTCACAAACACTCAAACCCCCCGCCCGCTGAAGTGTTCCCTAACTGAGAGGGAAAACTCCTGTCAGTTGATTGTTGTGCGGTGCCCACCTTGTACATGGCAGGTACTCTGGTGACTCAGCCAACATTGTCTTATCTTATATGTTGCAGGCAAGGATGCCCAGGGGCACGGTACATTGGGGAAACCGAGCAAAGGCTACGGCAACGGATGAATGGGCACCGCACAACAATCAACACACAGGAGGGTTCCCTCCCAGTTGGGGAACACTTCAGCGGTCCAGGACATTGGACCTTCGGGTGACCATCCTCCAAGGCGGACTTCGGGACAGGCAGCAGCGAAAAGTGGCCAAGCAGAGGCTGATAGCTAAGTTCCGTACCCATAGGCCTCAACCGGGACCTTGGGTTCATGTCACACTACAGGTGACCACCATTGCACTATACACACACACAGACACTCCTACATAGACGCACAGGCACTCCTATATACACATACACACATATTTGCACGGACACACATGTACACGGACACACACGCAAACACACACACTCACCCTTACAAATACACACACTCCCACACTCACACATGCATCCTCTCAGAGACTTTGACCACTCTACACTCACGCACACACATATACACTCACTCTCACAGACACTCACAACCCCCCACCCCAGACACACACAGTCCTACAGACACACACACTCCCACACTCACACATGCACCCCCTCACAGATGTAAGACACTCTGCATTCACATACACACACATCTTCACACTCTCTCACTCACAATCCCTCAACCCTGACAGACACACACACATATACACACACACACACACACACACACACACACATATACACACACACACACACACACAAAGACCCACATGCACACATATACACATACACATACGTTTGTGGGATGAATTTGGATTTGCAGAGTTACATTGTACTTTGCTCAAAAACGGAATGAATTCATGTAAAACTCTGTTATCTCACTTTTTAGTTTACAATCAGTCTAAACATTATGGCAAAGACAGAGAACACAGGGGGGCAAATACCTTCAGCATATTGTCTAGCTAACACCCATTGTTACAGTTAACCAGAGAATGCAACTTTTTTTAAAAAAGTTTTGTGATTTACACATGAAAGAAGTGAAACTATCATAGTATTCTAACAGATGAAAGCCTTAACAAACAATTAAGGTATTATTCAAGTATAATTTCAGTTACATCACACTGCAAACTTTTGTGTCTGACAATTGTGTCCTCCACAACCACCTGATGAAGGAGCGGCGCTCTGAAAGCTAGTGAGCTTCCAATTAAACCTGTTGGATTATAACCTGGTGTTGTGTGTTTTTTAACTTTGTTCCTTCTTCAGTCACTGCTTGCCATCTTTCTGAGAAATAAACAGATACTACATTGTTATTAATGGGCTGTGTAAAATGTTGCTGCACTAACAACACCAGTAGTGTCTGTGTTGTGAGATCATATTGAGGTTAATATGAGCCTAACTCTGTGTTAGTGAACCACAGTCTTTTATTAACTATTTACACTATAGAGGTAAGTGGACAGGAAGAGCATTTTTGGAACCATGTTAACACCAAGTTTATGTCAACATCAACAGGGACAGCTGATGACATATACTATTCATCAGCAAAAGAGGACTTAACCATAATCTTACACCATGCACAAATGGCTGAAAGTAACATGTTGGACACTCAGCTCAGTGACATTCTTCACTTTTTCCACATGCCTTTTGCCCTCTCTTGGATTTGCATTTGGGGACAGATCCATTGAATCCCGACAGCATGGAAACAAGCCCTTCAAGTCCACACTGACCCTCTGAAGAGTATCCCACCCAAACCCATTCCACTACATTTACCCCTAACCCACACATCCCTGAACACAATGGGAAATTTAGCATGGCCAATCCACCATACCCCGCACATCTTCGGATTGTGGGAGGAAACCGGAGCATCCGGAGGAAGCCCACGCAGACAATGTGCAATATCCACACAGTCAGTCGCCGAGGGTGGGATTGAACTCAGGTCCCTGGCGCTGCGAGGCAACACTACTAACCACTGAGCCACCATATACATGCCCAACTTCTAGTAATGATTGAATTCCAAAAGATCCTGAAGACAAAGTATGCCACAATTAATGCACATTGATTTTCACCGTTCATTTCTGCTTTTCTTCCTCATGAGTGCAGATGAGATTCTGTATAGAACTATTTATTTATGAACATAAATAACAATTTACAAACGTACTGTTATAGCTTTTAAAATTTTTGTTAATGTCCTTGGCTTTTCTTGAAATTTCACAGGTATCCTTTCAAATACAAACTTGTTAGGAAAGATTTTTGGAACTTGAATGTGAGACTTTTAAAAATTGAAATGGAGATGTATGCTGCTACTGTGTTCCGGTTTGTTAGGATTGTGAATCAGCAATAAAAGATAAAGTTAGGCCTAATGCTTGGATCTTTTTTCATATAACCATGATCAGCACATGAATCTGGCTCAAGCAGTGAAGGTAAAAGCCCCTTGAAGCTTTTATGGAATAATTGTCTTGATAAGTTTGTTCTGGATGGATTAGACCTGCCTCATACATATTAATCTCTGATCTTGTAGAACAATTCACTCTAAGATTGTTTGTTGACCCTTGCAGCTCTGCTCAGGTCAGCTCCCTTTCATTTGATGTGTGACATTATGTTGACCCTGCCTGTTATCTCCTCCCATATACTTTCAAGCTGTTTAAAGTCTTGTTAGCTCACGACCAAGGAGCTCATCAGCATTATTACAGGCACGTCCTGATTGGTTCATTGGTATATATGCAATGTCCTGCACCTCAACTTGTGATTGTGGAAAGAATCCCGCACTCAAAATTCATTCCAAAAATCTGTATGACCAAAGCATTATTCTATATAAACAGATCTTAAGGCTAGGATTCAGCAGAGCCAAACCACCTAACCTGCACCTCTTTGGACTGTAGGAGGAAACACAGGGAGGATGTGCAAACTCCACACAGAAGTCACCTGAGGCTAGGTCCCTGGCACTATAAGGAAGCAGTGCTAACGACTATGCCAGCCCTATCTGTGAATATACTTAATTCTCAGTATAATGTCATTTATCCCACCCAGACCCAAGTGATGCAATATCTCCTTATTGAAATACTGCAAAAACAGACAAAAAGTAAACCCTGGAAATAACATAAGATCTGGACCTGCACTGATAGGTTGGATCTCTCTACTGAACAAATCAGGGATGGCTTTATCAAACCTTTTTAGCTCTGGCATTTTAGGTTGGATTTTAACGTTAGACATGCTGTGAGTGGGGCTAGAGTGAGGGAGGTGCTAATGGTGTGGGTTTTTTAATGCAGTAATTTCACCAAAGCCCAATTTCTGGGTTTCCCATCCAATTAACACGAGACAGCAGCATAATAAGTATGTGAAATGATTGACAATTTAGAGTTACAACCTAAATATCTAAATTTGAGCAGTTTGATTTGGGGGACAGAGAATAAGATGTGTTGCAATGGAAACAGAACAGTCAAAGGCTTACCCAGTTCACTATTAATTTCCTGAGTGGAGGCTACGAGTGCTGGAAGGAGAGACTGTTCCCTCCCATTTAGAGGGAGAAGTGTCACACTCCTGGATCCAATGCATGATGCACCTCTGTAACCTAAACTGTGGAGGAAAGGGGAGTGATGGCACATTCTGATGGGCACACCCTACATTCTGATGTTAAAAATCACACAACACCAGGTTATAGTCCAACAGGTATTAGTGTGCTTCCAATTAAACCTGTTGGACTATAACCTGGTGTTGTGTGATTTTTAACTTTGTACACCCCACTCCAACACCGGCATCTCCGAGTCATGACTACATTCTGATGGGCACATTCTCCAAAGCCCCTCATTCTGCTTTCTCAAACTTGCAAATGCACATGTTTGTTCCACATAGGTGGAGGGAAGGCAGTTCCAAGAATTTGACCCAGTGACAATGAAGGAATGGTGATATATTTCCATCTCTGGATTGTGTATGACTTGAGGGGAACTTGCAGGTAGTGGTTATCCCTTGTATGTGCTGTCCTTGTTCTTCTGGGTGCTAGAGATTGAGGGTTTGAAAGATGCTGTCCAAGGAATCTTGGTGGGCTACTGCAGTACATCTTGGAGATGGCACATACTACTATAACTCCGTGCTAGTACTGATGGGATTGGTGCCAGCATTCATATGGCTACATTGCTACATATTGTTAATCAGAGGGATTTAGGGTCCTGCTTCCAAATTACCAAAGTTAACACTTGGGCACAGCATATAATTAGATATGTAAATGATCTGTAGGCCTTCATTGCAAGAGGGTTGGAGTATAAGAGCAAAGAAAACTTGCTCTAGTTATTTCGCGTTTTGGTGTGAGTACATCTGGAATATTGTGTAAATTTTGATTTTCATCAAAGGAACTAACTACTCTCCAAAGAGGGAGTGTGAGAAAGGTTCAGGAAATTGTTTCTTGGGATGGCAGGACTTTCCTGTGTGCAGAGACTAAGCAGGATGAGGAGGTGCCGGTGTTGAACAGGGGTGGACAAAGTTAAAAATCTCACAACACCAGGTTATAGTTTAACAGGTTTATTTGGAAGTACTAGCTTTTGGAGTGCTGCTTATTCATCAGGTAGTTAGTGGGGCAGGATCATAGGACACAGAATTTATAGCAAATGATCATAGTGTTATACAACTGATGCGATACATTGAATAAATTAAGCAGAGCAGAACTATATTCTCTAGACTTTAAAGAATTACATTTAATTAAACAAATCTCATTGAGATGTATGAAATCATAATGGGCTTGATAGTTAAATGCAGTTCCTTGGCTGGAATGATAGAAAAAAGGCTGACAGATTCAGACAAAAGAATTTGGGACTGAGATGAGGAGAAATATCTTCAATCAGAGTGTTGCAAATCTCTGTAATTCTCTACCTTGAAATATATGGATCCTCAGTTCGTTGACCCTGTATAAAACTGGGATTTTAATAAATTTATTTATGGGGAAATATTGGACAGGCAGGACATGTGTCCATTGGAGTTTAGAAGAATGAGAGATGATCTTACTGAAACATAACTTCCTGAGATGATCTGAGGGACTTCACAGGCTGGATGTTTAAAGGATGTTTTTGCTTGTTGAGGAGGTTAGAACTAGGGGACACAGTTTTAAAACTAAGGGTCTCCCATTTAAGACAGAAATGAAGAGAAATGTTTTCTTGCAGAGGCCCAAAAGTTTTCAGAAGAGATTAGTGGAAGCAGGTCATTGAGAGAGTCTACATTGAGTAGATAAATCCTGACTGAGAGTGTCAAAGGTTATTAGGAGAAAGCGGGATTGTGGAGTTGGGGCCACAATTAGATCAGCCATGATCTTACTGAATAGTGGAGCAAGTTTGGTCTAGTCCTGCTCCTAATTCATATGTTCATACTTTTGGGCAGTAAGGAAATCAAGGGTTATGACATGGGTGGTAGTGTGGCAGTGATGCAAGTATTCAGCCATGATCATATTAATTGCAGTGTAAGGCCTAGTCTTGCTCCTTTTCTTTTATATTTCACTTGCAATATTTTAGAAATGTTAGAATTGAATGCTTTCTCAAAAGCACAACACACTTTACTATAGCATCTGACTTAAAGTACAACTTATGGCAATCAATCAATCAAAGCAACATTTACATGAGAAAAATATAAGGTTGCAATAAAAATGAATGGAGATTGGAAATGTCTGAAGAAACGCCAACCCCCAACCCCCGTACCCCAGCCCCCTCCACCGCACCCCCCCCCCCCCCCCCCCACCCCCCCGCCCCCGCACCATACCCTGCCCCCCTACACACACACATGTGCAAGTCTACAATCATTTATTTAGGAAGCTGCTTTTGTAACTATTAAGGCAGTTGAAAACAATCTGCTCTGTAACTAGAGATAAGATGTTAAGTCATGTTATAGCCTTTCCAGGAATTTGACTGGACTTACACTTGTCCACTATTCAATCTCATGAGCATCAGTATAATTCTTGGGTGAGGAGGAGTCAAATACTGCTTTGTATAAGAAGGACCTAACATTTCAAGAAACTTTATTTTATTAGTGTTGTAGAAATAGCACATTTGAATTTATTCAAAAATAACCATCATTAAGTTCATTTACACATGTTGTACCATTTTAAAGATCTTAAATTTACAGATTGAGACAATAAAATTATACACCAGAAACTATCGGCAACCTTATCTCTTTAAGTTATAGATTCAGAGTGCACTTCTCTACAAGCATGTAAATTTGTTTTTTTTTGAGAGTAAAAACATGAACAAAGATGATTTTGTTTTGTTTCCTGATGTGATTTGGCAGGTGGTACTCTTTGATATGAGAGTGAATCATTTCAATTCAGCAGAGCCCATATTTTAACCTTACAAGGGTTAGCTGATATTAGATGTGGTGACAATACCGCACTGTCCTCAAGTTGGAAACAGAAAAAGTGATCAGAATCTCAACCTTTAATTACAATTCAGTATGGCCTGCAGGAAAGTCAGGTCAGCTTATTGATTGACTTGTTATGAGCTGGATGCCAGTGCATAAGTGCTTGCAAAGACCTAACATTGACCCTCTCTGATTTTCTGGTTTCATTGTGATTGATGTAACATCAGTGAACGCCCAGCCCTTTGGGTTGACTTTTAGGGGGCATAGGCAGGTGGGAGGTAGGAGGTAAGAAGATGGAAAAGATTTGTAAACACCAAAGGACTACTTAAAAGTTGAGTCCACTTCAAGACTATGCCGCTATGGGCACAAAATTGTTTGTTGCTTTCACAAAGCCATCTCCACTTTAAAATCAATGTCACTATTTTTGTCTGAGTAAAAAAGAACAAAAATGCAGAGGAGGCAGTGAAATGCTTGAGTTTATGCTGGTCAAGTGTTGGGAGTGATGCACTGGGTGAGTTATGAGAAGAGAATGGCAGTAATTGCCATTCTAGGACACTTTCCCATAGTGCAACATTGCAACTTGGCTAGAAGGAGGTGATAGTGCCCAGCTTGAGGGTGTAGTTATCAGTTACTGTCCATGGTAGTACCACCCACAGTCCCAGGTACTGGGCAAGGAATCGGTGTCCTTGGAACAGGTGGATCAGCTCTGATAATGATGTCTTTGAGATTTGGACCATTTAGATGCAGAGTTGTTCTCACCAATTGACAGAAGTATGAGTATAATGTACATTGGGTGCAACTTGCCGGAAATGCAGAACATGGCTCACACGCTGTAGCTCTGCCGCAGCATACTGAGAAGGTGATTACGTTAAGGCATCCTATTGTGGCCAAAACATGAAGACTATAAAATAATGAGTGTCAAAATATTTAGCACATGATATTCCAAGTGAATAAATGCTGAAGAAAGCACAGCAAAGCCAACATTAATGTATGACAGTCTTTCTGCTAATGATCTCTTTAAATGCATGTTCATATTGAACACAATCCCTAGTAACTGTGGTGCTTATTTTAAGTAAACAGGTTTATGCCTCAGCACCATCCCATACAAACCCTGGGGGATTGGCTGGAAGTTTAAAATGATGCTGTTGTGGTTTCATCGGCATATTGCACTTGAGAACCTGGCAAGTACTTTCAGTGCCACTTGAAATCCTGACTGGAAAATTAAGTAGGGTTTAAATAGACGATGCTTCAGTTTATCCAGCCTTCAGACATTTTTATCCATCTATTAGTTCAAATTATTTGAAAATCCACTCTGATTTAGGTGTAGATTGATTGAGGACAAGATTCAATTGTCTGTAATGATTTTCACAATTGAATAGTCCAGTTCCCACCATTTTACAGACCAAGTTTTTTTTTGAAAAAGGTCATTCTGAGATAACAGACTGTTATTTGTGTCTCTAGGACTGTACCCAACTCGAGTTAACTTAAATTTCTGCTGTAAGTATTTAATGAAGTGGAGGAAAATTGGACGTTCAGCAGGAAAGAAAATGGGCCAAAGAGAAATAGAGTTCGAAGAAGTCTTTTGAAAACCGAGAATGCAATCCCGTTGCATTTAGGATTTAGGGAGTGAGTCAGGAGTGAACTGACCAAAGGACTAGCCACTGTTGGTGCAGTGGAGGATGGAAAGACCAATAAATGCATTTATGCAGCATCTCATCAATTAATTTAAAGTGCAGTCCATTTGGCATCTGCAGGCACTGATTGTTGAAGTGTTGCATGCTAGTCCACTGATGATGTTACCGTTTTCTTCTGTTATTGGCTAGTGGCTTCCAGATGTGATAATCAATACCTAGGACCTTGCTGTCATGCTTGCAAGCGTCCTCGAACTGGGGATTTATAATCTATTAAGATTGAAAACATATTGCATCCCAATGAGGTAACTCCTCTACCCTGAGGATGCTGCACTCGCCCATACGGGAACTCAGCCACAAAAACTCATGGACTGTCTTTCCCATGCCTGTAACTTATTCTTCCAGATTATAAGAATCAAGAGAGCCATGATCATGGGAAAAGGTGTTACGTCTCACTGCATAGCTAAATGCAATTTTCCTTCATTATCAGCCTACATATGTACTGAAGTTCTGGAGTGAAGATCAAACCTATAGATTTTTGACTTGAAGAGTAATGCCAATAAGCCAATCTGACACAAATATAATTTACTATGCAGAGTGAGCTATGTAGTTTAGCAAAGACAGGAAAGATGAGAGTACAGGTCTAGAGGCACTTGAATGCAAAACAGCTAACCAGTTAAATAGTGTCATTTCAAGCCCAGGTACACAAAAGCTGAGCAAATTCATACATTTGGGATTCAATAGTTCATGTTACATTAAATGATATTTGTCTAAATTCAGCATAGTGCTCTGTATAAACTAGTTTTGTATTAAGGTGGGCTGAGGAGATGGACAGTTGTTCCTATTCAAGCCTTAGATTTGCGCAATCTATTGTCAGTAAATCTAACACCCAGTAGCCAGTCAGTCACTGGCACTTTTCAGGACTCTAGGATTCCTATCAAACAACTCATCCATTTCTCATTACAACAAGTTACTACTTAAAATGGTGCCTGTTTATATTATAACCATACTCATTAATTGTGCGACAGAAATTTATATTTTTCCAGTCATAAATATGCTTAATTCTAACATCACAAACGTCAGAATTATGTCATCCATCTCTGGTTTTGAAATATGAATGTTCCTTTATTCAATTATTTTCTACTTTAATTTCTCTCTCCGCCCCACCCCCACCTCCCCACCGCTTAATTTGTTTCCCATTGCCACACCTCTCTTGACTATGCTTTGTTATTGTACTATAGATGGCCTATAGATTTCCTGAAGAAGGGCTTATGCCCGAAACATCGATTCTCCTGTTCCCTGGATGCTGCCTGACCTGCTGCGCTTTTCCAGCAACACATTTTCAGCTCTGATCTCCAGCATCTGCAGACCTCACTTTCTCCTACTATAGATGGCAGCCTTTTCTTAACACTAGTGATGGGAATGGGACTTTTAAGGACTCCCACAGAGAGAAAGAAAACTGGTGTGTTGAAAATACAATGTCATGGAGCTATTCAGTAGAAGGAAGTAAGAGTGCAGGAGACATTTGGGAAATCACCTGGCTTCCCAAATGGCCCACCAACCCATTTCCCTATACCTCACTTCAGTAACTCTTCATTATATCTCAGTCTAGATCGTGAGTATTGTCCATTCAGTTAGGAGATGTTTTGAACAATTTCAGCAATTATCTACCATGTTTCACATTCTGAAGGCAATTACTCTTCTGATGGCAATTTTCCTAATGACCATTCATAAACTATAAGCATAGATAATAAATATCAGTTGGATTTATGGCTAATAGGGCATCAGAGATGAGCCCTAAGTTTCCCCCACTCAGACACCATTTACAACCATGTACTTTCCAGCTGCACATGGGAGCAAGGATCCTGATGAATGTTGCCCTTCCACCAGCCCAGGTAACATCTCTAATTGTAACCTATTATAGACAACCGCCTGATGAAGGAACAGCGCTCCGAAAGCTAGTGCTACCAATTAAACCTGTTGGACTATAATCTGGTGTTGTGTGATTTTTAACTTTGTACATCCCAGTCCAATGCCGGTATCTCCAAATCATAATAATAATCTAGGCCGAGATGAGCTAAATTTCCAGTACTTTCCTGGTCTGTATGATATAGTATCACGTCAACTATGCATTGATCAACTCGGCATTCAGAACACAACATCTCTTTCTTATCATTATTTAGTGCTTTATTGCACTTGCTGGTATTTCTACAACCAAACCATGCCAGTGATCTACAAACACGGAAGAGAAAAAGCTTCATTTCAATTGCTGGGTTTAGTCATTAATGCTGAGGGGCAAAGATATGTGAGAAAACCATTGTTATGTCAGATTGTGAAATAATGCTTTGCTTATCAGTTGAATTCTGGTGTCTGAAAGGATACGATTGTAATAAATAAGCACTCTTTCCCCTCCCCTTCTCTGGCACTTAAATGTGTCTGTTGCTAGTCAGATCTTTTGCATTTCAAACACCTGTCATTTCCTGTGAAAGGTCAAGGAAAGGTGATGTACTTGCAACTAAAATCAACACTACTTGCATCTTTGTCTAATCTGAATACAATCAGTCAAAAAGAATTTGAATCTCTTGCAAACAATTTTCAAATGTCTCTGATACAATAAGCCATGTTCTAAATGGAACCGTACAGTAAAATGCCATTAATACTGATCAATGTTATATTTTTCTTCTTAGACCAGTAGATACAGAACAGATGTCACAGCGAGCAATACCCCAAAACCATCACAAGCTGCAAATTGCACACTGCCCACAGGAAGCATTTTTGTGTGTCACAGTTGTATGCATATTTAGAACCCCAACTCATTAAAAATTTTAGCTTGGCAGATGGTACCATCTGTTCTGTCAGAATCTCAAAAGAATCTGTGCAGCAAATTGACTGCAGGTTTTCCTGAGCTCCTCTTAAAAACCAACTTAAAACTCAATTAAGTTTTAAATTGGCAGGATATCAAATCTAAAAGGTGTAAGTAGAATTCCTTTAGGCAATGTTGCACCACTTAAAATGTTCAGAATTGAGATCCATATACAGTATTGGTTATGCATCACTACCCGGGCTGTGGAACGAGGTTAAAGTTTTGAAATTTCCTGCGTTTCAGAAGATGTTGGAATTAGTTTCATTTGTTTCCCACCACAGTTCCCTTTGTTACTGGCAATGGATTTTCATTGTAAATACCAATAGCTTATGCTCTCTTTCAGGAGGCACTGGTTGGTGACTTCTACTGACGTTGCTACTACCAGACACTTACATAATGCATGTGTCCCTTGATAATCCTTGACTGAATATTACTGCTGACTGATATGGAACGATACAAACTTCTAAATATACTAAGATAATGTCTCCATGACTTGATTCAATTATTCTCACCCTCTAACCCAGCTTCACCTGAAGGCTGTACTTGATCATGTCTCCACTTATGCACCAGCATTGGAAATCCACCGTATTTTTCATGTTAAAGGTATTTGTTACAAATCACTATTGATTAATTTTACATCATCAGAAAGCAATAATTAAATGAATATTGAATTAACGCATTATTAGAAATGTTGATTCTGCCATGATATTCTCATTAGTTTAACAGTGCATGTTATTCCTAAAAGTCATTTCCACATTTTATGTTTAGATGTCTGTCCATACTTCCTAATACCTAATCATCCAATAGCAGAACTTGAAGATATAACAGCAATGTTTCATAATCTCAACTGTATATCTTGGGGGTGAAATTCAATTTGGAATGGGGGTGATGTTCTGTCTTACATTTGCACAGTTTTCCTTTCTACTCACTTCAATGCATGCACCAGGAAATAGAAAACTGTAATTTTTTTTAAAAATTGGTGTGATTTGTTAAGTCCTGAGAAGTGACAAGTTGCAGAGACATAGTTGCTGATACTGAAGAGTATAGCATCCATGTGCAGTGACCAAACCCATTCATACAGCTTCAAATACATCCAAACAGGAGGTTGTGTGGCTTGAGGGGAACTTGCAGGTGATGATGTTTCCTTGTATCTGTTGCCCTTTCCTTCCAGGTGGTAGTGACTGGGGTTTGGAAGGTGCTGTTGGAGGAGCCTTGGTAAGTCACTACAATGCATTGTGTTAATGATTTATGTAGACATGGAGGGTGGAGAATTGATGGAGCTGTATGTATTCAGGCATATGGAGAGTATGCTATGGTTAGGGGCTTGTACTTTGTAGATGATTATCAGGCCTTGGGAAGTGAGGAGATGAGTTATATATATAAAAACATATTTTAATAAATTTAACAAAGTGTCCATTTCATGTTTTCCTCCATCTACATTCAGCATGTCTTGTGTGTATTTTGATAATCTAAATATTATTATGTATCTGGTTCATGGATCAACCATTTCTCCACTCCTTAGGCTGTGACGGAATATGGATGAAACATTGGAGACAAGGCATTGTAGGAGATGACAATGCCAACTGCATCTAAGATAATGAGAATGATGGGGAGTAGTCTGTCATGGTAAGAGTCACAAAGGGTGCAATTTATGGCTTTGATCATTGTCCTTTCATGAGTAGCTTTAGAAACCTGAGAGATGACATTCATAGAATTACACATTGTAGCATTGAAGGTGGCTATTGAGTCTATTCTGGCTATCTGTAGAGAAACCAGTCAGTCTCATTGCCCACTTCTATGCTCCATAACCCCCTAAGAACTGTAAGTTTATTTCACTGAAGTGTCTAACTGCTTTCCTTTACAAATCATTTGTTGCTTATACTTTCACTACTCTCTTAGGTAGCAAGTCTCAAGTCAGTTTCATTTGCTGCATAAAACAATTATTTCTTCAGTCTCTCTTGCCCAAAACTTTAAATCGGTGTCCCCTAATCTTTGGACCATCAGGTAATGGATAGAGCTTTTTTGCCTATCTTATCTAAAATATCAAAATTTTGTAAATCTCTATCAAATTTCCTCTCAATCTCCTTTGCTCCAAGAACAAATTTCCACCTTCTCCAATCCAACCTTATATTAAAATCCCTGGCTCCTGAAACCATTCTGGTGAACTTCTTCTGCACTCTCTCTAGCAGGCTCACATCCTTCCGAAAGTCTGGTTACCTGACAGGCAATACTGTAGCTGTGGACACACCAGAGCTTGTACTCAATACTTCAATTTATAGAGATCAAGATCCCATATGTTTTGCGAAATAACATCGCCATATGTCCTCCTTCCTTCAATGATATATGCAGATGCATCCTCAGAAGCTTCTGTACCTAGCCATGCTGGCAAACTCTGCCATTAAATTTATATCGTCAATCACCATCCCTTCTGCCAAAATGCATCACCTCATGCTTCTTTATATTGAATTCCATCTGACACTTGTCTGCCTCGACTGCTGACCTACCCATGCCTTGTTGCAGTCAATTGGAATAGTCCTCAAAGTTTACCACACCTCTAAATTTGGTATCATTAGCAAATGTCAACATTTTATTTTGTACTCCCGCATCCAATTGAAGTTACACATTCAAGCATAGTGTTACAGAGAGGATGGCCAAGGACTTGAGGATAATTACAAATTGCTGTACTGATTTTGGTTATATAGGTCAGAAATAACTTCTCCCATTTCAGTCTGGAAGAAGTGAGCTGAATTTGATATGTCTAGATTTCCAAGAAATCCAATTAAAATCTAAATATTTGACCAAAGAAAAGACATTTGTGTAAATTTGGCAAGCTTCATTCCAGTTATTGTGTTTCAATAGTTCATAGTTCTGAAGGCTGTTTCTTGGTAAACTTGGTTGTCCCAAACATAAAAAAGAGGATTTATCTGTTCAGCTTTAGAAAATGTAAAGTAGTACTGAATAGTAGGATCTGGCGTACGGTGTGTTAAGTTTCATTTGTAGAGGGATTGAATTCCGGAGCCGCAGTGTCGTGCTGCAGTTCTGGTCCACTTATTTCGTTCTGCACTAAATTGTTCTATGTTCTATCTTCTATGTTCAAATTATGTACAGATTGTGTCATATAGAAGTTGGAACAGGTGTATTTCTTTTGAATTTGTTCACAGGATGCGTACATCACTGGCTAGGCCAGCATTTGTTGTCCTTCATTAATTACCCTAAGAGGGCAGTTAAAGGTCAACTACATTACAATGGATCTGGAGTCGCATTTAAGGAAAACGTTTCCTAAAAGAAATTAGTTAATCAGTTGTGTTTTTTTGCCTCTTAATTCCAGATTTTTAAACTGAATTTAAATCCCACCATTTGCCATGGCAGGATTCAAACCCAAATCCCCAGTATATTACCTGGGTGTCTGGATTAGTAATCTAGTGATGATACCATCGCCTCTCCATTCATGAATGTAAATATTTAAGAAGTCAACAGGATTAATTTGTGAATATTGAATTGGCAGTTTTGAAACAAGAAGTACTTTAGGATCCAGTTGCTGCTCGTGACACCTGCATATATACCAGTGAACAATAATAAATAAGACTTCACAGTCCACTTGTTTCCTCTCACTACATCTTTTCTTTTACCATTAGTTACTTTCCCTTCATTTTACTTACAGTCTGTTGGGCAGCCATTTTATTGGATTTCAAATGTGAAGCTGTACAAAATACATATTCAGACATTTTTAAATTCATATGTACTGCTGTTTGTTTGGAGCACTGTTGTTGGTCTGGAATCACATGTAGGCCAGAGCAGGTAAGGATGGCAGTTTCCTTCCTTCAAGGACATTAGTGAACCAGATGGATTTTTCCGCAACAATTAACAGTGGATTTGTCATCAACATTAGACTTTTAGATCCAGATTTTTATTGAATTCAAATTCCACCATCTGGATTCAAATCTGGGTCCCCAGACCATTACCTGGGCCTCTTGATTAGTGGTCGAGAGTGTGGTGCTGGAAAAGCACAGCAGGTCAGGCAGCATCCAAGCAGCAGGAAAATTGACATTTCAGGCAAAAGCCCTTCATCAGGAATTGTACAGGATTCAATTTCAAAACTTGCAGATGATGTGATAGGAAATATTACGAATAGTGAGGATATAACAATATAGAAGCCGAAAGATCAAAACTAGGTTTGTGGATGAAGTGATTAATTTTCACTGGATAGACAGCATAATGTAAAGAGTAGAATGCTAAAAGAAGTACTAGATCAGAAGGACATGGCTGTATGTTTGTATAAGTCATGTAGGTGTCAGGATAAGTTAAGAAAACAGTTAGTAAATCCTATATCCTATACATTGGAATAGAGTACAAACATTGTTAGCCATCCTCCAATTCAAAGATGACATTGGGATGTGGACATTGCTGGCTGGCCAGCATTTATTGCCTACCACTAGTTGCCCTGAAAAAGGTGGCGCTGAGTTGCCTCCTTGAATCCCCGCAGCTCATGTGCTGTAGGTAGACCCACAATGCTGTTAGGTTGGGAATTCCAGGATTTTGACCCATTGACAGTGAAGGAACAATGATATATTTCCAAATCAGGATGGTGATTGGCTTGGAGAAAACGTACAGGTGGTGGTGTTTCTACCCGAGGATCCGAGGACAAAACCTTAGAGTGAAGGGACAGCCCTTGAGAATTGAGAACAGAGGAATTTCTTCAACCAGAGAGTAGTGAATCTGTGGAACTCTTTGCTGCACTCTTTGTGGAAGCCAAGTCACTGAGTCTTATTAAGACAAAGAGAGATAAGTGTTGATTGTTAAGGGGATCAAAGGTTAAAGGGAGATGGCAGAAGAATAGGGTAAGAAACATATTAGTCATGATCAAATGGCTGGGCAGGCTCGATGGGCCAAATGGCCTAATTCTGCTCCTAAGTTTTATGGTCTTACAGAGTTGCCCTTGAATGGGGCAGGACAGACATTTAGGGCCAAATGGCCTCATTCCTTTCTGAAAATAGTCTGTGACTCATTCATTGAAAAACAGAACAGACTGAGGCTGTTCCTTCGAGAAAGAAGCTACCTGAAGGAGCCCTGAGAGAGGTCTTCAAGATTTTGTTGAAGATTGATATGTTAGACGGTGAGATGTTTCCACTTGTGGATAACTCGCGCATCTGAGGTTGTAAACATGAGATAATCACAAATAAATCCGATAGGAAATACAGAAGAAACCTCTTTACCCAGACAGCAGTTGGATGTGGTTGAGGCAAATAGTTTGTAATGTATTCAGAGGAAAACAAGAGAAATACATGAGGGAATAGAGAGAGATCCTGAGGGGGTGCAAGAAAAGAAATTTCTGATGAACCTGTTAGTCTCAATTGAATAACTGCCGCTATGCTGAAAAAAATTCTAATGCTTTGTAAATGTAGATCAGCACATTTCTACAGGCACACTTGTAGAGCACACTCGTTAGACCTCTGCTAAGAGTATTGTGTATAGTTGTGAACACCACATTCCAGAAAGGATGCCATACATTGAACAGAGAGTGCAGAGGTGATTTACAAGAATGGTTTCAGGTGGGATTGGAGAGTTTGGGCTATTGGGAGAGGCTGAGTAGGCTGGGGTTTTTTTCCCTGGAATGTAGGAGTCTGAGGTGAAGTTTAAAGAAGTTTATAAAATTATGAGGAGCATGGATAGAATGAATAGTCAACGTCTTTTCTCTGGAGTGGGGGAGTCCATATCGAGAGGACATAGGTTTAAGGTGAGAAGGGAAAGATTAAAAGGGATCTGAAGGGTAATTTTTTGATGCAGAGGGTGGTGTGTGCATGGAATGAGCTGCCAGAGGAAGTGGTGGAGGCTGGTATAATTAGAACATTTAAAAGGCATCTGGATAAGTATATGAAAAGGAAGGGTTTAAAGGGATATGGGCCAAATGCTGGAAAATAGGACGAGATCAGTTTTGGATATCAGGTCAGCACAGATGAGTTGGACCGAAGGCTCTGCGTCCGTGCTGTATAACTCTATGAATCAATGAGTCGTAACCTTAACTATTTTTTTCCTTGTCAAAGGACATGGAGAGTAAAGGGAACGCCAAAACAAAAGGTGCAGTCTGAATAGAGGGCAGAATAGACAATGTGCCTGCACTATCAGTGTATTTAAAACTGGATTCCAAATACAGTTTAAACAAAACTCTAATCCTTGGACTGGTGGTCCTAACAGACCAGGAAGTTGAAATGGTTTTGTATTAAATGTTGCTTTAAGCTGAAGTCTTTAATGATGATAATTACAATATTTGTTGTTAGTTTCTGAATCAAAAACCTGGGTTCCCATTTGATATCCAAATTAACCTGCAAATGGCTAAGAGTCTGCACAAAGAGCTATACAGACAGATCAATTAATACAAACACTACTAAACAGATCTACAACCTGATTACCATGTTATTCCCACTTTGGTGATTCCTTTTTCTGATGTGATTCTCTTTGATCTGCTTGTTTGTTTAGATCACCAAAGAATAAGAAAAGACTACAAGGAATGGGCAGTCTAATTTAAAGAGACCTGGGGGGAATAGGAAGACATCAAGGTGGCTGAAAGGCTTTATGTAATTGAGCTAACTTTAGATTTCTTTCAGTGCCCAGACTATCTTTGTTACACTGTTAGATATGGGAGAAACATAGAATGGTTTGTTTCATTGTTTGGAGCAGGTGAGAGGTCCTTGTCCTATTAATCAGCATTCTTCCAAGCACCCATTCAGATTAATTTTGAGGTGCTTTTTTTGTCACATTACTTATACACTCAAAGTTGCACCTCTGTGAACAAAGTAAGGAGTTAGGCTAATCAGTGGCTAAAAACAAAAGCTGGAGCCTTGCATTTGGATGTAAAATGTCACAGTGGCAGGAATACAATGAGGTGAAAACAACAGTATTAGGAAGAAACTGCCTGAGAAAGAGACAGAGGTCACCAAATAAATACTTAAAAATTACAGATTTTCACAGACAAATTAAGGCACAGCATGAGTGACAAAGGTCACAGGAGGGTCACAAAATCCAACAACAAAAATGCATTGCCATTTTGTTCAGGAGAAGTTGGACAATGAAATGGACTATCCAAATTTTAAATACAGAAACCATTCAAGACCCAGCCGATCGGTTTTCAAACTGAGAACTAACTACATCTTGTTATGCTTTACACATCATTCGAGTTCTACCGATTAGTACAACTCACACACAAGTTAAAACCAAGAGCAAAAAAAAGCAATTTGCTTTAATATTAACTGTAATGCTCCAGTTATACTGAGACCCAGAAGTTTATCTTAATTGTTCTCAGAATGTAGCAACACTGGCTAAACTACGTTATTGCTAATCCCTGGTTGCCCAAAGAAATTTATTCCATATGAATAATAAGCAGATTAATGGAGATGCCACAATTGCAATAGATAATCTCAATTTAAGGAGGAGATTGACAAATTTTGAATACAGTTTCACTGTATTCTAACAGATGAAAGGCTTAACAGACAATCAATTTTTCAATGTATAATTTCAGTTACATCACACTGCAAATTTTTGCTATAAATTCTGTGTTACGATCGAGCCCTCCACAATCACCTGATGAAAGAGCGTCGCTCCGAAAGCTAGTGTGCTTCCAATTAAACCTGTTGGACTATAACCTGGTGTTGTGTGATTTTTAACTTTGTACACCCCAGTCCAAAACCGGCATCTCCAAATAATGTTAAATGTGTTATTTTGCAAATGTTACAACTGTCTACTGTTGTGCAATGCAATATCTAAATAAAATCACATCCACTCTGCATATGGCACTTTTTTAATTTGGATAAATGCAAGATTTGCAATTTGGTAAAATGGGCATGGGCAGGACTTCTACAGTTAATGGTATGGCCCTGGGTAGTGTTGTTAAACAGAGAGACCGAGAGGTTCAGGAAAATAGCTCTTTGAAATTTGTGTCTCAGGTAGACAGGGTGGTTAAGAAGCGTTTGGCACGCTTGCCTTCATTGCTCAGACTATTGAGTTGAGATGTCATGTTGAGGTTGTACAGGATATTGGTGAGGCCACGTTTGGAGTACTGTGTCCAATTCTGGTTGCCTTGCTATAGGAAGGATACTAGTAATTTGGTGAGGGTTCAGAAAAGATTTACAAAGATGTTGCTGGGACTGGGGGGCATTTGAATTTGAGTCATAGAGTCATAGAGAAGTACAGCATGGAAACAGACCCTTTGGTCAAACCCGTCTATGCCAACCAGGTATCCCAACCCAATCTAGTCCCACCTACCAGCACCTGGCCCATATCCCTCCATACCCTTCCTATTCATATACCCATCCAAATGCCTCTTAAATGTTGCAATTGTCCCAGCCTCCACCACATCCTCTGGCAGCTCATTCCATACATGTACCACCCTCTGTGTGAAAAAGCTGCCCCTTAGGACTCTTTTAAATCTTTCCCCTCTCACCCTAAACCTATGCCCTCTAGTTCTGGACTCCCCAACCCCAGGGAAAAGATTTTGCCTATTTATCCTATTCATGCCCCTAATAATGTTGTAAACCTCAATAATGTCACCCCTCAGCCTCCAATGCTCCAGGGAAAACAGTCCCAGCCTGTACAGCCTCTCCCTGTAGATCAGATCCTCCAACCCTGGCAACATCCTTGTAAATCTTTTCTGAACCCTTTCAAGTTTCACAACATCTTTCTAATAGGAAGGAGACCAGAACTGCACATAATATTCCAACAGTGGCCTAACCAATGTCCTGTTCAGCCGCAACATGACCTCCCAACTCCTGTACTCAATACTCTGCCCAATAAAGGAAAGCATACCAAACACCTTCTTCACTATCCTATCTACTTGCGACTCCACTTTCAAGGAGCTATGAACCTGCACTCCAAGGTCTCTTTGTTCAGCAACACTCCCTAGGACCTTACCATTAAGTGTATAAGTCCTGCTAAGATTTGCTTTCCCAAAATACAGCACCTCGCATTTATCTGAATTAAACTCCATTTTCCACTTCTCAGCCCATTGGCCCATCTGGTCCAGATCCTGTTGTAATCTGAGGTAACCCTCTTCGCTGTCCACTACACCTCCAATTTTGGTGTCATCTGCAAACTTACTAACTACCTCTTATGCTCGCATCCAAATCATTTATGTAAATTACAAAAAGTAGAGGACCCAGCACCGATCTTTGTGGCACTCCACTGGTCACAGGCCTCCAGTCTGAAAAACAATCCTCCCTCTGTCTTTTACCTTTGAGCCAGTTCTGTAGATTAGATTCCCTGCAGTGTGGAAACAGCCCCTTCGGCCCAACAAGTCCACACTGACTCTCTGAAGAATAACCCACCCCTCCCTCTGACTAATACACCTAGTGCTATGGACAATTTAGCATGACCAATTCACCTGGCCTGCACATCTTTGGAATGTGGGAGGAAAGCCACGCAGACACGGGAAGAATGTGCAAACTCCACACAGACAGTCACCCAAGGTTGGAATTGAACCTGGGTCCCTAGTGCTGTGAGGCAGCAATGTTAACCACTGAGCCACTGTGCCAAAGGCTAGGACATTTTCTCACTGGTTGAAGGGTGACCTTTATACAGGTTTATAAAATCATGAGAAGCATTAATAAGGTGAATAGCAAAGGTATTTTCCTTAGGATAGGGGAATTCAAATCTAGAGGGCATAGTATTTAGGTGAGAGGGGAAGGATTTAAAAGGGACCTGAGGGGCAACTTTTTCACACAGAGGATGGTTCATATGAGAAACGAACTGCCAGAGGAAGCAATAGATGCAGGTACAGTTACAACATTTAAAAGACATTTGGACAGGCACATTAATAGGAAAGGTTTGGAGTGATATGTGCCAAATGCAGGCAACTGGGGCTAGTTGAGTTTGGGAAACTTGGTCGCATGTCCCATTGATGAATTGGATCAAAGGGTCTGTTTCCTTGCTGGAGTCTTGCCTTCCTGGTGCCAGGATCAAGGATGACTCTGAAATGGCACACACAGGACATTCTGAAAGGAGAGGGTGAACAGCCAGCGATCAGTGGTTCATACTGGAACTAAAGACATAGGCAGGAAGGGAGATGAGGTCTGACAAAAGTAGTTTAGGGAGTTAGGCAAAAAGTTTAAAAAACCAGGGTTATAACCTCAGGATTATTTCCCGTGCTGGTGAGTCCAGAAATGGAAAGATAGGACAGTTGATTATTTGGCTAAGAAGCTGGTGTAGTGAGAGGGATTCAGATATCTGGATCACTGGGATCTCTTCCAGTGCAGTTGGGACCCTGTACAAAATGGACAGCTTGAACCTAAACTGGCATGGCACCAATATCCTCACAATGAGCTTTGTTAGTTTAAACAAGTACAGCAAGGGATGTAGGAACCGGAAGCGAGAGAAGGTGGAAGTTAATAGGATGAACAAACATAGCCAGTTTAATACAGGTCACAGCTTACAGGATAGGTCACAACATGTCCTGGCTGCTGTTTAACCTGGGTCTGAGTTTAAACTAGCTTTATCAAAATTCCCAGCATACTTGATTGTAGCTGTTAAGCAGTCTTGTAGCCATTTCTGCTGTTGGCCACCTGACCACACCTATAGACATAGGTACATAAATACTTAAAGATAACACACTTTATCATTGGTTTCCAACATCTTTTATACAAAAGAGATTGAGCTATAAATTTAATAAGAGATAGATCAGGCATGGTAAATTATACAGAAATTCAGCTTTTTGATATTTGCCTTTACAAAGCCATGTTTACTATCAAATATTATTTGAACAGATAGGCAGAAATTAATTCAGGGACCCAGTGCCACTTGTGGCAGGAGATGGAAATATGGGAATGGAAATTAAGCTCTTTGTGGTGTGGCTGAAGGGACTGCAGTGGAGACGTATGTAAAATAAAGAGATAATTGAAAAAAGCAAGAAACTGTACAAGACAATTGTTGGACTGACCTTCTTAACCTGTGCAGAAATTTGAGCAACATTGAGAAGACATGAGCAATGACTGGACACTAATGACATGTGAATGCTGACATAGATATGTGGTTTAGTGAGAAAGGACAAAATCAGGAATCATTACATCAGAGAATCAGTGAAGATTGTGGAAGCATTAATGAAAGTAATCCAGAAGGATTAAAAGGGTATGGTCATGGGATTATTGCAGACAGAGAAAGAAAAAGACGAAAGCAAGAATTGGAGATGAGATTGGAGGATGGAGGAGGAGAGGAATGCCTAAGATCAGGTGGAAAGATCTGGTGTGGAGAATCTTAAACATAATGGAATTGGAAGAGGGATAGATGACTGACAGGAGGAGATGGAGAAAGGAGATCAGTCATCATTGTGGCAAATGCAAGTAAAATGGCAGAAGCTGAAAAAAAAGGATAGAATCAGATTGTAAAAACATTAGTGTTTCAAGTAATATAATCATTATACAACAAATGCCCAAATGGACCAGGTTTTCACAGATTTTTATCTGATCATTTAGACCTGCCTAATCACTAATATTTTTCAGTATGATTAACGATATAAATGAAATCTGCATAATTTTATTTATTTAATATAATTATAATAATAATTTTTATGTATGTTTTTATTGGAAAATGTTTTACTCTTTTACAAAAGAAATTATAAAAATACAAATGATACAGAAGAATAGAGATAGTACAACATTATTATATTACAATAATATTAGCAATAAACTACCTACTAATCTACAGGATACAATTGTCTCTTATCTACTTAAATTAAAATCAAATTAAATGAAGTGAAATTGAATTAAATTACAATTAAATGAAATTACATTACATTATATTACTCCACTCAGCGCACCCTCACTGAAGCTCTCGTCCATGGGAGCAACAGTTATTATACCTGTATGTACTAAGCCTCCTCCCCTCAGGGTCGCCGGACTGCCAAATCTGGCTCCCATGACTATACAAAGGCCCTAATCAGTATCACCAATAAGTCCGTATCTATATAATTTAAAAAGGGCTGCCACATCTTATAAAATTGTTCTGTTCTATGGTGCGCCATATTTGTAAGATCGTCTTGGGGGATGTGCTCCATCACAATTCTGCACACCCCGTAAGACCTGGGGGCTTTTCTGATGTCCAGTCCATTAGAATGTTCTACCTTGCACAGTGTGTGAGAACATTAAATAACCTCTTCCCGTGTTCACCCAGAGAGGGCTGATTCGGTCGTCCCAAAAGAAAGGATACCGGGTCTGCCTTAACTTCAATTCCCAGGATCTTCTCCAGCTCATTCATTATGGCACCCCAGTGTCTACAAATCTTGTAGCAGGTCCAATAGCAATGTGTAACAGTGCCTGTTCTAATTTTACATTTAGGACATCCTGGAGAAGATCCTTTCTTAAACTTTGCTAACCTCTCTGGTGCCAAAGGGGCCCTGTAAAGGATCTTCAATTGCGTAACTTGTGCTAATTTGCATATTGAGATTTTTTTTTCACATTCTCCCATATACCCTCTCACGTTTCCGATGAAATTTCCTCTCCTACTTCCTGATTCCAGATCCCATGGAGTCTCTCCATAACTCCCAAGGCACTCCCTCTCTTTAAATGGTATAGGGTACTGACCGAGAGAGGGTCCCCACATCAGAGCACTCTTCTCTCTATGTCCGACTTGTAGGGCTGAGCCAAGAGTGTGGTCCTCCTCTGTATGTAATCCCTAACCTGAAAGTATCAGAAAGGTTCCCCACCAGGTAGCCCATATTTCTGACTTAATTGATTAAAAGACGTCAAGATCTCTCCCTCAAATAAGTCTCCCAAACAGGAGACTCCCTTATCCTCCCATACTTTGAAGTCAGTCCATTGACCCCTGCCTAAATCCCACTAGGGGGGTGAACAGCGAGGTCTTAAGCAAATTGCCCTCACCCTGCCGCATTATCCTCCATGCTTTCACCGTATTTAAGATAATTGGGCTCTCACAATGCTCAACCACAGATTTCATCTTGTTCATAAACAGTAAATTAATGAGGGGATACCTTGCCTGCAAGGTCTCAACATCAAGCCATATCAATCTCTAGTCCTTACGCACCCAGTCACCCACATTTGACAACAGGGCACCTATTTGGTATCTCCTCAGATCTGGGAGTTCCACCTCCCCCGATTCTGTGCGGGAGTTGCAACTTAGTAAATTTAACTAGGGGGCACCTACGGCACCAAATAAAGGATCCAAGCCAGTTGGTAAACTTCCACAGCACTTGTCTGGGTAACAGCAACGGGACTATCCGTTGGGTATAATAGCCAATGAAGAACATTTATTTTAATCAGGGCTATTTGGCCGAGTCATGATATTGGTAGCCCCTCCCACCACTGCAGGTCCTGTTTTATCCTATCTAACAACTGCACAAAGTTAGCTCTACACAGCTGATGGAAGACTGAGGTAATAAAAATTCCCAGGTAGAGAAAATCTTTTTGCTACCACTGGAAGGGAAACTGCGTTCCATCCTTCAACTCAGGCATTCCCACCAATCTCCCGACGGACATAACTTCCGACTTTGTAAAATTTATCTTGTATCCTGAAAGACTGCTAAATAATTTAACTTTTTGTATTAGCTGGGGCATGGACTTTTCCAGGTTAACCCGAAACAAAAGGACATCATCAGCATAAAGAGTAATTTTGTGCTCCTCCAGTCCTACCTCTGGTGCCACTATTTCAGGATCCTTCTGGATAGCCTCTGCCAATGGCTGAATTACCAAGGTAATTGCAGTGGCGAGAGAGGACAACTCCTACCCGCAGCCTCTCTCAACGCTAAAATTATCCAATGTAACACCACTCGTGATAACCGCCACCTTGGGATCATTATATCACACTGCCACTCACTGAGCGAAGGCCCCTCCAGGGCCTTCCAACCTCAGGGCCAGCACCTTTGATAAAAGTTTGAAGTCTACATTCAGCAACGAGATTGGTCTGTGCGTGGCGCAGTCCTCTGGGTCTTTCCCTCTCTTCAAAATGAGGGCGATATTGGCCTCCCTAAGGGAGGGCGGGAGGCAGTCCTGGCGATACAAGTGACTATACATCTCCAGAAGTGGCTCATGTGCATAAACTCCTTATAAACTCAGGAATCCGTCTGAGCTTTGCCACTTTGGAACTGCCTTACTGCCTCCTGCACCTCTTGTATTGTCAGAGGTGCATTTAAAAAGGAAGCCAGCTCTGCGTTTATACTGGGGAGCTCGAGGTTCTTGAAAAAGGATTCCATTCTCACTACTCCATTTTCACAGCCCTCCGACCGGTACAACTCTGCACAAAATTCCTGAAATCTGGCATTAATCTTTTTTAGCTCATAGGTGATGGTACCAGCTCTCACCCTAAGCTGGTATCTACCTGGCTTATCCTCATATTCGAACAACTTTTGCTTTGCAAAGGAGACCCCGCCTCTTCACCGCCTGTGTGAGCACTGAGTCCAGAGCAGCTCAGAGAGCTGTAACCCACTAGAACCTAACCACAGATTGTCTGTTATAATATGCCGACTCAACTGCTCTCAGCCGGGCTTCAAGCATCTGCTGCTGCTCCCTTCTCTGCCTCTTTCTAGTTGTTGAATATGAGATAATTAAACCCCTTAAATACGCCTTGGTGGTCTCCCGAAACACCAATGGATTACTGGCCATACCCCAATTGATGTCCCAGAAGGCCCTGAGCTCTCTTGTAATGTACTCTGGAAAGTTACCATCCCTCAACAGAAATGGATCGATGTGCCAGTGCCATGTATCTGTTCCACTACCCTTAGACATTCAAATACACTGCTGCATGGTCTGAAATAGTTAGAACATAGAACATAGAACAATACAGCACAGAATCTGCCCTTCTGCCCACGATGTTGTGCCGAACATTTATCCTAGCTTAAGCACCCATCCATGTACCTATCCAATTGCCACTTAAAGTTCGCCAATGATTCTGATTCTGCCACTCCCACAGGCAGTGCATTCCATGCCCCCACCACTCTCTGGGTAAAGAACCTACCCCTGACATCTCCCCTATACCTCCACCCTTCACCTTAAATTTATGTCCCCTTGTATCACTCTGTTGTACCCGGGGAAAAAGTTTCTGATTGTCTACTCTATCTATTCCCCTGATCATCTTATACACCTCTATCAAGTCACCCCTCATCCTTCGCCGTTCCAATGAGAAAAGGCCTAGCACGCTCAACCTATCCTCGTACGACCTATTCTCCATTCCAGGCAACATCCTGGTAAATCTTCTCTGCACCCTCTCCAAAGCTTCCACATCTTTCCTAAAGTGAGGCGACCAGAACTGCACACAGTACTCCAAATGTGGCCTAACCAAAGTCCTGTACAGCTGTAACATCACTTCACGACTCTTGAATTCAATCCCTCTGCTAATGAACGCTAATACACCATAGGCCTTCCTACAAGCTCTATCCACCTGAGTGGCAACTTTCAAAGATCTATGATCATAGACCCCAAGATCCCTCTGCTCCTCCACCTTACTAAGAACCCTACCGTTAACCCTGTATTCCGCATTCTTATTTGTCCTTCCTAAATGGACAACCTCACACTTGGCAGGGTTGAACTCCATCTGCCACTCCTCAGCCCAGCTCTGCATCATATCTAAGTCCCTTTGCAGCCGACAACAGCCCTCCTCACTATCCACAACTCCACCAATCTTCGTATCATCTGCAAATTTACTGACCCACCCTTCGACTCCCTCTTCCAAGTCATTAATAAAAATTACAAACAGCAGAGGACCCAGAACTGATCCCTGCGGAACTCCACTTGTAACTGGGCTCCAGGCTGAATATTTACCATCTACCACCACTCTCTGACTTCGACCGGTTAGCCAGTTTTCTATCCAACTGGCCAAATTTCCCACTATCCCATGCCTCCTGACTTTCCGCATAAGCCTACCATGGGGAACCTTATCAAATGCCTTACTAAAATCCATGTATACTACATCCACTACTCTACCCTCATCCACATGCTTGGTCACCTCCTCAAAGAATTCAATAAGACTTGTAAGGCAAGACCTACCCTTCACAAATCTGTGCTGGCTGTCCCTAATCAACAAGTGTCTTTCCAGATACTCATAAATCCTATCCCTCAGTACCCTTTCCATTACTTTGCCTACCACCAAAGTAAGGCTAACTGGCCTGTAATTCCCGGGGTTATCCTTATTCCCTTTTTTGAACAGGGGCACAACATTCGCCACTCTCTATTCCTCTGGTACCACCCCTGTTGACAGTGAAGACGAAAAGATCATTGCCAACGGCTCTGCAATTTCCTCTCTTGCTTCCCATATAATCCTAGGATATATCCCGTCAGGCCGTCTATCCTCAAGTTATTCAAAATGTCTAACATATCTTCCTTCCTAATAAGTATCTCCTCTAGCTTACCAGTCCATTTCACACTCTCCTCTTCAACAATACGGTCCCTCTCGTTTGTAAATACTGAAGAAAAGTACTCATTCAAGACCTCACTTATCTCTTCCGACTCAATACACAGTCTCCCACTACTGTCCTTGATCGGACCTACCCTCGTTCTTGTCATTCTCATGTTTCTCACATACGCATAAAATGCCTTGGGGTTATCCTTGATCCTATCCGCCAAAGATTTTTCATGCCCTCTCTTAGCTCTCCTAATCCCTTTCTTCAGCTCCCTTCTGGCAATCCTGTATCCCTTCAATGCTCTGTCTGAACCTTGTTTCCTCAACCTTAAGTCAGCCCCCTTCTTCCTCTTTACAAGACATTCAACCTCCCTCGTCAACCAAGGTTCCCTCACACGACCATCTCTTTCCTGCCTGACAGGTACATACATATCAAGGACACGTCGTATCTGTTCCTTGAAAAAGTTCCACATTTCCACGACATCCTTCCCTGACAGCCTATGCTCCCAACTTATGCTCCTCAGATCCTGTCTTACAGCATCGTATTTACCCTTCCCCCAGTTGTAAAACCCTTCCCTGTTGCACGCACCTATCTCTCTCCATAACCAAGGTGAAAGTCACAGAATTGCGGTCACCATCACCAAAATGTTCACCCACTAACAAGCCCATCACTTGTCCCGGTTCGTTACCAAGTACCAAATCCAATATGGCCTCCCCTCTGGTCGGGCAATCTACATGCTGAGTTAGAAAAGCTTGCTGTACACACTGCACAAACACCGCCCCATCCAATCTACTTGATCTAAAGAGCTTCCAATCAATGTTTGGGAAATTGAAATCACCCATGACTACTACCCTGTGGCTTCTGCACCTTTCCAAAATCTGTTTCCCAATCTGTTTCTCCACATCTCTGCTGCTATTGGGGGGCCTATAGTAAACACCCAACAAGGTGACTGCACCTTTCCTATTTCTGACTTCAGCCCATACTACCTCCAAAGGCAGATTCCCCTCGAACTGCCTTTCTGCAGCCGTTATACCATTTCTAATTAGCAACGCCACCCCCCCTCCGTTTTTACCACCCTCCCTAATCTTACTGAAACATCTGTAACCAGGAACCTCCAACAACCATTCCTGTCCCTCTTCTATTCACGTTTCCGTGATGGCCACAACATCGTAATCCCAGGTACCGATCCACACCTTAAGTTCACCCACCTTATTTCTGATACTCCTTGCATTGAAGTATACACACTTGAGCCCATCTCTGTGTCTGCAAGTACTCCCTGTCAGTGCTACCTTCTCCACAGCCTCCCTACATTCTTGGACATCCTGACAAACAGCTAGCCTACTTGCTGGACTACAAGTCCGGATCCCATCCCCCTGCCAAATTAGTTTAAACTCCCCCGAAGAGTGCTAGCAAACCTACATCCCAGGATATTGGTGCCCTTCTGGTTCAGGTGCAACCTGTCCTGCTTGTACAGGTCCCACCTTCCCCAGAATGCAGTCCAATTGTCCAAATACCTGAAGCCCTCCTTCCTACACCATCCTTGCAGCCACGTGTTCAACTGCACTCTCTCCCTATTCCTTGCCTCACTGTCACGTGGCACCGGCAACAACCCAGAGATGGCGACTCTGTCCGTCCTAGCTTTTAGCTTCCAGCCTAACTCCCTGAGCTCCTGAATGACCTCCCCACCCCTCTTCCTACCTATGTCGTTGGTGCCAACGTGCACCACGACTTCTGGCTGCACACCCTCCCCCTTAAGGATTCTGAAGACATGGTCCGAGACGTCTCGGACCCTGGCACCCGGGAGGCAACAAACCATCCGAGAGTCTCGCCCATGTCCACAGAACCGCCCGTCCGTCCCTCTAACTAAAGAGTCTCCTATAACTAGTGCTCTCCTCCTCTCCCCCTTTCCCTTCTGAGCCTCAGAGCCGGACCTCGTGCCAGAGACCCGGTCACTGCAGCTTACCCCTGCTAGGCCGTCCCCCCCAACAGTATATGCTCCCAATCCTGCAGGGTAATACTGAGTCCAAACAAACCGACGGAATAAAGAACATATCAATTCTCGTGTGGCATTTGTGCGGGTTGGAGTAAAAGATAAAGTCCCTCCCATTAGAGTGGAGACACCTCCATTCATCCACTAGCCCCAATTCCCTACCCAAGTCTACTAACTGTCTAGATTGCAGGGGCATACCCCAACAGACCCCTTGGCATCCTGTCTACCCCAGGGTCCATGAGACGATTAAAGTCTCATATGATTGTACGGCTCGCCTCAAGAGCCATTAGTATAGCGACTGTTTCAATTAAAAATTTGAGGGTATGTGCCTGGGAACAATAAACGTTCAGGATACCATACTCTTCTCCATGTACAAAAGCCTCGAGAATGATGAACTTCATCCAATTTCATCCTTGATTTGATCTATCACCTGAAATGGGATGTTCCTTCATATCAGCATGGCCATTCCTCTATTTTTAGAGTTGAAGGAGGAGAAGTATATCCTATCATATTCCCCCCTGCTGTAATTCCAAATGTTCCCCATCAGTTAAGTGTGTCTCCTGCAACAGAGCAATGTCAACCCTTTCCTTCTTAGGGTTTGAGAGCACCTTTTTTCTTTTAATGAGGGAATGGCTCCCTCTTACAGTTCAGGTGCACCATCTGAACAGATTGCTAGACATGACCCCAACACAGCAGCCCGTGGCCCCCCAGGGGAAAGACCTTATTCAATGTGCGGCGAGTGGAAAAAACAGCCTTTATAGAATCTAAAAACCATCCCTACAAACACTACTAAAACTAAAAGACTAATCACTACTCTTAACTTAAATGAATAAACATATAAACCACAAATCACTAGAAATCTCCCCCCTCGCCCATAGGAGGCATTCATTCCAAACTTACAGCCATCTGGTTCCTAACAGCAAAGGCCGCGCCCCAGACCCAAGCAGTGCACAGACAAAGAAAACATGTGATTTACACTCATGTAAGTTAACAATGGACGCCTTCCCTCCCCCTCCACACCTCAACCCCATACATTTTTACACAAAAGAAGTAACCACCTCTCACCCAGAGAAAAAATGAAATAACAGATAATTACCAAATGGATGAAATATTAAACAAAGTTTTACATCGAAGCAATGCCAAGCCGATAGGACCAAAAACCATGAAAGGGAACAGAACAAAGAAAGAAAAATAAAGTTATATACCATTGTCCGCATTTATCTTTTTTTCCCAATTGGTTCCCCCCAGCCCAAGTCATTTATTTCAGAGAGTTCAAAAATTCCTTTGCTTTTCCTGCCTAGTCGAAATTACAAAAAGATGCCCCATGATTAATATGGAGTACTGCTGGGTACCTCAAAGAATATTGAATATTCAAATCTCTTATTTCTTCTTAACATCATCAAAAGACTTCCTCTTTTTATTTATGACCCCAGGGAAGTCTTGAAAGAACATTATTCTTGAACCTTTATACACCAAGGCTTGTGGATCTCTTTCCAATCTTCTGAAGGTTACTGTTATTAGCTGCTTCTCTCTATAGAGATGGCGTCGCACTAGGACCAGGTGGGGCGCTGATTCAACCGGACCTGTGCATAGTGATCTGGTGGGCCCGCTCCACACTCACCCAGCCTGACTTGATCTCCAGCCCAGAAACTTCGGGAGCCACTGCTCCAAGAATCCTACCAGACTCTCGCCCTCCTCACGCTCCAGAAGACTGACGACCCATAAGTTTTTCCTCTGACCTCGGTTCTCTAGGTTGTCAACCTGGTCCATTAGGGCCCGAACCTGGCCTTCCACAGTTGGGATCTGCCCCTCCGAATTCTCCGTCGTGGTGTCCAAGGCCACGCTCCTTTGCTCAACAGCTTCCATGTGTCGATCCAACATCTGGATCTCCTGCTCATGCTTTTTCAGCATGGCAGCGATTGGCTCCAGCTCTGTTTCAATTTTTCCTGAGTTTTGTAAACTCCGAGAGTAAATGCTGCTGCTCCACCGGCTTCAAAGACGCCACCACAGGAGTCGACGCAGCGGCTGTGAGTGTGCCCAACACAGGGAAATGCCCTGCCTGCTGTGATCCTTTCATTCCCTTTCCCTTGTTCGTCTTCATCTCGATCCCAGAGGTTCCAAATCAAAATTTAAGAGGTTCTAGGTACTTTGCCTGCTTTGTGCTAACAATTTTTCTGAGGGGAGGTAGAGGTCCATCTTGCCCAGGGTGTGGCACAGAGCCCAGCACAGCAGACTTCTCAGATCGCCACCATCTTGGATCTCCACTAATAATAATAATTAAAATGCATTTGTTTTTAAGTTGTGTTCCATTGATCAATTCAAGTAAATCTTGATACTTTGAAGAAGTTAAACCCAAATATTCCTCTGAGATACTGATTGAGCTTCTAAACATCTAAACATTTTTAACTTCCATTTTAATTTCCAGAATTCGTATTTTCCTTTTTACTGTTATTTTCTTCTCTTTTAAGAGAAATTTTATAAAGAACTTTCTATATATTAGGTTTTTAATTGATTAATAATCAAAGGATTAAATGATCAAATTACACTTTGGGATTGACTGCGGGTAATCTTACAAATGGATATTGTGTTAATACTGGTTAAAGTCTTACTGATAAATTTGTATTGACGGTGTTGGTAAATGATTACTTCAGACAGGCAATTTCTTGACAGCTGTTTTTTCTCAATGGGTGAGCTTTGAATCAAAGAGTAATTTTTTTTATTCATTCATGGGACGTGGGCTTTGCTAGCTGGGCTGGCATTTATTGCCCATCCCTACTTGTCCTTGAGGAGGTGCTGGTGAGCTGTATTCTTGAATTGCTGCAAATTACTTACTATAGTAAGACTCAACATGCCATTAGGAAGAAAATTCCAGAATTTTTAGCAGGGATCTTTGAAGGAACGACAATACGTTTTCAGGTCAGGATGATGAGTGGTTTGGAGGGGAAACATGCAGGTGTGGTGATCCCATGTATTTGCTGCCTTTGTCCTTCTAGATGGTAGTTATTATGGGTTTAAGAGTGTGCTGTCTAAGGAGGTGTGGAGAATTTCTGGAGTGCATCTCATAGATGATGCACAGTGCTGCTACTGAGCATCAGTGGTGGAGGGAATGGATTTTTGTGGAACGGTGCCAATCAAGTGGGTGAAAGGTAAGGCTGGTAGGTGTAGGGAATGCTGGATGACGAGAGAAAGTGAGGGCTTGGTTAAGAAAAAGAAGGAAGCATATGTCAGGTATAGACAAGAAAAATCGAGGGGATCCTTAGAAGAATATAATGGCAGTAGGAGTATACTTAAGAGGGAAATCAGGAGGGCAAAAAGGGGACATGCGATAGGTTTGGCAAAAATAATTAAGGAGAATTCAAAATGTTTTAACAAATACATTAAGGACAAAAGGGTAACTAGGGAGGGAATAGAGCCCCTCAAAGATCAGCAAGGCTGTGTTTGTGTGGAGCTGCAGGAGATGGGGGAGATACTAAACGGGTATTTTGCATCAGTGTTTACTGTGGAAAAGGACATGGAAGATGGGGATGTAGATGGTGACATCTTGAAAAATGTCCATATTATAGAGGAGGAAGTGTTGGATATCTTGAAACGCATAAAAGTGGATAAATCCCTAGAACCTGTTCTATGTTCTAGGTGTACCCTAGAGCTCTGTGGGAAGCTAGGGAAGTGATTGTTGAGCCCCTTGCTGAGATATTTGTATCATCGATAGTCACAGGTGAGGTGCCAGAAGTCTGGAGATTGGCTAACATGGTACCATTATTTAGGAAAGGTGGTAAGGACAATCTAGGGAACTATAGACGGGTGAGCCTGACATCTGTGGTGGGCAAGTTGTTGGAGGAAATCCTGAGGGACAGGATGTACATTTTGTAAAGGCAAGGACTAATTAGAGATAATCAACATGGCTTTGTGTGTGGGAAATCATGTCTCACAAACTTGATTGAGTTTTTGAATAAGTAACAAAGAGGATTGATGAGGGCAGTGTGGGGGAAGTGATCTATATGGACTCTAGTAATGCATTTAACAAGATTCCCCATGGGAGACTGGTTAGCAAGGTTAGATCTCACAGAATACAGGGAGAACCAGCCATTTGGATACAGAACTGCTTTGAAGGTAGAAGATAGAGGATGGTGGTGGAGAGTTGGTTTTTCAGACTGGAGGCCTGTGACCAGTGGAGTGCCACAAGGATCGGTGCTGGGTCCACGTTTCGTCATTTATATAAATGATTTGGATATGAACGAAGGAGACATGGTTAGTAAGTTTGCAGATGACACCAAAATTGGAGGTGTTGTGGACAGTGAAGAAGGTTACCTCAGATTACAATGGGATCTTGATCAGATTGACCAATGGGCTGAGGAGTGGCAAATGGAGTTTAACTTAGATAAATGCGAGGTGCTGCATTTTGGGAAAGCAAATTTTAGCAGGCGTTATACACTTAATTGTAAGGTCCTAGGGAGTGTTGCTGAACAAAGAGACCTTGGAGTGCAGGATTATAGCTCCTTGAAAGTAGAGTTGCAGGTAGATAGGATAGTGAAGAAAATGTTTGGAATGCTTTCCTTTATTGGTCAGAGTATTGAGTATAGCAGTTGGGAAGTCATGTTGCAGCTGTACAGGACATTGGTTAGGCCACCTTTGGAATATTGCGTGCAATTCTGGTCTCCTTCCTATTGGAAGGATATTGTGAAACTTGAAATGGTTCACAAAAGACTTACAAGGATGTTGCCAGGATTGGAGGATTTGAGCTATAGGGGGAGGTTGAATAGGCTGGGGCTGATTTCCTTGGAGCATCGGAGGCTGAGGTGCCAGAGGAAGTGGTGGAGACTAGTACAATTGCAACACTTAAAAGGCATTTGGATGGGCATATGAATAGGAAGGGTTTAGAGGGATTTGGGCATGCTGGCAGGTGGGACTAGATTGGGTTGGGATATCTGGTCAGCATGGAGGAGTTGGACTAAAGGGTCTGTTTATATGCTGTAAACCTCTATGACTCTAAGTAAGCTACTTTTCTCAAGATGGTGCCATGCTTCTTGAGTGTTGTTGGAGCTGCACTCATCCAGACAAGTTAAATATATTCTCTTACAATCCTGACTTGTGTTATATACCTGATGCACAGGCTTTGGGAAGTCAAAAAACTCGTGATATAGCTTCTGATCTGCTCTTGGAGCACATTAGCAGAGAACAGCTGACCTCCAGTCATAGATTTGTCCACATTTGCTCCCTGATTGCAATCAAAATTTATTCACATCAAGTAATTCTCTCGCAGTTCTTAAACAAGTTGATGTTCCTTGCAGGTTTTAATAGAAAATACCACAAAACTCAATAATTGAATGTTAGATAATAAAGAAATAATCTTTTTCAGAGGGCAAACCGATCAGTGAGCACTGAATGCCATCTTGGGCTATGCTGTCACTCAGAATTACATAAAATATGAATTGACTTAAAGATTCTTCTCCTTCCTTCAAAGAGATGACAGGGTGCTTTAATATAAATACAAGCAATCAAAGGCAATGGTAGCAATATGACTACATGGTCAAAGGTCTCCAGATGGAACAGGAAATCTTTATTGAGATTTACTCCATTCTCCCAACTAATGTGAACATCTTAACTTGGGAAACATGGCCTTGAAGGGACAATTTCCATTTTGCACTAACTAACTATTAACTTAAGCTAATTATTTAAGAAAGTCTCATTTTGATTGCATGGTTTCCTTCATTTTAGGCTGCTTAGTTTTTGATGTTATAGAGAAAATGCTTAAAGCTAAATAGAATAATTTGCTTAAAATAACAAACATTAATGGTTCTCAGTGGTTCTTTCTTGTGAGGTAATATGCTTTTGGTATCAATACATTATTTAAAATCAGTTATTTATGTTACTACACACCTGCCTTTGATCAGCTGCTTCGTCTCATTCCTTTCCAATTCTCTTCCTCAGTTTTCCCTGTTTCTCCTGAAGGTGGCAAGTGACATTTGAGACCAGTTCAGTGGACAGGGGCAGTCAAGCTCAATCCAGTTCCCAATCAATTGTCAATGTAATTACACAGTTTTGAAGAAGGGCCACTGGACCCGAAGCATTAACTCCATTTTCTCTCCAGAGATGCTGCTGAATTTCTCCAGCATTTTCTGTTTCTGTTTTATACTTTACAAGGAGTTTACTGAACAAATATCAGAAACAGGAATCTTAATCCATGACCACCTACTTTCAATTTGCAGCACAGCAAAGATGTTATGCATGAGATCATCAGCACTGACCTTCATCCCAGCTCTTTGTAGCACAGCATGTAGGGAAAAAACAATGTATTGACGGGGTGTCATTTCTCCCTTTTCCTTACTGCTCTCTCCCTCATCCTGATGAGATTACATTTCCTGCTATAATTTATCATTTGTCACTGAGACATCTGAGCATTAAAATGGACTTTCCTGAATTGAACAGCATGTTTATGACTGGAGGGGGTATTGTTAGCTAAGGACTTAAACAGAAAAAGGATGTTTACAATCCTCAATAAAGGTAGCTACAACCAGACATTCAGGACAGCCTAGACAGAAGACATTAACCAGCATACTGCCAATGCTAGGAATCTGGAATAGCACATAGGAAATGCTAAAAAAAGTTTAAGAATCACACAACACCAGGTAATAGTCCAAAAGGTTTACTTGGAAGCACTAGCTTTCGGAGCGCTGTTCCTTCATCAGGTTGTTGTGGAGTATAAGATCATAGGACACATAATTTGTAGTAGAAGGAGCAGCGTTCCAAAAGCTTATACACCCCAGTCCAACACCGGCACCTCCAAATCTTAAAAAAAAACACTGCGGTTCAGGCAGCAGCTATGGAAACAACAAATTAAGAATTCATGTTTGTAGCCTTTGACAGAAAATAGATGTTTCCACCCCTTGGTGAACTTCATGCGTAATATACACTTCTTACTAGTGTCAGCTGGTTAAAAAAGATATTGCCTGGCAGTACTTTAGTGAATGGGATGCAAAAAGAAAGAACAGAAAGAGTAAGTTGGATGTAATCAAGCATGCACTACGTGACTTAGCAAGAAATTGTTTCACACAATCCCATCAACCATCACCCTTCCTCAAAACTGAGGCAAAACATCTCTTATTGAGGCTTACCTTCCAAAAGCGTGAGCATTTTAAATGATGACAATGGATCAAAGGAAATGATAGTAATAATAACAGACTAATAATACAAAAAAGTTATTTGTGAGGTTTTCATTTAATGTGCACAAGTAATAGCACAGTAATCACTAAGCAGAAGTCAGACCTGACCACATTAAACCACATGGCTACACCATGTTTTAAAATTGATTTTAATTCTTAACATGTATTTAGATATGAGGTCAAATCTGTTTCCCTTCTGTTCACATGGTTCTTACATAATAAGAAGGAAAAAGCTGAAGGTGTTCAGCAGGTCTGGTAGCAGATGTGGATCGTGAAACACAATTTCAGGATAGTCCATTCAGTGGAAAAGAGAGCAACCTTGAATCCTATAATTGGAATATTTTAATTATTTTTAAAATTCTTTTAATTTTTACAAGTAATGCTGGAACCCCTAAGCTGGCTTTCCACCCAGGCTGCTTCCTCAGCTCTTCCTTGAGTTGCCTGAACTTCCGATCCAGACTGTGCCCTGACCCAGAATGAGGGGCCTGGGTGGCCATTTTTAAAGGTTGGGTTTGGAAAGCTCGGAATTCACTCAATTCCAGGCAGTGACCTGGCAACAAAAATCGGGACTGTGGTGTCGGAAATACCTGTTTGTGTACATTTAATTCTCAAAAATTAACGATGTTATAATGACCAACTCACCTGGTTTATTGCTGTTGTTTTGAGAGATAAATATTGGCCAAGGCAACAGGGAAACTCCTCTCTGTTCTTTTAAATGGTATTGTGGGATCTTTTACATTGACCTGAGTCTAAAGAAGGAAATTTATTTTAATAGCCCCTCTGATAAACAGCGTTTCTGACAGTACATTCCACCCTCAGTACAGCTCTGGGCAATCGGGCCTTGTCAGGCCAGCACTGAGTGATCAGGTGAGCTGGTCTTGTCAGGCCCCTGGAGTGTGGGAAATGAACCCACAACCTTTGACTCAGAGATAAGAGTGTTGCCTCTGAGCCATAGCTGACACTGCAACATCCTTAACACTGCAGCCAAATATTTCCTGCTACGTAAACCTTTTTATTTGCCAGGATGCTAAAAACACCTGTTTTATTACTAGAGCGATTGATATGTTATCTGTAGTGATAAAATGCACTGTATAAGCCACTTTACCAAAACTTTTGATGTTAGTGGGCTCAGTTGTAATCAGTTATTGAGGACCTACTGTGTTGACTTCATGTAGTGTGAAGGGGACACAGTATTAGGAAACCTACAGATAGTCTTACTTTATTTCATATCCAACTCTGCAGCCATTCCTGATGAGTTTGACTCAGGCACTTGAATACATATGATTGTTCTTGTAAACCATAGCTTTCGGAGAAATGTCTTGAAGTGAACTGTAGGTTTCCATAGGAATCAATGTTAAAACTGAGTTACATTCATAACATTATCCTTATCAGAAAAAAGTATTAAAACTTTACATACCCTGCAGGTTAAAAATACTTTACATGTTAAATTCCTATCATGGTATATTTTTTAAATATAAAAGAAAAATGTAATGTTCTACTCGCAGCACCTCCCGCTCACCACTGATCTGGCCTCCCATCTCCTGATCCTCCTGGTCATTGCAGATCCTTTTCCTTCCTGACCCTCTGATTTGTGGCTTCTCCAATGTACTGACCCTCCTCTCTCCAACCACCCCCCCCCCCTTCCCTGTTTCAACTCTCTGGCCTCTGACCTGCCCCCTTCATCCTTCTTGACCCTCCAATCTGTCCCCTATCCCCTTCCCTCTCCCTGACCCTCCAACTTGGCTCCTTTCCCCTCTCTGACTTTGACTTGCACCTTCCCCCTCCCTCACCCACCAGCATGTACCCAGTACATATGTAGGTATGAACATCCTAGGTTAAAATAATCTGGAAGGTAGGTGCCCGAATATGTTGTCTACCTCACACTACATGAAGTCAATGTGCTAGGTGCCTGACTGTGTCTTTTCAAGAGCTGGAGGGGCAGGAATGCCAAGGCCCCAAAGTGTAGTCTAGACATGTTCCGCCACCGGCTCCTAGATGGGGCAGTGATCAGCTGAGACCTCTCAATAAGGTGCTATCAGGAGCCAGCTGCAATGTGGCCAGGAACTACTGACATCTCATGGAGGCTGTCTGGAGCCCAATGAGCACAGTTTAGGCTCCTTGGTGCAGACCTTTGACTCTACTCTTGGAGGGTCAGGCACAGAGAGAGGCTGCAATGAAGATAGCTAGAGTGACCACGCAAAATTGCCCTAACTGGGTCCAGCAAATCCTGTCAAAATAAACCTCTGAAGCTTGACACAGTTCAGGGTCTTATTAATGTTAAAGCAGAGTAATGTTAAACAAAACTATATAGGGATTTTAGACCAAATGTACGCTGCAGCCAAAAACATTTTTTTTTTATAGATATTTTTATTAGAAATTTAACATTTTTACAAGTTTACAAAAATAAACAAAACTCTCAGATATAAACATTGATATACAATTAGCTCAAATATACAATAGCCAAAATTTGACAACAAAAACAAAAAAAAAACAAAACAAAACAACAAAAAAAAACCCAAAAAAAAACCCACAAAAAAAAACAAACAGACAAAACTCAACTATCTACTAATCTAACCTACAACTAACCAGGGTGTATATTTAAGTCTCTTACATGCTCGGGATGTGTTAACATCAGATATGATAAAACCCGTATTCGTGCGGGATTCCTCCCCCGAGGGGCCGCGGACCAGCCAGGTTCGTAGTCTCAATTAAATAAAAGCCCTTGTTAGGATAGCCGAAATGTCTGTATTTATGTAATTCAAAAAGGGCTGCCATATTTTATAAAATAATTCGGTCTTTCGGTGCACCATATTTGTAAGGAAGTCAAGGGGAATACATTCCATAATTAGTCTGTGCCAATTTGAAAGTCCAGGGGGGCCCTCCGCCACCCAGTTCATCAAAATATTTTTCCTTGCACAGAAAGAAAGAATAGAAAATAGTCTCTTCCCGTACGTGTCCAGGGAGGGAAAGTTCGAAAAGCCCAAGAGGAGAGATACGGGGTCCACTTTTATTTCCGTTCCTAAAATTTCTGTCAGGGTACTTGCTACTTTAGTCCAATATCCACGGATCTTATGACAGGTCCATAAGCAATGTACAAGAGTGCCCACCTCTATTTTGCATTTAGGACACATTGGAGATGCTCCTGCCTTAAATTTTGCCAATCGAACCGGTGCTATATGGGCCCTATGAAGTATCTTCAGCTGGATAGCCTGGGTTCTGTTACAGATGGTAATTCTTCTAGCATTTTCCCAGATATCATTCCACGTTTCTGTGGAGATTTCTAGTCCCAGATCCTGATCCCATGTTTTAAGCAGATTATCCATATCTCCCGATACTTCATCATGTAGCAAATGATAAATATTACTGACGGAAGATACCCCCACTGGTCGTAGGACACTACATTCTCTATCGGATTTATAAAGACTATCTAATAACGTAGTCTTCTTCTGTATAAAATCTCGAATTTGGAAGTATCGAAAGAGGTCTCCATTGGGTAATCCGAATTTCTGACGCAGCTGTCCGAAAGACATCAGGACCCCATCTTTAAATAAATCCCCAAGACATGAGATACCCCTGGCTCTCCAGAGTTTAAAAGTGGCATCTGTTAACCCCGGTTGGAATCCCCATGCTCCCACTATTGGTGCATAGGGGGATGTTTTATGTGAATTACCCTCATTTTGCCGCATTATATTCCAAGCCTTGATTGTATTCAGTATTATGGGGTTTTTACAGTGATCTGTAATGATTTTCCTCTTGTCTGAGAATAAAAGGTTAATAAGTGGGTATTTTACTTGAGAAGCCTCGATGTCCAACCAGATTGATTGTGGATCAGACAAGACCCAATCAGCTATATAACTTAATAGGGAACTTAATTGATATTTCCTAAAATCTGGGAAGTCCAATCCACCCCTTGCCTGTGGAAGCTGTAGCTTCTTCAGCTTAATGAGGGGTCGCCTATGGTTCCAGATAAAGGAACTCAGCCAGCCGTATAATTTACATAAAGCTGTCCTCGGCAGCATCACCGGAAGCATTCTCATAGGATATAGGAGACGGGGCAGGATATTCATTTTGATTAATGCTATTCTACCCAGCCAGGAAATTGGCAGGTCTCCCCATCGCTGGAGGTCCTGCCTTATCCTTTCCAATAAATACACAAAATTAGCCTTATACAACTGACCAAATACTGGAGTAATAAAAATGCCTAAATATACGAAACCCTCCAGGGACCAGCGAAAGGGAAAAAGGGAACCGTCCGCTAAGCGGGGTATCACAGCAAGGCCATCCATTGGCATAGCTTCCGATTTTGAAAAATTAATTTTATAGCCTGAGAATGCACTAAATGTATTAATAACTTGGATTAAGCGAGGTATGGACATCAAAGGGTTACTGAGGAATAGAAGAACATCATCTGCATAAAGGGTAATTTTATGTTTACCTGTACCAATCCTTGGGGCCACTATGTTAGGATCAGCTCATATAGCTTCTGCTAGTGGTTCAATTATTAGCGTGAATAACAATGGCGAGAGGGGACATCCCTGACGGCAGCCCCTACCCACACTGAAGCTATCCGAGCCTAATCCATTGGTAACCACAACTGCTTTGGGATCACTATACAATGTTGAGATCCATTTGGTAAACACCTGTCCAACACCAAACCTCTCCAATGTGTAAAACAAATATGACCATTCGACCCTATCAAATGCCTTTTCCGCGTCTAATGAAACCACTACTCCTGGTATCTTTCCCTGATGACAAGCTTGAATCATATTCAGAGCCCTTCTAACATTATTGGATGATCTACGGCCCTTAATAAACCCCGTCTGATCCTCCTTTATAATATGTGGCAGTATCCTTTCTAATCTCAGTGCTAACGTTTTAGAGAGGATTTTAAAATCTACATTTAGCAAGGATATTGGTCTGTATGATGTACAATCTTCTGGGTCCTTTCCTTTTTTGAGGATAAGAGAGATATTTGCCTCTTTCAGCGAAGGCGGGAGACAGCCCTGACTATATGCATAGTTATACATGTCCATAAGTGGACCAACCAGTATTTCTGTAAATTCTTTATAGAATTCAGCTTGAAAGCCATCTGGGCCCGGCGTCTTACCATTTTGAAGGTGCCTAATTGCATCAACTATTTCTTGGGGTGTAAGAGGAGCATTTAGGACCGATACTTGTTCCGGAGTTAGGTCTGGAAAAGTCAAATTTTAAAAAAATGACTGCATCCTCTTCGCCCTATCTTCACAATCCTGTGATTTATATAACTCAGAATAGAATTTTCTAAAGGTCGCATTAATCTTTTTATGATCATGAGTCAAAATACCCGTACTTTCCTTAATAGACATAATCGTCTGAGGGGCCTTTTTTTTCTTTGCAAGAAATGCTAAGTATCTACCCGGTTTGTCGCCATATTCATATAATCTTTGCTTTGCAAATAATATTTCCCTCTTAGCCGTTTGAGTAAGTGTAGTATTTAGAGCTGTCCTAAGAGCTGTAATCCTTTGCAATTTAATAATAGAGGGTCTATCAGTGTATGCTGTTTCAGCCGCTTTTAAGCGGGCTTCAAGCAAACGCTGTTGTTCTCCTTTTAATTTCTTCTGGGTCGCTGAGTAGGAGATGATCAAGCCTCGCGTGTAAGCTTTGATGGTCTCCCACATCATTGACGGGTTGCTAGCTGTACCTGAATTAATTTCTAAAAAAGTTTTAAATTCTTGAGAGAAGTACTTTACAAATTTACTATCTTTCATTAAGAAGGGGTCCATACGCCAATGCCGAGGGGATGTCCTACTGTTCCTCGCCTTAGTTTCCATATATACAGCAGCGTGGTCAGAAATTGCTATATTACCTATTTTACAGGATGATATGGAATTTAAAAAAATTGAGGGGGCAAAAAACATATCAATTCTGGTATGACATTTATGTGGATTAGAGTAGAAAGAAAAATCTCTACCCTGTGGATGAAGACATCTCCATACATCTACCAATCCTAATTCTTTGTTCAGATCCATCAATTGTCTAGATCTGGGAGATACTCCTGCAGTACTCTTGGGAATCCTGTCTATTTCCGGATCCATAATACAATTAAAGTCTCCCCCTATAATTATATGACGGGCATCAAAAGCCATCAATTTTGAGAAGGCTTCTGTTATAAATTTAAAGGGGTGTGCCGGGGGGCAGTACAAATTTAAAATCCCATATTCCTCTACATTTATGAGAGCTTTAATCAAGATATATCGTCCAGATTCGTCTTTTATCTGCTTTAGGATTTTGAAAGGGAAATTCTTCCGAACAAGAATAACAACTCCCCTGCTTTTTGAGCTAAAAGAAGAAAAAAAGGCCTGATCAAATCCGCCCTGTCGTAATTTCAAGTGTTCTTTATCTGACAGATGCGTCTCCTGTAGGAGAGCTATATCAACTCTTTCCTTCTTAAGATTTGATAATATTTTCTTCCTTTTAAGTGGCGAATTACTCCCTTTGACATTCCAGGTGCACCACTTAACCGATTGATCAACCATAATCCTCTGGGCCAATCCGAGACCCCTCGGGAGGGGGAACCCTATCCAGAACATCCCGAGCATGGAACATGTAAAATTTACAAAAATAAACCCTCTTTAATACACCCACAACAATACAGTAAAAAACTATTTCTAAATAAAAAAAATATAAAACATATCTAAGTGGAGACTTTCCCCCTTGTTCCCAGGGGGCATCACTTCCTCTCCAAAAATCCCTCATATCCTCTCCCAACCAATGCCCCACCCTTGACCCAGGCACTCCTCAATAAAGTGAGGAAAATTCAAATATAATACAAAGCTAGAGTTAACAGTGAGCACCCCACCCCCACCCCTACCAACACCTGGGTATATTTGGTAATGTTAATACCATATATAAACATATAACTATAAAATTACCAGTTCAACAAATAATAATTAAATATGATAATACAAAATAACGAAGGGAAAAACAACCCCGCTCCTAAAGACAGAGGTAAAATCGAATAAGGTAACCACCTCCCCCCACCAACATTAACCAAATCCCCCAACTTATATATACATATATATACATACACATACACATATATATATATATATATATACATACATACACACACATATACATACACCCCTCATATATACATAAAATAATAACAGAAAACAACTCCAAGAGGGGGGGGGGGGAGAAAATCAAATCCCTCTCCCCACCCCCCATAATAATATTAAGCAATAAGGTAAGAAAAAAAAGGGAGGGGATATAAACCAAAACGGGGGGGGAAGGCAGACCAACATCCATTATGTCCTACAGTTTATCTAAGAGAGTCCAAGAATTCCTTAGCCTTTTCTGGTGATCCAAAGTTATATACAGATCCTTCATGGTTAAAGCGTAACATCGCTGGGTAGCGTAAGGAGTACTGTACATTTAAGTCCCTTAAACGCTTCTTCGCCTCGTCGAATGCTTTCCTCTTTCGAACCAGAGCCGGGGAAAAGTCCTGAAATAGCATGATCTTGGATCCTTTGTAGATCATAGCTTGGGGGTCTTTTCCGAGATTTCTAGAGGCTTCTAGGAGTATCTGCCTCTCCCTGTAGCTCTGCAGCCGGAACAGGGCGGCACGGTGGCCCAGTGGTTAGCACTGCTGCCTCACAGCGCCTGTAGACCCGGGTTCAATTCCCGACTCAGGCGACTGACTGTGTGGAGTTTGCACATTCTCCCCGTGTCTACGTGGGTTTCCTCCGGGTGCTCCGGTTTCCTCCCACAGTCCAAAGATGTGCGGGTCAGGTGAATTGGCCATGCTAAATTGCCCGTAGTGTTAGGTTAAAGGGGTAAAGGTAGGGGTATGGGTGGGTTGCGCTTCGGCGGGTCGGTGTGGACTTGTTGGGCCGAAGGGCCTGTTTCCACACTGTAAGTAATCTAATCTAATCTAATCTAAAGGACCGGGCGTGGGCGCTGGTTCGAGCCAGGCCCGCGTATTGCTACCCGGTAGGCCCATTCCACCCTTACCTGGCCTGATCCAGCTTGCAGATTTAAAAGTTGTGGCAGCCACTGCTCCAGGAATGCTGTAAGCTGGCCTTCCTCTTCCTGCTCGGGAAGGCCCAGCAAACGAATATTTTTTCGACGACCTCGATTATCGAGGTCGTCAATATGATTTTCCAAGGTCCGGACTCGCTGCTCGAGAGTCCGGACCTGATCCACGGCCGATTGAGCGGTTGTCTCCGAGGTCGCGGCCTTTAGCTCCGCCCCTCCGACTCGGCGTTGAATTTCTTCAATTTCACGGTCGTGCTTCTTCAGCGCGGCCGACAACGACTCCCAACGGTTCCTGGATTCGACGATAAAGGCATCGATCTTCGAGTCAAGCTTGGAAATCATTTCTGCAAGGCTTGTTACTGTAGGTAAGTCCCCCGGGGCGGCTGTGGACGCCTCTGCTGCAGCTGGAGAGTGTGGGGGAGGGGTTGCTGCTTGCTGAGAGCTGCGGGCTCCCTTCCCTTTAGTCATTTTAACTTAGGATAAAGTTGCTTAAATGTAGCTTAAATGTAATATTAAACCACTAATTCAGTTACTAAACTATTATAAATGATTTATAGATGATTTGGTGAGCTTGGTAGGGGGTAGGTGACCCACTGTGCCCAAGTCTTGGGAGGAGCACTATAGACTCAGTCTTACTGGGTCGCCGCCATCTTGGATCCCCCGCCAAAAACATTTTAAAGAGTGAAGTAATAGTAAAGCCAAAACCTTGTGAAAGGTCTAATCACCTGAAAAGCTGTCCATCCATTGAGGGCAGTAGAAACCCTACCAGTGCTCACTAGCCCCATACTGGGAGTAGCACAAACTCACTTATCTATGTTTCTTACCAAATGCTGCCAGCTTCTGGTACCTGATGAAGGACTGTTCAGCGGGAGTGTAAACAAGGCAATACAACAGCAAGAAATTGGTATAGCATTATTTTCCTCAAATTGGTATCTGTGGTATAGCAACATAAAAGTGGCAGCCTGGGACAGTGACACTTCTAAATGATAACATTGCACATGATCCAACTCAGTGTCAGAACCTGTAAAATGAAAATGGTTTTTTGTTACAGGTGCAGTCTGTGCTTGCTGCTGGAGGTGTCTTGTGAGCTCCAGCCCTGCTCCACAGCACCAACTGCATTCATACAGGATGCAGTACTGCTTATATGTCGAATAGGAGCTGAACTTGGCTACTGGAAGCAAATTTCGGTCATAGGACAACCAATCAGAAACTTACATGCAGTGAATGGATCCTAAATTTGCCATCCCCCTAGAGGAGTTGATTCAATGCAGACTTTGGATAGGACTTGGAACATTCTTGGCTTCCACAATTCAATTCCCACAGTGCGTTTAAACACTATTATCAGAGGATGCAGGTTCATACCCTGGCCTGTGCATATTGCAGACAAATGGTAGTCAGGACATCTTGTGGTTTGCTGGGTTGAGGGGAATGAATTGAGGAGAGATTGACCCATGAGTTTTGCTTTTTCTTACACCCACCTTCCAAGAGAGATGTGAAGACAGACATTGTGTACACTGCAGGATTAATGTAATGCCTACTTTCCCACGCACTTAAAATGCCTGCACATACTACCTAAGCTTATCAATGACGTCAGAAATTCAGATAACTGCTGATGGGTATGGAACTATATTTAAAGGCAGCATCTACTTTTATGCAGATGAGAAAACGAATGAAACGTAGAAACTAAGAAAAAGAGATTTAAATATGAAATACTTGAAAACAGAATAGAACATGTAATTCTCAATAACAGACTATGCTTTCTTGTTCTATTCTGGAAAGAACTATTGTTTTTATTCAAAACATGATCCAAGGATGTCCATTCTGCAGAATGTGTTGCAAATGAGTATTAATATTATAGAACATGTTTTAAAATGTTAATCAAGAGCATTGCATGACAGTATTATTATAAAACTAGATGTAACTAAGTATTCATAGAGTCAGAGAGTCATAGAGATGTACAGCACAGAAACAGACCCTTCGGTCCAACTCGTCCACGCCGACCAGATATCCCAACCCAATCTAGTCCCACTTGCCAGCACCTGGCCCATATTCATATACCCATCTAAATGCCTTTTAAATGTTGCAATTGTACTAGCCTCCACCACTTCCTCTGGCAGCTCATTCCATTCCCGTACCACCCTCTGCATGAAAAGGTTGCCCCTTAGGTCTCTTTTATATCTTTCCCCTCTCACCTTAAACCTATGCTCTCTACTTCTGAATTCAACCACCTCAGGGAAAAGAATTTGTTTGTTTATCCTATCCATACCCCTCATGATTTTATAAACTTCCATGAGGTCAGCCTCCGGTGCTCCAGGGAAAACAGCCCTAGCCTATTCAACCTCTCCCCATAGCTCAAATCCTCCAACCCTGGCAACATCCTTGTAAATCTTTTCCGAACCTTTTCAAGTTTCACAACATCTTTCCAATAGGAAGGAGACCAGAATTGCACGCAATATTCCAAAAGTGGCCTAACCAATGTCCTATACAGCCGTAACACGACCTCCCAATTTCTGTACTCAATACTCTGACGAATAAAGGAAAGAATACCTTCTTCCTTAAAGAGCAAAATTCCAGAGTACAGCTATCAATGAATAAGTAGCAAAGCGTATGTGTAAGTATAGACAACAGAATATTAAGAACAATAATCACTGAATTTTGATGAAGTATTGCATCAGAAGTGCTAAAGTTTCTCAGATACTGCATGATTTTCATTTTCGATTTTATTTTCAAATTCTAGTTTTAAAAATCTAAATGTAAGTTATTGTGAATCACTTGTTAAACATGGCTCAGATGGGAAGGAATTAGCAACATTGAACCAGGCATAGACCGTACTACAAGACTGTTCACCTGTTCGCTTAGAACATGTTTGATCTATATCTTACCTCTATTTACCCAACTTTGTTCCCTAAATCTTGATACTTTCAATTCACACTTATCCACCTTATACTTGAAGATTTTAATTGACCCAGAATGAACAACCACTTAAGAAAGTTTTTATATTTCCATTATGCATGGTGTAAAAAATTAATAAGTTGATTTCTTTGTAGCAAATGGAATATTGTATAATTTAGCAAGTGCAACAGTGTAAACACACCAAACCAGGTTGCCATTAACTTGAAGAGGTTATGGTCTCTAAGGGTTGCTAGAGTTGCGAGAGATAATAAAAGTTTCCACTGTTTTGGAGTTGCTTAAGAAGTTACTTTTATCACATGTTCCCACATGTAATGTAGTCACTGACTGATGACAGCACCAAAAGGTCCACATCCATACCCATCTACATGCCTGTAATCTTCCACTTATTCTATTTGTGTTCACAGCTAATAAATACAGAATTGGTTTATTGTAAGACTATGACTCTATAGTTAAACTGTACTTGCCATTAGTTCAACATAAAAAATGAAATTAGCCACACAGATCAGTATGAGAACTGCTGCAAAGTCTGTTTTTTTTTCAGACAGTTAAGTTAACTACATCAATTAAATCCACTAATAAAACAAGTTTTAACAGTCTTTTGTGTTGTCTTACTTTATGGGGTTTTAAAAGAAACATACAGGGGTGCAAAAAACAATTTTATGCATAAAAACTGCAATTAGGCTATTTAATGTTCTCAACTCACTATTATAAGTAACTTGTTAATAATGTTATAAATCACCCAAACCACTGAATCTACAACAAATCTTTGCTAATTCTGACCAGCAGATGGCTGTGTTTGTTAATTTTTCGAACATGTTATCTAGTAAAGGTAAGAGTATTATTTTGAACTGTATCCAAATCTCCATGGAACAGAGATGTCTGACAATCATTCTTAACTGGCAGAAACTATTTTGTGTTTGTTAACCACATGTCGATATTTAAAGAGTATCATAATCTTTTTGAAATCTTGTACTTTTGCTAATAATTTTAAAAATAATTTTTCATGTTTACTTAAGATCCTAGATTGAAATAGAAGCTAATTAATTGCCAGGATTGATGTATATTACAGGACATTTCTAAAAGGATTCTATCAGAAGCTGATCTAATAGATTTATAAAGATGCATTGATCTATAGATCACATCTTCAATTTTTAAAATGAAATTACAGAGAAGGTAATAGTGATTGGTGAAAACTGTACCATTTTATTGGACCAAACCTTCTAAAATATCGACTAACATGATTGATGTGCAAAGTGATCATCTCCTTTGCTGACATGCATGTCATTGCTCTGTATTTGTATGTGTTATGATTGCTCTATATTAGTCTGGACTTTTGCAAACTATATTATTTATACATAGGAACATGTGAATTAGGAATAGGAGTAGGCCTCTCAGTTCCTTGAGCCTGCTGCGGCGTTCAATAAGATCATGGCTAATCTGACTAGGCCATATTCTCCCCATCACCAATTATCTTTCACCCCTTTACTTATCAAGATTTTATCCATCTGTCCCATAAAAATATTCAAAGGCTCTGCTCCTACTTTGTTCTTCTCTGGTCCCAGATACATATTCCAGGTGAAGCAGTGATTGACCTGGACTTCACTGAATCTAGTGAACTGTACTTATTGCTCACAATACAGTCCCCTCTGCAGTGGGGAGACAAAAAACTGACTGGGTGACTGTTTTGCAGAACAGCTATGCCCTGTCTGTAATAATGACCCCAAGCTTCCAGCTGCCTGCTATTTCTACACACCACCATGTTCAACATGCCAACATTTCTGTCTCAGACCTTCTGCAGTGCTGCAGCAAGACTCAGCGCAGGCTGGAAGACTGACACCTCAGCTTCTGCCAAGGTACCTTACTACCTTCAGTCCTCAACATTGAGTCAGAATGTTAACACCCTCTTCCTTGTTTCTTACCTTCTCCCAAACGCCTTGGTCCTGTTGTGTATGGTCAAGAGTGTGGTGCCGATGAAGGGTTTTTGCCCGAAATGTCGATTTTCCTGCTCTTTGGATGCTGCCAGACCTGCTGTGCTTTTCCAACACCACATTCTTGACTCTAATCTCCTGCATCTGCAGTCCTCACTTTCGCCCTGTTGTGTATGGGCTGTTCCCAGCAAAGCCATCCCATTTTCCACAATTTCCACTTCTCATTCATCTTCCGAGCATTTATCTGTCTCTCAGCTTCTCATCAGCTATCTCTTTATTTGCCTATCCCTTTTCTCTCTGTCTCTCTCTGGCACTGTATCCATGTACTCTATTCTTCCCCCCTCACCCCCAAACCCCATCCCTGTCATCAACATAAAAGCCACCAATCTCCAGCTATTTTCAGTTTTGTCAAAGGGTCACTGTACCCAAATCATAAACTCTGCTTTTCTCTGTGCAGATGCTGCCAGACCTGCTGAGGTTCTCCAGTACATTTATTGTTTGTGTTTCAGATTCAAGTACCTGCAGTTTTTTGTTTTTATTAATCTAGTCAAGCTCCTCTGATTCTAACACATTCCCCTCTGACAGAAGTGAAGCTAACTGACCTGTAGTTTCCAGTCTTCTGCCCCCTCTCTTCTTGAAATGTGGTTAATATTGCTGCTTTCTAGTCTGTTCAAACATTCCCTGTATTGAGGAAATTTTGGAAAATGAATTTCAATATATCTACTATATCATTAGCCACTTCTTTTAAAACACTAAGGTGAAGCCCACCTGAGCATGAGGATTTGTCAGGCTGCAGCTCCATCTGTTTGTTCATTAACTCTTCCCTCATGATTGTAAAATCACTAAGTTCCTCTCTCCTTTTCACTTCCCAGTTTGCAACCATTACTGGAATGCTTTTTGTATCCAATGCAATGAGGACAAAAGCAAAATACTTGTTCATTTCATCCACCATTTCTTTATTTTCTACAGTAAACTCCCCATTCTCAGTCCAATAGATGACCAACTCGCTTTCCCTTTTCAAATATCTGTAAAATCCTTGCCATCTCTTTTTTTCTCATTCCTGACCAGCTTCCTGTCATTCTCTAATGTTTTCCTAATTATGGCATGCTTCATTGTAATAAGAGGCACTTTGAAGTAGAAGCTGACTCCACAGTTATGTTTTCAATGAATCACACCAACGTCTTTGTCAAAGTTTGTTGTAATTAACTCCATGGCCAAGATGATCTGGTGAACAGACCTCCTGAGGCAAGCGCAAGCCCATTGCAATTTCCAAAGTTAACACAATTGTTCAACACTAGGTGGCAGTATTGAAACACAAATTGGAACATTACAACACCGTGGACAAATGAAACAAATTCCATGTCTATTCTGACTTACATTTTGCAATCAGAATGAACAAACCCTTTACAACCACTTATTGCATGCATTGTGTCAATTTGACCCGCCTGATTATAACTGGTAATACAATACCTGCCTATCAGTTTCTCATAGTGTAATGATCATGTTCTCCCCTAGTATAATAAATCTTGGCTATAAATTTAAGTTGTGTGCAGACAATCTTCAACAGTTTCATTATAGTAAAACCTGGCAGTTCTTTGGTACTTTTTGAACCATGGAGCAGTACTGACTGGGAAAGAATGCATCCACAACATTGATGCCACCTGCCCTCATTCACCCTGCACACCAGGGCCCACCTTGTCACCAGGTAACCCCCATGTCCCTCACAGAGCCTCGATGTCTGCTGTTATCCCAACAGTCCATTTTGATCCATCATAACCTCCCTCACACACACCCATCAACATTCTTGTCCCCACTCCTATAAACGCCTCTGCAGTCTCTGTAAGGCCAACATGCTTCACCAACCCACCGCCACACCTCCGACGCCATTCATGTGTCTTTGAGATGGCATGGGCATTGATGAACCTTTGGCAGAATTGTTCCTAACAGTCTTAAGGGAAGTCCTAAAGGCCAGTCTGATTAAAAAGACTGCAGATGCTGGAATCCAAGGTAGAGAAGCAGAAGGCTGGAAGAACACAGCAAGAAGGATTACTCCTGAAATGTTGACTTCTCCACCTCCTGATGCTGCCTGGCTTGTTGTATTCTTCCAGCCTGCTGCTTGTCTACCCAGGCTGATTAGCTTATTGAGTAAACTCACAGCAGTGTCTATTTTCGCTCCCTTCGGCGGAGTTAAAGTTATAATCCATTCCATGGCCTTTTGCTTCTGAGTTTCATTTTTAGATCCATTCTTACGGAGTCTAATCAATCTCATAGGTTTTCCTCTCAGCTTCCAGCATTTTTATGAATGTGCCCCATTTTGTTACAACAGAAAGGCCTCAGTTTCAAAATTTCACTACCACTCCCAATACTTTCTCTTCTGATCTGATCTGTAATTTGATTCTTACTATTTGTTACCAGAAATTCCCCAAATGAAACAAGTGGATTTAATCCATTTGAAATAATATATGGTTATGAGATTAGAGATCCATTAAAATTGATTAGGGAGAGGTTCTTGAAGCAAAAAGATGAATCCTCAATGTTGGATTAAGTGTCTATGTTTTTGGCGAGAGACAGACATTGTCATTTGAAGTTACATGGGAACATTTAAAGGTTTTACAGGAAAAGATGAAAGAATGGACAGATAAATATTGAGCAGCAGTTGAAGCAGGAGATGACTTACTGGTATAATTGCCTTTACAAGGTCAACCTCTGAAAGCAAAATTCAATGGTTCATGCAAAGTAATTCGAACCGTTAGTAAAGTGACTTCTCTGACAAGTACTCCTGATTATATGAACAATCAGTTATGTCCCATGAATATGTTGAAAAGGTACTATTGCAGGGAAGAGGATAAGGATGAGCAAGTGTGTCAGGTGGTAAGACAAGTTGAAAATGATGGCGATAACGAGAGTGAGGTAGAAAGAGAGGTAGACGGTTCTCAAATTGAAACTCCTACCATTCAATGACTAACGCAGAAATACTGGAATAATGAGACACTGTATTCTCACATTCAGAGAAAGAACAATCAGAAGATCTTGTAAAACTCCTGAGAAAGTATGTGGTAATCTGTAGAGAGACACATGGATGTAATACATTAGGCAGACATGTCGTAAATGTAAGAGAGAGAATCAGGACTGGCAAAACCATATCCTTATCAGCTGAGCCCTGTCAACAAACTTAGGCAGAAAGAGTGATTCAATACCAATTAATTTATTCAAAGTCGACCTTTCATAAGTGAATCAGCCACCCTGTACCTCTTGCAAACCAGGGAAAAGCCTCCAGATAAGGAAAGCTGAGAAGCAATATATTGACCTGCGCAAAAATCTCAACAAATCTGCAAATAGGATCCATTGAACTGTCTCCCCACTCTTTCCCTTCATCCATAACACCCACATTTTTTCCATGTGTGAGCATGTGTGTGGAAGGGGAATTTATAAGGACATTAGAGTTTTAATTAATAGCTATATACCAACAGTTTATGCTTGTTTACCAGCATCTAGAACCTAATTACTCTTAATAAGTAGTATTTATTGTTAATTATAGAAACCTGCTCTGTACTTTCTGACAATCTGAATCTGAAATTTGGAATATTGGGGAATCTTTGTGTACATTTTAGGATATTTAACTTTTGTAATGACTCTGGGAATAGTAGGTCTTGATTTCCAGTGCACTACTCTGTGAAACATTATAAAAGGGGTGGCACGGTGGCTCAGTGGTTAGTGCTGCTGCCTCTCAGCTCCAGGGACCCAGGTTCAATTCTAGCCTTGGGCAACTGGGTGTGTGGAGTTTGCACATTCTCCCTGTGTTTATGCGGGTTTCCTCCGGGTGCTCCGGTTTCCTCCCACAGTCCAAAGATGTGCAGGTTAGGCGAATTGGCCATACTAAATTGCCCATAGTATTCAGGGATATGTAGATTAATTGCATATGTCAGGGGTAAATGTAGAGTATTAGGGTAGGGGAATGAGTCCAGGTGTGTTACTCTTTGGAGGGTTGGTGTGGACTTGGTGGGCCAAATGGCATGTTTCCACACTGTAGGGATTCTATGAAAAAGCTACAACTAATGTAAAGTTCTGAAACCATGGGCAACAGACAAAGAGAGGTGCAGTGGGGATGCACAAACAAATCCAGCTCCAAGGGGGTGAGACTGCAGTCCATTCTCTCATCAAGTGCGAGCCTCAGAATGCTTATTTTTTAAAAATAGGTTATCGCTGATAGCCTCCTGAAACAAATCATTTCTCAGTCAGACAAGTGGGTAAAAATGGCCATCAATGTGCTTATCACCTTGAGATGTTACAATTAGGATCTCTGCCTTTCTCTGAAGTTTGGTGCTGTCTTCTGCATGGAGAGAACTTATGGAGCTATGAGTGTCAGGGATGGTTTGCATAGATAAAAGAGAAGGACATGGTAAATGGAAAAGCCCTGGGGAAAATTGATGTACAGAAAGATCTAGGTGTTCAGGTCCATTGTACCCTGAAGGTGGCAATGCAGGTGGATAGAGTGGTCAAGAAAGCATACTGGGACTCGGCAAGATGGTGGCGCTTCTGTAGAACTGCCGTGGATGGCTCTGCCTAACAGCCAAGGCATATTGGTGTTAAACAGACAAAGTGCCCTCTTATTAACCTGTTGTTCATGGATAAGATGAGGACAGTTATGGACCACTGCCCCATTGTTATTGGTACAGTCATGGCATGGAAGGCAATATGTCAGAGTGAGGGGTTTCTTATCCGAGAATTCGCCTCTTACGCCTATAGTTGGTATGCCAGGGTTTGGACCGGGGTGATGGACTCAGAGTTCGAACTATGGCCAGTGAGAGGAGTTTCCTGTTTGGGAGACTTGTTTGAGGGGTAGATTATGATGTCTTTCAAGCAAGTGAGCTGCAAATACACGTTGCCCAGCAGAGATCTTTTCTATTATTTTTCAAGTTAGGGATTTCATCCAGAAGAAGACTACGCTTCTCACTAAGCCCTATAAGCTCGATACAGAGAGGATGTTGCTACATTCCCCAAGCACTCTTTCGGTTAGTGCCCTCTATCGCTTGCTGGGTGGCAGTGCCTGGCAGGATATTAACTGGTTATGTGCGGTCTGGGATCAAGATCTAGGAGTGGAGAGCTCTTCTGAAATATGGGAGAACATATGGGAGAACACGCGAAAGATCTCAATCTGTAATAGGACATGTGCTATGTAGTTAAAAGTTCTGCACAGGGTTCATCTGGCACCGGACCATCTGGCGAAGTTTAAAAAAGGGGTGTGTGTCCTAAATATAAAATAAGTGTAGGTACTTTTACCCATTACTTCTGGACATGCCACAGGCTCCGTGTTTATTGGAGCACTTTGGCGGGAGAGATAGGGAGGGTATTGAGGACTGAAGTTAACGTAGACCTGATATCGCTCCTCTTAGGTCTACCAAATTTATCATCATTAGATGGACATGGGAATAAACTATTTAATATTCTTGCATACTGTGCACGGAAGAATATTCTGATGAACTGGGTGTCTGAGAACCTGCCGGGCTTGCTGGGATGGCAGAAATTAATTATGGAGCACATTCCCTTGGACTTTTTTACAAACATGGTGCACCACACAACAGCCCATTTTTATAAGAAATGGCAGCCCTATTTGAGTTATTTGGATATAGATTTGTTGGCTATCTTAACTAGGGCATTTGTTTAATCAGGATGGTTAGGTTTGTTGAGCCCTGGGCTCTGGAGGGGAACACCTGAGTTAATACATGTATATATACAACGCTCCCATTCTTTTATTTGGGAGCTTTGTGCTGAGCATAGCTATTTTGTGTTTTTTTGTATTTTCTTTTGCTTTTCTTTCTTTTTTTGATTTATTAGTCACTTATTTATTGGTGTTGTTTTACACAGTATTAGGTTTTGTTTGTATTGTTGGGTAGGTTAGTAGTCAGTAGACAGTAGTTGTATTGTAATTGGTGGTTTTTTTCTCTTTATTATACTGGTATTTGTTAATTGTTGTATTTTCAATAATGTTACATTTTTGTAAAGTCAAAGAAGGCATACTGCATGCTTTTCCTTATCGGATGGGGTATTGAGTACAAGAGTTGGCAGGTCATGTTACAATTGTATAAGACTTTGGTTCAGCGACATTGGAATACTGCATTTAATTCTGGTTAGCACATTACCAAAGGATGTGGATGCTTTGGAGAAAGTGCAGAGGAGGTTCACCAGGATGTTGCCTGGTATGAAGGGTGCTAACTATGAAGAGAGTTTGAGTAAACTAGGATTATTTTTATTAGGAAGACGGAGGTTGAGGGGGGACCTGATTGAGGTCCACGAAATCATGAGAGGTATAGACAGGGTGGATAGCAAGAAGCTTTTTCCCCAGAATGGGTACTCAATTACTAGGGGTCACGAGTTCAGGGTGAGAGGGGAAAAGCTTAAGGGGAATATACATGGAAAGTTCTTTACGCAGAGGTAGTGGGTGTGTGGAATACATTGCCAGCAGAGGTGGTAGAGGCAGGCACGATAGTATCATTTAAGATGTATCTAGGCAGGGCAGGGAGCAAAGGGATACAGATCCTTAGAAAATACGTTACAGGTTTAGATAGAGGTTCTGGATCAGCGCAGGCTTGGAGGGCCAAAGGGCCTGTTCCTACGTTGTAATTTTCTTTGTTCTTTGTTTATTTGTTCTGACACTATTCATGGCGAGTGACTACAAGATATTGGTGTGAGTGAGCATTTCTTTTAGTTCACTCACAGAAGGTGAGTGTCACTGACTAGACCACCATTTATTAGTGTAAATGACGTTGCACTGAATGGCTTGCTCAGCCATTTCAGAGGACAGTTCAGAATCGACCAAATTGCTGTGGGTCTCAAGTCACACATAGACGTGATCAGGTGAGGATGGCAGATTTCTATTTCTAAAGGCAAGTAATGAACCAGGTTTAAAAACATATATATTCATGGTTACCATTAAGGTGAGCGTTTAATTCTGGATTTTCATTGAATTCCATCTGCTGTGATGGGATTGAAAACCATGCCCCCAGACATTGGCCTGGTGTTCAGAATTAATAGCCCAGTGGCATTAGCTGCATCATCAGCCCCCCAGTAGAAAGAAAAGTGATTGCTGTTGAGATGCTGATGTGAGGAAGTGACTGAAGAGATGGGAATGAGTGCAGATGCTTAGCGTGTTCATTTCCTCTGTAATCCTCATTGTACTGATGTCAAAATTCTTCTTCATAATCAATAAAAGTCCTGATATACAGAACAGTTGTCATCACGACACACTTGTAATGCAGTGAGTCCTGGGCTGTGTTTCTATTGGTGACACATAAAAGCACACAAGAAATTCCAGCAGCATATTGGACTCAATGGGAAGACTGTTCAACAATGATTAGTTTCCTTCCTGAAGCCAGCTCCACAAACATTCAGGCAGAAGGGTGGAAGAATACAGCAAGCCAGGCAGCATCAGGAGGTGGAGAAGTCAACATTCTGGGTCAACATCATACCCAAAATGTTGACTCCTCCACCTCCTGATGCAGCCTGGCTTGCTGTGTTCTTCCAGCCTTTTGCTTGTTTACTTTGGATTCCAGCATCTGCAGTTTTTTTGTCTCCCACAAACATTCAGGGGAAACTCCTGCAAAACTCGACTCCAATGGACTGGACATTGCGTACGGACAGTTGGAAAGCATCTCCACAAAACACCTCTAACAAGTTGCTAGCAAGAGAGTTAATAACACAGAATTAACTAGACATTTAATGGGACCAGATCATTTGCTGCCAGTTTTTGGCACTCAGACAATCTGAATGAAACTCTGCTCGGCATAACTTCAGGATTTTCTTCATATCTCTCTCAGCTGGGTCAATGTTGTGCTGTTTAAAATGACAAAAAAGGTTACTGAGAAAATTAAGATTGACTCAAATTTTCAGCAAAAAATTAAGCAGAATTTTAAGATCTGTAATCACTGGCTCTCCATTGATTTTGAGGATGATGTTTACTCAGAGTTGGGAGTTTCTACATGGATATTCATTTGACTTCAACAGACTGAGTCGCCACCAAATCCTGTTTTCTCAACTCGCAGATGGGTGGTGTTCTAGGAGAGGACAAAGAACATGCTACTGAGACATCTTGAAGCTTTCCTTGAAGTATGGCAGTGGGCATAAGTATGGCAATCAATGAGTGGAAGGAGCTTGCTGCCAAACATTCAAAATGGCGATAACCTGTCTATCATGCTTTGAGTTGAAATACCTTAATGATGAAGCAGAGATGGAAAGAAAAGGAAGTAAATGCTATGTTTCGAATCCTAATATCTTTTGGGACTTCTTGCCCATGTGCCTAAAGGTCAGAAAGTGGAGCATCAGTCTGTTCAATCAAATGAATATCTCTGGCAGGAAATCCTGTGCACTTGAGCTTAAATTTATTTTCAGTAATCTTTTCAGGATTTTTTCTCAAACATCTGGTCTGGAACTAACTCTAACTCTTTAAAGTAATTGAGTTTACTATATTGTTCCTTTCTCAGGAGCACTGGTCTATATAGCATCTTCAAAGACTTCACAGGACCATTTATAACCACAGTAATACTGAAAAAAAAACCTGTCTTTTCAATCTAAGCAATGGGTGCATTCCTTAAGCTTAAATAAAAGCCCTCGACTGACCTTAATAACTGGAGCTTGCTTATTTTGGTTTTACAACTAAAAACTCTATCACTGTACACACAGAACTATTGACTCCAAAGCTAGGCCTCAAAAACTGTTTTGAAAGAAATCACCAAGGCTACAGAAATAGGGTGGCACGGTGGCACAGTGGTTAGCACTGCTGCCTCACAGCGCCAGAGACCCGGGTTCAATTCCCGACTCAGGCGACTGACTGTGTGGAGTTTGCACATTCTCCCCGTGTCTGCGTGGGTTTCCTCCGGGTGCTCCGGTTTCCTCCCACAGTCCAAAGATGTGCGGGTCAGGTGAATTGGCCATGCTAAATTGCCCATAGTGTTAGGTTAAAGGGGTAAATGTAGGGGTATGGGTGGGTTGCGCTTCGGCGGGTCGGTGTGGACTTGTTGGGCCGAAGGGCCTGTTTCCACACTGTAAGTAATCTAATCTAATCTAATCTACTCACGATTATTAGCTTCAGACTCCCTGCTGTGTACCATGGTTTGGATACAACGCTTGAATATTTTTTGATTCAAAGCAGAAAAGCTATTATTAGCTTCAGATACACATAAAATCAACTTGTTAAGAACCAAAAAACTAAGAACCCAAACATGCAATAAATGATATTGAAATTATGCATATAAATTGAGCAGTCTCCATCACTCATTTTTTTTTACTATTTTGTAAACACAAAGTATCCCTGCTGGTGCACTCTGAGGTTTATAAATGAGAGCAGGCAAAAATTACTTGAGTTTTTCTGTTACCATTATCTTTATGTAACTAATATATATTTTATCAGAATAAATCATGCCTCATGGTGTTCTACAGAGATCTAAGATTGGAGCATTATCACCACTTAAATCTGATCATCACCAGATATGACTTTCTGAACTGCTTTCTCAACACACACAACTACCACTGTGCTGACTGTAATCTGGATCACTCCCTGCTGTGTACCATGGTTTGGATACAACGCTTGAATATTTTTTGATTCAAAGCAGAAAAGCTATTCTCGTATTAACACCAGCCTACCCAAATCAAAATTGACATTGTTTGACTTGATTGAAATATCGACCCTCCAGAATTCATGCAGAAGTGAAATGGTACATGCTTCAGGACATCATCCACATGACTGCCCTCTCAACATATGGGAAGCAAGGATAAAAACTGCTGTCTATTCAAACCTAACATCATTGATAGAACTTGTCATTGAAGCCAAGTGAGCTTTCTGATTAATTACAAGAGAGATCCCAATAATAAGTGTGAATGCAGTAAGAGCTGCTTGAAGTAAAATTCAACAGATTACTAAGTGGTACATCAGGAATTACTGGCTACAATTCTACCAGGTGGTGGTGTTTCCATGCTGCTTTTAACTTTCCAGGAAGTAAAAATCACAGGAAATGTTAACTAAGACAGTGGACAACAAAGAAGGTTATCTAAGATTACAACAGGATCTTGGCCAGATGTGTCAATGGGCTGAGAGTGGCAGATGGAGTTTAATTCAGATAAATGTGAGGTGCTGCATTTTGGCAAAGCAAATCTTAGCAGGACTTATGCACTTAATGGTAAGGTCCTAGGGAGTGTTGCTGAACAAAGAGACCTTGGAGTGCAGGTTCATAGCTCCTTGAAAGTAGAGTCGCAGGTAGATAGGATAGTGAAGAAGGCGTTTGGTATGCTTTCCTTTATCGGTCAGAGTATTGAGTACAGGAGTTGGGAGGTCATTTTGCGGCTGTACAGGACATTGGTTAGACCACTGTTGGAATATTGCATGCAATTCTGGTCTCCTTCCTATCAGAAAGATGTTGTGAAATTTGAAGGGGTTTAGAAAAGACTTACAAGGATGTTACCAGGGTTGGACGATTTGAGCTATAGGGAGAGGCTGAACAGGCTGGGGCTGTTTTCCCTGGAGCAGTGGAGGCTGAGGGGTGACCTTATAGAGGTTTACAAAATTATGAAGGGCATGGATAGGGTAAATAGACAAAGTCTTTTCCCTGGGGTCGGGGAGTCCAGAACTAGAGGGCATAAGTTTAGGGTGAGAAGGGAAATATATAAAAGAGACTTAAGAGGTAACTTTTTCACACAGAGGGTGGTACGTGTATGGAATGAGCTGCCAAAGGAAGTGGTGGAGGCTGGTACAATTGCAACATTTAAAAGGCATCTGGATGTGTATATGAAAAGGAAAGGTTTGGAGGGATATGGGCCGGGTGCTGGCAGGTGGGACTAGATTGCATTGGGATATCTGGTTGGCATGGACGAGTTGGACCGAAGGGTCTGTTTCTGTGCTGTACATCTCTATGACTCTAAGAAGGCAATTACAATCAGAAATGAAACACACAATGACCACAAGTGGTGAAGGGAGTGAATATTAAATATGGTAGATGGGGGCTCAAATAAGCAAGCTGCTTTATATTTAAGCATATTCCACAACCACCTGGTGAAAGAGCAGTGCTCCAAAAGCTAGTGCTTCCAAATAAACCTGTTGGACTATATCCTCATGTTGTGTGATTTTTAACTTTGTACACCCCAGTCCAACACTGGCACCTCCAAATTGTGCTTTATCTTTAACAATGTCAAGCTTCATGAATGTTGTTGGAGCTACGTTCCACAACATCTAGATAAGTGGAATGCATTCCACCACACTCTTGACTTTTGCCTTGAAGATGGTTAATGGGGAGTCTAGAGGTGAATAATTTGCCACACTTACCCAGTTTCTGACCTGTTGGCATAATATTTATATGACTGGATCAGTTTTTGTCAACAGCAACCTCAAGGTTTTTAAGGTAGGAAATTCAGATAAAGTATTTTTACCTGTCACTTATCATTTGAAACCTAAATGTTGTTCAGGTCTTGCTGTATATAAAAATTGACCATTTCATTTATCTGAGCAACCACAAATGGTCCCCACTCTGACTTTATGATTGAGAGAAAATCATTAATGAAAGAGCTGAAGATGTTTGGGCCTAGAATACAATCCTGAGGATCTCCTGCAGTGATGTTCTGGGGCTGGGATGATTGATCTTCAATGACCACAATGATTTTCCTTTGTACTAGGTACAACTCCAACTAGTGTAACTTTTTTTTCCTTGAATCCCATTGACTTCAGTTTTACTGCGCTCATTGACACCACATTTGATCAAATGTTATCTTTAGGCTAAGAGTTGTCAGTTTTACCTCATTGATGGAATTTAGCTTGGAGCAAGGCAATGAGAGTTGAAGTTCAATGATTCTGGCAAAGTGCAAATTGAACATCAGTGAGAAGGCTATTAGTGAATACTTGCTATTGGAAAGCATTATGAACAACACTTTCCACTTCGATGATTGAGAATAGTCTGAAAGGACATTAATTGGCTTACTCTTGCTTTTTGTCAACCAGGGCCATACCTGGAGAATGTCTATATTGCTGGTTTGATGCCAGTGTTGAAGCAATACTGAAACAAATTGGTTTGTGGAGTAGCTAGTTCTAAAGTGCACATCTTGAATATTACTACCAGAACGTTGTCAGCTTTTGTTGTATCCAATGCCCTCATCCATTTCTTTTATATCATGTGGAGTGAATTAACTTGGCTCAAGATGACCTTTTGTTCTGGTGGTGCCTACAGTAGGTGGCTCAGGTGGAGCCCCTTAGGTCCCTTTTAAATCTTGCCCCTCTCACCCTAAACCTATGCCCTTTAGTTCTGGACTCCCCCAACCTGGAGAAAAGACCTTGGTTAGTCACCTTATCCATGCCCCTCATGATTTTATAAATCTCTATAAGGGCACCCCTCAGCCTCTGACCCTTTACAGAAAATAGCCCCAGCTTATTCAGCCTCTCCATAAAGCTCAAACCTTCCAACCATGGCAACATCCTTGTAAATCTTTTCTGAACTCTTTCAAGTTTCACAACATCTTTCCGAAAGGAAGGAGACCAGAATTGTACACAGTATTCCATAAGTGGCTTCATTAATATCCAGTATGACCTCCCAACTCTGATACTCAATGCACTGACAAGTAAAGGTAAGCATACTAAATACCACCTTCACTATCCTATCTACTTGGGACTCCACTTTCAAGGAACCATGAACTTGTAATCCAAAGTCTCTTTGTTCTGCAACACTCCCCAGGACCTTACCAGTCGGTGCATATATCCTGCCCTGATTTGCCTTTCCAAAATGTAGTACTTCTCATTAATCTAAATTGAACTCCATCTGCCACTTCCTGTCCCATTGGCCCATCTAATTATGGTCCCATTGTACTCTGAGGTAACCTTCTTTGCTGTCCACTACACCTCCAATTTTGGGGTCATCTGCAAACTTACTAACCATACCTCCTATGTTCACATCCAAATCATTTGTATAAATGATGAAAAGTAGTGGACCCAGCACTGATCCTTGTGGCACACTGCTGGTCTCAGGCCTCCAATCTGAAAAGCAACCCTCCACCATCACCCTCTGCCTTCTACATTTGAGCCAGTTCTGTATCCAAATTGCTAGTTCTCCCCGTATTCCAAGTGATCTAATCTTGCTAACCAGTCTACCACGAGGAACCACGTCCTAGTTGAGATAACTGATAAATCTATATCCAAATAACTCAAGTAGGGCTGCCATGTCTTATAAAAATTGTCTGTTGTGTGGTGCACCATGTTTGTGAAAAAGTCCAAGGGAATGTGCTCCGTAATTAATTTCTGCCATCCCAGCAAGCCAGATGGGTTCTCAGACACCCAGTTCATCAGAATATTCTTCCGTGCACAGTGTGCAAGAATATTAAATAGTTTATTCCCATGCCCGCCTAAAGATGGTAAATTTGGTAGACCTAAGAGGAGAGATATCGGGTCTACTTTGACTTCAGTCCTCAATACCCTCCCTATCTCTCCCACCACAGCGCTCCAATAAACACAGAGCCTGTGGCATGTCCAGAAGCAATGGGTAAGAGTACCTACACTTATTTTACATTTGGGGCACACTGAAGATGCCACTTTTTTTAAACTTTGCCAGACGGTCTGGTGCCAGATGAGCCCTGTGCAGAACTTTTAACTGCATAGCACATGTCTAATTACAGATTGAGATCTTTCGAGTATTCTCCCATATGTTCTCCCATGTTTCAGAAGAAATCTCCACTCCCAGCTCTTGCTCGCAGACTTCACATAACCAGTTAATATCCTGCCAGGCCCTGCCATGCAGCAGGCGATAGAGGGCACTAACTGAAAGGGTGCTTGTGGACCGTAGCAACAACCTCTCTGTATCGGTCTTATAGGGCTTAGTGAGAAGCATAGTCTTCTTCTGGATGAAATTCCTAACCTGAAAAAAATGGAAAAGGTCTCTGCTGGGCAACCCGTATTTGCGGCTCAGTTGCTAAAAAGACATCATAACCTCCCCCTCAAACAAGTCTCCCAAACTAGAAACTCCTCTCGCTGCCCATAGTTTGAACCCTGAGTCCATCATCCCTGGTCGGAACCCTGGCACGCCAAATACAGGTGTGAGTGGTGAAGTCTTGGATAAACAACTCTCACTCTGACGCATCGCCCTCCATGCCTTGACTGTACTAATGACAATGGGGTTCCGGCAGTGGTCCATAACTGTCCTCATCTTATCCATGAACAACAGATTAATAAGAGGGCACTTTGCCTGGGAGGCCTCAATATCCAGCCATATTGAGTTTGGATCATTACCAACCCAATCACAGACAACGGACAGCAGGGAACTCAATTGATACCTCCTGATGTCTGGGAAATCAACTCCTCCCCTCCATGAGGCAACTGCAATTTAGTAAGTTTGATGAGGGGCCGCCCATGATGCCAGACAAAGGAACCAAACCACCCCATAAGCTTCCGCAGCGTTGACCTGGGAAACATTATAGGGAGCATACCCAGGGGATAAAGCAAACGAGGAAGAACATTCATCTTAATGAGAGATATTCGGCCCAGCCATGAAATTGGAAGAGCCTCCCATCTCTGGAGATCTCGCCTAATATTGTCGAGCAAATGAGCAAAGTTAGTCCGAAATAACAAATCAAACTTGGGTGTAATAAAAATGCCTAGGTACTGGAACCCTGCCCGTGACCACTTAAAAGGGAACTTAGAGCCACCTTCAACTTCTGGCACATCCTTAAGGTTCCCCAAAGACATAGCCTCCGATTTTGCAAAGTTAATCTTATATCCTGAAATAGCCCCAAATGAATTGATACATTGTATCAAATGGGGTACGGAGGTGATAGGGTTCGATAAAAATAGAAGGACATCATCCGCATACAATATAATCTTGTGTGCCCTCGATCCCACTTCCGGAGCGGTTATGTGGATGTACTGACGAATGACCTCTGCCAGCGGCTCTATCACCAACGTAAACAACAATGGTGAGAGGGGGCAGCCTTGCCAACTACCCCTACCAATTGTAAAATTCCCAGACTTCACCACGATGGTGGTGACCGTGGCCAGAGGGTGGCAATATAAAACCTCTACCCACCTAGCAAAGACCTCACCCAACCCAAACTGTTCTAAGACATAAAAAAGATACGGCCATTCCACCCGGTCAAATGCTTTCTCTGCATCTAAGGAAATCACCAACCCCTGAATCGATCGTTGCTGACAAACTTGGACCATATTCAGCAGCCTTCTAATATTATTAGAGGACCTACGGCCCCTTATAAAGCCTGTCTGGTCCTCTTTAATAATATGGGGCAACACCCTTTCCAATCTCAGCACCAGGATCTTGGACAGAATCTTGAAGTTTGAATTTAATAGAGAGATGGGCCTGTATGAGGCACAATCCTCAGGAACCTTCCCCTTCTTAAGAATGAAGGTAATATTAGCTTCTCTCAAAGGTGGTGGTAGGCATTCATGCATATAGGAGTGATTGTACATCTCCAACATCAGCCCTGACAGAATTCCTATAAACTCCTATAAAACTCACCCGGAAGACCATCAGGGCCAGGCGCCTTCCCACTGTGAAGTTGCCTAGCTGCCTCCTGTATTTCCTGAACTCAAGGGGGCATTAAGGAGAGAGGCCTGTTCCAAGGTTATCCCGGGAGGTCTGGGTTCTTAAAAAAGGTCTCCATTTTAGCACTCCTGTCTTCGCAACCTTAAGACCGATACAATTCAGACTAAAAGCTCCGAAAAGCCTTATCAATCTTTTTAGCATCATATGTAAGGACCCCAGCTCTGTCTCTGATTGCAGTAACGGATTGGGGAGCATGCTTTTTCCTCGTCAGGTATGCTAAATACTACCCTGGCCTATCCCCATATTCGAACAGCCTCTGTCTAGCAAAAACAAGTTATTTCTTTGCGTTTTGTGTCAGTATTGAATTCAAGGCAGCCCGAAGGGCTGTGATCCACTGTAGCTTAGTCACCGAAGGCCGCGCAAAATGTGCTGCCTCCGCGGCTTTCAACTGCGTCTCAAGTAGACGCTGCTGTTCCACCTTCTGTTGTTTCCAGCTAGCCGAATAGGAAATAGCTAATCCCCTAGCAAAGGCCTTAGCAGTCTCCCATAGTATGGACGGACTACTAGCCGTGCCTGAGTTGACAGTCAAGAATTCCTGAAACTCCTTCAAAAAATATTCCACAAATTTGGAATCCTTAAGGAGAAAGGGGTCCAAACGCCAGTGCCGCAAACCTAGCCCTTCGCTCTTGGCCTTAATCTCCAAATATACTGCCGCATGATCAGAGATGGCTATATTGGCCAGAAAGAGGCCAATCCTCGTGTGACATTTATGTGGGTTTGAAAAAAAGGTGAAGTCCTTCCCGGTAGGGTGAAGACATCTCCAAATATCCACCAGCCCCAACTACTCGCATAAGTCAACCACCTGCTTGGCCTGCAAAGAAATAGTTGGGGGCCCACAAGGCAACCTGTCCACTGTCGGATCCAAAAGACAATTAAAATCCCCCACTATAATAATGTATTGTGTTCCAAAAGCACTCAACTTAGAGAAAGCGCTAATCAAAAATTTGAGGGGATGCGCCGGAGGACAGTAGACGTTTAAAATGACATATTCCTCCCCATGTATCAGGGCTTTAAGTATCACAAACCATCGCTGCTCATCTTTCACTAGCTCTAATAATGTGAACGGAAGATTTTTCTGGATAAGTACCGCCACTCCCCTACTCTTAGTAGTAAAGGATGAAAAGAATACCCGGTCATAACCCCCTGTTGTAATTTCAGGTGCTCCCCATCATCAAGATGGGTTTCCTGCAACAAAGCGATATCAACCCTTTCCCTCTTAAGACTAGAAAGCACTTTTTTCCTTTTAACAGGCAAATGACTTCCCTTAATGTTCCAGGTGCACCATTTAATAAGACACTTAGCCATATCCCCTTTCAGACACTCTTGAACCCCTCGGAGGGAGAACCCTGCTTACAAAGCGCCGAGCATAAATAAATAAAGACTCATAGAATCGAAAAACTATATATACAAAAACTACTCTATCATAACTATAAACAACTATTACTACCAAAAAACTACAAAGAAAACCAACTATAAAACCTTGAATAGAAGACTCTTCCCCCTGCCCATAGGGGGCACTCACCCTACCCATCCCCTCCTTCACAGCTCCTTCAAACCTGGACTGTGCCCCAGCCTTAGGCCAGAAAAAAAACAAGGAGTTGATCCTTAAATCAAAAGACAAAGTCAGGACGAGCACTCCACCCATCCCTAGCTTCATGATATCCCTATTTGTGACTAAAAGAGAAGCAGAACAAACAAAAAAGGGAGAGAGACAACAAAGAACATCCACAAAATTTCCCATCAGAAAATCCAGTTATTAAAAAAATAGGAACAACTTATTCCAAAGTCTTTTCCCCCCTTTCCAAAAAGGAAATTAATAGGGAGAAAGAAAGGAATAAAAAAAAGGAAGGGAAAACATGGGGAAAAATAGAAAAGAGAACAAACATTAACCATACTCTTCAGGCCAATCCGTCTATTTTAAAGTGTCCACAAAGTTTTTAGCCTTATCCGCCGAGTCAAATGTATAAACTGAGTCCTTGTGGCTGAAACGAAGTACTGCAGCGTATCTCATAGAGTACTGGCTGCCCAGGTTCCTCAGCCTCTTTTTAACTTCATCGAAGGACTTCCTCTTTAACATTACAGCTGCTGAAAAATCCTGGAAAAACATGATTTTTTACCCCTTGTACAGCAGCAGGGATCTGGAAGCTACTATGACTTTTTGCTTGCCCTTATATGAGTGGGAGTGCAATAGGACCGAGCAGGGGTGCTGCACTGGGCCTGACCTGTGCACTGTAACCCGATACGCCCTTTCAATCTGAAGCCTGCTAGACTCTATGTAAAGGCCCAAAAACTTTGGTAGCCAGTTTTCAAAGAAACTGACTGGCTGCTCACCTTCAGGGAGCCCGAAAATTCAGAGATTTATCCTCTGACCTCGATTTTCGAGGTCGTCGATATAGTTTTGCAAGGCCCGCAGCTCTCGCTCCAGCACCTGGATCCGGACTGGATGAGGACTCCATTGCAGCTTCCGAGGCCTTAGTTTGACCCTCCACCTCCTCCAGCCTCTCCCTGAGGCCTTGTATCTCCTGCTCGTGCTTCTGCAGCATGGATGCAATAGGTTGCACCTGGACACGAATCTCCCCATGGATTTCCTCAATCGCAGCCGCAACTTTCAAGGTAAGTCTCTCCATCGCCGCAGCCAATTCCTGAGAGTCTGTCAGGTCCCCGGGGGGCTCAGGAGAGGCTGCTGCTGCTGCTGCTTCTGCAGTCTCTTTTGTGGTAGGTGCTGCAGGGAGTGTCCTCCCTACTGCTGTTTGCTCAATCCTTTTCCCTTTGGCATCTTTCCCACTCCCAAATATTAACAAATATGTGTTCTGTAAGGTTTTAAACTAATACTTCCACCACATAAGTTGGCCAGGGATGGCAAAAAACACCAGAATGCCTTGGCTGTTAGGCAGAGCTGTCCACAGTGGTTCTACAGAATCGCTGCAATCTTGCCGAGTCCATGTTTTCGGTTATTAAACAAACATTGGAGTTTGGTTTGTTTGTTGGACAGAGTCAGAGGCATCTCCTACTTGTGGAAGATTAAATTTACATGCATTGAGACACTGGAGGGTCCAATAACTGAATGGAGCCCCATTTAACTACAGTAGAAAGACCCCAGACAGTGGTCTTTTTCCAATGCACCATGGTGGCAGGTGTCCCGAGCTTTCGTGCATCCCTCAGCACATTAGTCTGAACCTTGGAATGTGCCAGTCTGCAACATTTGGTCAGGGTTACCTCCTTGTTCTGGAAGACCAACAAGTTTCAGGCAGAGCAAAGAGCATCTTTCACTGATTTGATGGTTCTCCAGGCGCAGTTGATGTTTGTCTCAGTGTGCGTCCTGGGGAACAGACTGTATAGCACAGAGTCCTGCGTCACGGAGCTCCTTGGAACTAATCTCGACAAAAACCTCTGCATCTTTTGCAGACTTCCCTTGCAAAGACACATTCCAGCAAGAGGTGTGTGACAGTCTCCACCCTGACCCCCGCTCAGCGTGCATTGGCCCAGACAGACCAGACATACAAGAAGGATCTCACAGATAGTGCCCTTCTCATCACCAGCCAAGCAATGTCTCGATGCTTGTAAAGAAGTTCTGGTAATGAGGCATACTGCCAAATTACTGACAGGGAACCATGCAACACTATCCACCCTCTCCTTTTCCTGCATGGTCTCAAAGATGCTACATGTTGACCACTTCCTGATGGACTTGTGGTCAAAAGTGTTTCTCTTTACAAATTTCTCCACAAAGGTCAGGTGCTACAGAACGGTCCAACTATAATGTGAGGGAGTGTGTTCCTAATGTGAAGATGGCACTCTTAACAGGATTGTTCAATTGTCACTCCGACCAACCTGTTAGATTATAACTTGGTATTGGCGCTGGAAAAGTACAGCCAGTCAGGCAGCATCCAAGGAGCAGGAGAATCGACATTTCAAGCATAAGCTCTTCATTGGGATTGAGGCTTCTGGGCCAAGCTGGATGAGATATAAATGGGGGGATGTTGATGGTTGGACTGGGGAGAAGGTAGCTGAGAATGCCATAGGTAGATGGAGGTGGGGGTGAAGATGATAGGTCGGAAAGGAGGGTGGAGTGGATAGGTGGGAAGGAAAATGGACAGGTAGGACAGATCGAGGGAGAGGTGCTGAGTTGGAAGTTGGATCTGGGATAAGGTGAGGGGAGAGGAAATGAGGAAAACTGATGAAATCCACATTGATCCCATGTGGTTGGAGGGTCCCAAGGCGGAAGATGAGGCATTCTTCCTCCAGGAGTCGGGTGGTAAGGGTTTGCCGATGGAGGAGGCTCAGGACCTGTATGTCCTCGGGGGAGTTAAAATGTTCAGCCACGAAATATAACCACCGCCCAGTGGCTGAACACTTTAGCTCCCTGTCCCACTGCCTCAAGGACATGCAGATCCTGCCTGACTGGCTGTGCTTTTCCAACACCACACTCTCGACTTTGATCTCCAGCATCTGCAGTCCTCACTTTCTCCCAGTTGATTATCACCTAGTATTGTATGACTTCTGACTTTGTCCACCACAGTCCAACACTAACATCTCCACATCAATGGGGCAGCATGGTGGCTCAGTGGTTAGCACTGCAGCCTCACAGCACCAGGAACCCGGGTTTGATTCCAGCCTCGGGCGACTGTCTGTGTGGAGTTTGCACATTTTCCCCATGTCTGCATGGGTTTCCTCCGGGTGCTCCAGTTTCCTTCCACAGTCCAAAGATATGCAGGTTAGGTGAATTGGCCATGCTAAATTGTTCGTAATGTTAGGTGCATTAGTCAGAGGGAAATGGGTCTGGGTGGGTTACTCTTCGGAGGATCGGTGTGTACTTGTTGGGCCGAAGGGCCTGTTTCCACACTGTAGGGAATCTAATCTAAGAAAAAATCTAATGCTTCCACAGACAATAAAAACTGAAAGAACTGCAAACGCTGTAAATCAGAAACATTGTCAGTCTGTCTGATAGTTAGGTTGTTGGGGATCAGGTCATGTAGGTTTTTTTCTGTTGTGTTGGTTTCTTCATGATCACCTGATTGCACACTGTGAATAGTCTGCATGGTCCATGGTAACTGTACAGGATTTATTGGGATCAATGAAGCAGACTAAGAGTATATTAGTGCAGATGCTGGAATTTGTACTGAAAACAACAAATGCTGCAGATCACAGAGGGCCAGACAGCATCTATGGAGAGAGAGCAAGCTAACATTTTGAGTTTAGATTACTCTTCATCAGAGCTGACATTAAGTGTGGAGGGGACAGCATTTATGCTATACAGAGGATTATCTGGCAATCGATTAACTGAATTTTGAATTATCCGAACAAGATTGCAAGGTCCTGACGCTTGGCTAACTATGTTTTCTGGCATTCAATTAACCGAGTGAAACACTCCCGGTCCGTGTCCTTCGGATAATCGAGGTTCCTCTGTAGTGAGGTTGGGAGGTGTGCAGGGGTGGCAGGGTATAAAGTGCTGGTGGAAATAAGATGTTGTTAGTTCAGATTAGTGTTTGGAATGTGAGAATGGAAGAACAATGGTGTTCCTGATGAGGGGCTCTTGCCCGAAATGTTGACTCTCCTGCTCCTCGGATGTTGCCTGACCTGATGTGCTTTTCCAGCACCACACTCTTGTCTCTGATCTCCAGCATCTGCAGTTCTCACTTTCTCCTAGAACAATAGTCAGTCTAACTGCCCGATTTGAAAGAGCTGACAGTGCCACTAAGGTGGGTGAGGGGGGGGGGGGGGAAGAGAATATGGTGACAAAGAATGTAACAAGCTAAAAAGAAAGGGTAGAAATCGGCGTTGGTTCACAATGTGAAGGTGTTGAACTCAATATTAAGTCCAGAAAGCTGTAAAGTGCTTAGTCTGAAGAGGAAATGTTGTTCCTCCAGTTTGTGCTGTGATTCACTGGAGCATTGCAGCATCGGAGGACAGACAAGTGGACATGTGAGCAGGATGCTGCACTAAAATGACTGGCTATGGGAAGGTCATAATCATGCTTGCGCACAGACCAGGGATGTCCAGCCCACTCATCTTCCCGTTTAACTGCAGAAGATGCAAGACCTACCTCTTAACCTCCTACCTGCTCACCATCCAAGTGCCCGAACAGTCTTTCCAGGTGATGCAGCATTTCACCTGTACCTCCTCCAATCTTGTGTATTGTCTTCGCTGCACCCAATGTGGCCTACTCTACATTGGAGAAACCACAGACTAGGTGCTCTTTTAAGTCTGGCAATTAGACACACTTCATTTCAGTTCTGTTGAGGAGTCACCTAGACTTGAAACATTAGCTTGCAAATTGAACAAGATCCCTTTGTAATTTTAGAAAATGTTCTTCACAGTCAACTATGCCACCAATTTTAGCGCCATCCACAAACTTACTGACCATGTCTCCTAAATTCTCACCCCGTGCATTGTTTATATAAATGACAAACAAAAGTGGACCCAGCATTGATCCCTGCTGGTCACTGGCCTCCAGGTGGAAAAACAATCCTCCACCACTCGACACCTACCTTTAAATCACTTCCATATCCAGTTGCAAGCTCTCCCTGAATCCCTTGTCATCTAACTTTATTAATTAGTCTACCTTGTGTAACTTTATCAAAGGCTTTACTAAAATTTGTTATACTTTTTGAACAGCATTCTGTTGCTCATGACTTCATACTGATAAAAACATAAACAAACACTACAGAAACTGTAGGGATATTAAATCGTCTCAAATTAAGCATTAATTTGCACAGGTCTCCACACTGTTAATCAGTTCCTCCTTCTCCTATGCTGATGACTTAATCTGAACTATGAACATTTTTTTCTCCACTCGCACTTCACCCCCTCCCCAACTACAGTATACAGTAAAGGCTACCCCCTCCACAGGCTCTCAGCGCTGCACATGGGGGACAGAGCCATGTGAGCCGGTTCCTGGGTACGAGATCGCCGCTATGTGATGTCATCGGGCTGGTCCAAGTGAATGCGGGGGAGATTTAAGGAAAAATAAAGAGATTTTTACAGACACACAGTTCCATAATGAGACAAATTTAGGATATTTTTAATTTTCTAAATAAATTTAATTTATACCCGAAGTACACTGTTAGATGTACTGTTGTATCTTGTATTTCATATGTATAAAGGTAAAACAAAACACCCAGTTACTCCAGGCAAGGTAGAAGATCTCCAGACCCTGTGCATTGTGACGGCAGGGAGATGGAACTTGGGCAGCGGCCGGAGCAGGGACCGTGCCCGGGGAGAGGGCAGCAGCCGGGGGAGAGCGCGGGCCCGGGGCGACAGGATCAGCCGGGGGAGAGCGCGGGCCCGGGGCGACAGGATCAGCCGGGGGAGAGCGCGGGCCCGGGGCGACAGGATCAGCCGGGGGAGAGCGCGGGCCCGGGGCGACAGGATCAGCCGGGGGAGAGCGCGGGCCCGGGGCGACAGGATCAGCCGGGGGAGAGCGCGGGCCCGGGGAGCGGGCAGCAGCCGGGGGAGAGCGCGGGCCCGGGGAGCGGGCAGCAGCCGGGGGAGAGCGCGGGCCCGGGGAGCGGGCAGCAGCCGGGGGAGAGAGCGGGCCCAAGGCGAGAGGATCAGCCGGGGGAGAGAGCGGGCCCGAGGCGAGAGGATCAGCCGGGGGAGAGAGCACTCGAGGAGCGAGTGTCGGAGCCGGACAGACTCTCCCGGAATCTCTTCATTTGCTCTTTCGGTTGTGGAGCGACCTTCTCTAAGAACTGGCGGCTACTCGCTCACCTGTGCAGGCACACGGGACAGGTAAGAGAGGCCGGAGCTCCGGCCTGAGGGGGCACTGCCAGGAACTGCTCCCGGGCATGTCCTACACGGAGTCACATCAAATCAAGCCTGAGTCCCACTGCCCTAACACTGAATCATTTAAAAATGTGAGCCAGAAGGAACTGATCGGAAGTGTGTATACTAATGTTTAATTTGAGGCGCTTTAATATTCTTACAACATCTGTAGTGTTTTGTTTTTGAATGATTGTGAACTTCAGCAACAGAATACTGTTTAAAAATTATCTTATTTTAACAAAACCTTTGATAAGATTACTCATGATAGACTAATTAATAAAGTTAGATCACATGGGAGAGCTTGCCAATTGGATATGGAATTGGCTTAAAGATAGTGATGGTGCGATTTTTCTACCTGGAGACCTGAGACCTGCAGTGATCAATGCTGGGGCTGCTTTGGTCATTTATACAAACACTTTGGATTAGAATTTAGGAGGCAATGTTAGTCAGTTTGTGGATGCTAAAATTGGTGGTATAGTTGGTTGTGTTCTTAAATAACCTTCTTCACTAAGGGATCTTGATCAGTTGGGCCAATGGGCTGAGAAGTGGCAGGTGGAGTTAATTTGAATAAATGAGGTATTGTATTTTGGTAAAACAAACAAGAGCAGGGCTTACCCAAGCTCCTACCATTAAATACCACAGTTAATGGATGTAGGTTTGCTCGCTGAGGTGGAAGTTTCATTTTCAGTCATATCGTCACCAAAGAAGGTAACATCTTCAGTGAGCCTCGGACGCAGCACTGCTAGTGTTTCCTGTTTTCTATTTATATATTTGGATTTCTTTGGGTTGGTGATGTCATTTCCTATGGTATCATTTCATGTTCTTTTTCTCAGGGGGTGGTAAATGGGATCCAAGTCAATGTGTTTGTTGATAGAGTTCCAGTTGGAATGTCCTGCTTCTAGGAATTCTCGTGCATGTCTCTTTAGCTTGTCCTAGGAATGGATGTGTTGTTCCAGTCGAAGTGGTGTTTGCAAATTAGTTTTTGCAAAGCAAAATGTCAAAACTAATGTCATTTACAAAATACTGTGCAAGAACTGTAACAAACACTACATTGGACAAACAGGCAGAAAACTAACCACCAGGATACATGAACATCACCTAGCCCCAAAACGACATGACCCTCTCTCACTAGAACCCTTACATACAGATAAGGAAGGACACCACTTTGACTGGGACAACACATCCATCCTAGGACAAGCCAAACAGACATGCACGAGAATTCCTAGAAGCATGGCATTCCAACCGGAACTCTATCAACAAACATATTGACTTGGATCCCATTTACCACCCTGTGAGGAAAAAGTACAGGAAATGACATCACCATAGAAAATGATGTCACCAACCCAAGGAAATCCAAACATCGAAAGCTTTGTCTGGAGGCTCACTGAAGATGTTACGTAGTATGGTGACAAAATGTCTGAAAATGAACCTTCCTTCCAGCTCAGCGAGCAAACCTACCTCCAGAACCTGAAGCCTGAGCTACAAATCTTCTCGTAACTTGCTACCGCATTTAACGGTAGGACCGTGGGTATTGTTGAACCAAGATGTAGGAGTTCAGGAACATAGCTCTTTAAATGTTATCACAGCTAGATAAGATGGTTAAATTGTTTAGCATGCTTGTCTTCAATTGTTCAGACCATTGAGTGTAGGACTAAGAAGGTCATGTTGTGTGGTTGTAGGAAAGTTGATGAGGCTGCATCTGGAGTATTGTTCAAGTTGCTATACTATAGGAAGGATAATATTAAATTGGAGAGGGTTCAGAAAGGATTTACCATGATGCTGGGACTGAAGGGTTTGAGTTATAAGGATTCGCTTTTCATTGGATTGTAGGAGATTGAGGGGTGACCGTAGAGATTTATACAATCAGTGGGGCATCGATAAGGTGAATAGCAAAGATCTTTTCTGTAGGATTGGGAAGTTCAAAACTATGGTACATATTTTTAAGATGAGATGGGAAAGATTTAAAAGGGACCTGAGGGGTAATATTTGCAGAGTGGTGTGTATATGGATTGAGCTGCCAGAGAAAGTGTTAGATGCAGGTACAGTTACAAAATTCAAAAGACATTTGGATAGGTATATGAACAGGAAAGGTTTGGAGGGATATGGATCAAACATAAGTGGGACTAGTTTATTTTGGGAAACTGTTAGCCTGAACAAGTTGTACCAAAGGTTCTGTTTCCATAACAACAAAGTAATTTTTGCAAGGTTTTTAGTGAGACTAGGAGTAAAACTTCTTGTTAATTCAGTGGTTGCCAAATAGCTTAAGTCCAGAGTAGGCAATCACAATGCTGTCCTGTACGGAAAATCACTAACAGAAGCTTCAGAATTTTCCTGATTAACTGTGTAGATTCCAGAGGTTGCAGTCATTTTAATAGTTGTGACAAAGCGGTACATTAAAAAATTTGTCATTTCTTCCAGTTTTTTGCAATATTGCAATGACTTTTACTTGTGTAAAGGGCATTTCAGGAAAGAAAGTATCCTCAAGAACACAACCAGACAAAAATGAAAAGTTCTCCATTCGAGTACTAGAGGAGATAATTTATAGGCAAAACATCAAGGCGGGATTGAAACACAAGGATCGAATTTTTAAATGAGCATTAGCTCCTGATCCATCAATGCAGCACAACACATTAGGATGATGAATGAATGGAACTTCAGGCAGTTTGGAATGCATGCAGTAAAGCCTTGGATGTGTTTAATTTTAAATGTGGAAGATGACATCAAACCATTAGATTGAAATAGTTGAGGTTAGAGAGAACAAAGGTATATGTTTCCATCAGTTGAAGAAAGTGGAAGTAGGGACAAAAAAAAACTGCAGATGCAGGAATCCAAAGTAGACAAGCAGGACGTAGGAAGAACACAGCGAGCCAGGCAGCATCAGGAGGTGGAGAAGTCAACATTTTGTTTATAAACCTTCTTAAGGAGTTGGGGTGAGGGGAGCTGCAGGTAAAGGGGGAGTGGGGGAGGGTTTTGTGTGGGGAGAGGGGCAGAGGGGTCAGGTAGTGGGTAAGGCCTCGCTGTTCGATGGATCTGGTTGGTGGTTGAAAGAAAGGGGGGAGGGGATGGGAAGGGAGGTTATTTGGAATTGGAGAACTCCACGTTGAGTCCTCTGGGCTGTAGGCTGCCCAGGTGGAAGGTAAGGTGGTGTTCCTCCAAATTGCGGTCTGATTCACTGACAAGTAGAAGTAGCCAGTTTTTTGTGATTGAGGAAATGGGGGAGGGGTCTCCAGTTCAGATAGGAAATCAAGATTGCAAACAACCTTTCTTGGCCTAGAAGGGTCCCCTGGTAGTTACTGAATGTGTAGTTTGTTAGACACTGAGATCAATAGTTTGGTCTTCCAAGAGTTTAACTGGAGGATGTTTTTCACTCTTATGCAATTGGGTAATAAGGGGAAATAGTGAGGAAGAGCTGTTACTGTCTAAACCATTCTAGAGTGTGACTTTTTAAATAATTTTAGATTGTTTGTTTTTTCCAAGGAACAATGAAGTAACAGTAAGGATAGGCTTTATCAAATATCTCCTAGTGATGTTTGAATGTGTGAATAAAACCAGTAAAACTGCAGCCCCATTTGAATTAATACAGGAGAGAGATGTTGGAGGGGGGTGGTGTGCTCAACCATGTCAAAGGTTGTAGTTAGGTTGGTAAGGGGATGAGGAGGGGTCATGCACCATGGTCAAATACATATATGATTTGTGCAGTTTAGTGTGGTTTGAATGGAGGTGGGACACAAGTTTGCACAGACAAAGGGTTCAAAGTTGGATGATGGACTCAGAGGGTACTGTTTCTTATGCCTAGTTTAGGGTTCAGAAAGGAAAGCTGGGTGGCCAGCTGTTTGGTTGAAGTGGAAGAGCAGAATATGGGTCTTGTTGCCAAGGTGAATGCATGAGATGGTATAATGGAAGGTGGAAGAGAAATCTGAGGAAGATGTAGGGTCAGATGTTGGCATTTGAAGCATGGAAGTTTAACTTGATGACCCAGAACAGTTAAGGGAGCCTCGGCTGCTGAATAGGTTAATGACAAGCTATGAATTTCTTGCACTTGGAAGAGGCCAGGAACAAGGGAGTTGTCAGATTTGACTGAGGATAGCAGACTCCATTAATGCCAGATGTGATCTGACTAGATCTAAAAATCGGGTAGATTGAGAAAATTACTGGCAGATAATGACTGTAAAGAAGAATCTTTACCAAATATGTTTTTTTTTCTAGAAACCATTTTCTTGTGAATATGAGGGATGTGGTAAAAGTTTCTCCAGGAAAGGTCATCTTACACGACACCTTCTGACTCATGAAAGCGAAAAAACATTCAGGTGAGTGTTCACCATGAGAAATTCTTAACTTCAGCAGCAGCTGTTTGTTTTCATATTCATTTAGGGTAACTAGAGTCAAGGTTCAACCAAATTAAAATACAAGTTTTCAAAGGAAATTATCAGATCACTTCAGTTATGGGCATATTATGCCTTAGTGGGGTAGTGTGCTGGAAATAAAGTCCCATTATTTCTGGAGGTTTTTTTTAAAAAAGCTAACTTTTTATAAAGTACGCAGAATTCCCACTTCCTGTCTTTCAGACCCAGGTTGTCAGTATGAACCAAGTTCTATACTTAAAGTCTATTCATTACAAATGTCATCCCAGAGAACCTTTTCTGAATTGCTTCCAATGAAGTGTCCTTCCATAAATAAGGGAACTAAAATTGCTGTCATACTCCACATACGTTCTCACAGCATGTTGTACGGTCGCAGTAAACTGTCTACTCTTACACTTAACCGCTTGAAACAAGGGCTAATGTTCCCTTAGCCTTCCTAATTACCTGCTGCACCTGTGTGCTAGCTTTTTGTGCCTTGTGCACAAGTACCCTGAAGTTCCTTGGTGTTGCAGCTTTCTGTAGTTTTTCCCTATTTAAATAATACTGCTCTTTTGTCCTCCCTTCCAAAATGAATATCTTCACATTTTCCCACACTATACTCGATTTGCTAAATTTTTGCTGACTGGTTACCTACCCTATCAATAAGGCTCTAAACTACATCCTTCTTGCAACTTGTCTTTCCACCTTTTTTTTTTGTCATTTGCAAATTTCGATACAGGTCATTTTCTTCCATGTCATTAATATATATATTGTTAAAATATATAAAAAGCAACATGGATAACTAATTTGTATTAATCAGAAACTAAAGTTTGCTGTCGTCCAATTCAGCATCCAGGAGCACCCATAACTTTTATCACCAATTCATTTACTGTTTAAAACCTAAATAACCTAAGCCACATGCCAAAAACTTAACAAATGGCTAGCTCCTTTTTTATTTGTATATCAATGACTAATCTGACAAGGTCCAATAAACTTCTCTCTTCTGGTTGTTGCAAGGTATTAACCTCACAAGGTCCTGTTAAAGAGAGAGGTCGATCATATTTTCTAAGGGAACAAGCTCTAGTTGGAGATAAATGAACAAGATGTGGCTAATAAAGACGATGACTGTTTTTAAGGTTCACTTCAGGGCTTATTAGGCATTACCCTGTGCTGAACAGAATTGCTTCAGAAACAGCTGGAAAGTTATTCCTTTATCAGTCATGAAAGCACCACAATATGAAGTAACGTTTAGATTTCTTGTAGTTTTGTTTACACTTTGAAGCAATGCCAATATTCTTTATTCTTAATGTGTTGCAGATGTACAGATGAAAGATGCAATAAGACTTTCACTACAAAGGACAATTTGAAAAAGCACATTTCAAGAAAGCATGACAATATAGAAAAACTTTACTTGGTAATGAATGTTTTTCTTTTGTCACAAATTGATGGGATGTGGATGCCATTGGCAAGGCCAATATTCATAGTTAAACCTTCATTTTTACATGTAGTTTGTAATGAGCCCCCTTCAACTGCTGCTTTTTATGGTGAAGGGTCTACCCCAGAGCTACTCATGATGTTCCAGAATTTTAACCCAGTGACTGAAGGAATAGTGTATTTCCAAATCAGGATGGTGTGACTGGGCAACTTGCAGCTAGCAGTTTTAACATCTAGCTTCTGGTCTTGTAGTTAAAAGTGGTAAGGATTGAAGGTTTAGGAGTTCTGTCAAATAGGTGTGCTGTGCATCTTTGTAAATGGTACAAGGGTGCGAATGATGTGCATTGTCTTAAATGTATCAAGTTCTCAAGAGTTGGTGCTTCACGATTGGGCAGTTGAAGAGTTTGCCCATCACACTCCTGACTTCTCTTATGAATATTGCAAATTGTTTAAGGAGTCAAGAGATTACTCAACTGCTGCAAAATTATTATCTTCTGACCTCTTGTAGCTAAGGTAATTAGCTAATTGGTCTAGTTAATCTACTGGTCAATAGTGACCACAGATATTGGTGGAAGGTGATTTCAATAATGTTAAATCCCTCCCCTGCACACTGTTCCCTTGACATTAACACATTTTCCTTCCTCTCTCTGTTTGAAGCTGTTTGGCATCTTTTTGATTGAGATGACCTTTCAACTGCACGGCTGCACCAGCAAGACTGCCTAATTTCACTTCCTAACATTATTTCTTTGCCCTTGCCTGCAGCTGAAATCCTTGTCTGTTCTTACATTTCTCAAGCTCCCTATTTGAATGTCCTCCTGGTCAATATACCATCCCATTCTCCATAAATGTGGACGTACCATAACTTGGCACCACGCCATGTTCAACCATGCTTGCAATCGACATTTGCTGCTTTTTTTTTTGCAGCATTTAGCTTTTGAAACTCGGTGGCCTCTCCCCAAACCCAACTTCCCTCAGATCCCTCGCTCTCCAATGTTGCCATCTTTTGGATTTCTGATTTTAATCCTTCTAATATTGGCCCTTTAATATATTAGAGTATTATCCCTCTAATACTGCCTGGGTTCTGGATTTTCGGATTCCCTCTCTCTATGCCTCTGAACCCCTCCATCTCCTCTTTCATGTGCTTGTAGGCATTTTTATTTGGTGACATGTCCTAATGACTGTTTAGGTATCCAGTTGTCAAATTTTGTTTGTTAAAGTAATTTTAACTTATTTTAAAGGATTATTTTGAGTTTTATTTCCAACACTCATTATTTTGGCTTAAAGTACAGATCTTGCAACCTGAGTTACTGGTTCAGTTCGCTTACAAGCAATTTCCAAAGTGAAAATTGGTTCTGTATGATGGTAAATAAAAGGATAACACAGCTGGCTGCATGCATTGAATTGATCTTGAATATTTAATCATATGGTGTTATATAACACTGCAAATGGTTTCAACTCATAACTATAAAATCTATTAATCACCTATAAAATTATTATGATTATTGTTTAATACTCAAACCTCTGCATTCCTGCCTCCACTAGCATATGTACAATATAACTCAAATTTACTGGTCTGCTGAATGAAACTAATATTTTAATTGATTAGTACAATATATCCTGAAGTGCTTGACATAAAATTGTGTTGAAGGATCGGATGGATGAGTAAATTTGACAATGAACTGGTTTTTCAAACACTTGCTTAAATAGCACACTTTTATTTTGAAGAGTATTTTTACAGAAACACTACTTTAAAAAAGTTGTATGATGGCAAAATGTTCCAAGTGATTCATATTTAATAGCTCATTTCAAAATGTAATGTATTAACATCACAATGTCATTTAAAAATAAGAATGAACTAAGTGTCTAGATGATCTGTTTTTGAAGATGTTATTAGGGATAAATCTTGTCTAGGACACTTCTTCATCATTTTCTACAAAAAAAAGCCATCACATCTCCAATGAAGCAGCACTGCATAAACTTGCTAGAGTGCGTTCACAATTCTAGAATGGCATTCTAATTCACAAAAATGTGATTCCTGCATCAAGACTGGCAAAAGTTAGTGAAACATTACACTTTCAGCAACTACTCATTTATTAGAAGTTACTGTTTGAATAAAAGTGCTGGCGGGCTGTAACCTTTACAAAATTTAATATAACTGACAATATTTTTGTATCAAATTTGATGTCATTGACAAATTTGCACTTTGCTTGCAGTGTGATTTTGAAGGATGCGGTAGATCATTTAAGAAGCATCAGCAACTCAAAGTGCATCAGTATGAACATACAAATGTACCACCATTTAAGTAGGTATCCAATGCTGCCTTAATGACTTTCAAGTCATGAGGAAACATTTCCGTCTTTTACATTTCAATTTTCTTGCTAGGTGCAATTATGAGGGCTGTGACAAACGTTTCTGTCTACCAAGCAAACTGAAACGTCATGAAAAGATTCATGCAGGTGTGTCTTATGTTTCTTTAAATAGATGTTGGATGAACTAATCCAAACATTTTGCCAGATTTGCTGATGTAAAATGTTCCAAATATTGGGGCTGATCAATCTGCAGGACAGTTTCAACTTTTTAGGTAATGTATGGAAAATTTAAGATTGAGATTGTAATGAGTCAGGAATCTTTTCTGCCACAGCCTTATGGTAAAGCTGTATGATGTGATTTCAGGTAGTTCTTCTCTAACATAATGGTTACATTCTTATGCAACCTTTCACTATAGAAAAATAGCACTTTAGAAACAATGCTTAATGTTGGCAGTGTAATTGCATTACAGCCAACACACGTTTTAAAAGTTCATGCTTTAGAAAGTATCTCCAATTAGTCCATTGTGTTCGTGAATTGGTATTAGTGAAATACTCATAGCAGAACAACCTGTACAGAAATTGTGCAACAATGTTGTTTAACACCAATCAAGGTTTTTTCCCTGTTATATTCTCTCCATTGCTACAAAACAATTTGGGAAGGATCACAAAGAAATCGAGCAGGCTCAAGTGGTCAAATTGCTAGTCATTCAATTATGTAGCTGTGATGTGGAAGTGCTGAAGGTGGACAGAAGTCACATGACATCAGGTTATGGTCAAATAGGTTTATTTGAAATCACAAGCTTTTGGAGCCCTGCACATATGTTGGGTGAAGTTAGCTGTCTAACTCTTCACAATGCTGAACACTTGAGACAGCTGCCACTTCACTTTATGTAAGGAGCAGCTTTCTGAAAAGTTTAATTTCATATGAACCTATTGGACCCTAACCTGGTGTCATGTGACTTCTGACTTCTTTCAATTGTGTGACATCAACTCTACGTTTCCTGCCTTCGACTCCCTCAGAGTCATGAATTGTATCATTGTTAGTCTTGTAGAATGCAAGGCCCTCATCAGATGAACTTAACTCCATCATATCTTCAATATTTATTTGTACAGTTTTGATGTCTTTTTTAAAATTTAGTCACCAACACATAAGCGGTTTCCTGCAGTCAAATCTTGATAAGGTTGCAAGATAGTTGTTTGTTCGCTTAAGGTTTGTTTGTGTATAGGTTTCCACAATTCTGGAAATGTTAGTGACATTGATATAAGAGAAATTTCAATTTGACTAGTAACTGTCCTATCTGAATATGTGGCTATAAAATACAATGTCCAATATGATACAGGTAATTTTCCCATAACTCAGTAGTTACTTTCTGGTGTAACTTTGCTATAGAAAATCACACAATAGAAATAATGAGGCCTATGGAAAACTGTTAGGGATGAACCACCACAAAATAGTAGTTAACTGCTATTGTGTGTTAGGCTAAGTAAAGTTTTCCTTCATATTTTAATACAAACAGTAAATGTTAACACTAACAGTATAAAATCACTGACTACAGCACTGTACCTTTCACAAAGCTCTTCACGAGAAAGTACGCCAGCTAACTGACCAAGTGATGCTGACGCGAAATCCAGTCCTCCGCTCACTGTGACACATAGTGCCAGAGATGGGAATCATAACAGCGAACGGGAGTTCACTTCATATTAAAAAGTCCGCAATTCACAAATTGCGTTCAACAAATGTGCAGTATAGAAAACTGCCTGTAAAGGAAAATAGTAATAATCCCTGGGCCAATCATAGCAAGTTACATAAAGTAAATTCATTGCATTTTTAATCAGCTTAAAATTCCTCAAAGAAAAGAAACTTTTAATAGTCTTACAACTAAACCACAATATTAAATCTAAGAAAGTAAGACTATTTAGAACCTATTTACATGTATTACTTTATTTTTATTTTACCTCCTCACGTGAGGTCTTTAATCTTGTAGCACTGGATTCCACGTCAGCATCACTTGGTCAGTTGACTGGCGTAGTTTCTCGTGAAGAGCTTTGTGAAAGGTACAGTTCTGTAGTCAGTGATTTTACACTGTTAGTGTTAACACTTACTGTTTTTATTAAAATATCACTGGACTGGGGAGCAGATTTGATAATGCACTGGAAATTCTTATTATCAAAACAACAAACAGGCATTGTTATGAATGCTCCTTTAAATAAGAAAACCAATACTTTAGCTACCTAACTCATAATGATCAACACTTAAGAGACAGCTGCCATTATACAAGCTAGACCTCCGATGGTAAGTATATAATTTAGAAGTAAATGACCTGACACTGCTAAAACAATAGCATTCGAGTACTTGCATAAACTCAATTTCCTGGCTGTCCTCACACCTCAGCAGATAGACTCTCCTTGCAAACCAATTTCCTCACCACCATCTTGCCACCCACCTCCCAAAAAAAATAGCCTTTTTCTTACTCTTCACCAACCCATCACCAAACTTATCACCAATTACCCAAATGACAGCAGACCTTTTTGTTGGTTTCTTAACAGATCTGCTGTTAAATGACTGATAATGTCAAACTGCTGTTAGATAAAAACAAGATGAAGTACTTCATCAAGAATTGTTTCCTTTGTACATATAATTGCACTGCTGTCTGGCTTGAGTACACTGTATATTTATACAGAAGGATATACTCTCTCCATGATTAGCTAACATTAAGAGTAAATTGAAATCTCTAATGGAAATGTTAGCTTAGATTTGGGGGCACAGGGAAAATCAGCTTTTCACATCAGATATGTAATCTCCTTGACCTTCAGACTTGACTTGTATTTTTTTCTCTTCTTTTGTGTTCCCGAGTGGCAGTCCTGTATACAAAATAAACAGTAATGTTTAACATCCTATAAGTGACATGTCGTTATTCTGCAGGTTATTTATGCAAAGTGGAATTCTGCTCATTTATTGGAAAAACCTGGACAGAGTTACTTAGTCACACACGGAAGCATCACCGAGGTAACTACAAACGAGAATTAGCTGTGAAGTAACTGAACAGTGTTGATGTCTCTGAAACAAACTCAAATGGTTAATTTAACATGTACTATGACTGCCACTTTTAATTCCACGTTTAAGTTTTACTAAAACTTCTCTGCATGTTCCTTCATTAGTTTTTCCACAGAGCTTATATATGCCAGCAATTAACCAAAAATGTGAAATCTTGAAATCCAATTTTAAAACTAAGATTATCTTCACTTTTGAAAGCTTGCTGTATGTACTTTTATCAACTGAGGATTCCTTTTCTCCAACTTACTTCCTATCATTTCTGCCCTCCCCTTCTGTCCCAGAATAACTACGGTTCTCTTTATCCTCACTTTCCACCCACCAGACTCTGCATTCAAAGGATCATCCTCTACAATTACTGTTACCTCCAGCAGGATGCTATGACTAAATACATCTTACCCTACATTGTCAGCATTCTACAGGGACTGTTCCCTCTGACACTCTTGTCTGCACATGGGGGTGTAATCACAGGTGTAACATTTGCCCTTTTTTACTTCATCCCTCCTCACTGTCCAAGGCCCCAAACATATCTTCCAGGTGAACCAACAGCTTACTTGTACATCCTTCAATTTAGTTCACTATATATGCTGCTCTCAATGTGGTTTATTTTACTCAGAGATCAAACACAGAATGGGGTGACCATTTGTAGAACACCTCTGCTATATCTGTAAGATTGACCATGACCTTCCAGTGATTTTTCTATTTTAATACATGCTAAACATCTGTCCTAGGTTTGTTGCAGTGTTTGAACAAAGTGGAACTCCATTTGGCAACACAGCACCTCACTTTCCACATTACAACCCTTACGACTCAATACTGAGTTCAACTTCATAGTCTGAATGCTGTCTTCTATTTTGATCGCTTAGTCCCCACAATGTCTTGAATGCATAGATTTGCTCTGAGCAAGACTGACTTAATTTCTACTATTGACACCTCACACTAGCATCTATATAATTCCTGTACTACATTAACACCTTTGTCTTCTGTTCTCGACACACACTCTCCATCTGTTGCCATTAACAGCACAAACACCAGCTTTCAATTCTGAAAGAGTGCTGTTGGATCCGTTAACTTTGTTTCTCTTTCACAGATGCTGCCAAACCTGAGCTTCGCTAGCATTTGTTTTGATTTCAGATCTCCAACATCTGCAATACTTCAATGTTATAAGATTATCAAATTCTTTAAGATAGAGGGAAAATAATTTTTGCAGTTTCGGAACTCTAATTGAACTATCACTGGTCCTCACTAAATCTGCTGAAAACTGGATCGAAGTTTGCTCGCTAAGCTGGAAGGTTCATTTTCAGATGTTTAGCCACCATACTGAGTAACATCATCAGTGAGCCTCTGGTGAAGCAAGCAAACTTACATCAAGAACTTTAACCCGAGTTACAAATCTCAAAACTCGCTGAAAACGGTTGTGGACTTCTTATCAACTTTGTTTGCTGTTAACATATTTCATTTTGTTCAATAATGGCAATTCAATGTGTTTTAAAAATTGGAGCTATGATTGGGAAAATAATATTTTGAATTTTTATTTAGACTTTGTTTGTAACCAATGCAATAAGAAATTCAAACGCAAGGCCTTTTTACAAGCGCACCTTAAGACTCACGCTCAAGTGAGGGAAGTCTTCAGATGTCCCAGGAAAGACTGTGAGAGAACTTACACAACGTCATTTAATTTACATGGCCATATTCTATCATTTCATGAGCGACAACGAAATTTTGTTTGTGGATACCCTGGCTGTGGGAAAGACTTTTCTATGAAAGTAAGCTTTATTTTGTTCTAAATTATACAGATGAGTTTTAGCAAGAAGCCTTTTATTGAGAACAAAGTAACTTAATTTCTGTCTAGATTTTTTTTAATGAACGGGGCGACATGGTGACTCAGTGGTGAGCACAACTGCCAGAGACCAGGGTTCAATTCCAGCCTCTGATGATTGTGTGTGGAGTTTGCACACTCTCCCAGTGTCTGTGTGGATTTCCTCCGGGTGCTCCGGTTTCCCCCCCACAGTCCAAAAGATGTGCAGATCAAGTGAATTGGCCGTGCTAAATTGCCCATAGTGTTAGGTACGTTAGTCAGGTAAATGTGGGGAGATGGGTCTGGGTGGATTACTCTTAGGAGGCTCGGTGTGGACTTGTTGAGCCGAAGGGCCTGTTTCCACAATCTAATATTACTTTTCATTATAGAAAATGAATTGAATTTAAGACCCAGTTTCCTACATCTGCAAAATTAGTGTTTGGCGACATAAAATTTATTTTTGGTAAATCTCTAGCTGAATACATTATCAATATTGATTTTTGTTTTAAATGGATAAGTGAACTAAATGTGCTTTAGAGACCAACAGATGTTTAAAATATTACCTTCTATTTGTGTTGCAGCAAAGTTTGGAACGTCACTCTGTTGTCCATGATCCTAAAAGACAGAAATTAAAGGTATCTTATCAAATATTGAGTTTTGAGATTATATTATAAATCAGTGTAAATAATTCAATAGAATTACGCTTAGTGATAATCTCTACCTTATAACATGAAATTTTATCATTCCTGCAGAAGTTAGGAGGAGGAATTTACAACTCTTATTGACGGCTCTTTCATAACAGTGCAAAGTTCAAATCATTTGAAGATTTCAGTTCTCAACCTTTTAAACAATTCAGGGGACCTCTGTTCTTGGTGCACGTACGTGCTAATGATTGGGTTTTTTTTTAGCCTTACACTTAGTGTTTACAGTAGTTTTCTAATTCTCTAATCTTGACACAGATACTTGGTAATACTATTTTTCATGGATAACTTATCAAAATTAAAGCTGTGTGGCAATGGAAGGCAGGTCAACATTTAAATATAAAAACAAATTGCTGGAAATATTGTCATATCACATCTGTGAAGAAAGTTGAAGTTGATGTTTTTGATTTTAAAATAATTAACCAGTACAGTATTGCAAACCTTGTTTTTGTCCCCACAATATGCCAGAATTTTGTCACTACTGTTAGTTTTTGAACATTTGCACCATTTGCTTTTAACATTTAAAATTATGGCCTTCATCACAAGGGTTCCATTTGCAAAGTTAACCAATCTTTCTTTACTAATCTAACTAGATATGGTTGTTTAAATACTTTAGCTTCCATTAATATCCTAATGTGCAAGTTAATTAGCCCAGTTAAACTTGTTCAATTTACTTTGGGTGTTAAATCTAAAAGTTTGGCAAAAGGAATGAATTGGCCAAGATTTAAGTGGATAACTGGTGAAATGACCTTGGAGCTGTAAAGTTCTATTACATTCTTACTGTTCTGGGGATTTCAATTAAACATAAATTGACTTTTTCTATTTGGCCCACAGGGCTCTATAGTAAGTAACACTGAGAAAAAATAAATCTTGATTCTGTTATACATGTTGCATCATCATTCCTACAGGGAAAACGACCTCGTCCTAAGCGTGGTCTTGCATCTCGTCTTGCTGGATATATCCCTTCCAAGAACCAGTCAGCTGCTGTCTCATGTACTTTAACTGAAATGCTTGAGAAGGCTAAAATGTCTGTATTAGAAGAAAAAGATAAGCTAACTCAACCAGTGGGAGCCAATTAATGCTATTTAAGGTATTAATAAGGCTAAAATGTGGACTCTGAACTAATGCTTCAATCCAGACTCTCCAAAATATATAGATTTTCTAATGTTGCACACTTCCACCCCGTTTAAACTTAAGGTGAATGTCTCACTGTATAATTATTAATATAGTAAAGGTACACAATCCTTTATCCGAAATCCACTGGGGCCAGCTGGTTTTGGGAATTTGAAATATTTCAGAATGTGATTTTTAAAATAAAAACTTAGCAAACAGCACACGCACCTGTGAGGACCACAAGTCCTGAGACAGAGTTGACGCCTGCCAGTACTGGGCCATGCTGCCAAGTCACATCTGAGTGACATGGGTCGAATGGGTGTGGAATTGGGTTAACTGTTTGCATGCCAAATAACCTTTTTATGGAGAAAAAAACTTCTGATTTTGAATTAAGAATTGTGTACCTGTAGGAAGTGGAGTGACTCCTCAGATTTATTTTCTTACTTAAAATACTGTTACACAAAAGTTTATTACTGCCATTGTTGTATAGTAAAACAAGCTTTTGACCATGCTGCTGTAATTTACCTCTACCTTAATTCACATTTAAGTCTGACTGATCCTTTGTCTGTCAACTACGCCCATTTAAGACATGGGCAGTTGTGATTACTCCAAGTTTACATGTCAGACTCATGATCAAAGAATGCTATGTCTGTAACTTGTTAAATAAATGAAGAATTTAGGAAATGTTTTCAATTTGTTGTTAAATCTAATAGTACATTTCAGTTATTTGTGATTAAAGTTTTCATTCTGTTTTGGAAACAATGTTTACACATTGTGGTTCCACTTACCTTTTTGTGCTCTCTCATTTCTTTGTCAGAGAGATGCCGTAGAATGCACATCGCTGCTTTACCTTCTTTAATGACCTTTGGCCTGAATACGTAGGTAGCTTTGTCAGGCATGGATTGAACAATTTGATCCAGCAATATCTCCTTCAATGAGATGAATAAATTAGAAGGATGTTTAAAGCTGTTTCATATAACTTAATTCAAATAATTAAGTCAAACTTTATATTCTGACTAAATTAAGTAATACCACAACTGTCAAACATGAAGTTACAGATCAACCTGAATTTCAAAAATTTAAGACTTTCCTTTCCCTGTTGTGTTTTGAGTAACTCGCCCATCAGTTAAATTTTGAACAATGCAAAAACAGCCAAAACTTAGGTCAATAATATCTACTTTAACAAGGTTCTACATGCTCAGCAAGCTATATTTAAGGGAGATATAATAACATTGGCAAAACTTCTCCTGCAAAAAAAACTAGTGAAGTGACTTAATTGCATTTGCTACGGTGGCTCCATGGTTAACACAGCTGGCTTTCAGTGCCAGGAACCTAGGCTTGATTACAGCCTTCGATAACTGTCTGAATAGGTTTCCTCCCACAGTCCAATGTGCAGTGCCCTGATAAATTGTCTCCTCCTCCACAAATGTGTGAGTAAGGGTAGGTCTCCTTGGAGGGTTAATATAGACTAGATGGGCCGAATAGCCTCTGCCTGCACTGTAGGGATTTTATAAATTAAGAAAAAGCACAGTCCATCCATACTTTTAGATTGCATTGTGTAGATAACCCCTGTTGGAGAGAACTACCACAATCAGCTGTGACCTTTACAGAATGTTAGAGATCAAACGGCTGAACTGTCCACCTTCTAATTTGTATGTTTGTGTTCAAATAAAACATTTAATCCTCAGTAATGGGAATTTCCTTACTTCTATAGTCCAGTGCCCTGAGTGAGGAAGGTTAGGGTGCCAAAAGTCATCTTCACTGCCCTGTTGACTCCACGTTGAGAACCATTCACCTGAACTCCAAGATCCCTCTCTTCCATTACACTCTTATGCCGTACCATTCACCATGAAACTCCTACCTTGATCTAACTTTACAAAATGCAAGACCTCACACTATCTATATTAAACTCCATTTGCCATTTCTCAGCCCACTTCCCCAGCTGATCAAGGTTCTGCTGCAATCTGATAGCCTTCACTGTTCACGATACTAGCTATTTTAGTGTCATCAGCAAACTTACTACTCATGCCTTGTACATTCTCATCAAAATCATGGATTATAGATGACAAACTGTAATGAGTCCATCACCAACCCCTAGTCACAGTCTGACAAGCATCCTTCCACTCTTTCCCTCTGCTTCCTGCTATCAAGCCAAATTTGCCAGCTTACCCTGGATCCATGCGATCTAACCTTCCAGAGCAGTCTGCCGTGTGGGATTTTATCAAAAGCCTTACCAAAATCCATACAGACTATGTCTACTGCCCTGCCCTTGTCAACCTTCCTAGTCACTTCAAAGAACTCTTAACAAACTTGTGAGGAATGATCTCCCACTCACAAAGCCATGCTAACTACTCTTAATCAAACCCTGTCTTTCCAAATGTATGTATATCTTATCTCAATCTTCAAGTAACCTACCCACCACAGATGTTAAGCCAAATTTAAAAAAACATGGGTAATATGACTTAATGGCCAAATGTTGGCACAAGCATTCATAAAACTTCATGCATCATAGAAGAAAGTGTACACCAGGCCACATAACTGGTTGAATTATATGTTTGGAAGCATGGGCACTGAGTTCATTTAATCATGAGAAACACTCTGCCTACATCAATCTTCTTTGTCACCTCAAAAAGAAACAGTGGTAGACATCTAAATGGACTTCAAAGTATTTGATAACGTTCTATATGGTAGACTGATTAGTAAGGTTAAATCATATGAAATGCAAGAAGAGCTAGCCAATTGGATTGAAGGTAGAAGAGGTGGGTGGTAGTGGTGGAGGGTGCTTTTCGGACTGGAAGCCTGTGACCAGCAGTGTGTCACAAGGATCAGTGCTGGACCCACTGCTTTTTGTCATTTATATAAATTATTTGGATATGAATCTTGGTGGTATGGTAAGTTTACAGATAGCACCAAAATGGATGGTGTGGTGGACAGTGAAAAGAATTCTGAATACAAAGTACCTTGATCAGACAGGCCAAGGAGTAGAAGATGGAGTTTAAGTTAAATGAATAGAAGATGTTGGATTTTGGTAAGACAAACCTGGGTAGGACTTATACAGTTAATGGTGGGGCCCTGGGGAGTGTTGCCAAACAGTGACCTGGGAGAGCAGGTGCATAATTCCTTGAAGGTGAAGAAAGCATTGGTCATAACATTGAGTATAGCAGTTGGGATGTGATGCTGCAGCTGTACAGGACATTGGTGAGGCCACTTTTGGAATGCTGCGTACAGTTCTGGTCACCTTTCTATAGGAAGAATGTTGCTAAACTTGAAAGGATTCAGAAAAGATTGGAGGGTTTGAGCTATAGGGAGAGGCTGAATAGGCTGGGACTCTTTCCTGGAGGGGTGACCTTAGAGATTTATAAAATCACCAGGGGGCATGAATAGGGTCAATAGTCAAGATATTTTTTCCTAGGTGGGGAGTCTAAAACTAGAGGGCATGGGTTTACAGTGAGGGGAAAGATTTAAACAGGACCTGAGGGGTAACATTTTCATGTAGATGGTGGTGTGTGTATGAAACAAACTGCCAGGTGAAATGGTGGAAGTTGGTACAATTACAACATTTAAAAAGGGATCTGAATGGGTACATGAATTGGAAGGGTTTAGCAGGATATGGACTAAATGTTGGTAAACGGGACTATATCAGATTGAGATAACTTTTCGGCAAGGATGATTTGGACTCACATGTCTGTTTCTGTGCTGTATGACTCAGTCCCCCAGTGGCAGTAAAATATATTGGAATGTAGAAAGAGCTGTCATGAAATTTCTGCGCTTTGGAGGCAGTCTGTTGTTTACTGTCACTAATGAGCCAGTTTACATTATCATAAACCACGAACGATTTTTATTATGGCTCAAGATAAAATGAGAACTGCATAACTGTCCCAAATGGACTGGTTGGACTGGAGGGCCTTTTTCCACACTGTAGGGAATCTAATAATCAATCTCCTGAAGGCTGCCCAACAAGCTGTCCTTTTTTTTTGTCCAATTGTAGGCAGAAGGTCCAAACAGGCATTACCATGTCAAAATATTTTTAAATGGTCATGTTTACACAAGTTTCTGACACTAGGTTTATGGTAATAAATGAAGGTACTTCCATCTGAATGCCTTTAAGACTATATTCAATCATCTATGTATTATTAACAGCATAAAAACAGAGATTGGTAAATCAATGTTTAGTCTTTGTAAGGTCTGACCATCTTATCTGCTTTGTCCATTGCAGCTCCTTTTCTAACAGTAATCCGAACATGGTGCTTCTTGTCAATCCATTGCTGGATCTGCTTTATTTTTGTTTGCAGGTCGTGCTTTGCAATGTCTGCTGAGAACGTCTGTTCCTTGATTTGACAAGGTCCTGCATTCAAAAGGAACAATTTAAAAATAAGTTTTGGTTTGCTTTCAGCATGAGGCTAGACCTCACATTCAAAATCGGACTCTTAACGCCTCAGCCTCTCCAACTTCTCTCTTTCATCAAACCTACATTATCTACTCCCTTGCCTTTGTTTTCAATTTTTGATTACACAACTATTTTATATTACAAATGCTATGTAAATAGATTTATCCATTCACATTCTCCATTATATCTGAACACCTTAATTATCTGAATATCTGCTCCGTTAGAATGGAACATTCTGATGAGAAAGTGCTTCAGCCTGTGAAAGCTCAACTCTGTAAAGTCACTATCGTCCCAGAAGACTTCTTTCTTACTAGGGAGACATGATTGGTGGTGAGTTTAATCTAAGGGTCACCACAACTCAGGCAAAGGGCAAGGATGAGAAGGCGGGACCTTCATGGTAACCGCAGCCAGTGCGGGAGTTGAACCCATGATATGGCATCACTGCACTGCTTTAATCATAGGAGACAGTAGTGGTGGCAGGATGCTTATCAGAATGGAGGGTTGTGACTAGTAGTGTTCCACCGTGATCAGCGCTGGACCTCTGCTGTTCATGGTCTACATAAATGATTTGGAGGAGAACATAGCTGGTCTAATTAGTAAGCTTTGGCAGAGTTGCAAATAGGGAGGAGGATTGTCAGAGGATAGAGCAGGATATAAATCAGTTGGAGGCATGGGCAGAGAAATGGCAGATGGAGTTTAATCTGGACAAATGTGAAGTGGTGTATTTTGGAAGGACATGAACAGGTGAAATTTGTTCAGTGAATAGCAGAACCATTAGGAGTACTGATATGGAGAGATCTGGGTGTGCAGGTTCACAGATCACTGAAGGTGGAAGCTCAGGCAGATAAGGTAATAAAGGCCGAAAGAATGGTTGTGTTTATTGGAAGGGGCACTGAGTATAAGGATAAGCAAGTTATGCTGTAGCTTTACAGAACTTTAGTTAGGCTGCACTGGAATATTGTGTACAGTTCTGGTCACCATGCTACCAGAAGGATGTGGATGCTTTGCAGAGGGTACAGAAAAGATTTACCTTGATGTTGCCCCGTATGGGGGATTTTCTTTAGCTATGAAGCAAGGTTGGACAGACTAGGTTTGTTTTCACTGGAACGCAGGAGGTTGAGGATTGTCTTGACAGGAGTTTAAAGGATTGTGAATGACATGGATAGAGTGGAAAGTATGGGCTTTTTCCCAGAATGAAAAGTTCAATTACTAGGGGACTCTGGTTCAAGGTGCAGGGTGGTTTAAAAGAAGTGCAAGGCAAGTCTTTTACACTAAGGGTTAGGAGTACCTGGAATGTGCTGCGAGGTGGTGCTGGTAGCAGACACAATAGCAGTATTCAAGAAATACCTGGACGAATCCATGAATAGAAAGGGAATCTGTAAGTGATGACAGTTTTAGTACAGAAGGGCAAAATGTGTCGGCACAGGCTTAGAGGGCCAAAGGGCCTTCCTGTGCTGTCTTGTCCTTTGTCCTAAAACAGTCAACTGAGCTAACCAATCTCCAACTCTAATTCATTAACTCCTACTGTAGCACACAACTTTTTTGGACATTGATTTCTCCAGTGATGTTTTATTTAGAAGATGGTTTTGAATAGTTCTCACTTGGTAATGGAGTTTTTCATTAAACATTCTTAAATTTGCTTTTCATTAATTTCTATTGCTGTCCTCTAGCTTTTTGTTTACAATGAAGTAATACTTTAGATTTGTTTAATCACCCATGTTTTCAAAGTTGTATATTCTCTCTATTCAAAAAGATCTGCCAGTAGTTGGCATAAGATATTCAAAACATGGAGATGCCGGTATTGGACTGGGGTGGACAAAGTTAAAAATCACAACTCCAAATAAACCTGTTTGACGATAACCTGGTGTTATGTGATTTATTTTAACTAAGATATTCAATGTTTTCCAAATTTGATGGTATCTGCATTATTATTTTTGACAGGATTTTTTCATTTGTGTTAGAACCTGGGATGTTGCCGTCTAAGCTCTGGTCACTGAGGGTCTTATCCAAGGCCATAAGGACACAATTGTGTTGTGGAGCTGAATTGCTCAGCCTCTGCTTGCTAAGCACATGGGCAGGGGGAATCTGGCCATTAATTTATAAACCACTTTTCCACATAATTTGGCAGTCTTAAAAGCCAAAAGAAAATGGATATATAGTACATATTCTTATAATGCTTTGATTACTAATTGTGCTAAAATATAACTCCCCCACCCCATGCCAACCTCAGCTCAACATCGTTATGCAGCTGTATAAACTGAATTAATTTTTATTTTATTCTTGTCAGATGGAGAGAGAAGGAAGGTTTTATTAAAATATGCCAAATTTGAGAACTGTTTCACCCAAGGACAAACTTATCCCTCCACTCACCAGTGTTAGGCTCATTCTTTCGTTTTTCCCTGAGTTTCATTTGTTCATCGTGAATCTGTTTTCCTGTCATTAGTTTGTACACTGGAGGGTCTGCATTTTCCCTGAGAGGTACAGCCTTGACTCCACGCTCATCCATTATTTGAATAACATCAGCTCTGTGCAAATTTCCCAGGTTCTCTCCATTTTCATCTATCACGTGAATGATGCGGTGGTGAATCTTTCTTCCAATGCTCCCTATTGTTTTTCGTGCTTTTGGATCCTTTTTTTCCCTGCGTTGTGCTTTCTCAGGCTCTCCTTCACCTTCATTAACTGTTATAAAAGCTTTTACAGGTTTAATTTGGTGGCCTAGTTTCCAGTAAGGTGTATTGCGTCTGGATTGAGATGTCATTTCTTTTGCCATAGTTTGTATCAACAATGTGTTAAAATACCTTGAACTTTCATTACAAACATACCAACTTGCATAACCTGTTGTAGTTTGGAGAGCAAGTTTCTTTATGCAATGTGCAGCCATCTGAAAGAAAATAAAAGGCAACTAATTATTGCTATATTTGTGGATTTTACGCTACTTTGGTTGTGTGATGACTTTCAGCATCATCATCGATGCATAACTTGACTAAAGTGACTAAAGCTTCAATTTAACAGCTGAAGTAAGCTAGTTACTGTTTGATTGAGACCAGGTCAGAATGGTAAAATGTTATCTGCATTGGTGTGAAGAATAACTTTATTTTCTATGTTATTCAAATGCATAGCAGATGAAGTATAGCATGGTTAAATGACAGGTTATATACCTTGGTAAGCAGGAAGGCAGATTATTATCTGAATGGCGACAGAACGGGAAAGGGATAGGTTCAATGAGACTTCAGTGTCCTTGTACACCAGTTGCTCAGCGCAAGTATGTTGGTGCAACAGGCAAATGGTACGTTGGCCCTCATAGCAAGAGGATTTGAGTACAGGAGCAGGGACATCTAGGTGCAATTGTATAGGGCCTTCAAAAGGGTCAGTGTGGACTCAGTGGGCTGAATGGCCTGCTTCCATACTCTGGGGATTCAATGATTCTAACCTTTTCCTTATTGCAATATAGTCAGCCTTACAAGATGCATTACTACTTCAAGATGGCACTGACATCCTAGTGTTATGTTGATCATGTAGTGATATCGTATAGTCTCAGGGTTGAAAAACATTCAGATTTTTTAAGAGTGAAATACAGGCATCTTATTTTCTGTTCAGCATTTGGGATTTTTGAGGAAGATGCACCCATAATCTCATTGTTTCTATTATCTACAAAACCATTTAAAATTAATGTTTATTAATTTTAATAAAATTATTAATAAAATTAATGTTTATTAAAATCTCTCAATATTTTAGAATTCTAACAGTTGCTAAGCAGAGTTCCACGCCTGCACTGAATGGGTCGATGTTATCTACACTGTCAGCCTTCATGTGGCTATATAATTATGGTTGCCTAGTAATAATGCTCTGAAACTCATTTTGCTTCAAGCCTTTTGGTGTCCTTTAGCCACTTCTTAAATGAACTGCAACTATAGCAAAGGTTTCTAGGCAATCTATTCACGAATACCTCAGCTCCTAAAACAAGACACTGATAGAATAACCAGATTGTTCACATTCATTCATAAAAGCTTTCCCATCACTAGATATCAAAGTCTTCTTATACACCTCAGTTTTAAAATACCATTGTGTGCAAGTTTTTGTCCCTTACTATATCTGTAACTTCCTCCCACTCTACACCTGCAGGATTCTGCACACACCCAATAAGTAAAATTGAAGCAAAAACCTCTCCCTTTGAGCTTAAGCCTTAATAAAACTCTCAATGCAAAAATTTCTAATAGTAATATTGAGGTCCAATTGTCAATCTTACTAGGTTGAAAAATCTTAAAATTGCAAATAAAAACCCATGAGATTGCTAAAGTATCGCTTACAAATCGCTTACAAAATGGCTACAGAAACACACAAGTTAGCTTACCTTAGAATTACAGTGACCTTCCAATCAAAGTACATCACCTCACACTACTCTGTATTGAGGTTCATCTTGCCTCCTATCCACCCATTCCACGAATGTCCTTTTGGAGTTCCAGTCTATCCTCACAGTTTACATTTTTTCTATGTTTAGTGTCACCTACACACTAAAATGCAGATCATATATAAATGACTTTAAATAAATTTAAACTTATTTTCTTAATAAAGTTCTGATCAATAAAGTTATAAAACTAGATCCTCAATTTTAAGAATGAATCATCTATGGAATACCTCTCCTACTCTAACATTCCATCTTAGAATGGACCGATAAAAAGAAATTCTTGCACAAATATATCAACTGACCCACAATAACAACATATACTGACATCTACAGTAACTAAGTTGTCTTTGAAGCCTCCAAAAAGATGGGAGGTGGGGGAGATCACTTAATATGTTGAGTATAAAATGTGAATGTCTGGTTTGGGTGTGGATGGTCACCTTTTCGATAAGTAAAGAAAAAATTATACACAGATGACTTTAACCAAATAAAAGTGTTTTAAAGCCTGTAGAATATACTGTCTTCAGCATCTGATACAAAAAATGTTCACTTTATTTATTCTGAGTCACTTTGGCAATGGCATCATCTTAAAGATTCTATTCTGGACCAGATGTTTCAGAATCATCCCTCCACAACATAACACTATACTATAAATCATTCAATTGATTATTCCGCATTTTTTAAAGGATTTAGTGACAGTTTGTATACTGATAGCATCCCACAATTTGATAAAACTGCAAAAGATATCAATGGAGCAACACAGATATTTTCATTTTGATCAAGGCATTTCTCTCCAACAACTGTCCACCTAATCGGCCAGAGTTCAAAGCCATTCAGTTCTTGGGGTGGAAAGCAGTTAATGGAGTTTAGTAAGAATATTGGCCTCGTACTTGAGGTTGTAGAGAATCAGGATTTGGGGCGGCACGGTGGCTCAGCGGCTAACACTGCTACCTCACAGCACCAAGGACCCAGGTTCGATTCCAGCCTCAGGCAACAGTGTGTATGGGTTTCCTCCCACAGTCCAAAGATGTGCAGGTCAGGTGATTGGCCATATTATACTGCCCATAGTGTTTGCTGCATTAGTCAGAGGGAAACGGGTCTGGGTGGGTGGGTTACTCTTCGAAGGGTCGGTGTGGACTTGTCGGGACAAAACGTCTGTTTCCACACTGTAGGGAATCTAATCTATACCATTTCATTCCATTTGGCATACCCATGATCCTTGAATGGTTTGTTGAGGCATGCATCCAAAGGTTGGACTGTGGATGTTAAGACCTTCTTATGATTCAATCGGGTGTTATTTCTTTGCCTCTTGACCTCAGTTATGGAATTTACACATGAACCACATCAATGAACTGCATTCTTTACATAGGTCACTGGCTTGCCTATTCCATCCGTTATCAATCTATAACTTCACTCAATTCTCAACCATCCAACTGCAATCGTAGACATACAAAATCTCATGCAAGGAACCTTTGGCATGGTTTTACATTTGAAAATCAAAGGCTTTGACACTGGGCATTTTCTTCAGCACAGATTCTTTCTTCGATTCTTGCACCAGTTCATCGCCAACACCAACTGCAATATTATTGAGTTAGCAAATGTTGCAACTTCCAGCTTGAAACCAGCTTCATACTTTATCCATTTTATTGGAACTCATTTAGCATTTTCATTTGCCTGTGGGCATGTCTGAAACATTTGTACATCTTTGCAATAAATATTTTCTGCTTGATTCCTTGTAGACAGTTATAAGGTAAGTGATTACAAGACATTTATGGGTTTGAAAATTGAGGTTAATTATGAATGACAGTGTATCATATGAAAAGGGGAGGGTGGGACTTGACATATGCACTATGTTTATGCAAAAAAATGGAAGAATGTGTTTGTTTGCCTTTCTACTGGATTGACGTACTCAGTGATCTATGGTATAAAATGGCTTAACGTATCTCACTCAGGGTCCTGAGGAAGGGTTACACCCAAAACATTGACATCTCCACCTCTTGATGCTGCCTGGCTTGTTGTGTTCTTCCAGCCTCCTGGTTGTTTACCTTGGATTCCAGCATCTGCAATTTTGTCTTAACATATCTGAGCACAGCACTCACAGAGATAATAAGGAAAAAGTACATTTTTTTTAGAAAGCTCACCTGAAATGCTGCTTCCGTTGTACTACCACGAGTAGGATGCACACTTGTATTCGTACAATAAGGTCAACACACTAGAAAAGAACTGAAAATAAACCCGTTATAACATGTCATAACGATTTTACAGCCTGAAGTTGTATGACTTCCTTAAATCACTTTAATTGCAGTCAGTACCGAAAAGTATTCGGTAAACCGTTTGTAGATTAGCAGATGTGTGTGCAAGTCAACAAGGGGTACATTTGTGGGTGGCACAGTGGTTCAATTCCCACCTCAGGCTGTCTGTGTGGAGTTTGCACATTCTCCCCGTGTCTGCATGGGTTTACTCCGCGTGCTCTGGTTTCCTCCCACAGTCCAAAAGATATGCAGGTTAGGTGAATTGGCCATGCTAAATTGCCCGTAGAGTTAGGTGAAGGGATAAACGTAGGGGAGTGGGTCTGGGTGGGTTGCTCTTCGGAGGGTCGGTGTAGACTTGTTGGGCCGAAGGGCCTGTTTCCACATTAAGTAATCTAATTTTGTGACAAAATGGCAATTGGAAAAATATAATTTTTGGTACGACTTTTTTTTGTACACTGTCAGCATTAAATCAAATGATGGAGTAGGTTTGTGAGTCCTCCACAGAGAATAACCTCCAGGAGCAGCCTACCACATCTGGATGTGTCCTGACTTTTGGAAGAAGTTTTTGAATTGCTGTCTATTTAATACAGTTCTGTTAAAACTGATTCATTCATAGTTCACTTTGCATTGGTTTAACAGATTTTAAGGACGTCTTTGGGAATTTTTAAAAATCAAACATAATGTATCAAAACATGTCCTTCAAACTGATGTTAATAAACTTAGGCGCTGTTACAAGGTATGGTTCAAATAAGAAACATTTAAAATCCATATGTGAACGGGACTGAGCCGCCACCGTCATCGAAAACAGCACCAGGCCCAGGCTCCAAGCTCTGGCTCCAAACCCCGGCCCCAGGCTCCGGCTCCAAACCCCGGCCTCAGGCTCCGGCTCCATAACCCCGGGTCCGCCTCAAACCCCGGACCCAGGTCCGGGTGCAAATCCCGGGCCCGAAGCCGACTTCTCCGCGGGTCTGTCCAGGTCACACTCACCAGGTTCGGGCCGCACTCACATCCGGAGAAAACCAGGCAGATGCAGCTTCTGAGGCGATCAGTCACCGTCAGACAGAGGATCTCAGAGAGAGAGTGGATCACGGGGGAGGGGCAGTGAGAGAGACTGAGGATCTCAGAGAGAGCGAGTGGATCACTGGGGTAGGGGGCAGTGAGAGAGACTCAGGATCTCAGAGTGGATCAGCGGGGGGAGGTGGCAGTGAGAGAGACTGAGGACCTCAGAGAGAGAGTGGATCACGGGTGGGAAGGCAGACTGAGGATCTCAGAGAGAGCGAGTGGATCACTGGGGTAGAGGGCAGTGAGAGAGACTCAGGATCTCAGAGAGAGTGGATCAGCGGGATTAGGTGGCAGTGAGAGAGACTAAGGATCTCAGAGAGCGCGAATGGATCACCGGGGGAGGGGGCAGTGAGAGAGAGTGAGAGTCTCAGAGAGAGTGGATCACTGGGGGGTGGAGGGCAGTGAGAGACTGAGGATCTCAGTCAGAGCGAGTGGTTCAATGGGGGAAGGGACAGTGAGAGAGATTGAGGATCTCAGGGAGCACCGGGGGAGGGGGCAGTGAGAGACGGAAGATCTCGGAGAGGGCGAGTGGATCACCGGGGGTGTGGGGGCACTGAGAGAGAGTGAGGATCTCGGAGAGCGATTGGATCACTGGGGGATGTGAAATGAGAGAGACCGAGGAACTCAGAGACCAAGTGGTTCACGGTGTGGAGGCCAGTGAAAGAGTCTGAGGATCTCAGAGAGCAAGTGGATCACCAGGGGTGGGGGCAGTGAGAGAGACTGAGGATCTCAGAGAGAGTGAGTGGATCACCGGGGGGAGGGGGCAGTGAGAGAGACTGAGGATCTCAGAGAGAGCGAGTGGATCACTGGGGAGGGAGCAGTGAGAGAGACTCAGGAACTCAGAGAGAGTGGATCACCGAGGGGAGGTGGCAGTGAGAGAGACTGAGGATATTAAAAGGCGGCACAGTGGTTAGCATTGCTGCCTCACAGCGCCAGCGACCCGGGATCAATTCCTGCCTCAGGCGACTGACTGTGTGGAGTTTGCACATACTCCCCGTGTCTGCGTGGGTTTCCTCCGGGTGCTCTGGTTTTCTCCCACAGTCCAAATATGTGCAGGTCAGGTGAATTGGCCATGCTAAATTGCCCGTAGTATTAAGTAAGGGGTAAATGTGGGGGTATGGGTGGGTTGCGCTTCGGCGGGTCGGTGTGGACTTGTTGGGCCGAAGAGCCTGTTTCCATACTGTAAGTAATCTAATCTAATCTAATATCAGAGACTTAGTGGATCACAGGGGAGGGCACTGAGAGAGACTGAGAATCACAGAGTGCGAGTGGATCATGGGGGAAGGGGCAGTGAAAGAGGCTGAGGATCTCAGAGAGCGAGTGTATCATGGGGGGGCAGTGAGAGAGGCTGAGGATCTCAGAGAGAGTGGATCACAAGGGGGAGGTGGCAGTGAGAGAGACTGAGGATCTCAGAAAGAGCGAGTGGATCACTGGGGGAGGGGGCAGTGAGAGAGAGAGGATCTCAGAGAGAGAGTGGATCACGGGGGAGGAGGTCAGTGAGAGACTGAGGATCTCAGTCAGAGCGAGTGGTTCATGGGAGGAAGGGGCAGTGCGAGAGACTGAGGATCTCAGACAGAGCGAGTGGATCACGGGGGAGAGGGCAGTGAGAGAGACTGAGGATCTCAGAGAAAGAGTGGATCACGGGGGGAGGGGGCAGTGCGAGAGACTGAGGATTTCACAGAGAGTGGATCACGGGGGGAGGGGGCAGTGAGAGAGACAGAAGATCTCAGAGAGTGTGTGTGTGGATCACGGGGAGGGGGCAGTGAGAGAGAATGAGGATCTCAGAGAGTGCGGGTGGATCAGGGGGAGGGGGCAGTGAGAGAGACTGAGGATCTCAGAGAGTGGATCATGGGGGAGGCGGCAGTGAGAGAGACTGAGGATCTCAGACAGAGCGAGTGGATCACGGGGGAGAGGGCAGTGAGAGAGACTGAGGATCTCAGAGAGAGTGGATCATGGGGGAGGGAGCAGTGAGAGAGACTGAGGATCTCAGACAGAGCGAGTGGATCACGGGGGAGAGGGCAGTGAGAGAGACTGAGGATCTCAGAGAGAGTGGATCAAGGGGGAGGGGGCAGTGAGAGAGACTGAGGATCTCAGACAGAGCGAGCGGATCACGGGGAGGGCAATGCGAGAGACTGAGGATCTCAGAGAGCAAATGGATCACAGGGGAGGGGGCAGTGAGAGACACTGAGGATCTCAGAGAGAGCGAGTGGATCACGGGGGACGGCAGTGAGAGAGACTGAGGATCTCAGAGAAAGAGTGGATAACGGGGGGAGGGGGCAGTGCGAGAGACTGAGGATTTCACAGAAAGTGGATCACGGGGGGAGGAGGCAGTGAGAGAGACAGAGGATCTCAGAGAGTGTGTGTGTGGATCACGGGGAGGGGGCAGTGAGAGAGAATGAGGGTCTCAGAGAGTGCGGGTGGATCACGGGGAGGGAGCAGTGAGAGAGAATGAGGATCTCAGAGAGAGCGAGTGGATCACGGGGGAGGGGGCAGTGAGAGAGAATGAGGATCTCAGAGCGAGAGTGGGTCACGAGGGAGGGGGCAGTGAGAGAGACTGAGGATCTCAGAAAGAGCGAGTGGATCACTGGGGGAGGGGGCAGTGAGAGAGAGAGGATCTCAGAGAGAGAGTGGATCACAGGGGAGGAGGTCAGTGAGAGACTGAGGATCTCAGTCAGAGCGAGTGGTTCATGGGGGGAAGGGGCAGTGAGAGAGACTGAGGATCTCAGACAGAGCGAGTGGATCACGGGGGAGAGGGCAGTGAGAGAGACTGAGGATCTCAGAGAAAGAGTGGATCACGGGGGGAGGGGGCAGTGCGAGAGTCTGAGGATTTCACAGAGAGTGGATCACGGGGGGAGGGGGCAGTGAGAGAGACAGAAGATCTCAGAGAGTGTGTGTATGGATCACGGGGAGGGGGCAATGAGAGAGAATGAGGATCTCAGAGAGTGCGGGTGGATCAGGGGGAGGGGGCAGTGAGAGAGACTGAAGATCTCAGAGAGTGGATCATGGGGGAGGCGGCAGTGAGAGAGACTGAGGATCTCAGACAGAGCGAGTGGATCACGGGGGAGAGGGCAGTGAGAGAGACTGAGGATCTCAGAGCGAGTGGATCATGGGGGAGGGGGCAGTGAGAGAGACTGAGGATCTCAGACAGAGCGAGTGGATCACGGGGGAGAGGGCAGTGAGAGAGACTGAGGATCTCAGAGAGAGTGGATCAAGGGGGAGGGGGCAGTGAGAGAGACTGAGGATCTCAGACAGAGCGAGTGGATCACGGGGAGGGCAATGCGAGAGACTGAGGATCTCAGAGAGCAAATGGATCACAGGGGAGGGGGCAGTGAGAGACACTGAGGATCTCAGAGAGAGCGAGTGGATCACGGGGGACGGCAGTGAGAGAGACTGAGGATCTCAGAGAAAGAGTGGATAACGGGGGGAGGGGGCAGTGCGAGAGACTGAGGATTTCACAGAAAGTGGATCACGGGGGGAGGGGGCAGTGAGAGAGACAGGATCTCAGAGAGAGAGTGGATCACGGGGGAGGGGGCAGTGAGACAGACTGAGGATCTCAGAGTGAGCGAGTGGATCACGGGGGAGGGGGCAGTGAGACAGACTGAGGATCTCAGAGAGAGCGAGTGGATCACTGGGGTAGGGAGCAGTGAGAGAGACCTCAGGATCTCACAGAGAGTGGATCAGCGGGGGGAGGTGGCATGAGAGAGACTGAGGATCTCAGAGAGAGCGAGTGGATCACCGGGGGAGGGGGCAGTAAGAGAGAGTGAGGATCTCAGAGAGAGAGTGATGACGGGGAGTGGAAGTCAGTGAGAAACTCAGGATCTCAGTCAGAGCGAGTGGTCCATGGGGGGAAGGGGCAGTGAGAGAGAGTGAGGATCTCAGAGAGAGAGTGATGACGGGGGGAGGTCAGTGAGAAACTCAGGATCTCAGTCAGAGCGAGTGGTCCATGGGGGGAAGGGGCAGTGAGAGAGAGTGAGGATCTCAGAGAGAAAGTGATGACGGGGGGGGGAGGTCAGTGAGAGACTCAGGATCTCAGTGAGAGACTGAGGATCTCAGTCAGAGCGAGTGGTCCATGGGGGGAAGGGGCAGTGAGAGAGACTGAGGATCTCAGAGAGAGAGTGGATCACAGGGGAGGGCAGTGAGAGACACTGAGGATCTCAGAGACTTAGTGGATCACAGGGGAGGGCAGTGAGAGTGAGAATCACAGAGTGCGAGTGAAACATGGGGGAGGGGGCAGTGAGAGAGACTGAGGATCTCAGACCGAATGGATCACGGGGAGAGAGACTGAGGATCTCAGATAGCGAGTGGATCATGGGGGGGCAGTGAGAGAGACTGAGGATCTCAGAGCGAGTGGATCACCGGGGGAGGGGGCAGTGAGAGAGACTGAGGATCTCAGAGAGCGAGTGGATCACCGGGGAGGGGGCAGTGAGAGACTGAGGATCACCGAGAGAGCAAGTGGATCACCGGTGTGAGGGGACAGTGAGAGACACTGAGGATCTCAGAGAGAGCGAGTGGATCACGGGGGACGGCAGTGAGAGAGACTGAGGATCTCAGAGAGAGCGAGTGGTTACGGTGGGGACGGCAGTGAGAGAGACTGAGGATCTCAGAGAGGGAGTGGATCACAGGGGGGAGGGGGCAGTGCGAGAGACTGAGGATTTCACAGAGAGTGGATCATGGGGGAGGGGGCAGTGAGAGAGACTGAGCACCTCAGAGACAGCGAATGGATCACGGGGGAGGGGGCAGTGAGAGAGACTGAGGATCTCAGAGAGTGCGGGAGGATTACGGGGGAGGGGGCAGTGAGAGACTGAGGATCTCAGAGAGTGTGGGTGGATTACGGAGGAGGGGGCAGTGAGAGACTGAGGACCTCGGAGAGTGCGGGTGGATTACGGGGGAGGGGGCAGTGAGAGAGACTGAGGATCTCAGAGACAGTGTGTGTGGATCACGGGGAGGGCGCAGTGAGAGAGAATGAGGATCTCAGAGAGAGCGAGTGGATCACGGGGGAAGGGACAGTGAGATTGACTGAGGATCTCAGAAAGCGAGTGCATTTACCTGGGTAGGGCAGTGAGACAGACTGAGGATCTCAGAGCGAGAGTGGATCACGGGGGAGGGGGCAGTGAGAGAGACTGAGGATCTCAGAGAGAGCAAGTGGATCACCGGGGGGAGGAGACAGTGAGACAGACTGAGGATCTCAGAGAAAGCGAGTGGATCACAGGGGAGGGGGCAGTGAGTTAGACTGACGATCTCAGATAGCGAGTGGATCACGGGAACGCAGTGAGAGGAGGATCTCAGAGAGCGCGAGTGGCTCACCGGGAGAGGGGAGAGTGAGAGAGGCTGAGGATCTCAGAGAGAGCGAGTGGATCACTGGGGGGAGGGGGCAGTGAGAGAGACTGAGGATCTCAGAGACAGCGAGTGGATCATGGGGGTGGGGGCAGTGAGAGACACTGAGGATCTCAGAGACTTAGTGGATCACAGGGGAGGGCAGTGAGAGAGAGAGTGAGAATCACAGAGTGTGAGTGAAACATGGGGGAGGGGGCAGTGAGAGAGACTGAGGATCTCAGACCGAATGGATCACGGGGAGAGAGACTGAGGATCTCAGATAGCGAGTGGATCATGGGGGTCAGTGAGAGAGACTGAGGATCTTAGAGAGAGCGGGTGGATCACGAAGGGCAGTGAGACAGACTGAGGATCCAAAGAGAAAGTTGATCACCGGGGAAGGGGGCAGTGAGACAGACTGAGGATCTCAAAGAGAGAGTGGATCACCGGTGGAGGGGGCAATGAGAGAGACTGAGGATCTCGGAGTGTGAGTGGATCACTGGGGAGGGGCAGTGAGAAAGACTGAGGATCTCAGAGAGAGCGAGTGGTTACGGTGGGGAGGGCAGTGAAAGACTGAGGATCTCAGAGAGAGAGTGGATAACGGGGGAGGGCAGTGAGGGAGAGACTGAGGATCTCAGAGAGCGAGTGGATCACCGGGGTGGGTGCAGTGAAAGACTGAGGATCTCAGAGAGAGCGAGTGAATCATGGTGGGGAGGGCAGTGAGAGAGTCTGAGGATCTCAGAGAGCAATGGATCACCGGGGTGGGTGCAGTGAAAGACTGAGGATCTCAGAGAGTGCGAGTGGATCACTGGGGGGAGAGGGCAGTGAGAGAGACTGAGGATCTCAGAGAGAGCGAGTGGATCACGGCGGAGGGCAGTGAGAGAGACTGAGGATCTCAGAGAGAGAGAGTGGATCATGGCGGGGAGGGCAGTGAGAGAGTCTGAGGATCTCAGAGAGCAAGTGGATCACTGGGATGGGTGCAGTGAAAGACTGAGGATCTCAGGGAGAGCGAGTGGATTACTGGGGGGAGGGGGCAGTGAGAGAGTCTGATCGCAGAGCGAGTGGATCACGGGGTAGGTGCAGTGAGAGAGACTGAGGATCTCAAAGAGAGAGTTGATCACCGGGGGATGGGGGCAATGAGAAAGACTGAGGATCTCAGAGAGAGAGTGTGGATCACCAGGGGAGGGGACAATGAGAGAGACTGAGGATCTCGGATTGCAAGTGGATCACTGGGGGAGGGGCAGTGGGAGAGACTGAGGATCTCAGAGAGAGCGAGTGGTTCACGGTGGGGAGGTGCAGTGAAAGAGACAGGATCTCAGAGAGAGTGGATCACCAGGGGAGGGGGCAGTGAGAGAGACTGAGGATCTCAGAGAGAGAGTGGGTCACCAGGGGAGGGGGCAGTGAGAGAGACTGAAGATCTCAGAGAGTGAGTGGATCACGGAGGGGAGGGCAGTGAGAGAGACTGAGGATCTCAGAGAGAGAGAGCGAGTGGATCACGGGGGAGGTCAGTGAGAGAGATAGGATCTCAGAGAGTGAGTGGATCACGGCAGGGAGGGCAGTGAGAGAGACTGAGGATTTCAGAGAGAGTGAGTGGATCACGGTGGGGGAGGGCAGTGAGAGACTGAGGATCACAGAGAGAGTGGATAATGGGGGAGGGCAGTGAGGTAGAGACTGAGGATCTCAGAGCGAGTGGATCACTGGGGGAAGGGCAGTGACGGAGACTGAGGATCTCAGAGAGAGAGAGAGTGGATCATGGTGGGAGAGGGCAGTGAGAGAATCTGAGGATCTCAGAGAGCGTGGATCACCGGGGGAGGGGCAGTGAGAGAGACTGAGGATCTCAGAGAGCGCGAGTGGTCACGGTGGGGAGGGCAGTGAAAGAGACTGAGCATCTCAGAGAGAGAGTGGATCACCAGGGGAGGTGGCAGAGAGAGATTGAGGATCTCAGAGACAGCGAGTGGATCATGGGGGTGGGGGCAGTGAGAGACACTGAGGATCTCAGAGACTTAGTGGATCACAGGGGAGGGCAGTGAGAGAGAGTGAGAATCACAGAGTGTGAGTGAAACATGGGGGAGGGGGCAGTGAGAGAGACTGAAGATCTCAGACCGAATGGATCACGGGGAGAGAGACTGAGGATCTCAGATAGCGAGTGGATCATGGGGGGGCAGTGAGAGAGACTGAGGATCTTAGAGAGAGCGGGTGGATCACGAAGGGCAGTGAGACAGACTGAGGATCCAAAGAGAAAGTTGATCACCGGGGAAGGGGGCAGTGAGACAGACTGAGGATCTCAAAGAGAGAGTGGATCACCGGTGGAGGGGGCAATGAGAGAGACTGAGGATCTCGGAGTGTGAGTGGATCACTGGGGAGGGGCAGTGAGAAAGACTGAGGATCTCAGAGAGAGCGAGTGGTTACGGTGGGGAGGGCAGTGAAAGACTGAGGATCTCAGAGAGAGAGTGGATAACGGGGGAGGGCAGTGAAGGAGAGACTGAGGATCTCAGAGAGCGAGTGGATCACCGGGGTGGGTGCAGTGAAAGACTGAGGATCTCAGAGAGAGCGAGTGAATCATGGTGGGGAGGGCAGTGAGAGAGTCTGAGGATCTCAGAGAGCAATGGATCACCGGGGTGGGTGCAGTGAAAGACTGAGGATCTCAGAGAGTGCGAGTGGATCACTGGGGGGAGAGGGCAGTGAGAGAGACTGAGGATCTCAGAGAGAGCGAGTGGATCACGGCGGAGGGCAGTGAGAGAGACTGAGGATCTCAGAGAGAGAGAGTGGATCATGGCGGGGAGGGCAGTGAGAGAGTCTGAGGATCTCAGAGAGCAAGTGGATCACTGGGGTGGGTGCAGTGAAAGACTGAGGATCTCAGGGAGAGCGAGTGGATTACTGGGGGGAGGGGGCAGTGAGAGAGTCTGAGGATCGCAGAGCGAGTGGATCACGGGGTAGGTGCAGTGAGAGAGACTGAGGATCTCAAAGAGAGAGTTGATCACCGGGGGATGGGGGCAATGAGAAAGACTGAGGATCTCAGAGAGAGAGTGTGGATCACCAGGGGAGGGGACAATGAGAGAGACTGAGGATCTCGGATTGCAAGTGGATCACTGGGGGAGGGGCAGTGGGAGAGACTGAGGATCTCAGAGAGCGAGTGGTTCACGGTGGGGAGGTGCAGTGAAAGAGACAGGATCTCAGAGAGAGTGGATCACCAGGGGAGGGGGCAGTGAGAGAGACTGAGGATCTCAGAGAGAGAGTGGGTCACCAGGGGAGGGGGCAGTGAGAGAGACTGAAGATCTCAGAGAGTGAGTGGATCACGGAGGGGAGGGCAGTGAGAGAGACTGAGGATCTCAGAGAGAGAGAGCGAGTGGATCACGGGGGAGGTCAGTGAGAGAGATAGGATCTCAGAGAGTGAGTGGATCACGGCAGGGAGGGCAGTGAGAGAGACTGAGGATTTCAGAGAGAGTGAGTGGATCACGGTGGGGGAGGGCAGTGAGAGACTGAGGATCACAGAGAGAGTGGATAATGGGGGAGGGCAGTGAGGTAGAGACTGAGGATCTCAGAGCGAGTGGATCACTGGGGGAAGGGCAGTGACGGAGACTGAGGATCTCCGAGAGAGAGAGTGGATCATGGTGGGAGAGGGCAGTGAGAGAATCTGAGGATCTCAGAGAGCGTGGATCACCGGGGGAGGGGCAGTGAGAGAGACTGAGGATCTCAGAGAGCGCGAGTGGTCACGGTGGGGAGGGCAGTGAAAGAGACTGAGCATCTCAGAGAGAGAGTGGATCACCAGGGGAGGTGGCAGAGAGAGATTGAGGATCTCAGTGAGTGAGTGGATAACGGTGGGGGAGGGCAGTGAGAGAGATTGAGGATCTCAGAGAGCGAGTGGATCACGGGGAAGGCAGTGAGAGAGACTGAGGATCTCAGAGAGAGCGAGTGGATCATGGGGGAGGGGACAGTGAAAGACTGAGGATCTCAGAGAGAGCGAGTGGATTACTGGGAGGAGGGGGCAGTGGGAGAGACTGAGGATCTCAGAGAGAGCGAGTGGATCATGGGGGGGGCAGTGAGAGAGACTGAGGATCTCAGACAGAGAGAGTGGATCACGGGAAGGGCAGTGAGACAGACTGAGGATCTCAAAGAGAGAGTTGATCACCAGGGGAGGGGGCAATGAGAGAGACTGAGGATCTCAGAGAGAGAGACCTGATCACCAGGGGAGGGGGCAATGAGAGACTGAGGATCTCGGAGTGCGAGTGGATCACTGGGGGAGGGACAGTGAGGGAGACTGAGGATCTCAGAGAGAGAGTGGATCATGGGGGAGGGCAGTGAGAGAGACTGAGGATCTCAGACAGAGCGAGTGGATCATGGGGGAGGGGCAGTGAGAGACACTGAGGATCTCAGAGAGAGCGAGTGGATCACGGAAGAGGGCAGTGAGAGAGACTGACGATCTCAGAGAGAGAGTGGATCATGGTGGGGGAGGGCAGTGAGAGAGTCTGAGGATCTCAGAGAGAGCGAGTGGATCACGGCGGAGGGCAGTGAGAGAGACTGAGGATCTCAGAGAGAGAGAGTGGATCATGGCGGGGAGGGCAGTGAGAGAGTCTGAGGATCTCAGAGAGCAAGTGGATCACTGGGGTGGGTGCAGTGAAAGACTGAGGATCTCAGGGAGAGCGAGTGGATTACTGGGGGGAGGGGGCAGTGAGAGAGTCTGAGGATCGCAGAGCGAGTGGATCACGGGGGAGGTGCAGTGAGAGAGACTGAGGATCTCAAAGAGAGAGTTGATCACCGGGGGATGGGGGCAATGAGAAAGACTGAGGATCTCAGAGAGAGAGTGTGGATCACCAGGGGAGGGGACAATGAGAGAGACTGAGGATCTCGGATTGCAAGTGGATCACTGGGGGAGGGGCAGTGGGAGAGACTGAGGATCTCAGAGAGAGCGAGTGGTTCACGGTGGGGAGGTGCAGTGAAAGACACAGGATCTCAGAGAGTGGGTCACGACAGAGAGCAGTGAGAGAGACTGAGGATCTCAGTGAGTGAGTGGATCACAGGGGAGGGCGCAGTGAGAGACACTGAGGATCTCAGAGAGAGACCCTCGCTCTATCTGAGATCCTCAGTCTCTTTCACTGCCCCTCCGGTGATCCACCCGCTCTCTCTGAGATCCTCAGTCTCTCTCTCTCACTGCCCCCACACCCCGGGGATCCACTCGCTCTCTCTGAGATCCTCAGTCTCTCACTGCCCTCCCCTGCCATGATCCACTTACTCTCTGAGATCCTCACTCTCTCTCACTGCCCTCCCCCGTGATCCACTCGCTCTCTCTGAGATCCTCAGTCTCTCTCACTGCCCTCCCCGCCATGATCCACTCACTCTCTCTCTGAGTTCCCCAGTCTCTCTCACTGCCCCCTCCCCCCAGTGATCCACTCGCTCTCTCTGAGATCCTCAGTCTTTCACTGCACCCACCCCGGTGATCCACTTGCTCTGAGATCCTCAGACTCTCTCACTGCCCTCCCCCACCATGATCCACTCTCTCTCTGAGTTCCTCAGTCTCTCTCACTGCCCTCCTCCGTGATCCACTCGCTCTCTCTGAGATCCTCAGTGTCTCTCACTGCCCTCCCCTGTGATCCACTCTCTCTCTGAGATCCTCAGTCTCTCTCACTGTCCCTCCCCCAGTGATCTACTCGCACTCCGAGATCCTCAGTCTTTCTCATTGCCCCCTCCCCTGGTGATCAACTCTCTCACTGAGATCCTCAGTCTCTCTCATTGCCCCCTTCCCCCAGTGGTCAACTCTCTCTTTGAGATCCTCAGTCTGTCTCACTGCCCTTCCTGTTATCCACTCGCTCTCTCTGAGGTCCTCAGTCTCTCTCACTGCCCCTCCCCCAGTGATCCACTCTCTCTCTGAGATTCTCAGTCTCTCTCTGCCACCTGCCCTGGTGATCCACTCGCAATCCGAGATCCTCAGTCTTTCTCACGGCCCTCACCTCCCCCGGTGATCCACTCACTCTCTCCGAGATCTTCAGTCCCTCACTGCCCCCTCCCCCGGTGATCCACTTGCTCTCTGAGATCCTCAGACTCTCTCACTGCCCTCCGCCACTATGATCCACTCTCTCTCTGAGATCCTCAGTCTCTCTCACTGCCCCCTCCCCCCAGTAATCCACTCGCCCTCCCTGAGATCCTCAGTCTTTCACTGCACCCACCCCGGTGATCCACTTGCTCTCTGAGATCCTCAGACTCTCTCACTGCCCTCCCCGCCATGTTCCACTCTCTCTCTCTGAGATCCTCAGTCTCTCTCACTGCCCTCCGCCGTGATCCAATCGCTCTCTCTGAGATCCTCAGTCTCTCTCACTGCCCCCTCCCCCGGTGATCCACTCGCTCTCTCCGAGATCCTCAGTCTCTCACTGCCCTCCAACCCTTGATCCACACTCTGAGATCCTCAGTCTCTCTCACTGCCCCCTCCCCCGTGATCCACTCTCGCTCTGAGATCCTCAGTCTCTCTCACTGCCCCCTCCCCCGTGATCCACTTGCTCTGTCTGAGATCCTCAGTCTCTCACTGCCCCCTCCCCCGTGATCCACTCTCGCTCTGAGATCCTCATTCTCTCTCACTGCCCCCTCCCCGTGATCCACTCGCACTCTCTGAGATCCTCATTCTCTCTCACTGCCCCCTCCACGTGATCCACCCGCACTCTCTGAGATCCTCATTCTCTCTCACTGCCCCCTCCCCATGACCCACACACACACTCTCTGAGATCCTCAGTCTGTCTCACTGCCCCCTCCCCCGTGATCCACTCGCTCTCTGAGATCCTCAGTCTGTCTCACTGCCCCCTCCCCCATGATCCACTCTCTCTCTGAGATCCTCAGTCTGTCTCACTGCCCTCTCCCCCGTGATCCACTCTCTCTCTGAGATCCTCAGTCTGTCTCACTGCCCCCTCCCCCGTGATCCACTCTCGCTCTGAGATCCTCAGTCTGTCTCACTGCCCCCTCTCCCGTGATCCACTCGCTCTCTGAGATCCTCAGTCTCTCTCACTGCCCCCTCCCCCGTGATCCACTCTCTCTCTGAGATCCTCAGTCTGTCTCACTGCCCCCTCCCCTGTGATCCACTCTCTCTCTGAGATCCTCAGTCTCTCTCACTGCCCCCTCCCCTGTGATCCACTCTCTCTCTGAGATCCTCAGTCTCTCTCACTGCCCCCTCCCCCGTGATCCACTCTCGCTCTGAGATCCTCAGTCTGTCTCACTGCCCTACCCAGGTAAATGCACTCGCTTTCTGAGATCCTCAGTCAATCTCACTGTCCCTTCCCCCCTGATCCACTCGCTCTCTCTGAGATCCTCATTCTCTCTCACTGCCCCTTCCCCGTGATCCACCCGCACTCTCTGAGATCCTCAGTCTCTCGCACTGCCCCCTCCCCCCGTGATCCACTCTTTCTCTGAGATCCTCAGTCTCTCTCACTGCCGTCCCCCGTGATCCACTTGCTCTCTCTGCGATCCTCAGTCTCTCTCACTGCCCCCTCCCCCGTGATCCACTCTCTCTGAGATCCTCAGTCTCTCTCACTGCCCCGTCCCCACGGTGATCCACTCACCCTCCGAGATCTTCTGTCTCTCACTGCCCCCTCCCCCGGTGATCCACTTGCTCCCTGAGATTCTCAGTCTCTCTCACTGCCCCTTCCCCCAATGAACCACTCGCTCTGACTGAGATCCTCAATCTCCCTCACTGCCCTCCCCCACCGTGATCCACTCGCTCTCTCTGAGATCCTCAGTCACTCTCAGTCCCCTCCCCCTTGTGATCCACTCACACTCTCTGAGATCCTCAATCTCTCTCACTGCCGCCACCCCTGAGGATCCACTTGATTTCTGAGATCCTCAGAACTCTCACTGCCTTCCCCACCGTGATCCACTCTCTCTCTGAGATCCTCGGTCTCTTTCACTGCCCCTCCCCCAGTGATCCACTCACTCTCTGAGATCCTCAGTCTCTCTCACTGCCCCCTCCCCTGGTGATCCACTCTCTCTCTGAGATCCTCAGTCTCTCTCACTGCCCCCTTAGTCTCTTTCACTGATCAGTGAGAGAGACTGAGGATCTCAGAGAGAGAGTGGATGACGGGGGAGGGCAGTGAGAGAGAGACTAAGGATCTCAGAGCGAGTGGATCACTGGGGGAGGGACAGTTAGGGAGACTGAGGATCTCAGAGAGTGGATTATGGTTGGGGAGGGCAATGAGAGAGTCTGAGGATCTCAGAGAGCAAGTGGATCACCAGGGGTGGGTGCAGTGAAAGACTGAGGAAATCAGAGAGAGCGAGTGGATCACTGGGGGAGGGGGCAGTGAGAGAGACTGAGGATCTCAGTGAGTGAGTGGATCACGGGTGAAGGGCAGTGAGAGAGACTGAGGATCTCAGATCGAGTGGATCATGGAGGAGGGGGCAGTGAGAGAGAGACTGAAGATGTCAGAGAGAGAGTGGATCACGGGGAGGGGGCATTGACATAGACTGAGGATTTCACAGAGTGGATCACCGGTGTGGGAGCAGTGAGAGAGACTGAGGATTTCAGAGACAGAGTGGATCACGGTGGAGGGGACATTGAGAGAGACTGAGGATCACAGAGAGAGTGGGTCACGGGGGGGGGGGCAGTGAGAGACTGGGGGATCTCAGAGAGAGCAAGTGGATCACAGGGGAGGTGGCAGTGAGAGCGACTGAGGATCTCAAAGAGAGAGTGGATCACGGGTGAGGGCAATGAGAGACTGAGGATCTCAGTGAGCAAGTGCATCACCGGGGTGGGGGGGCAGTGAGAGATCGAGTGGATCACCAGGAGGGGGGGGGCAGTGAGATACACTGAGGATCTCAGAGAGAGAGTGAGTGGATCATAGCGGGGAGGGCAGTGAGAGAGACTGAGGATCTCAGAGAGAGCGAGTGGATCACGGGGGAGGGCAGTGAGAGAGAGTGAGGATCTCAGAGAGTAAGTGGATCATGGCAGGGGAGGGCAGTGAGAGACTGAGGATCTCAGAGAGAGCGAGTGGATCACCGGGGTGTGGGGGCAGTGAGAGAGAGAGACTGAGGATCTCAGAGAGAGCGGGTGGATCACCGGAGGAGGGGCAGTGAAAGAGACTGAGGATCTCAGATAGAGCGAGGGTCTCTCTCTGAGATCCTCAGTGTCTCTCACTGCACCCTCCCCTGTGATCCACTCACTCACTGAGGATCCTCAGTCTCTCTCACTGCTCTCTGTCGTGACCCACCCGCCCTCTCTGAGTTCCCCAGTCTCTCTCACTGCCCCCTCCCCCCAGTGATCCACTCGCTCTCTCTGAGATCCTCAGTCTTTCACTGCACCCACCCCGGTGATCCACTTGCTCTGAGATCCTCAGACTCTCTCACTGCCCTCCCCCACCATGATCCACTCTCTCTCTGAGATCCTCAGTCTCTCTCACTGCCCTCCTCCGTGATCCACTCGCTCTCTCTGAGATCCTCAGTGTCTCTCACTGCCCCTCCCCCATGATCCACTCGTTCTGTCTGAGATCCTCAGTCTCTCTGACTGTCCCTCCCCCAGTGATCTACTCGCACTCCGAGATCCTCAGTCTTTCTCATTTCCCCCTCCCCTGGTGATCAACTCTCTCTCTCTCAGATCCTCAGTCTCTCTCACTGCCTCCTCCCTCATGATCCACTCGCTCTCTCTGAGATCCTCAGTCTCTCTCACTGCCCTCCCCCACCGTTATCCACTCACTCACTGAGGTCCTCAATCTCCCTCACTGCCCTCCACCGTGATCCACTCGCACTCTCTTGAGATCCTCAATCTCTCTCACTGCCCCCACCCCGGGGATCCACTTGCTCTCTGAGATACTCAGACACTCTTACTGCCTTCCCCACCATGATCCACTCTCTCTCTGAGATCCTCAGACTCTCTCACTGTCCCCTCCCCTGGTGATCCACTCTCTCTCTGAGATCCTCAGACTCTCTCACTGCCCCCTCCCCTGGTGATCCACTCTCTCTGAGAACCTCAGTCTCTCTCACTGCTCCCTCCCCCATGATCCACTCGCTCTCTCTGAGATCCTCTGTGTCTCTCACTGCCCTCCCTCCTGTGATCTACTCACTCTCTGAGATCCTCAGTCTCTCTCACTGCCCCCACCCCTGGGGATCCACTTGCTTTCTGAGATCCTCAGACACTCTCACTGCCTTCCCCACCGTGATCCACTCTCTCTCTGAGATCCTCTGTCTCTCTCACTGATCAGTGAAAGAGACTAAGGGGGCAGTGAGAGAGACTGAGGATCTCAGAGAGAGAGTGGATAACGGGGGAGGGCAGTGAGAGAGAGACTGAGGATCTCAGAGTGAGTGGATCACTGGGGGAGGGGCAGTGAGGGAGACTGAGGATCTCAGAGAGTGAATTATGGTGGGGGAGGGCAGTGAGAGAGTCTGAGGATCTCAGAGAGCAAGTGGATCATCAGGGGTGGGTGCAGTGAAAGACTGAGGAAATCAGAGAGAGCGAGTGGATCACTGGGGGTGGGGGCAGTGAAAGACTGAGGATCTCAGACAGATCGAGTGGATCATGGAGGAGGGGGCAGTGAGAGAGACTGAAGATGTCAGAGAGAGAGTGGATCATGGGGAGGGGGCATTGACATAGACTGAGGATTTCACAGAGTGGATCACCGGTGGGGGAGCAATGAGAGAGACTGAGGATTTCAGAGTGGATCACGGCAGGAGGGCAGTGAGACAGACTGAGGAACTCAGAGAGAGAGTGGATCACGGGGGAGGGGACATTGAGAGAGACTGAGGATCACAGAGAGAGTGGGTCACGGGGGGAGGGCAGTGAGAGACTGGGGGATCTCAGAGAGAGCAAGTGGATCACAGGAGAGGTGGCAGTGAGAGCGACTGAGGATCTCAAAGAGAGAGTGGATCACGGGCGAGGGCAGTGAGAGACTGAGGATCTCAGAGAGCAAGTCGATCACCGGGGTGGGGGAAGTGAGTGATCGAGTGGATCATCGGGGGGGGGGGCAGTGAGATACACTGAGGATCTCAGAGAGAGATCGAGTGGATCACGGTGGGGAGGTCAGTGAGAGAGACTGAAGATCTCAGAGAAAGCGAGTGGATCACGGGGGAGGGCAGTGAGAGAGAGTGAGGATCTCAGAGAGTGAGTGGATCATGGCGGGGAGGGCAGTGAGAGAGACTGAGGATTTAAGAGAGTGACTGGATCACGGTGGGGGAGGGCAGTGAGAGACAGGATCTCATTGCCCTCGCCCGTGATCCACTCTCTCTTTGAGATCCTCAGTCGCTCTCACTGCCACCTCCCCTGTGATCCACTTGCTCTCTCTGAGATCCCCCAGTCTCTCACTGCCCTCCCCCCGTGACCCACTCTCTCTGTGATCCTCAGTCTCTCTCAATGTCCCCTCCACCGTGATCCACTCTGTCTCTGAAATCCTCAGTCTCTCTCACTGCTCCCACACCGGTGATCCACTCTGTGAAATCCTCAGTCTATGTCAATGCCCCCTCCCCGTGATCCACTCTCTCTCTGACATCTTCAGTCTCTCTCTCACTGCCCCCTCCTCCATGATCCACTCGATCTGAGATCCTCAGTCTCTCTCACTGCCCTTCACCCGTGATCCACTCACTCACTGAGATCCTCAGTCTCTCTCACTGCCCCTCCCCCAGTGATCCACTCGCTCTCTCTGATTTCCTCAGTCTTTCAATGCACCCACCCCTGGTGATCCACTTGCTCTCTGAGATCCTCAGACTCTCTCATTGCCCTCTCCAACCATAATCCACTCTCTGAGATCCTCAGTCTCCCTAACTGTCCCTCCTCCAGTGATCCACTCGCTCTGAGATCCTTAGTCTCTCTCTCACTGCCCTCCCCCGTCATCCACTCTCTCTCTGAGATCCTCAGTCTCTCTCACTGATCAGTGAAAGAGACTAAGGGGGCAGTGAGAGAGACTGAGGATCTCAGAGAGAGAGTGGATCACCAGAGGAGGGGGCAGTGAGAGAGACTGAGGATCTCAGAGAGTGAGTAGATCACTGGGGGAGGGGCAGTGAAAGAGACCGAGGATCTCAGAGAGAGAGTGGATCACGGTGGGGAAGGCAGTGAGAGTTCTGAGGATCTCAGAAATCAAGTGGATCCTCAGGGGTGGCGGCAGTGAGAGAGATTGAGGATCTCAGAGAGTGCGAGTGGATCACAAGGGGGAGGGGACAGTGAGAGTGACTGAGGATCTCAGAGAGAGCGAGTGGATCACGGTGGGGGAGGGCAGTGAGAGAGATTGAGGATCTCAGAGAGCGAGTGGATCACGGGGGAGGAGGTCAGTGAGAGACTGAGGATCTCAGTCAGAGCGAGTGGTTCATTGGGGGAAGGGGCAGTGTGAGAGACTGAGAATCTCAGGGAGCAAGTGGATCACCGGGGGAGGGGGCAGTGAGAGACAGAAGATCTCGGAGGGTGAGTGGATCACCGTGGGGACGGGGCAGTGAGAGAGACTGAGGATCTCAGAGAGAGTGGATCACGGGGGAGGGGGCAGTGAGAGAGACTGAGGATCGCAGAGAGAGCAAGTGGATCACGGGGGACGGCAGTGAGAGAGACTGAGGATCTCAGAGAAAGAGTGGATCACGGGGGGAGGGGGCAGTGCGAGAGACTGAGGATCTCAGAGAGTGCGGGTGGATCACGGGGAAGGGGCAGTGAGAGAGAATGAGGATCTCAGAGAGAGCGAGTGGATCATGGGGGAAGGGACAGTGAGATTGACTGAGGATCTCAGAAAGCGAGTGCATTTACCTGGGTAGGGCAGTGAGACAGACTGAGGATCTCACAGCGAGAGTGGATCACGGGGGAGGGGGCAGTGAGAGAGACTGAGGATCTCAGAGAGAGAGTGGATCACGGGGGAGGGGGCAGTGAGAGAGACTGAGGATCTCAGAGAGAGAGTGGATCACAGGGGAGGGGGCAGTGAGAGAGACTGAGGATCTCAGAGAGAGAGTGGATCACAGGGGAGGGGGCAGTGAGACAGACTGAGGATCTCAGAGAGAGAGTGGATCATGGGGGAGGGGGCAGTGAGAGAGACTGAGGATCTCAGAGAGCGAGTGGATCACGGGAGAGGGGGCAGTGAGACAGACTGAGGATCTCAGAGCGAGAGTGGATCACGGGGGAGGGGGCAGTGAGACAGACTGAGGATCTCAGAGAGAGAGTGGATCATGGGGGAGAGGGCAGTGAGACAGACTGAGGATCTCAGAGAGAGAGTGGATCACGGGGGAGGGGGCAGTGAGACAGACTGAGGATCTCAGAGAGCGAGTGGATCACGGGAGAGGGGGCAGTGAGACAGACTGAGGATCTCAGAGCGAGAGTGGATCACGGGGGAGGGGGCAGTGAGACAGACTGAGGATCTCAGAGAGTGTGTGTGTGGGTCATGGGGAGGGGGCAGTGAGAGAGAATGAGGATCTCAGAGAGTGCGGGTGGATCACGGGGAGGGGGCAGTGAGAGAGAATGAGGATCTCAGAGAGTGAATTATGGTGGGGGAGGGCAGTGAGAGAGTCTGAGGATCTCAGAGAGCAAGTGGATCATCAGGGGTCGGTGCAGTGAAAGACTGAGGAAATCAGAGAGAGCGAGTGGATCACTGGGGGTGGGGGCAGTGAAAGACTGAGGATCTCAGACAGATCGAGTGGATCATGGAGGAGGGGGCAGTGAGAGAGACTGAAGATGTCAGAGAGAGAGTGGATCATGGGGAGGGGGCATTGACATAGACTGAGGATTTCACAGAGTGGATCACCGGTGGGGGAGCAATGAGAGAGACTGAGGATTTCAGAGTGGATCACGGCAGGAGGGCAGTGAGACAGACTGAGGAACTCAGAGAGAGAGTGGATCACGGGGGAGGGGACATTGAGAGAGACTGAGGATCACAGAGAGAGTGGGTCACGGGGGGAGGGCAGTGAGAGACTGGGGGATCTCAGAGAGAGCAAGTGGATCACAGGAGAGGTGGCAGTGAGAGCGACTGAGGATCTCAAAGAGAGAGTGGATCACGGGCGAGGGCAGTGAGAGACTGAGGATCTCAGAGAGCAAGTCGATCTCAGAGAGAGCAAGTGGATCACAGGAGAGGTGGCAGTGAGAGCGACTGAGGATCTCAAAAAGAGAGTGGGTCACGGGTGGGGGCAGTGAGAGATCGAGTGGATCATCGGGGGGGGCAGTGAGATACACTGAGGATCTCAGAGAGAGATCGAGTGGATCACGGTGGGGAGGTCAGTGAGAGAGACTGAAGATCTCAGAGAAAGCGAGTGGATCAAGGGGGAGGGCAGTGAGAGAGAGTGAGGATCTCAGAGAGTGAGTGGATCATGGCGGGGAGGGCAGTGAGAGAGACTGAGGATATAAGAGAGTGACTGGATCACGGTGGGGGAGGGCAGTGAGAGACAGGATCTCATTGCCCTCGCCCGTGATCCACTCTCTCTTTGAGATCCTCAGTCGCTCTCACTGCCACCTCCCCTGTGATCCACTTGCTCTCTCTGAGATCCCCCAGTCTCTCACTGCCCTCCCCCCGTGACCCACTCTCTCTGTGATCCTCAGTCTCTCTCAATGTCCCCTCCACCGTGATCCACTCTGTCTCTGAAATCCTCAGTCTCTCTCACTGCTCCCACACCGGTGATCCACTCTGTGAAATCCTCAGTCTATGTCAATGCCCCCTCCCCGTGATCCACTCTCTCTCTGACATCTTCAGTCTCTCTCTCACTGCCCTCTCCTCCATGATCCACTCGATCTGAGATCCTCAGTCTCTCTCACTGCCCTTCACCCGTGATCCACTCACTCACTGAGATCCTCAGTCTCTCTCACTGCCCCCTCCCCCAGTGATCCACTCGCTCTCTCTGATTTCCTCAGTCTTTCACTGCACCCACCCCTGGTGATCCACTTGCTCTCTGAGATCCTCAGACTCTCTCATTGCCCTCCCCAACCATAATCCACTCTCTGAGATCCTCAGTCTCCCTAACTGTCCCTCCTCCAGTGATCCACTCGCTCTGAGATCCTTAGTCTCTCTCTCACTGCCCTCCCCCGTCATCCACTCTCTCTCTGAGATCCTCAGTCTCTCTCACTGATCAGTGAAAAAGACTAAGGGGGCAGTGAGAGAGACTGAGGATCTCAGAGAGAGAGTGGATCACCAGAGGAGGGGGCAGTGAGAGAGACTGAGGATCTCAGAGAGTGAGTGGATCACTGGGGGAGGGGCAGTGAAAGAGACCGAGGATCTCAGAGAGAGAGTGGATCACGGTGGGGAAGGCAGTGAGAGTTCTGCGGATCTCAGAAATCAAGTGGATCCTCAGGGGTGGCGGCAGTGAGAGAGATTGAGGATCTCAGAGAGTGCGAGTGGATCACAAGGGGGAGGGGACAGTGAGAGTGACTGAGGATCTCAGAGAGAGCGAGTGGATCACGGTGGGGGAGGGCAGTGAGAGAGATTGAGGATCTCAGAGAGCGAGTGGATCACGGGGGAGGAGGTCAGTGAGAGACTGAGGATCTCAGTCAGAGCGAGTGGTTCATTGGGGGAAGGGGCAGTGAGAGAGGCTGAGAATCTCAGGGAGCAAGTGGATCACCGGGGGAGGGGGCAGTGAGAGACAGAAGATCTCGGAGGGTGAGTGGATCACCGTGGGGACGGGGCAGTGAGAGAGACTGAGGATCTCAGAGAGAGTGGATCACGGGGGAGGGGGCAGTGAGAGAGACTGAGGATCGCAGAGAGAGCAAGTGGATCACGGGGGACGGCAGTGAGAGAGACTGAGGATCTCAGAGAAAGAGTGGATCACGGGGGGAGGGGGCAGTGCGAGAGACTGAGGATCTCAGAGAGTGCGGGTGGATCACGGGGAAGGGGCAGTGAGAGAGAATGAGGATCTCAGAGAGAGCGAGTGGATCATGGGGGAAGGGACAGTGAGATTGACTGAGGATCTCAGAAAGCGAGTGCATTTACCTGGGTAGGGCAGTGAGACAGACTGAGGATCTCACAGCGAGAGTGGATCACGGGGGAGGGGGCAGTGAGAGAGACTGAGGATCTCACAGCGAGAGTGGATCACGGGGGAGGGGGCAGTGAGAGAGACTGAGGATCTCAGAGAGAGAGTGGATCACGGGGGAGGGGGCAGTGAGAGAGACTGAGGATCTCAGAGAGAGAGTGGATCACAGGGGAGGGGGCAGTGAGACAGACTGAGGATCTCAGAGAGAGTGGATCACGGGGGAGGGGGCAGTGAGAGAGACTGAGGATCTCAGAGAGAGAGTGGATCACGGGGGAGGGGGCAGTGAGAGAGACTGAGGATCGCAGAGAGAGCAAGTGGATCACGGGGGACGGCAGTGAGAGAGACTGAGGATCTCAGAGAAAGAGTGGATCACGGGGGGAGGGGGCAGTGCGAGAGACTGAGGATCTCAGAGAGTGCGGGTGGATCACGGGGAAGGGGCAGTGAGAGAGAATGAGGATCTCAGAGAGAGCGAGTGGATCATGGGGGAAGGGACAGTGAGATTGACTGAGGATCTCAGAAAGCGAGTGCATTTACCTGGGTAGGGCAGTGAGACAGACTGAGGATCTCAGAGCGAGAGTGGATCACGGGGGAGGGGGCAGTGAGAGAGACTGAGGATCTCACAGCGAGAGTGGATCACGGGGGAGGGGGCAGTGAGAGAGACTGAGGATCTCAGAGAGAGAGTGGATCATGGGGGAGGGGGCAGTGAGAGAGACTGAGGATCTCAGAGAGAGAGTGGATCACAGGGGAGGGGGCAGTGAGACAGACTGAGGATCTCAGAGAGAGTGGATCACGGGGGAGGGGGCAGTGAGAGAGACTGAGGATCTCAGAGAGAGAGTGGATCACGGGGGAGGGGGCAGTGAGAGAGACTGAGGATCTCAGAGAGTGGATCACAGGGGAGGGGGCAGTGAGAGAGATTGAGGATCTCAGAGAGTGCGAGTGGATCACAAGGGGGAGGGGACAGTGAGAGTGACTGAGGATCTCAGAGAGAGCGAGTGGATCACGGTGGGGGAGGGCAGTGAGAGAGATTGAGGATCTCAGAGAGCGAGTGGATCACGGGGGAGGAGGTCAGTGAGAGACTGAGGATCTCAGTCAGAGCGAGTGGTTCATTGGGGGAAGGGGCAGTGTGAGAGACTGAGAATCTCAGGGAGCAAGTGGATCACCGGGGGAGGGGGCAGTGAGAGACAGAAGATCTCGGAGGGTGAGTGGATCACCGTGGGGACGGGGCAGTGAGAGAGACTGAGGATCTCAGAGAGAGTGGATCACGGGGGAGGGGGCAGTGAGAGAGACTGAGGATCGCAGAGAGAGCAAGTGGATCACGGGGGACGGCAGTGAGAGAGACTGAGGATCTCAGAGAAAGAGTGGATCACGGGGGGAGGGGGCAGTGCGAGAGACTGAGGATCTCAGAGAGTGCGGGTGGATCACGGGGAAGGGGCAGTGAGAGAGAATGAGGATCTCAGAGAGAGCGAGTGGATCATGGGGGAAGGGACAGTGAGATTGACTGAGGATCTCAGAAAGCGAGTGCATTTACCTGGGTAGGGCAGTGAGACAGACTGAGGATCTCACAGCGAGAGTGGATCACGGGGGAGGGGGCAGTGAGAGAGACTGAGGATCTCAGAGAGAGAGTGGATCACGGGGGAGGGGGCAGTGAGAGAGACTGAGGATCTCAGAGAGAGAGTGGATCACAGGGGAGGGGGCAGTGAGAGAGACTGAGGATCTCAGAGAGAGAGTGGATCACAGGGGAGGGGGCAGTGAGACAGACTGAGGATCTCAGAGAGAGAGTGGATCATGGGGGAGGGGGCAGTGAGAGAGACTGAGGATCTCAGAGAGCGAGTGGATCACGGGAGAGGGGGCAGTGAGACAGACTGAGGATCTCAGAGCGAGAGTGGATCACGGGGGAGGGGGCAGTGAGACAGACTGAGGATCTCAGAGAGAGAGTGGATCACGGGGGAGAGGGCAGTGAGACAGACTGAGGATCTCAGAGAGAGAGTGGATCACGGGGGAGGGGGCAGTGAGACAGACTGAGGATCTCAGAGAGCGAGTGGATCACGGGAGAGGGGGCAGTGAGACAGACTGAGGATCTCAGAGCGAGAGTGGATCACGGGGGAGGGGGCAGTGAGACAGACTGAGGATCTCAGAGAGTGTGTGTGTGGGTCATGGGGAGGGGGCAGTGAGAGAGAATGAGGATCTCAGAGAGTGCGGGTGGATCACGGGGGAGGGGGCAGTGAGAGAGACTGAGGATCTCAGAGAGAGAGTGGATCACAGGGGAGGGGGCAGTGAGACAGACTGAGGATCTCAGAGAGAGAGTGGATCACGGGAGAGGGGGCAGTGAGACAGACTGAGGATCTCAGAGCGAGAGTGGATCACGGGGGAGGGGGCAGTGAGACAGACTGAGGATCTCAGAGAGAGAGTGGATCACGGGGGAGAGGGCAGTGAGACAGACTGAGGATCTCAGAGAGAGAGTGGATCACGGGGGAGGGGGCAGTGAGACAGACTGAGGATCTCAGAGAGCGAGTGGATCACGGGAGGGGGCAGTGAGACAGACTGAGGATCTCAGAGCGAGGGTGGATCACGGGGGAGGGGGCAGTGAGACAGACTGAGCATCTCAGAGAGTGTGTGTGTGGGTCATGGGGAGGGGGCAGTGAGAGAGAATGAGGATCTCAGAGAGTGCGGGTGGATCACGGGGAGGGGGCAGTGAGAGAGAATGAGGATCTCAGAGAGTGCGAGTGGATCACGGGGAGGGGGCAGTGAGAGAGAATGAGGATCTCAGAGCGAGAGTGGATCACGGGGGAGGGGGCAGTGAGAGACTGAGGATCTCAGACAGAGCAAGTGGATCACGGGGGAGGGGGCAGTGAGAGAGACTGAGGATCTCAGAGCGAGAGTGGATCACGGGGGAGGGGGCAGTGAGAGAGACTGAGGATCTCAGAGTGTGGATCAAGGGTTGGAGGGCAGTGAGAGACTGAGGATCTCAGAGAGAGAGTGGATCACGGGGGGCGGAGGTCAGTGGGAGACTGAGGATCTCGGTCAGAGCGAGTGGTCCATGGGGGGAAGGGGCAGTGAGAGAGAGTGAGGATTTCAGAGAGAGCGAGTGGATCACCGGGGGAGGGGGCAGTGAGAGACGGAAGATCTCGGAGGGAGCGAGTGGATCACCGTGGGGAGGGGGCAGTGAGAGAGACTGAGGATCTCAGAGATAGCGATTGGATCACTGGAGAGGGGGCAGTGAGAGAGACTGAGGATCTCAGAGAGAGCGAGTGGATCATGGGGAGGGGGCAGTGAGAGAGACTGAGGATCTCAGAGCGAGTGGATCACAGGGGAGGCGGCAGTGAGAGAGACTGAGGATCTCAGAGAGCGTGGATCACGGGGGAGGGGGCAGTGAGAGAGACTGAGTATCTCAGAGAGCGAGTGGATCACCGGGGAGGGGGCAGTGAGAGACTGAGGATCACCGAGAGAGCAAGTGGATCACGGGGGACGGCAGTGAGAGAGACTGAGGATCTCAGAGAGTGAGTGGATCACAGGGTGGAGGGGGCAGTGCGAAAGACTGAGGATTTCACAGAGAGTGGATCACGGGGGAGGGGGCAGTGAGAGAGACTGAGCACCTCAGAGACAGCGAATGGATCTCGGGGGAGGGGGCAGTGAGAGACTGAGGATCTCAGAGAGTGCGGGTGGATTACGGGGGAGGGGGCAGTGAGAGACTGAGGACCTCAGAGAGTGCGGGTGGATTACGGGGGAAGGGCAGTGAGAGAGACTGAGGATCTCAGAGACAGTGTGTGTGTGGATCACGGGGAGGGCGCAGTGAGAGAGAATGAGGATCTCAGAGAGAGCGAGAGTGGATCACGGGTGAGGGGGCAGTGAGAGAGACTGAGGATCTCAGAGAGCGAGTGGATCACGGGGGAGGGGGCAGTGAGAGAGACTGAGGATCTCAGACAGAGCGATTGGATCACGGGGGAGGGGTCAGTGAGACAGACTGAGGATCTCAGAGCGAGAGTGGATCACAGGGGAGGTGGCAGTGAGAGAGACTGAGGATCTCAGAGCAAGTGGATCATGGGGAGAGAGACTGAGGATCTCAGAGAGAGAGTGGATCATGCGGGGGCAGTGAGAGAGACTGAGGTTCTCAGAGCGAGTGGATCACGGGAAGGGCAGTGAGACAGACTGAGTATCCAAAGAGTGAGTTGATCACCGGGGGAAGGGGGCAGTGAGACAGACTGAGGATCTCAAAGAGAGAGTGGATCACCGGTGGAGGGGGCAATGAGAGAGACTGAGGATCTCGGAGTGCGAGTGGATCACTGGGGAGGGGCAGTGAGAGAGACTGAGGATCTCAGAGAGAGCGAGTGGTTACGGTGGGGAGGGCAGTGAAAGATTGAGGATCTCAGAGAGAGAGTGGTTCACCAGGGGAGGGGGCAGTGAGAGACTGAGGATCTCAGAGAGAGAGAGAATGGATAACGGAGGAGGGCAGTGAGGGAGAGACTGAAGATCTCAGAAAGCGAGTGGATCACCGGGGTGGGTGCAGTGAAAGACTGAGGATCTCAGAGAGAGCGAGTGGATCATGGTGGATCACCGGGGTGTGGGGGCAGTGAGAGAGAGAGACTGAGGATCTCAGAGAGCGCGGGTGGATCACCGGAGGAGGGGCAGTGAAAGAGACTGAGGATCTCAGATAGAGCGAGGGTCTCTCTCTGAGATCCTCAGTGTCTCTCACTGCACCCTCCCCTGTGATCCACTCACTCACTGAGATCCTCAGTCTCTCTCACTGCTCTCTGTCGTGACCCACTCGCGCTCTCTGAGTTCCCCAGTCTCTCTCACTGCCCCCGCCCCCCAGTGATCCACTCGCTCTCTCTGAGATCCTCAGTCTTTCACTGCACCCACCCCGGTGATCCACTTGCTCTGAGATCCTCAGACTCTCTCACTGCCCTCCCCCACCATGATCCACTCTCTCTCTGAGTTCCTCAGTCTCTCTCACTGCCCTCCTCCGTGATCCACTCGCTCTCTCTGAGATCCTCAGTGTCTCTCACTGCCCTCCCCTGTGATCCACTCTCTCTCTGAGATCCTCAGTCTCTCTCACTGTCCCTCCCCCAGTGATCTACTCGCACTCCGAGATCCTCAGTCTTTCTCATTGCCCCCTCCCCTGGTGATCAACTCTCTCACTGAGATCCTCAGTCTCTCTCATTGCCCCCTTCCCCCAGTGGTCAACTCTCTCTTTGAGATCCTCAGTCTGTCTCACTGCCCTTCCTGTTATCCACTCGCTCTCTCTGAGGTCCTCAGTCTCTCTCACTGCCCCTCCCCCAGTGATCCACTCTCTCTCTGAGATCCTCAGTGTCTCTCACTGCACCCTCCCCTGTGATCCACTCACTCACTGAGATCCTCAGTCTCTCTCACTGCTCTCTGTCGTGACCCACTCGCGCTCTCTGAGTTCCCCAGTCTCTCTCACTGCCCCCGCCCCCCAGTGATCCACTCGCTCTCTCTGAGATCCTCAGTCTTTCACTGCACCCACCCCGGTGATCCACTTGCTCTGAGATCCTCAGACTCTCTCACTGCCCTCCCCCACCATGATCCACTCTCTCTCTGAGTTCCTCAGTCTCTCTCACTGCCCTCCTCCGTGATCCACTCGCTCTCTCTGAGATCCTCAGTGTCTCTCACTGCCCTCCCCTGTGATCCACTCTCTCTCTGAGATCCTCAGTCTCTCTCACTGTCCCTCCCCCAGTGATCTACTCGCACTCCGAGATCCTCAGTCTTTCTCATTGCCCCCTCCCCTGGTGATCAACTCTCTCACTGAGATCCTCAGTCTCTCTCATTGCCCCCTTCCCCCAGTGGTCAACTCTCTCTTTGAGATCCTCAGTCTGTCTCACTGCCCTTCCTGTTATCCACTCGCTCTCTCTGAGGTCCTCAGTCTCTCTCACTGCCCCTCCCCCAGTGATCCACTCTCTCTCTGAGATTCTCAGTCTCTCTCTGCCACCTGCCCTGGTGATCCACTCGCAATCCGAGATCCTCAGTCTTTCTCACTGCCCTCACCTCCCTCGGTGATCCACTCGCTCTCTCCGAGATCTTCAGTCCCTCACTGCCCCCTCCCCCGGTGATCCACTTGCTCTCTGAGATCCTCAGACTCACTGCCCTCCGCCACTATGATCCACTCTCTCTCTGAGATCCTCAGTCTCTCTCACTGCCCCCTCCCCCCAGTAATCCACTCGCCCTCCCTGAGATCCTCAGTCTTTCACTGCACCCACCCCGGTGATCCACTTGCTCTCTGAGATCCTCAGACTCTCTCACTGCCCTCCCCGCCATGTTCCACTCTCTCTCTCTGAGATCCTCAGTCTCTCTCACTGCCCTCCGCCGTGATCCACTCGCTCTCTCTGAGATCCTCAGTCTCTCTCACTGCCCTCTCCCCCCAGTGATCCACTCGCTCTGTCTGAGATCCTCAGTCTTTCACTGCACCCACCCCAGTGATCCATTGCTCTCTGAGATCCTCAGACTCTCTCACTGCCCTCCCCACCATGATCCACTCGCTCTCTCTGAGATCCTCAGTCTTTCACTGCACCCACCCCGGTGATCCACTCGCTTTCTGAGATCCTCAGTCTCTCCCTCACTGCCCTCCCCCGTTATCCACTCACTCTCTCTGAGATCCTCAGTCTCTCACTGCCCCCTCCCCTGGTGAACCACTCTCTCTCTGAGATCCTCAGTCTTTCACTGCCCTCCCCACCGTAACCACTCGCTCTCTCTGAGATCCTGAGTCTCTCTCACCGCCCCTCCCCAGTGATCCACACGCACTTCGAGATCCTCAGTCTCTCTCACTGCCCTCCTCCCCCAGTGATCCACTCGCGCTCTCTGAGATCCTCAGTCTTTCACTGCACCCACCCCGGTGATCCATTGCTCTCTGAGATCCTCAGACTCTCTCACTGCCCTCCCCCACCGTGATCCACTCACTCTCTGAAATCCTCATTCTCTCACTGCCATCCCCGCCATGATCCACTCACTCTCTCTCTGAGATCCTCAGTCTCTCTCACTGCCCCCCGGTGATCCACTTGATCTCTCACTGCACCCCACCCCGGTGATCCACTTGCTCTCTGAGATCCTCAGTCTCTCACTGCCCTCGCCCGTGATCCATTCTCTCTTTGAGATCCTCAGTCGCTCTCACTACCACCTCCCCTGTGATCCACTTGCTCTATCTGAGATCCCCCAGTCTCTCACTGCCCTCCCCCCGTGACCCACTGTCTCTGTGATCCTCAGTCTCTCTCAATGTCCCCTCCCCCGTGATCCACTCTCTCTCTGAGATCCTCAGTCTGTCTCACTGCCCTCCCGCCGTGATCCACTGTCTCTGACATCTTCAGTCTCTCTCACTGCCTCCTCCTCCATGATCCACTCGATCTGTCTGAGATCCTCAGTCTCTCTCACTGCCGTTCCCCCGTGATCCACTCACTCACTGAGATCCTCAGTCTCTCTTACTGCCCCCTCCCCCCAGTGATCCACTCGCTCTCTCTGAGATCCTCAGTCTTTCACTGCACCCACCCCTGGTGATCCACGCTCTCTGAGATCCTCAGACTCTCTCACTGCCCTCCCCCACCATAATCCACACTCTGCGATCCTCAGTCTCCGTCACTGGCCCTCCCCCAGTGATCCACTCGCTCTGAGATCCTCAGTCTCTCTCTCACTGCCCTCCCCCGTTTTCCACTCTCTCTCTGAGATCCTCAGTCTCTCTCACTGCCCCCTTAGTCTCTTTCACTGATCAGTGAGAGAGACTGAGGATCTCAAAGAGAGTGGATCACCAGGGGAGGGGGCAGTGAGAGAGACTGAGGATCTCAGAGAGAGAGAGTGGATCACCAGGGGAGGTGGCAGTGAGAGAGACTGAGGATCTCAGAGAGAGTGGATCACCAGGGAAGGGGACAGTGAGAGTGTCTGAGGATCTCAGGGAGCAATTGGATCCCCAGGGGTGGGGGCAGTGAGAGAGATTGAGGATCTCAGAGAGAGCGAGTGGATCACGATGGAGGGCAGTGAGAGAGATTGAGGATCTCAGTGAGTGAGTGGATCACGGCGGGGGAGCGCAGTGAGAGAGACTGAGGATCTCAGAGAGTGAGTAGATCACGGGAGGGAGGGCAGTGAGAGACACAGAGGATCTCAGAGAGAGCGAGTGGATCATGGGGGAGGGGGCAGTGAGAGAGACTGAGGATCTCAGAAGCGAGTGGATCACGGGGAGGGGGCAGTGAGAGAGACTGAGGATCTCAGAAGCGAGTGGATCACGGGGAGGGGCAGTGAGAGAGACTGAGGATCTCAGAGAGAGCGAGTGGATCACGGGGAAAGGGGGCAGTGAGAGAGACTGAGGTTCTCAGAGAGCGGGTGGATCGCTGGGAGGGGGAAGTGAGAGAGACTGAGGATCTCAGAGAGAGCGAGTGGATCATGGGGGAAGGGACAGTGAGTGAGACTGAGGATCTCAGAGAGCGGGTGGATCACTGGGAGGGGGAAGTGAGAGAGACTGAGGATCTCAGAGAGATCGGGTGGATCACTGGGGGGAGGGGGCAGTGAGAGAGTGTGAGGATCACAGAGAGATCGAGTGGATCACTGGGGGAGGGGGCAGTGAGAGAGTGTGAGGATCACAGAGAGATCGAGTGGATCACTGGGGGGAGGGGGCAGTGAGAGATACTGAGGATTTCAGAGAGAGTGAGTGGATCACCAGGGGGAGAGGGCAGTGACAGAGACTGAGGATCTCAGAGAGAGAGTGTGGATCACCAGGGGAAGGGCAGTGAGAGACTGAGGAACTCAGAGAGACCGAGTGGATCACAGGGGAGGGGGTAGTGAGAGAGACTGAGGATCTCAGAGAGAGAGAGTGGATCACGGGTGAGGGCAGTGAGAGACTGAGGATCTCAGGAGCGAGTGGATCACGGCGGGGAGGGCAGTGAGAGACTGAGGATCTCAGAGAGTCTGTGGATCACCTGGGGAGGGGACAGTGAGAAAGACTGAGGATCTCAGAGAGAGCGAGTGGATCACAGGGGGAGGGGCAGTGAGAGACAGGATCTCAGAGAGAGAGTGGATCACCGAGGGAGGGACAGTGAGAGAGACTGAGGATCTCAGAGAGAGAGTGAATAACGGGCAGGGGGGTGCAGTGAGAGAGACTGTGCCTCTCAGAGAGCGAGTGGATCACTGGGGAAGGGGCAGTGAGAGAGACTGAGGATCTCAGAGAGAGCGAGTGGATCACAGGAGGAGGGGCTTTGGGACAGGATCTCAGAGAGAGAGAGAGAGAGTGGATCACCGAGGGAGGGACAGTGAGAAAGACTGAGGATCTCAGAGAGAGCGAGTGGATCACAGGGGGAGGGGCAGTGAGAGACAGGTTCTCAGAGAGAGAGTGGATCACAGGAGGAGGGGCTTTGGGACAGGATCTCAGAGAGAGAGAGAGTGGATCACCGAGGGATGGACAGTGAGAGAGACTGAGGATCTCAGAGACAGAGTGTATAACGGTGGGGGGGGGGGAGGGGGGGGGGGCGGGGGCGGAACAGTGAGAGAGACTGTACATCTCAGAGAGCGAGTGGATCACTGGGGAAGGGGCAGTGAGAGAGACTGAGGATCTCAGAGAGTGAGTAGGTCACGGGAGGGAGGGCAGTGAGAGAGACAGAGGATCTCAGAGAGAGCGAGTGGATCACGGTGGAGGGGGCAGTGAGAGAGACTGAGGATCTCAGAGAGCAAGTGGATCACGGGGGAGGGGCAGTGAGAGAGACTGAGGATCTCAGAGAGAGATAAGATAACCCAGTTGTAGAGATCTACCGCACAGAAAAAGGTCATTCTACCCATCAAGCCTATGCAGATCCAAAACAAATACCTAATTATTGTAATCCAATTTTACCAAACTTTCCCCCCTAGCCTTGTATGCAAGTGTAAATGTAAATAGTTCTTAAATGTTATGGGGATTACTGCCTCTGCCACCCTCGATTCCCACCAAACAATTCTCTTACTTAAATTCATGCCCCCTTGGTCATTGATCCTTCATTTATCTACCCTATCATAATTTTATACATTTCAATTCCCCCCTTAGTCTCCTCTGCTTCAAGGAAAACAACCCTAGTCTATTCAAACTCTCTTCGTTATTAAAACTCTCCAGCCCAGATTCCAGTAGGGTCTCACAGAGAAAGAAGAATCACTGAGAGAGGGAAATTGAGGATCACAGTGTATAGACACTGGAGTCAGTGGGAATCAGTGGAAAACTTCCAGCTACTTGAAATCATACTTGACACAAAGAAAAATTATTGTGGTAGTTGGAGGTCAGTCATCCAGTTCCAGGACATTTCTGCAGGAGTTCCTCAGGGTAGTGCCTTTGGTCCAACCATCTTCAGCTGCTTTATCAATGACCTTTCCGCTATCATAACGTCAGAAGTGGGGATGATTGGCTTAATTTGCAACTCAGATGCATAAAGAATCCATACCCAAATGCAACAAGATCTGGACAATATGCAGGCTTGAGCTAACAAGTGGCAAGTGCCTCACAAGTGACAGGTAATGACTATTTTCAACAAAAGAGAATCTAACTATTGCGTCTTGACATTCAATGTGATCACCATCATTGAATTCACCACTATCAACATTCTAGAGCTTACCATTGGTTAGAAACTGACCTGGAGTAGTCATATAAATACCATTGCTGCAACAGCAGATCAGAGGCTAAGAATCTTTTAGTGAGTAACTCACTTTCTGACTCCCCATTTGCACGGATGAATGCAGCACCAAGTATACTCAAAATAACTTCACACCATCCGCCTGCTTGATTGGTACCACATCCATCACCCTGCAGTCTCTTCACCACCATTGCTCTGTAGCAGCAGTGTGCACCAACAACAACATAGGAAACAAACCCAAAGAATATTGGAGAAACTCAGCATGTCTGGCAGTCTCAGTGGAGAGAGAAACAGTTAACTTTTTAAGTCTGATTTAATCCTTCCTCAGAATTATTAGACTTTCAGAGTCAAAGAGAGAGAAGTCTGGGAATCACAGAAAGCGACTGAAAAGTACTGAGAAACTGAAAATCACCAAAATGAAGAATCACTGAGTAACACAGAAACACAGAGAGAGATTGAAGAACTTTCAAGAGAGAGACTGAATATCACAGAGAGAGCGTGAGTTTCAGAGAGAGAGAGACAGACAGACAGACTGAGCATCATAAAGAGAGAAGATCATGGAGAGATAGAGAGAAAGGGAGGATGTGAGAGAGATAGTGAGACTGATGATCACAGAGAGAGAGGAGACGAAGGACTGCAGACAGAAAGTGAGGATCTCTGAGAGAGATACTGAGAATCGCACAGAGAGATAAGAGAGGGTGAGGATCTAAGACCATAAAGAAAGGAGCAGAACATAGAACGTTACAGCGCAGTACAGGCCCTTCAGCCCTCGATGTTGCGCCGACCTGTGAAAATAATCTGATGTCCATCTAACCTACACTGTTTCATTGTTATCCATATGTATGTCCAATGCCCATTTAAGTGCCCTTAACATCGACGAGTCTACTACTGTTGCAGGCAAGCTGTTCCACACCCCTACTACTATCTGAGTGAAGAAACTACCCTAATATCTGTCCTAAATCTATCACCCCTCAATTTAAAGCTATGTCCCCTCGTGTTAGCCTTCACCATCTGAGGAAAAAGGCTCTCCCTTTCCACCCTTTCTAACCCTCTGATTATCTTATACATCTCGATTAAGTTACCTCTCAACTTTCTTCTTCTCCAATGAAAACAGCCTCAGTCCCCCCAGCCATTCCTCGTATGACCTTTCTTCCATATCAGGCAACATCCTAGTAAATCTCAACCCTTTCCAAAGTTCCACATCCTTCCTATAATGCGATGACCAGAACTGCATGCAATATTCCAGGTGTGGCCTTACCAGGGTCTGGTACAGCTGAAGCATGACCTTGTGGTTCTGAAACTCAATCCCCCTACCAATAAATGCTAATACACTATACGCCTTCTTAACAATCCTATCAACCCGGTTGGCAACTTTCAGGGATTTATGCACCTGGACACCGAGATCTCTCTGTTCATCTACACTGCCAAGAATTTTACCATTATTCCAGTACTCTGCATTCCTGTTACTTCTTCTGAAGTAAACAACTTCACACTTTTCCGCATTAAACTCCGCTCAGCTCTGCATCTTATCTCTGTCCCTCTGTAACTCACAATATCCTTCGGCACTATCCACAGCTCTGCCTACCTTAGTGTCATCCGCAAATTTACTAACCCATCCTTCTTCACCCACATCCAGATCATTTATAAAAATGACAAACAGCAGTGGTCCCAAAACAGATCCTTGAGGCCCACGACTGGTAACTGAGCTCCAGGATGAACATTTCCCATCAACCACCACCCTCTGTCTTCTTTCAGCAAGCCAATTTCTGATCCAAAACACTACATCACCATCAATCCCGAAACTCCGTATTTTGTGCAATAGCCTACCGTGTGGAACTTATCAAATGCTTTACTGAAGTCCACATACAGTACATCAACTGCTTTACTTTCATCCACCTGTTTTGTCACCTTCTTGAAGAACTCAGTAAGGTTAGTGAGGCATGACCTATCCTTCACAAAATCGTGTTGAGTATCTCAAATCAAATTATTCTTTTCCAGATGATTATAAATCCTATCTCTTATAACCTTTTCCAAAACCTTACCCACAACCGAAGTAAAACTCACTGGCCTATAATTACCAGGGTTGTCCCAAGTCTCCTTCTAATCAAGGGAATAACATTTGCTATTCTCCAGGCTTCTGGCACCACCCCTGTCGACAATGATGACATAAAGAGCGGAACCAAAGGCTCTCCTTGGCTTCCCAGAGAAAAAGAGGAAAAATCCCATCTGGCCCAGGGGTCTTATCTATTTTCAGATATTCCAAGATTGCTAAAACCTCCTCTTTGTCAACCTCAATCCCATCTGATCTTGTAGCTTGTATCTCCATATTCTTCCTAACATTACCCTTTCCAAAGTGAATACTGATGAAAAGTATTCATTAAGCACTTCCCCTATGTCCTCAGATTCCACACACATCTTTCCACTACTATCTTTGATTGGCCCTAATCTTACTCTGGTCATTCTTTTATTCCTGATATACCTATAGAAGCCTTAGGGTTTTCCTTGATCCTATCTGCCAATAACTTCTCATGATCCCTCTTCTTAGCCCTCTCTTTTGATCTTTTCTGGCTAAGTTATAACTCTCAAGCCTGCTAACTGAGCCTTCATGCCTCATCCTCACATAAGCCTTTTTCTTCCTCTTGACAAGATCTTCAGCTTCTTTAATAAACCATGACTCCTTCTCTCGAAAACTACTTCCCTGCCTTATAAGTATATACTTATCAAGGACCCGCAGTATCTGTTCCTTGAATAAGCTCCACATTTCAAGTGTGTCCATCCCTACACTTGCCTTCCCCATCCTATGCATCCTAAATCTTGCCTAATCACATCATAATTGCCTTTCCCTCAATTATACCTCTTTCCCTGTGGTATATACCTATCTCTGCCCATTACTATTGTAAACGTAACGGAATTATGGTCACTATCACCAAAGTGCTCACCTACCTCCTGGCTGGGTTCATTCCCCAGTACCAAATCCAATATGACATCTCCCCTTGTTGGCCTGTCTACTTACTGTGTCAGGAAACCCTCCTGCACACATTGAACAAAAACTGATCCATCTAAACTCCTTTAACTATAGTATTCCCAGTCAACATTGGGGAAGTTAAAGTCCCCCATAACAACTATCCTGCTCCTATTGAGAATCATCTTTCTTCTACATTCCTGGAACAATTCGGAGGCCTATAGAAAAGTCCCAACAGGGTGACCTCTCCTCTTCTGTTTCTTACCTCAGCCCAACCTACCTCAATGGATGAGTCCTCAAACATTCTCTCAGCTGCAATAATACTACCCTTGATTAACAGTGCCACAAACTCCTCTCTTTTACCATCATCTCTGTTCTTGCTGAAACAATCTAAATCCCAAAATCTGCTACAATCATTTCTGTCCCTTCTCTAGCCATGTCTCTGAAATGGCCACAACATCGAAATCTCAGGTCACAATCCATGCTGCAAGTTCACCCACTTTATTCCGGATGCTCCTGGCATTGAAGTACACACATTTCAAATCAACATCCTGATTGCTGGTGCCCTCTCGCAACCTTGTAAACCTATTCCTGACCTCACTCCCCTGAACCTCCTGTACACTGGAACTACAATTCAGGTTCCCATCCCCCTGCTGCATTAGCTTAAACCCCACGAAGTGCATTAGCAACTTCCCCCCCCAGGATATTGGTACCCCTTTGGTTTAGATGAAGACCATCCTGTTTGTAGAGGTCCCACCTTCCCCAGAAAAAGCTCCAATTATCCAAGAATCCAAAACCCTCCCTCCTGCACCATCCCTGCAGCCGTGTGTTCAGCTCCGCACTCTCCCCTGTTCCTCGCTTCACTAGCACGTGGCACGGGCAACAAACTAGAGATAACAACTCTGTTTTTTCTAGCTCTAAGCTTCCACCCTAGCTCCCTGAATTTCTGCCTTTGATCCCCACCTTTTTTCCTAACTATGTAGTTGGTGCCTGTGTGGACCACGACTTGGGGCTGCTCCTCCTCAAGGATCTGAAAACACGATCAGAGATATAGGAATCCTGGCACCTGGGAGGCAAAACACCAATTGTGAGTCTTTCTCATTCCTACAAAGCCTCCTATCTGTCCTCCTAACTATGGAGTTCCCAATGACTAAAGCTCTGCTCCTCTTCTCCATCCCCTCTGAGCAACAGGGACAGACTCTGCACCAGAGACCTGTGCCCATGACTTACCCCTCCTAAGTCGTCCCCCGCAACAGTACCCAAAATGGTATACTTGTTGTTGAGGGGAACCACCACAGGAAATTCATGCACTGCCTGCCGGTTCTCCTTCCTACTCCTGCCGGTAACCCCTCTACTTTCTTCACGTGAGTGTGGATTAACTACCTCCCTCTACCTCCCTCTAACTCCTCTCAATAACTCCCTCTGCCTTCCAAATGATCCAAAGTTCATCCAGCTCCAGCTCCAGTTCCCTAACACGGCTCTTGAGTCATGATTTGGAGATGCTGGTGTTGGACTGGGGTGTACAAAGTTAAAAATCACACAACACCAGGTTATAGTCCAACAGGTTTAATTGGAAGCAGCAGCATGGTTCTTGAGGAGCTGGAGTTGGATGCATTTCCCACAAATGAAGTCAGCAGGGACACTAGAGGTGACCCTTACTGCCCACATACTGCAGGCAGAACATTCAACTGCCCTAACCTCCATTCCCACTACGCTAAATTCCCAAATAGACCACTGAAAAAATGAAACACGAAAGAAAACTTATCACCTTACCAAACGACGCACAGATTTTTTTTTGTTAGAGGAGGAGGATGGGTGGGAGACACAACCCAAGTAGGACATTCGGTCCATCGAGTCTGCTCCACCATTCGATCATGACTGATATGATTTTCAACCCCATTCGCCTGCCTTCTCTCTGTCACCTTTGATCCCCTTACTGTTCAGGAACCTATCTATCTCTGTCTTAAATACACTCAATGACTTGGCCTCAACAGCCCTCTGTCGCAATGATTTCCACAGATTCACTACCCCCTCGTTGAAAAGATTGTTCCTGGTCTCAGTTCTAAACGGTCATCCCTTCATTCTGAGGCTGTGCTATCAGGTTCTAGTTTCTCCTACTAGAGGAAACATCTTCTCCAGTCCACTCTACCCAGGACTCTCAGTATTATTTAAGTTTTAAACAGATTTCCACCACTCATCCCTGCCCAACATTCTTCTAAACTCCATTGAAGTGAAGACTAAGAGTCCTCAACCACTCTTCATATTGACAAGCCCTTCATCCCCAGAATCATTTTTGTAAACCCCAGATCAACACCGGCATCTCCAAAACATAACAAATATATTGTAATAGACCTATATGCAAAATCTGAAAATAAGGTATTTCTCTTCCTCCCCAAACCTTAATTTATAATGTCTCTTAAGAACATACCAGTTACACCACTTTCTTATACCTTAGGATTTACAAAGCATTTCATATTGATGTGCAATTACTTCACATTTGAAACCTTCTAGTAAATTCAACAACAAAATTATATAACACGGATCTGTGAAACCAGTTAGTCTGGGAATCCATTAAATTTACTCTTTATAAAAGCAGGTACTTCTTACAGCAACATGATCAAAACCAAAAGTAAATCAAAACCTTTGCCTGGCCATTAGGCTCTTTAATATTTTACTCTGGCTACAGTCAACAGCAGGTTCAACTGTGTATAAAGCTTGAGCAAATCATCTTCAATTAGGCCAGAACTGGAGTAGCCTAAAACGTTAGCACCTTTCTAAAAAAAAAATCACCTACAAAGCAGCAGCAAGTGAAAATTAAACTTTTGGGTATTATCGTCTTTACCTTTCAATAGAAATGCCAAGGTTTCACATTCAGCAACATTCAGTTAAGGCCGTTGTGTGAATGAGAGAGTCAAATGAATCAGCTTTTGCCGTTCAATGGACTGTGTCCCTGGGTTTACTGTTGTAAGTGAGAGTCTTGAAGCTCTTGGACATTTTTGAGATTGAGATTTCTATCTGGATGGGCCTAATAACAAAGTCATTTTAAAATATCACATCACTTCTCTATTGTCATCTTTGCAGATGTTTTCTGCTTGACTATATTCTTTATAAGACAATATAACTAGGTGTCTCATTTACTGGCTTTATTATATCTGAATTCAAAAATGCAGGTCAATTCAGCTGCATGTCAAGACAGAGAATATTTGTAACCAAAAAACTCACATGATGAAAAATAATTGAGATGGAACACAATTACTTTAAGTAACAAATACAATTTTCTTCATAGAGATCAAAGTTGCTGGCATGCAACGTTTTATTCCTTGTGAATTTCATTTAGCAATATTTATGTAACACGGGCAACTAAGGGTGAATTCTAAATCGATGAAGCTGGACAAAGTAGTGAAAAATGAAGCACTCAGTGCACTTAAGAAAGTGGATGTGTCAATGCATCAGAATCTCAGTATACATGTATGTTTCCATAAGTTATGAGAATTCATCTTTGTGAAAGGATCATTGTCAGATTTAGTTAGTGTTGCTTCTTAAATCAAGATATTAAAATGTAGCTTACCATTACGTTTATATTTTAAAAATAAAATGAAGCAACTATCCATCGTTCCTATTCATGCAAACATTCATCAATGGTCCTCAGGCAGAACCTTCGAAACCCATGACCACTGCCATTTAGAAGAAGGATCGCTGATACACCACAATCATTCTTCTTTTACTTGTTACAAAAACAATTCAGTCAAATATCAGAATGTGATCAGGCAATGTCATTGCCATTCCTGTTTGATTTATACATTTAGATTTACAAATTAATTTTGTTACTTCTTCAATGAACTCCAGTCAATGAATGTAGTTTCTAAATGCAGGCTAACTGTTTCTCAAAGCTTCACTGATCCTCAGATAAGCATTGATGACAGCCCACTGAACACTTTGGAATAATTGAGTGTAATTTTCCATGAAGGAAAACAGAGCTTCAATTCCCAAGTTTACAATGCACCATGTTTGGTGATCAGGATATAATTCAATCTTCTCCTGTTAACTACAGCTTTATTTATTTCCTCTAATTTCCTTAATGATTCTGAAGTGTATCACATTTGGCTCAGTTGCCATAGAGACCTTTGTTTGCATTTCTTCATAATGCATGTTTATCTAATGTAGGCCAATGTTAAAGATTCATAATTCTAAATAATTTGAATTAGATTTACTCATAGTCTTCACTTGAAAAGACTGAGAGTCATAGAATCACAGAGATGTACAGCATGGAAACAGACCCTTCGGTCCAACCTGTCCAGGTCGACTAGACATCCCAACCCAATCTAGTCCCACCTGGCAGCACCCGGCCCATATCCCTCCAAACCCTTCCTATTCATATACCCATCCAAATGCCTCTTAAATGTTGCAATTGTACCAGTCTCCACCACAGCCTCTGGCAGCTCATTTCATACAAGTACCACCCTCTGTGTGAAAAAGTTGCCCCTTAGGTCTCTTTTATATCTTTCCCCTCTCACCCTAAACCTATGCCCTATAGTTCTGGACTCCCCGACCCCAGGGAAAAGACTTTGTCTATTTATCCTATCCATGCCCCTCATAATTTTGTAAACCTCTATAAGGTCACCTCTCAGCCTCCGACAATCCAGGGAAACAGCCCCAGCCTGTTCAGCCTCTCCCTGTAGCTCAGATCCTCCAACCCTGGCAACATCCTTGTAAATCTTTTCTGAACCCTTTCAAGTTTCACAACATCTTTCCGATAGGAAGGAGACCAGAATTGTACGCAATATTCCAACAGTGGCCTAACCAATGTCTTGTACAGCCGCAACATAACCTCCCAACTCCTGTACTCAATACTCTGACTAATAAAGGAAAGCACACCAAACACCTTCTTCACTATCCTATCTACCAGCGACTCCACTTTCAAGGTGCTATGAACCTGCACTCCAAGGTCTCTTTGTTCAGCAACACTCCCTAGGACCTTACCATTACGTGTATAAGTCCTGCTAAGATTTGCGTTCCCAAAATGCAGCACCTCACATTTATCTGAATTAAACTCCATCTGCCACTTCTCAGCCCATTGGCCCATCTGGTCCAGATCCTGTTGTAATCTGAGGTAACCCTCTTCGCTGTCCACTACACCTCCAATTTTGGTGTCATCTGAAAACTTACTAACTGCACCTCTTATGCTCGCATCCAAATCATTTATGTAAATGACAAAAAGTAGAGGGCCCAGTACTGATCCTTGTGACACTCCACTGGTCACAGGCCTCCAGTCTGAAAAACAACCCTCCACCACCACCCTATCTATCTTTGAGCCAGTTCTACATTCAAATGGCTAGTTCTCCCTGTATTTCATGAGATCTAACCTTGCTAATCAGTCTCCCATGGGGAACCTTGTCGAACGCCTTACTGAAGTCCATATAGATCACATCTACTGCTCTGCCCTCATCAATCTTCTTTGTTACTTCTTCAAAAAACTCAATCAAGTTTCTGAGACATGATTTCCTCTGCACAAAGCCATGTTGACTATCCTGAATCAGTCCTTGCTTTTCCAAATACATGTACATCCTGTCCCTCAGGATTCCCTCCAACAACTTGCCTACCATCGAGGTCAGGCTCACCGGTCTATAGTTCCCTGGCTCCAGTCTTCCGGCACCTCACCTGTTACTATTGATGATATACAGATCTCAGCAAGATGCCCAGCAATCACTTCTCTAGCTTCCCACAGAGTTCTCGGGTACACCTAATCAGGTCCGGGGAATTTATCCACCTTTAACCGTTTCAAGGCATCCAGCACTTCCTCCTCTGTAATCTGGACATTTTGCAAGATGTCATCATCTATTTCCCTACAGTCTATATCTTCCATATCCTTTTCCACATAAATACTGATGCAAAATATTCATTTAGTATCTCCCCCATTTTCTGTGGCTCCACACAAAGGCCGCCTTGCTGATCTTTGAGGGGCCCTATTCTCTCCCTAGTTAGCCTTTTGTCCTTAATATATTTGTAAAAACCCTTTGGATTCTCCTTAATTCTATTTGCCAAAGCTATCTCATATCCCCGTTTTGCCCTCCTGATTTCCCTCTTTCTTTATACTCTTCTAAGGATTCACTTGATCTATCCTGTCTATGCTTCCTTCTTTTTCTTAACCAAACCCTCAATTTCTTTAGTCATCCAGCATTCCCTATACCTACCAGCCTTCCATTTCACCCTGACAGGAATATACTTTCTCTGGATTCTTGTTATCTCATTTCTGAAGGCTTCCCATTTTCCAGCCGTCCCTTTACCTGCGAACATCTGCCTCCAATCAGCTTTCGAAAGTTCTTGCCTAATACTGTCAAAATTGGCCTTTCTCCAATTTAGAAGTTCAACTTTTAGATCTGATCTATCCTTTTCCATCACTATTTTAAAACAAATAAAATTATGGTCGCTGGCCCCAAAGTGCTCCCCCACTGACACCTCAGTCACCTGCCCTGCCTTATTTCTCAAGGGTAGCTCAAGTTTTGCATCTTCTCTAGTAGGTACATCCACATACTGAATCAGAAAATTGTCTTGTACACATTTATGAAATTCCTCTCCATCTAAACCTTTAACACTATGGTAGTCCCAGTCGATGTTTGGAAAGTTAAAATCCCCTACCATAACTACCTTATTCTTCTTACAGATAGCTGAGATCTCCTTACAAGTTTGTTTCTCAATTTCCCTCTGACTATTGGGGGGTCTATAATACAATCCCAATAAGGTGATCATCCCTTTCTTATTTCTCAGTTCCACCATAATAACTTCCCTGGATGTATTTCCAGGAATATCCTCCCTCAGCACAGCTGTAATGCTATCCCTTATCAAAAATGCCACTCCCCCTCCTCTCTTGCCTCCCTTTCTATCCTTCCTGTAGCATTTGTATCCTGGAACATTAAACTGCCAGTCCTGCCCATTCCTGAGCCATGTTTCCGTAATTGCTATGATATCCCAGTCCCATGTTCCTAACCATGCCCTGAGTTCATCTGCCTTCCCTGTTAGGCCCCTTGCATTGAAATAAATGCAGTTTAATTTATTAGTCCTACCTTGTCCCTTCCTGCCCTGACTGTTTGACTCACATCTGTTCTCAGCTGTACCCGTGTCAAATCGATCTCTTTCCTCACTATCTCCCTGGGTCCCATCCCCCCCCACCTTACTAGTTTAAATCCTCCTGAGCAGCCCCAGCAAATTTCCCTGCCAGTATATTAGTCCCCTTCCAATTTAGGTGCAATCCGTCCTTCTTGTACAGGTCACTTCTCCACCAAAAGAGATCACAATGACCCAAAAATGTGAACCCTTCTCCCATACACCAGCTCCTTAGCCATGCATTCATCTGCTCTATCCTCCTATTCCTGCCCTCAGTAGCTCGTAGCACTGGGAGTAATCCGGATATTACTACCCTTGAGGGCCTCCTTTTTCAAATTTCTGCCTCACTCTCTATAATCTCCCTTCAGAGTCTCAACCTTTTCCCTTCCAATGTCGTTGGTTCCAATGTGGACAATGACCTCCTGCTGGCCCCTCTCCCTCGTGAGAACATTCCGCACCCTCTCTGAGACATCCTTGATCCTGGCACCAGGGAAACACACCACTCTGCTTTTTCTCTGCTGGCCACAGAAACGTCTGGTCTGTACCTCGGACTACAGAATCCCCTAACACAATTGATCTCTTGGAACCCAACGTACCCCTCGTTGCATTAGAGCCAGTCTCAATACCAGAAACTTGGCTGTTCGTGCTATGTTCCCCTGAGAATCCGTCACCCCCTACATTTTCCAAAACAGCATACTTGTTTGAAATGGGTATATCCACAAAAGACTCCTGCACTAGCTGCCCCTCTTACCCTTCCTGGAGTTAACCCATCTATGTGACTGTATCTGAGACTTTCCCCCCTTCCTATAACTGCCATCCATTACATACTGTTGCTGTTGCAAATTCCTCATCGCTTCTATCTGTCTCTCCAACCGATCCACTCGATCTGATAAGATTTGCATCCAACAGCATTTATGGCAGATATAATCTGCTTAAACTCTCTTTAAACTCCCATATCTGACAAGAAGTACATATCACTGCAAAGCTTAAAAATATGTTGCTGGAAAAGCGCAGCAGGTCAGGCAGCATCAAAGGAGAAGGAGAATCGACGTTTCGGGCATAAGCCCTTCTTCAGGAATGAGGAGGGTGTGCCAAGCAGGCTAAGATAAAAGGTAGGGAGGAGGGACTTGGGGTAGGGTCGTTGGGAATGCGATAGGTCGAAGGAGGTTAAGGTGAGGGGTGATAGGCCGGAGGTGGGTGCGGAGAGGTCGGGAAGAAGATTGCAGGTCTCTCCGGCCTATCACCCTCACCTTAACCTCCTTCCACTTATCACATTCCCAATGCCCCTCCCCTAAGTTCCTCCTCCCTACCTTTTATCTCGGCCCGCTTGGCACACCCTCCTCATTCCTGAAGAAGGGCTTATGCCCGAAACGTCGATTCTCTTTCTCCTTTGATGTTGCCTGAGCTGCTGCGCTTTTCCAGCAACACATTTTTAAGCTCTGATCCCCAGCATCTGCGCTCCTCACTTTCTCCTATATCACTGCAAAGGCCATTTTTGCTCCTTCACAATCTACAGACCAAGAAAATAACACCGTCTTATTCCTCTACAAACACTGCCCCAGGTTAAATTAATAGCTATGGCTTAAAGTTTATATAATCAAGAGACTTATCTCCAAAAACATATAATCAAGAAAGAATCCACTATACTCACTACTGCAGCCTTTCTCTTGGACAGACTTAAAACAACAATTTACTTATCTGATTCTGTGCTGTGAACTTCACCCAACAGTTCCTCCAAGATTAGTTGTGAATTTCACTGTTTGTTAATTTTCTCAGATGCACTCTGATGTCCAGCGATACATGAATTCAAACAGCAAAGGCAGTAACTGTGCACGTATGTACGTATGTACTTTCGTTCTCTCTCTCTCTCTCTCTCTCTTGCACTGTCCTCACCATGTGCTTACTTTGTCTGTTCTTCTCCCTTTTAAACTGCTGTTGTTTTGACTGTTTTTTTCCAAAGTTCCAAAACAATGATGAGCCCTTCTTCAGGAATGAGGAAAGTGTGCCCAGCAGGCCTTGTAGAGGGAGGAAGAGAGCTTCTTCAAGGAAGGCATCCTTACAAGAGGATTCGCAGTAGGTTAAAATCTTCTAGGAGAAAGTGAGGACAGCAGATGCTTTAATCATGCAAACTCATCAGAAAAGTTAATAAATAGCGAGGATATTTCCCTCCACAAACCTGGGAAATTTCTCTCTCATGCGCTAAACAATTTCCAGGAGGCACAGTTTCTGCAGTTACTCAGACTTCACCTAACCCAGAAACTTATTCTTTATAACTGGAAATATGTTTGTTACTTGGCAACTTCACGTCATCATTTTTAAAGTAATTCAATCTAAAACCTTTTCCCAGATTGCACCATTAAAGGATACAACTGGTCTTTAATACATCAATTACTTACATAACACTGATTAGCTGCTTTTTTTGCTATGGTCTAGAATGTGCATTTGCAGTATCATTTTTTATAGAATCAATAACAATGGAGAATATGGGTTTAAATACTGGAAAAGGTCTGGTGGAAGGGGTTAAAACCAGCAAGTATGTGTGAATACAACTTCAACCCACCTGTTTCCATGTGTAACCCAAGTGCATCATGCAACAAGTTCATCATTAATTTGATTTGGAGGTGCCGGTGTTGGACTGGGGTGGACAAAGTTAAAAATCACCCAACACTGGGTTGACTTCACCAGTTTCCTCATTTCCCCTTTCCCTACCTCACCCCAGTTCCAAACTTCCAGCTCAGCACTGTCCCCATGACTTGTCCTACCAGCCTATCTTCTTTTCCACCTACCCACTCTACCCTCCTCTCTGACCTATCACCTCCATCCCCACCCCCATTCACCTATTGTACTCTATGCTACTTTCTCTCCACCCTGCAGGCACCCTGTCTCTATTCCTGATGAAGGGCTTTTACCCGAAATATCAATTTTCCTGTTCCTCGGATGCTGCCTGACCTGCTGTGCTTTTCCAGCACCACTCTAATCTAGACCGGATTATAGTCCAACAAGTTTATTTGAATGCACTAGCATTCGAGGCGTGTGTACCTGCTGAAGAGACAGCGCCTTGAAAGCTAATGCTTCCAAATAAACCTATTGGAGTATATAACCTGGCGTTGTTCGATTTTTAACTTCAAATTTGATGGTACAGTTATAGATTTCCTGGGCTTTCTGAAACTTGCCAATGAAAGCAGGGAGAGAACATACTAACAATTAAGGGTGCTGACCCAAGCTCATGGCAATACTTACTACATTACAATCCTCGGAGACACCTTTAAAGGGAAATTTGAGCCCCCAATGAAAGAGATTATGCCTGTCCATTAAACACATCTAACTACTTAAAAAATATGTACAGCAGGATAAAAACAGGGTCCAACTCTTAATACAAACAATATCAGATGTAGTAATGCAGCACCTGTCTTGATGGAGAATCTCTACAAATGGTTTGGAATTAGTTTGCTTTCATAGGTGGCTACATGTTTGTGTTATACTTTTGCTTTATAACAAAAATCAAAGCTCATGATGTGGTAGTGTAACCAAAGTAATGCTTGGTTATATCTCCTCCTTAGGGAATGCCGAAATGGGCAAGGCAGTGGTCAAATTATTGTTTCTTTTTTGATGCACTGCCTTAAGACTTTCTGTTGGCTTTCTTTTAATTCACAGTACTTGAAGAAGTGGTCCTGGAAATTACAGATGCATTGGTGATCTTCCAAGATTCTGGAACCGTTTCTATAGATTGGAGAATAGCTAATGTAGCCCTACTTTTTAAAAAGGGAGTTAGAGAGAAAAATAGGGAATTTTCAACTAGTGAGTCTGACGTCAGGAGTTGGAATGATGCTAGGGTCCATTTTCAAGGATTTTATAGCAGAGCATATAGAAAACAGTGATAGAATCAGATGCAGTCAGCATGGATTTATAAAAGGGAAATCATGCTTGCCAAATGTCTCCTGGAATTCTTTGAGGATGTAACCAGAATTAGAATTAGGCTCATTCTTCTCTCTGTTAGGCTCGTTCTCCTCTGTGTTGGACTCACTCTCTCGCTTTCCCTATGCTCTCTCACTGTCCCCTGTGCCAGCTTGCTGTTCTCCATGTTGGGATAATACAGCTGGTCAGTCTGAAGATTTTCAGGGAGTGGATCTGTCTACCACCCCATTTGTATTTTGAATGCTTTGGCAAGGTGTGTTTTCTAATGCATGTTGATATATAGTGAACATATAAGGTTTGCTTGACGTACTGTTGGTATACCATCTACTGCAGAAATTCACTAAGGCTTCTTAGATAACACCTTACAAACCCTGACCAACAACAAGGTACATGGGGAAACACGACCAATGGCGGGTTCCCCCTCCAAGCCACTCACCATTGTGACAATACAATGGCTTTTAGAGGTGTATTTTGTCCTTTTTTTTAATGAAGAGAAGTCAAGACAGATGTGGTGAGCAGTCTGCTCCAAAGCCAATAAAGTAAACAGCTTGTGAGGCGTTTGTGCTTTTTTTAATGTTGGAATTAAGAGGCTAATCATGACCATGAATCCATTGTCAATTGTCAGAAAAACCCGCTTGGTCCACTAATGTGACATCCTTACCTGATCTGGTCTATTTGTGACTTCAGACCACAGCAATATGGTTGACTCTTAACTGCCCTTCAGGTAATTAGGGATGGACAATAAATGCTGCCCTAGCCATTGACACCCTCATCCCATGAATGAATAAAAAAAAGGCAGCCTGAATGGGTGGGGTCAAGCTCCCACACAACCAGGTTTTGTTTAGTTTTAGCCTTCAGTAGCAGTTACTGGGGTCTTGAAGTTGGATGTTGAAGCTCTTATTTCTCTCTCTGTTATAGCTAAAAGCTGAGGTTCTCTAACTCCTGCTAGAATTGCATGTGAGACATTCTACTTTACAGAGTTTGCCTTTGCCAAGAGTGTTTTATGGGATGTTGCTGGGTTGGAACTGTCAGTTAGTGTAGTTAATATATTTATGACTTTGTTAAGCATTTTGATAGAGTTACAGTTAAGCCAGTTCTTTTATTTTTATTTTTATTTTGTCTGTATTTTAATTATAGTAAATAATTAAAGTGTGTTTTGTTTCAAGCCTGGTGGTTTGACCAATCGATTTGCATCCAGAACACAACATCGTACACTTAAATAAGAATTCTTTTCTTATTAAAAAAAGTTAGGAAGTAGACTATCTTCTTAATACATTTTGAGGGGGGTTTGATCTGATCCATAACACCATCCACCAATATGACTTGGAAATGTATTGTTGTTACATCAAGGTCACTGGGTCAAATTCTCAGAATTCCCTCACTCCTGGCACTGTGAGACCACGTATAGCAAATGGATTACTGTGTTTCTCTGAGACAGCTCTCCATTACCTTCTCAACAGCAACTAGGGATGGACAATAAATATTCAACTCTGCCAGCGACAGACACATCCATGAATGAATTCTTAAAAATGCACTGAAGCCATAAATGTCTCAGCTAAATTGCTGGGCTGTGCTCTATTAGGTCTCCTCAGTCATTCAGCAGCGCGTGTGCATTCAATATCTGCAATGATTACAGATAGCTTCATCATGTTCTGTGAAGTTGCCTGATCAATGCAAAGAGCCCCTGTTTTGGGACGGGCAACACAGGCTTAGCCCATTAATGAGGCAGGTTTAGGATGATATCATGAGAAAACTCAATATACCTCATGGAGAGAAATCCTCCATCAACCTTGCCAAACATGACACTTAGTTAATTTCCTGTAAAATAAAGGCCAGAGTTTCTGCTGAGTTTCTCCAACACTTAATGTTTTTATTTCAAATCTCCAGCATTTACAATAGTTTGCTTTAGTTTGAATTAAGAAGGGACCAATGTTTTGAGGCTGTTTGTTTTTAAATATGGAATATTACATTAATAATTTGTAATATTGTCAATGCAATGATAAAATTACTTTTGTTGTCCCAGTAGAAATGCTAGGGCCATAAATACAGAAATGCTGGAGTTAAATCGACAAGGTACTTTATAGAACAGTAATTCTAATGGTGGGAAGGCTTCTTTGTTCAGCGGATTCTTATGCCACTCACAATGATTCCTTATATTATAATGTGTTGGGTTTTTTTCCCTGAAGGGTTTGATAATTATAGTGCCTCAAAAAAAGTGCAAGAGGCTACAGAAAATAGTATTTGTTTTCCTCTCTTAATGACATATTAAAATACAACTCAAGAGTATGTGTACATTCTTTTCCAACAGTCATCTAATTTTCTGGGCACGTTCTTTCAGAGAGCCATAAAGACTATATTATTATTCCCTGCTTCCTCATCAACAATGTCATGCCTTCAGAAATTGCATACATTTTGATCAAAAAGACTTTGGCAGTTGGGAACTGCAGTGTGGCAAACATTTTATAATTAGTGTATTCTGGCTGTTGTTAGAAGCTGCAAATGATGTGACATAGTGACCTTCAACTCATAGAGAGAGACCATTTAGGTCATGTTTTCATGCTGATAGGGAACTATTGTACAGACACTAGTGTCTCTGAACAAGCAATTTTCCTATTACCACAGTACAGCTATAGCCCTGTTGGCAAAATGCCATGGTCGATTTTCAGAGCTGCTGTAATTCTGATACAACATCTGGCCGCTAGATGAGGTTGTAAGTGTATCAATCTCATGCTGATGATATTATCATCTTGGCTTATATTCTCAACACTCATTTACAAAGGAGAGCGTTCATGGGAAAACAATACTTGTAAAATATTTTGCACATTACCATGCATGCTCATAAACATCAGGAAAATACCAACAATAGAGAATCTCGTCTATCCCCATGTTCAGGTATTCTTTTTTTTCTCCTTTTATGTAAAAATTCACTATACGGTAAATAGAAAATGTTTCATTATGTGACTGTGTTATTTCTCATTGAAACTGCCTCCACTTAACGACATTGTATTGTTAGCAGACATGCTACGAAGCATTTCTTTGTTCCCTGCTCAAAAATTATTTAAACATTTTTTTTAAAGTGGCTCAACTTTCTGAAATATCAGGTCATTCAAAGTCCTAAAGTAATAAAAGGTGGACAATGAATAATATTTTGGATGTTTGTCTTCATCCATACTTGTTAAAACTATATTTAAAACAACAAAATTATTTTCCATTTGTGTTATTTGTTTCAGTCTCTTGTATGACACAGGAAAATGTATTTTGATCTTGTATTTTCACTCATTTAACTAACCAAGCCTTCCTCAATACTTGAATTTAGTTCAAATGCAAATTTCCTGGCTAGAGTTCATCTTGAAGTCTTTCTCTCTGACTTATAATCAATTAAATACCACGTACATGGATTTTTCCCAATAATGTAATTATTCAAATCTTTTTCATCACCCTCTCAGACAATGTATTCCATATTCTAACTATGCTCATCATAATTTTGAACATCTTTATCAAATCTCCTTTTAATTTTCTTCTCCAAGAAGAATATCACCAGCTTCTCCAATTTATCAACAGAACTGAAGTTTGTCAACCCTGGAACCATTTTAAGCAACATTTCTGAACTCTCCCTAATGCCTTCACATCCTTCCTAAAATGTGGTGCCCAGAACTGGAAACAGTACTCCAGTTGAGAGTACCAATGTTTTGTGTAGGAGTATTATAACTTCCTTGTTTTGTACTCAATGCCCCTAGTTCTACAGCCCAAGATTCTGCATGCTTTATTAATTTTTCTTTTCTGTCCTGTTCTTTTAAATGATTTGTACCGTGAGATTTCTCTGCTTCTGCACAACTGTACTCATTATTTTATATTTCCTCTCCATACTTTTCCTACCTAAGTTCCACATTCCCAACTTTGGTTTTAGACACAGGAACAGACAGGCAATAGAGGGACATGGAGCATGTGTAGACAGGGTGGGATTAGTTGAGAATGGCATTATGGTCAACACAGACATGGTGGGCCAAAGGGCCTGATCTTGTGCTGTGCTCTTCTATGTTCTATGCTCGAAATGAATCATTTCCCAATTTTCAGCATTAAGTTCTGCTGCCATTTGTTCATCCATTCCAATAGCCTGTCAATGTCCTCTTGATAGGAGAAAATGAGGACTGCAGATGCCGGAGACCAGAGTTAAAAAATGTGGTGCTGGAAAAACACAGCAGGCCAGGCAGCATCCGAGGAGCAGGAGAATCGACGTTTCGGTCATGAGTCCTTCTTCAGGAATGTTTCCTGAAGAAGGGCTTATGCCTGAAACGTCGATTCTCCTGCTCCTCGGATGCTGCCTGGCCTGCTGTGTTTTTTTTTTGAGGAGAAAGTGAGGTCTGCAGATGCTGGAGATCAGAGCTGAAAATGTGTTGCTGGAAAAGCACAGCAGGTCAGGCAGCATTCAGGGAATAGGAGAATCGATGTTTCGGGCATAAGCCCTTCTTCAGGAAGGGCTTATGCCCGAAACGTTGATTCTCCTGTTCCCTGGATGCTGCCTGACCTGCTGCGCTTTTCCAGCAACACATTTTCAGCTGCTGTGTTTTTCCAGCACCACATTTTTCATCAATGTCCTCTTGATGTTTATCACAGCGTTCCTCATGTTTCACAAGGCAGGTACAGTCTTGTATCAGCCAGATTTTTTTGTACATCCATGTCAAGGTCAGTGACATAAATTAAGAAAAACAAGGAGCCAAATACTGACCCCTGAGGAACCACAAAGTGCATTGATCTTGAGTTCATCACTACTTTCCATCTCCTGTCATATGGACAATTTCACTCCTATGCTGTTACAGTTTTATTTCAAGAGTTCTAACTTTGATGACAAATCTATTATGTGACACTTCAGAAAATGCTTGTGAGTAAAACATGAATTTCCCTGAGTAAATCTGAGTCGATTCTCTTTAATTAATCCACATTTGTTCAAGAGGTAGTCAATGTTATCTTGAATTGTCATTTTGAAAACTATTCTCAACCCTAAGGTCAGGCTGATTGGACTTTTCCTTACATCTTTTTTTTTGAGCAAGGGAATACATCTACAATTCTCCAGCCTCTAAAATCATCCCTGTGTCTAAGGATGATTGGAAGATTATGGTCAGTGCCTCTACAATTCCAACTCTTCCTTACAGTTCTGGTCACCACATTATAGGAAGGATGTGGAAGCTTTGGAAAGGGTTCAGAGAAGGTTTACTAGGATATTGCCTGGTATGGAGAGAAGGTCTTTTGAGGAAAGGCTGAGGGACTTGAGGCTGTTTTCATTAGAGAGAAGAAGGTTGAGAGTTGACTTAATTGAGACATAGAAGATAATCAGAGGGTTGGATGGGGTGGACAGTGAGAGCCTTTGTCCTTGAATGGTCATGGCTAACAGGAGAGGGCATAGCTTTGAGAGGTGATAGATTTAGGACAGATGTCAGAGGTGGTTTCTTTACTCAGAGAGTAGTAGGGGCGTGGAATGCCCTGTCTGCAACAGTAGTAGACTCACCAACTTTAAGGGTACTTAAGTGGTCATTAGATAAACGTATGGATGAAAATGGAATTGTCTAGGATGGATAAGCTTCAGATTGGTTCCACAGGTTGGTGCAACATTGAGGGCTGAAGGGCCTGTATTGCACTGTAATGTCCTATGTTCTCTCAGAATCCTTAGGATGCATCTCATTGCTCCTTGTGGCTTAGCAACTTTAATTACAGCCAATTGATCTAATATCCTCTGTTTATCAATTTTTAGTCTATCCAGTATCTTAACTATCTCACTTTTCACTTGATTTGGGGCAAGCTTCTTTTTCCTTGGTTAAGACCAATGCAAAGTATTAATTTTGTATCTCAGCCATGCTCCTTGTCTGATGAGTAAATCCTCTTGTTTGTTGCTAATTGACCTTAGCCCTCCTTTCATCTCATCTCTTTTTAATATTTAATATTTAAAACTTAATTTTAAATTTTAAAATTTAAAGTAAGACTTTGGATTGCCATTGTGTTAACTGCTATTCTTTTCTCGTACTCTCTCTTTGTTTCTCATCTTTCTTTTATCTCTTACTGTACTACCAACTTCCTATATTCTGTTGAATCCCAATTGTATTGTCACTTTGATAGCTTTCATAGGCACTGACTGTCTGCTTTATCTTATTTTCTATCATCTTTGTCACCCAGGGACCTTTGGATTAATTTTCCCCCGACTATACTCAAAGTTAGCCATTGTTCCATTATAATTTTGCGTCGCAATGTTTAATTCCAATGTAATGGACTAGACCTATCCTCATCCCATGGATGCTAGCTATCCCCAACAGTTCATTCTTCTAATTCTGAATTGTAGTTTATATTTTTTACATGGTTAAATTAAACTTAATAATACACTGATCAATGTCCCCTGAATCTTCCCCTACTGGTATTTTATCCACTTCACCTACCCCTTTTCCCAGAATGACATTTGGCAGTGCTTGCTTCCTCATTTGGCCAGGTATATAACAAATAGATCTTGTTTTTGATTTCTTGGAGACATCTTTTCACTCCAGCGTTGTAATGATATTTCTTAATCAATGCTTCCTCCCTTCATTCTTTCCTTTCCTATCAAAGAACAAAGAAAAAAGAACAATACATCACAGGAGTAGACCCTACAGCCCACCGTCTGCACTAACACATCATGTCTTTGTAAACTAAAAACATTTTGCCTCTATGTGGTCTGTATCCCTTTAGTCTCTGGAGTTTTTTTTGTCTCTAACCCTCCAAATGAGGCAACATTATGGTAAATATTTTGTGTACCCTCTCCAAAGCCTCCACATCCTTCTGGTAGTGTGGCGACCAGAACTAGATGCAATATTCCAAATGTGGCCTAACTAGCAGCTGCAACATAAGTTGTCAATTTTCATACTTTATGATCTGACCATTGAAGACAAGCATTCTATAAGTCTTCTTGGTTATCTTTTCCACTTGTGTTCCCACTTTCAAGGACATGTGGGCCTACACACCTCTGTGTATTAATGTTTCTAAGGGTTCTGCCATTTACTGTATACTTCCCTCCTACAGTAAGCCTTGCAAAATACACCACCTTGCATTTGCATGGATTAAATTCCATCTACCATTTTTCTGCCCAAGTCTCCAGCCTATCTACATCCTGCTGTATCCTCTGGCAATCCACTGCTCCCCCAAGCTTTGTGTCATCTGCAAACCTACTAATACTACCCACATTCCCCTCCAAATCATTTATTAGAAACAACAGGGGGTTCAGCACTTAGAAAAGTATGCTTCCACCACTATGTTCTGTCTTCTACATCTTTCCTGAACACTTTAATATTTAACATGCTTTTTTTTTGAGAAAGATTGTTTTTATCGCCACGGCGTCACATTCCCATGTTACTAAATAATTGCCTTTACTGCCACTATGTACATCTCTATGACTTTCTGCTTGTGGAGAGCAATAGTCACCATGGCACTTTGACAGAGTTATGATAATCGTATCCCACTCTAACAGGTCCCTCCCCTCACAGTTCTTACTGAGGGGGTCACCTTTATAGTCCCTAAAAGGTTCCATAGTGCCTCTTGTTACCTGCTTATTGTTCGCATGCTGATAGAAGACTTTTGTGTTCCTTGTTATGTTATGTGTTATTCTCTTTTCATGTTCTTTATTTGGCAGATGTATTTTTCACTCCACTTCCTTCTTTATTGTGTTCAGTTCAGTTCAGCCTTGAAGAATTCACCTGACATGCAGCCAACACCATTCTGTTTTGTTTCATCATATTCTCCATTTTCTTCACTATCAAGGCTTGGCTTCAGTACTGTTCTCCAGATCCTCCACCAAGGTCTCCATTGGAGCATCCAAAAACTTTGGGGCCCACACTCTTCCATGTGGTGTAATTTTTCTGCCTTTCCTATTATTTACACAGCCACACAATAAAGTGCCTTCAAAATGTGAACACAGCTTACTTACTTTTTCACATCTTTCTTAAAACTCGTGCCTTCAGCAGCCCTGTGGGATGTTATATTCTCTGACATTTGTCCTGGAGCTTTTCTCTTACTAACTTTAAAATCACTCAGGACTTATTTTGAGGCCCAACTATTTTGGAGACTGCTGATTTAACAGCATCTTTGTTGTCATTGATCTATTCTCTCTGACAGAAACAAAGAAGTTCAGTAACTTTCTGGACAGTTCTCTCTTTCTTTTCATAAGGACACTTTTTTCATCATTTTCACCTTGTGTCCTAGGTCACCTTACCCACCACCCCAATTTCTTTCCCCTCTTCTACCCTTTCTTTACTGATGGACTATTCACCTCAGAGGTTTTTTTAAAAAGCAACATTTAAATGCATGTGAACAAATTTCTAGACAACACTTCACCAGTCAGCTCTCAAAATGAAACTAAAATTATATTTCCCATCTTAACGCACACTACAGAGTCATTGAGGTTTACAATCTATTTTCCAGTACTTAACCCAGAGCCTTGTATGCTTTGGTACTGCAAGTATACATACAATACTGAAATACCAATCAAACTTAAACCTAGATATGTTTCTGTCCACTTTAGAACACAAGTTTCCAAATAAAATTTAATGAAGCTTCATCACAGGATGGTCTGGGTATGTTTAGCTTTGTAATAAAATCAGGTATAGGCTGTTTCACTGAACAGGACAAAGGAGGAAAGGCATTTGAAGATGAAAATAGAATTAATGTTGTTGAAGACTGCAGAGAGGCTGAAAAGAACAAGGAATCATAATACACCATGGTCACAGTCATATTGTGTTCTTGTGTGATTTTACATATTATGGGAGGGGTGAATACTCCTCAGAAAGAGTCAATTACCCAATGTGTGGGGAATTTGTTAAAACAAAATTAGAACAAAATTCATTCAAACAGAATTCTCACCAATTTTCACCCATTCCTCTCTCAAAAATTTGACTCCTAATTGCCTAAAGAAAACCAGGATATATGTGACAGAACAGCAACCTCAAGCTTTGAACAAAAAATAAAGGTGAATTGTTTCATCACTGCTTGAGAATATAACTAATGGTGACATTCATAATTGTTCTCCTTAGAATTGACATTTATTCAATTAACTCTGAGTGGCATGTGTAAGGACCATTGCGTAACATATATCCCTCAGTCTGAGACACAAATGCTGGTACATGACAAATGTGGGAAACATCAAATCACAATGTCTGATGTCTATTGGGGATAGATCTGAACCAGTCAAGACACAAAATGCACTCATAGCTTTATCATAATATTCATCTGGGCTTTCAAAATAATGTGTTTTTGCACCACTGTAATATTTCCTTAATTATTCACACTGTCTAGGTTCAACATTGATGCGACACAATGTCCCAATCGCTAATAATACATTCATATGTTACTCATGAAAAGACTTTCATATTTTTTAATGATTTTACTGCTTAGTAACCAGCTTTCAGAATGATTCTAGCTGTTAATGCAGATGTTTATTAAGATTAATAAGATGCTGTCATTGTGTTTGAATTAGTTGTACTAATCAATTCTAATTATTTCCCAAAAGACAATTTTAATTTGAGCATTTTCTCAATCCTTTTCAAATGAGTACTTAACAAAAGAAATGTGTGTTATACAATCCTGTGATGACATCACATCTCATGCTTCATTATCTTTGGCCAATGTGCAATTTGTGTCCCACTAATATGTAGGAAATTTCTTAACAGTGAGCAGTTTTTTTAAAAAAGAGAGAATTCATTGAAGCAAAATGAAAACAAAATTCATTAATATAAAAATTCCTCTAATTTTCTCCTTTTATTCTCTAGAAGAGGTTAACTTTTTACCGGATTACAGTTATAAGAAAATAACATCCAACTAACCATCATTTACTTGTAAATTTTGGGAGCAAATGTTGGTGGACTATTTGATTGTGACAACATGCCTCAAAATCAAACTTGATAGTCTCCTAAGCCAATGTCTTGACATATGGATTTCCAGAAGGAATCACTCAACAGTAGCCAGAGATTGGAGTCCTTACTGATTTTTCTCTTCAGAACTCAGGATGCTTTGGCTAATTCTAACGTGTCTATACTGCTGGGTCCAGCTAGCATAGCATAGATCAGAGAAAACCTGGGCTTATCCGCATGGCTCAACTGTGGTCTTGCTGAGCTATTGGTATGACTAGGAGATTCATTTTAATTAAAAGGTTCTGTAATTATGTTAGACTTTTAAGTAAATCAGAGATTTATAAAACTACGCTTCCAATGCAGCCTTTCCATAATGGCAGCCGCACCAAGTAATTCATGCGACTGAAAGGCAGACAGGTGCCTTCAAAAGAGCTGTGGAATGGCTGGACTTGGGTTGAGGGGGTGGGGGGTGGTTAGAGGGAGAGATAGGCTGACAAAGGATGGAAGTCGCTGTTAATACACTGAACGTTTATACAACCAATTAGAAAAGACAGCTTTCATTAAAACCGTGGGCTTCATTCAAACAGGTGGAGCCACATGCATGGTTCAGTGGATTTTAAAAGTTCAACCATGGGACAGAAAGAAAGCCCATTCATGTATGAAAAGAATGCTTCCTAATGCTAAGCCTGTTGGTTCTATAATTGTGCTGTTGATACATTGGGTCTCTCATGAGCCCTGCATTAAATGGCCAAAACATTCAGAATTGATGTATATCTCAAAAAAAAGTAATTGTCATCTTCAAGTTTACATATTTCCATGATTAGATTATAACACCATGCAAGATTTTACCAGTTATCTGAGAATGAGTTACCAGTCATCTATATTAAATAATAAACATTGAGTATTAATCTGAAATCTACAGTTTGTGCAGAACAGCTCTGCATTGTTGGACTGCTTGCAAATATTAATTTATTAAGCTCTGCACATAGAATTATTATTTTTAAAAAATGTATGCTAGTTTCCAGTTAATTCCTCTCAAATTTGAAAATATTTTGAAGTAAATGTTGCATGTTAATTTGGTAGCAAATGTATTTTCAGTTTTTTTAATATATCTATTTTTTTAAAAAATTTCCATTTGTCTTTAACTGAATTCTTTATTTAGTTTTTGTTCCATTTCATTAGTTGTCTATTGATCAATGCAATAACAAATCTGTTCCTTGCTTCATCATTATAAGACTGATTTACATTTGTAATATAGGTAGGGTTAAAATTTTAACTGACTTTGTCTTCTTTTTGTTGTAATGATACATGATTTCAGCGAATGTGCATGTTTCCTGCAACAAAATTTATAATAACTTGTAAAATGTCATATTGAATATGATTTTGTGTCATCAAGTGATTATTACAGTGTGCAAAAACACATCAATGAGATAATAAAGCTTTTATTCAACTAAAACATTATATGGAGAACAGTGACAGTGAGTGCTACCTTCAAATTGTTCTATGTGTTAATAAGGCTATTCAACTAGAATATTGACAGTAACAATTAATGGTCCAAATTTTACTTTAATAAAAATATATCCATTATCTTAAATGCAGGTACTATGGCTTACCCTAATACATGATACACTCAGAGATACTTGATAGAGTAAATACTGTGAAAGGGAGTTTAATTAGTGCACAATGAGGCTGATTGTCAGATTAGTTAATACTGGTGTTTACTTGTAAATAAATGAAGCAGTCAGTGATGCACTGCAAACATTATACCCCCAAGCTTTCTGGATTCTGTTCTGAATTTCAATGGAGGACTTCTTTATGTAATACTTTCACTGTGCTTTTCAAAAAAAAGTAACAATAAATAGTTATAAAGAGAAGAACAGATATTTACTTCTTTCAGCATTTGAACATGAGGCACATACCAGTGTTAACAATGTGTTGCCTTTCAATTAATTCAATAAAAGAAATTGTGGCAGCTCCATTGAAGCTTTTGAGCCTGTCTTCACCAATAGAATAGATGGAATGACAGTAATTGTAATAATACCACTTTCTGAGTCCTTTTCAGTGACAGCTGACAAGTATGTTGAGTTAAAATTTAGTTTGGTATACAAACCATACTTACTATCTTCTAATGATTTAATGGTTGTTACAAATGGTATTAAATTAAATTAACTTACTTCATATTCTTTGGTTGCAATCAAGTACCAAAACATTTTTAACTATACTTCACAATTTCCTCCAATCTATAATACCATCTCTGATGAAACTCTGTTGTGTTGTTAGATGCAAACTCAATTGTCAAATTGTGATCTGTTCAATTTTATGCATTCTGATACCGGTGCAGATTGATATGAATCTTGTTAATGTGTAATATTCCTCTGTATAATGATACTAGAGCCTGACTCTTGTTTTTGCTACATTTAAACTGTTTTATTGACAGGCACAAGATGTTAAAATTGATACAAATCTACTATTGATAAGTGTTGGATGTCTTAAAATAATTAGAGGAAACGGTCCAAATCTGATTAAAAATGAAACCAGTAGGGATCAAAAGTTCAAATACATTATATAGATCAATTGTCATATGTTCAAAGTCTTCACATGCATTCTACTTAAATTAGTGAAACGTGAACACAAGCGGTTATTTAAAAGCTCCTAGTTTTTTGATGGAAGATTTTAATATTAAGCAGTAATTCAAATACAGTATCTCATTGTTCAACCCTATTAAATGTGCAAAGTTTCTCACCTTCTTCATCACTGATTATTAGTTGAATATTTGCATAATCACTATACCTTGAATATTATAGTAATTAGAAATAAACCCTAAAATTGAATATTAATAATCATGAATGAATCAGTACATATAGACCGTTGTAATAAAAGCTTTGTCCATGGATGGGAAGCACACAGATAAAATAGCAGAACAGAAATTGGTCATTTTCAAGTTACAGCAGCAAGCCCCATACATGCCCTTCAGAATGTGTACATGGATCTCTCTTCAGTGGCTATAAAGAAGGAAAACTGCACTGTAATTGCCCAATTAGGACTAATGCTGCATAATGTTGACTGTTAGTGTCCATATATTGTGCGTAGAACTAATTGTAGTGTAGGCAAATGAATGGACAGGAGACAAACAAGCTACTAGAAAATAATTACTTGGAGTGTTTCTTTTCAGTACCTGTACAGGCAATTTCATTATAGTCAACAGCCTCTAAAGCTGCTTGAAATGGTGGTATTTGTCATTTTCATAGAAACTTGATAATGACATTAATTTGTCTTAATGGTCTACTCTATTGTTATAAATAGTAAAATTAGCTTAAATTGTCTTGCTTCGGCTGGCTTTGGATGGCTCCAAAGGGCTTACAGCAGTAGATGAGTAGATAATTTGGTGTGCTTGTCAAATTTCCAATAATTTGTTATGTGGAACATGAGTAATGCGAGTACCATTAATGTTCATTTTCCGCAAAATTCATTACTGCCCTTTTCCCTTTTATCTTTTTTAATGCTTGGGCCATTTTTATATGTTTCAAGTACACCACAAAGCCTATTCATCCTCTGCTAGCTATTAACATTCTGTACATAGTGAAGATATAGTGGGAGTACTGACCGTGGTGTTACAATGAGGACTGCTGGTGGCTTTTGTGTTAGGAGACAGCACAGAGGGTGGGAAATATTTGCACTTTTGTTATTTTGTGGGTAGTTTAATTTTCCACCACACTGTTTCCTTTTTAAAGCAACAACTACACAAATGAAGATAAGAATGAAAGATAACAAATATTGGCAAACCAAAAAATAAAAATGTACAAAACAAGTTGGTTAGTGTCTGACAGAGAAAATTTGTTAACATTTCAAGTAAAACTCTTCATCAGAAAAAAAATCATAAATTCAAATCAAAACTGAAATATTGAAGATAATTAAAATATTTAATGTTGGAAGTCACAGTTCTTAATGATAATTATGTCAGATTATTTTAAACTTTTAACAGCAAATTAAGTTCCTTATAAAATTAACTAAAATTTTGGTTGAGAAGTAAGGTTTTCATAATGTGGAAGTGAATTGAAGGGGAAAATGCAGCAGACCAGTTAATTCCAGTGGCTCATAAGCAAAGGGATAAATATGCTACATAATTAATAAAAGGGAATATAGTTATTACAAATATATACGTAAGAGCTTTTCATTATAGATGTTTCAGGCTGGACCCTTCATGAATATTGATCTGTGGAGCCTTTAAAAGGATAATTTGTATCTCAGATTTTTTGCTGATTGATGACTCTTCATTGTATGATATTTGATGCCAAATCCCTTACATGTACATGGAGAATATTGGTTTTGAATTATCAGCTGTTGATTATTATAGACATTTTGGACTGGAATCTCTTTCAGTTGGTGGTTTAGCACTGGATTTGGAACTTCCTACTTCCCCAAATGATGCTTTTGCTAACTCACAGCTCTTATTAAGACTTAAAGCAGTAAACGTAGTGCTTGTTGGCTTACCACTGGGATGAAAGCAAATCAAGTTTTGTCATAGCCCTTAAACTTCTGCATGAGGCCAAACTTCAAGAGGACATAAACAAGCTGATCAAATATGCAGGTTTGTAACAGATGGAATTGAAGGCAGAAAAGCATAGATGATATATTTTTGTAGGGCAAATGAGAGGCAATCCTAAACAAAGGGTACAATTCTAAAAGGGCTACAGGACTAGAGAGACTAGGAGGTTTATGTGCATTAATTATGAACATAGGAACATGGAACAAGAATCAGACAAATCAGACACTTGTCCCTTCATGACTGATCTGATTTTAACCTGAACACTACATTCCTGCATAACCCCGATAATCTATTATCCCCTTGGTAATCAAGAATCTATCTACTGCTTTTCAGATACAATTAAAGATTCTGCATCCACTGCCTTTTTGAGAAAGGGAATTACAAAGATTCTCAACCCTCTGATAAAAAAATTGTTTCCCCTATCTGTTTTAAATGGGGTCCCCTTAAACTATGACCCCCAGTTCTAGATTCTCCCATAACAGGAAACATCCTTTTAACCTCCACCAGGTCAAGTCCTCATGTTTTGTATGGTTCAATTAAGTCAACTCTAACTCTTCTAAACTCCAGAGGATACAGGCCCAGCCATTTCTTGTAAGGAAATCCCCTCATTCCAGATTTTCGTGTAGCAAACCTTCTCTGAACTGCTTTAAACACATTAACCTACATCCGTAACTATGGTAATCAGTACTGTCCATAGTTCTCCAGGTGCAATCTCTCCAATGCTTTGTGTAACTGAAGCATAAGTTACTTGTTGTACCTGCGTACTAATCTTCTTTGATTCATGCACTGGAAACAGATGTCTCTCATCTCAGAGCTCCACAATCTCTCACTATTTAGATAATATGATTCTTTTTTGTTCTTTATGCCAAAATGGACAATTTCACATTTTCCCACATTGTATTCCATTTGCCAGATCTCTGCCTATTCACTTAATTGATCTTTATTCCTTTGTAGGCTCAGTATGTTATCTTCACAAATCATTTTCCGACATTTATGTCATTAGTAAATTTAGCCTCCATACCTTTGATCCCTTTATCCAAATCATTTGTATAAATTGTAAAGAGTTGAGGTCCCAGCATCGACCCCTACAGCACACCATTCGTAACATACAGCCAGCTTCAAAAAGACCAATTCATTCCTGTTCTCTGCTTCCTGTCAGCAAATCAAGCTATCCATGCCAATATGTTATTTTCTGCAATAACCTTGATGTGGTATCTATCAAATGCCTTCTGGAAATTTAATGTAATATGTCCATTGGTTCCCCTATATCTACAGCATAAATCACTTTTTCATTGAACTCCAACAAATTAGTTAAACATGATTTCCCTTTGACAAAACCACGTTTATTCTGCCTGATTACCTTGAACTTATCCAAAAGCCCTGTTATAAAATCTTAATAATAGCTTCAAACAATTTCCCATGACAGATGTTAAGCTAACTGGCCTGTAGGTTCCTGTGTTCTGCATCCCTCCTTTTTGAATAAAGGAGTTCCATCAACTATTTTCGAATTTAAAGTTGGCTAGCTCAGTTAGCTGAACAGCTGGTTTACAATGTAAAATGGTGTCAACAGCAGGGGTACAATTCCCACACCGGCTGAGATTACTATGAAAGACTGTCCTTCTTAATCTCACACCTCACCCAAAGTATGGTGACCCTCAGTTTAAACCACCATCAGTCATTTCTCTCTATTAACAGGGCCAATGGTCAGTATTACTATGACAACTACACCTTTTTACCAATCTAAAGGAACCTTCCCTGAACCTATTGAGTTCTGGAAGATTAAGAGCAATAGGGCAACAATCTCATTAGCTACTTCTTTTAAGTCCTTCGGATGAAATTCATCAAGACCAGGGGTATGACAATTCACAGTTCCAATAGTTTACTCAGCTTCTTCCTCTCTTTTTATACCTGAATTACAGCTTTTTCTGGGCGCTAATTCTATCCTCTCTGATGAAGATGAACAGAAAATATCTGTGCTATTTGTCTGCCATCTCTTTGTCCTCCATTAGTAATTCCCCAGATTCATTCTCCATAGGGTCATCATTTACTTTGTTAGTTTTTAAAAAAATCTTAAAAACTTTCTCTCTCTGTTTTTATATGTTTGGCTAGCTTTCATACTTTAATTTTTCCTTCTTTATTATTCTGTGATTTTTTAATATTCTGTCCAATCTTTTGACCTCTCACCTATCTTTGCAGAATTACATGTCTTTTCTTTGAATTTGATATTATCTTTGACTTTTCTGTAGTTAAGCTGAGATAGAATATTCCTTTAAATGATTGCCATTATTGACTTGTCCCTTAACCTAAATTGCCAATTAATTTGCACTATCTCTGCTTTCATGCCTTGTTTATATTCCAAATAGTGGTTTTCGACAGTACTACTTGAGCAAGGTATACTGGATTGTCTACATTATAAAGCATAGAGTGAAACCGGAAGTAATTTCTGATTATTAGACACTGATTCAGCTGAACGTGGCTATTATACCCATTTTTTAACAACATACCTCAAGATTGAAATTATAGCTTTAAAGAAGATGCAGAAAAGATTTTTTTCAGAATTGTTCCAGCGATTAGAGATGTGGATAGATTGGACAAGCTGGTACTAATCTTCTTGGTAAAGAGAAGGTTAAGAGAAGATTTGATAGAGGTGTTCAAAATCATAAGAGGCTTAGACAGAGCAGGGAAAAATGATTCTTAAAAGCAGAAAGGTTGAGTGAGTACCAAGAGGACATAGTTTTATAGTAATTGGCAAAGAACAAAAAGTGACATAAGGAAAAACGTAGCCACTTAGTGAGTGGTGAAGATCTTAAATGCGTTACATAAGAAGGTTCTGGAAGTAGGTTCAATTGTAGTTTTCTAAAGGAAATTAGCTAGTTATGGGCAGCACGGTGGCACAGTGGTTAGCACTGCTGCCTCACAGCGCCAGACACCTGGGTTCAATTTCCGCCTCAGGCGACTCTCTGTGTGGAGTTTGCACATTCTCCCCGTGTCTGTGTGGGTTTCCTCTGGGTGCTCCGGTTTCCTCCCACAGTCCAAAAATGTGCAGGTTAGGTGGATTGGCCACGCTAAATTTCCCATAGTGTTAGGTGAAGGGGTAAATGTAAGGGAATGGGTCTGGGTGGGTTGCGCTTCGGTGTGGACTTGTTGGGCCGAAGGGCCTGTTTTCACACTGTAAATAATCTAATCTAAAAAAAAACCTGAAGAAAAAGTAAATTGCAGGGGCACAGGGAAAGGATATGGAGAGGTGAATCAACAAAATTGCTCTTTAAGCAAGATGGCATGAATTTGACAGGCCAAATGGCCTCCTTCTGATCTGTAACCACTCTATCATTCTCAAAGTGAATGAATGTCAGAAGGAAGAATGGTATTGTAGGGGCAGTGGGGGTTTCAGTAGCAGGAACAGTATTAGTATACTATACATCTGCAGACTTCCATATTGCTGAAATGAGAAGGAATTGAATCCTAGGGACTCAGAATAGAAGGCTACAGAAAATGGTGACACAAGCTTTACAAAATAAGGTAGGAAAAGCATTAAATGCAACCTCCATGACACACAAGCCTGGAACTGTATCCCTGATAGCACTATGGGTGTACTTTTCCCACATGTAGATCAAGAAGGCAACTCACCACTAACTTCTCAAGGAGGTATGGGCAACCAGGCTGGACTAGTGAGCGATGTCCTCACCCCAATAAAGGAATTTATAAAAAATGAATTAATGTACTTGGAGACCATAAGCTGTAACGTAGTAGAGGTGTTGTTCCCCACTTTACCTATGTCAGCATCTTTATCTCGGTTAAATGAAGATATTTCAATTCACAAGCAACATCTCCAACCAGGGTTTAGATGTTTCAAAAGGAATATGGAGGGAGGTAAAAGAGGTAGGGAGTGGCATTGCTAATCCGGGATACTATAACAGTTGCAGAATGGAAGGTCATCGAGGAGGATTTGTCTACAGAGTCAGTATGGTTGGAAGTCAGAAACAAGAAAGGAGAAGTCACTTTATTAGGAAATTTCTATAGAATGCCCAACAGCAACAGAGACACAGAGGAGCAGATTGGGAGTCAGATTTTGCAAAAGTAACAGGGTTTTTGCCATGGGTAACTTCAACATCCCTAGTATTGATTGGAACTTCCTTAGTGCAAATAGTTTCAATGGAACACAATATGTCAGGTGTGTCCAGGAAGAATTCCTGACTCAATATGTAGATAGACCAACTAGAGGGGAGGCCATATTGGATTTGGTGCTTCGCAACGAACCATGCCAGGTGTCAGATCTCTAGGTAGGAGAGCATTTTGGTGATAGTGATCACAACTCCCTGATCTTTACTATAGTCATGGAGAGGGATTGGAGCAGACAGTATGGGAAAGTACTTAATCAGGGGAGGGGGAATTACAATGCTATTTGGTGCGAAGGATGGAGCATAAATTGGGAATAGATGTTTTCAGGGAAATGCACAACAGAATTGTGGAGGTTGTTTAAGGAGTTTGCTGATAATACCGGATAGGTTTGTCCCACTAAGGCAAGGAAGGGATGGTAGGGTGAAGGAACCTTGGGTGACAAGGGATGTGGAACATCTAGTCAACAGGAAAAAGTAAGCTTCCTTAAGGTTGAGGAGGCAAGGATCAGACAGGGCTTTACAGGGTTACAAGGTAGCCAGGAAGGAACTGAAGAATGGATTTAGGAGAGCTAGAAATGGGCATGAAAAAGCCTTGGCCGGTAGGATTAAGGAAAACCCCACTGCGTCCTACCCTTATGTAAGGAACAAAAGGATGGCCAGAGTGAGGATAGGGCGATCATGGATAATGAAATGAATTTGTGCCTGGAGTCAGAGGAGGTAGGGGAGGTCCTTATTGAATAGTTTGCTTCAGTATTCACAAACTTGTCATTTGAGAGGACAGCATGAAACAGTCTGATACGCTTGAACAGGTTTATGTTAAGAAGAGGGATTTGCTGGGAACTTTGAAAAACATGAGGATAGATAAATCCCTGAGCCAGACGGGATACACCCAAGGTTACTACAGGAAGCAAGGGAGGAGATTGCTGCGCCTTTGGCGATGATCTTTATATCCTCACTGTCCACTGGAGTAGTGCCAGATGATTGGAGAATGGCAAATGTTATTCCCTTGTTCAGGAAAAGGAATAGGAACATCCCTGGGAATTACAGACCAGTCAGTCTTAGGTTCGTGAGTGGTAAATTATTGGAGAGGAGTCTGAGAGACAGGATTTATGATTATTTGGAAAAGCATAGCTTGATTAGAGGTAGTCAGCATGGCTTTGAGAGGGTCATGCCTCACAAACCTTATTGAATTCTTTGAGGAAGTGACAAAACACATTGAAGGTCGAGCAGTGGAGGTGGTGTACGTAGATTTTAGCAAGGTGCTTGATAAGGTTACACATGGTAGGCCCATTCAGAAAGTAAGAAGGCATGGGAAATCTGGCTGTAGCAGATGGAAAGGATTCAGCCTGGAGCTCGGTGACCAATGGTGTTCTGCGGGGATCTGTTGTGGGACCTCTGCTCTTCATGATTTTTATAAATGACTTGGATGAGGAAGTGGAAGAGTGGGTTAGCAAGTTTGCCAATGACATGAAGGTTGGTGGAGTTGTGGATAGTGTGGAGGGCTGTTGTAGATTGCAACAGGACATTGACAGGATGCAAAACTGGACTGAGAAATGGCAGATGGAGTACAACCTGGAAAAGTGTGAAGTGATTCATTTTGAAAGGTCAAATTTGAATGCAGAATACAGGGTTAAAGGCAGGATTCTTGGCAGTGTGGAGGAACAGAGGGATCTTGAGGTCCACGTTCATAGATCCCTAAAAATTGTCACCCAAATTGATAGAGTTGTTAAGAAGGCACATCGAGTGTTGGCTAATGCAGGGGGATTGAGTTTAAGAGCCGTGAGGCTTTGGCGCAGCTCTATAAAGCCCTGGTTAGACCACACTTTGAAATTTGTGTTTAGTTCTGGTTGCCTCAGTAGAGGAAGGATGTGGAAGCTTTAGAGTCAGCGCAGGAGAGAGTTACCAGGATGCTGCATGGACTGGAGGGCATGTCTTATGAAGAAAGGTTGAGGGAGCTAAGGCTTTTCTCATTGGAGAGAAGAAGGATGAGAAGTAACTTGATACAGGTGTACAAGATGATGAGAGGCATAGATAGCGTGGTTAGCCAGAGACTTTTCTCAGGAAATATCTATCACAAGGGGGCATAATTTTAAGGTGATTGGAGGAAGGTTTTGGGGAGATGTCAGAGGTAGTTTCTTTACGCAGAATGGGTGCAGGAATGCACTGTCAGCAGTGGTAGTATAGTCAGATACATTCGGGACAGATACATAAGCGACTGTTGGATTGGCACATGGATGATAGTAAAATGATGGGTATGTCGGCTAGTTTGATCTTAGAGTAGGATAAAAGGTTGGCACAACATCGAGGGCTGAAGGGCCTGTACTGTGCTGTACTGTACTGTTCTATGTTGTATAATCAATGGTATATCCAACCACTGTGTGAAAAGAAGAACTTATTCTAGTCAACCTTTTGGGCATGTTATGATGTACCTCTGGAGTAGGTGCAACTTGAACTCAAAATTTCTAACCCAGTGGTGGGCCTACTACCACTGTACCACAATATCCTGATAAATACAGATGTGACTGTCAGAGCAACAAATCACTGCATGTGAGGGAATTGCTGGTCTTAAAGGAGAGCTACTAAGAAGGAACCATGTGGTATTTAGGCATTAATCATCAGAAAACTGCAGTCACTGCAGTGAGAATGTAATTCACACTTTGATTTCTTTGTTACCATGTAAGTGAAAATATTGCTTTCAGTCACTAGAGAAATAATTCTCACATTCCAATGTTTGAGCACACATGAAGGATTTTTGCATTCAGATATGCAGGAGAGGTCATGTGAGATGATGAACTAGAAGGTGTGTTACAGAGCAGGTTGCTGAAGGTAGGGAAAGGAAGACTTTGACCTCGGCCACTACTTCTCCCTGACTTTATTTATTCATTCACAGGATGAGTGCATCACCAGCTAGGCCTGCATTTAGTGCCCACTCTTAATTGCCCAGAGAGCAATTAAGAGTCAATCGTATTGCTGAGTCTGGAGTCACATATAGGCCAGACCAAGTAAGGATGACAGTTACCCTCCTTAAAGGACATTAGTGAACCAGATGGGTCTTTACAACAATTGAAACAGATTCATGGCCATCATTAGATTCTTAATTCCAGATTTTTAAAAATTAACTTCAAATTCCACCATTTGTCATGGTGGGATTCTAACTGAGATCCCCGGAACATTACCTGGGCTAACAGTCCAGTGATAATACCTCTAGGGCATTGCATCCCCTTTTATCACTTTAATATCCCAGAAATTAGTTTGGATGAAAGAGAAGTGGTCAAAGGAAAAGCTGGATCTATTCAAGATTTGCAACTCCTGAACCATCCTCAGCAACACCAACAGTAAATATCTTAATCACTCCCAAATGTTAAATTCATTAATGACTATGGTGCGGGTGTATTTGGCAGGGCAGATTTTAATGAGGCAATTGGAGGTCTGGTGTAACCAGATGTCAGAAAAGAATTGTGATTTATTTCTCATTTGTCATTAATATTTGTCATTAAAAGCAATTGGCAATACGCTTCTGGCTTGTGTCTGTTTATGTTAATGAATCTTTAGCTCCATCTTCACTCTCTCTTGTAAAACAAGTTTCAGGATGTTGAGATGGAGGACTGTCTCTACTTGCTTCATATTCATATCTCAGCTTGACGCCAGACACAAACGGCCATGGCTGATTACTTTTCTCATTCTTTGAATGAATTTTGAAATCATGCAATATTACACAGGCATAATATTCAGACCCTACTATGGCCTTTTACCATGTAGATAGCATTGAAACAAATCCAGATATAATTTCTTTCAGCAGCAGCATGAAGGATTTGGACTGTGTTTGGAACCTGAACACGCAGAATGGATATTATTAATATTCAATGCACTTAAGTATTTCAAAAGAGAAGACATTTTTGGAAATGTAGCTATTATACTGTACCTGGTAATTATTTACTTTTAACCTTCAGATACTGCTGACAAAACAGAATCATTCCCAGCTTTTTGGACTACTCCCTAATTAACAACCTATAAAGCAAGAGAACTTGTCTGCCCTTGATGGGGCTCATTTGCCACATCAAGAAGCATTCTGGACTATAAGGTCAGGAAAAGGAAGTTAGAATGGTATTTAGATCAAACCTCTCACCACCTTAAAACATCCACAATGTTTATTACCAATAAGGTACTTCTGATGTGATGAAAAGGCAGCAACCAATCTGCATTCAACAAATTCTCACAAAGAGCAATGTGATAATGGCCAAATCGTCTGTTTTAGTGATGGGGATTCGGGGATTAATATTGGACACAACAATAATTTAACAAATTCTCCTTTGAATGAGTGCCATGGGATTGCTCATGTCCACCTGAGAGAGATGGAAGAGAGAATGTTAATTGACTGTGATATTGTGATCAGTTTGTAAATACCCATTTACACATCATGATTGATATTCATACCTGTTCCACAATCAAATGAATTTTATTAATACCTTTAAAGAACATCAAGCATAAAGTTCAGCTATATAACAAGGTAATTTGGAAACATAGCATGTAAGTTGCTGTTGTTTTAAACTGATGTTTCATCTCCCACCACAAATTAGCAATGTAATTCAGCTGAAATGCAGCAACAATATCTCACAGCTCAGACCTGATACTACAGAGCACCTTGCCTCATCAAAGTAACATTACAGCACACATTTTATCACTTGCATTTATCACAAAAGGAGGATAACTTTTGTCTAGGCGACAGATAAACAAGGAAATAGAAAACATTATGCTCTGATATGGAGATACCTTCACCATTAGAAAGCTGGAAGTCAAAATTCATAACTCAAAAAGAGTTTTCAACTGCAAGGAAAGAAATACATGCAACCCCCAGTTTTGTATATAAGTACATTTTCTCTCCTCATCAATTAGAAGAATATGCATTAAAGCTACAATTTTTATCTTAAAAATCTTCTGATTTCAATTTTAGTTGGCTTTAATTTCAAAAACAATGTTTTCCTCAGATTTGTCTTAACTTAGATTCAGATATGCAAGGCATAACGTCCTCAAATAAAATTCAGTTACTGATGCTTAGATATTGTAATTTATAACAAGTACATTTATACTGACTATTTCAAAATAAATCAAAAGATCAAAAATCTCATTTCCATCAGAGGTTTGGAATTATTCTGAAAGAGTTGACAGAGAACAAATTCAATACATTTGTATTCACCTCATTACACAAAGGATGTTCTTTTATTAGAGAGGGTTCAGAGAAGATTTACGAGAATGTTCCCTGGACTGAAAAATTGTAGTTTGAGAGAAGATTAGATAAGCTGGGATGATTCTCTTTGGAACTGAGGAGGCTGAGGGGAGTTTAATTGTTTCATATTTATTCTTGGGACATGGAAATCATTGGCATTTGTTGCCCATCCTTAATTGCCCTGGAAAAGGTGGTAGTGAGTTGCTTTCTTGAACTGCTGGAGTCCCCACAGTACTGTTGGGAAGGGAGGTAGATTCTGGACTTTGACCCAGTGACGCTGAAGGAATGGTGATATATTTTCAATTCAAGATGATGTTTGGGTTGGAGGGGAAGTGGTGGTATCTCCATGCATCTGCTATTCTTGTCCTTCTTGATGGTAGACGTCAAGGGTTTTGAATGATGTGTGTCCTGACTTGTACCTTGTAGAAGATGGACAGGGACAGGTATGTAAGCTACTCACTGCAGTATTACTAGCCTCTGATCTGCTCTTGTAGCCACAGTACTTATGTGGCTAGTCCTGTTCAGTTTTGTTCAGAGGAACTCCCTGGAAATTGATAGTAGGACCTTGCGAATAACAATGACATTGAATGACAAGAGACAATAGTTGGGGTTCTCTTTTGTTGGAGATGGTCATTGTCAGATACTTGTATGGCATGAATGTTATTCAGCCCAACCCTGGATACTGTCTAAGGCTGGCGGCATATGAATATGAACTTCTTCAATATCCAAGGAGTCGCAACTGATGCTGTTCACTTTGCATTGATCAGTGAACATCCCCACTTCTGAGCTTATGGTGGAGGGAAGGTCATTGATGAATAGCTGAAGATGTTTGGGCTGAGGACACAACTTGAAGAACTCCTGCACTGATGCTCTGGGACTGAAATGACTGACCTCCAACAACCACAACCATTTTCCTTTGTGCCAGGTATGACTCTAACCAGTGGAGAGATTTTTCCTGATTCCCATTGACTCCAGTCAACAGAATCCAGATTGAGATGTACAAGGGTTGAGAGGGCTGGATACAGGGATTGGGAAAGACTTATCTCCCTTAGCAGATTTTAATCAGTGACTCATGGACACAGGTTTGATAGATTGGTAGAAGGATTAGAAAAGACTTCAGGGATTTCTTTTCACCCAGGGGTGTTTAGGATTTGGAACTCACTGCCTGAAAGGGTAGTCATGGCAGATACCCTCAACTCATTGAAAAAGTGTCTGGATAGCCACCTGAAGTCCTATAACCTCCAGGGATTTGGATAAAGTACTGGAAAATGCAAATAATCTGGATGGTTCCCTTTTTATAAAACACAGATACGATGGGCAGAGTGACTTCCTTCTGTGCCGTAAGTGTTTCTACATTTTCCAAATATTCCAAATATCTGAAGAGGAAGAATGTGTATGCAGGTGGGGGGAGGGGACAGGAGCAGAGATATGTAAATTGCTCCTTACAAGGGCCAGCAGGATCACAATGGGTCAAATGCTGTAGTAAGTCAATGTGTTATAATTAATTTAAGAAGGGGGAACAATTATTTTCCTTGTCCCATTCCTCTGTTGGTTACAACGAAGTATGAACTGAAAAAACAGTGATATCGCAAACTGTGTATACATAGAGCGGTATCTTACAGGGATCTGAATGATGTGGGCTGTGGTAAGATTGGTGGCAGAAGTAGATGAGAAGTCTGACAAAGCCTATCTTGACACTGGAAGCACCTTTTTCCATCTTTAATGCTTTTCACAAATGACATGGGCGAGATTCTTGCTAGGCTATAGTGAGTTGCCAATTGATGGTGATTAAAGCTTGTTAACTGCCTTGTCGACAGTCCAACTGACTTCATTTTTACTCAGCTTTCTGTCTTAATAAATTCACCAAACAAGAAAACTCAAACCAGAACTAGTAATTGGTGACTTCGGCTCACTGCGTGCTCCAAAGGACCTCCACGTTGGATTATAATTCTGGATATTAGGAACATCTGAGGGTCTTCCTCAACAATACCCTCCAACAACTCCCAATAGAGTACAACAGAAAAACAACTAGTAACATGCATGAAAAAGTAGGTCCAAATAATTATTATGGATTGCAATAATGAATCAAATTATATCACAAAATTTAACACCACAAAACAAACAGCAAACAGTAAGGCACAAAATTGGTGTGTGTATAGCTAGTTCCAGCTCTATGTGAGCTGATTCAGATATCAAAGGGTGTGGCCAGCTACTGAATACTGCTGGCACAGCCGATGTGACTATGCACTGGAATATGCAATGTGCAGATTACAAGTTCAGTCAGTGTGTAACATGGATTTGATGCCATGCTTCCATTTTAGACTTTGCCACTCTCATTAACAATCTCTCAAAGAAGCACAGATGACCATTCATTTAGTTGCACACAGTAACCTCCAACAACATCTTTTAAAGAGATCACCATTCAACTTACAAGTGAGCTAATTTTAGCAACCCACTTGTAAACAATGATAGTACAGTATTGATGGAGGAATTGATAGTATTTCTTTCAGTTAGAAGAGAACGATGCTGGACTTTGAAAGGAATAGCGTGTTTTTGAAAAGCTTCTGAGTACACTATCCGCTCCCAAGCAATATACAATTACAGTTTACCATGGGTTGGACATGCAAACTGGGAACAGTTCCTGTATCTGAAAATGGAGCCAATAATTTTAAAGGGTTGATCCTCTGTCTTTCTCTTCAATATTCAAGGTGAACTGTATTTGCATAATTAGCTCTCCAAAATGAAATATATAGTAATGAGTGCACAGCCTCACCAGCAAATGCCTTCAGTTAAACCTTGGCTGTGGAAGAACAGCAGGAGAATGACTGAGGACAATAGTAGCTATTAGAAGTACAGCAGAATGACTAGCTCCATGAAAACTCAAAACAAAATGTTTTTACATACCTTTATGGTGGTGGCCACTGGCTTAGCAGTCTATCTCTTAAATGTCCAACTGGAGCAAATAGCACAAAGATTCACAGAATCCCAATTTCTTATAAAGCTCTTAACAGATTTCTTAATAGTATATGCAATTATTTAACTTAACCTCAATCTCATTTGAAGAATTAACCACATAGGAATGGGAATTTGTGTGGTCAGCAGTCTAATGGGACTTAGGTCAAGGGAACAGGAGGTGGCTTTTTATGAACAAGCTGAATTGGAGAAGGCATGAGGAGGGGCACAGTAGGAAAACTAAAGAAAGATGAAAATTCAGGGCTAAGGCAAGCGGGAATTAGGTTTGAGCTAGAGAGAGATTAGAAAACGGGGAGCAGGCTGAGGCAATTGACTGGATGGTCTTGATCCTCGTGACAAAGAAGTAACAAGCTCCTTGCACCAATTGTAAGAGGTAATGTTGGAAGAGATGGGGTTAAAGGAATTGAAGAAGGCAGTTTACAGCAAAGAAAATAATTGAAGCATTCTCTATGGATTGAAGAATGTCACAGAGTCATCAAATTTTCACAACATGGAAAAAAAAGACCTTTGGTCCATTGTGTCCACACCAGCCATTAAGCATTTACCAAGGTTAACCAATTTTTCAACAATTGGCCTGTAGTCATTTATGCTGCAGCATTTCAAGTACTAACTAAAATACTAACATCTTGAAGGTTCTTGCCTTTACTACCCTTTTAGACAATGAGTTCCAGATACCAATCATCCACAATCTGAGCAAAATGGCTTTTCCTCCTATCCCCTGTAAACTACCAGCTCTTTCCCTTAAAACTATGCCTCCAGTTATTAACCCTTCTACTAAGGGGAAGTTTTCTCCCTATCTACCCTATGTTCCTCAGAATTTGCACACCTCAATACATGATCATCTTCTTTCAAGAAGTCACATATGCCCTGAATATTTAGTTTCTAGTTCTAATCTCTTTGTAATGGCTATAATGTCATACCCATTATTCTGCATTTGTGCTGTTAAATCAGCTTCTCCGAACACCATGCGCATTCAAGTAAAAAAACCAATGTTACCTTTGTACAAATTTCCTCCCTTGACCCTACTTACTGCTGTTTCTCTATATTTTGATGCTTTGCTCCTTCCAGCACCACATTGGGAATTGTTATTTCAATAGTTGCCCCATAACGCCGTCATATCTTCCTGTTTTGTAAGCCTGCATTTCTCCTCTTTCAAACACTCCCCCCTCCTAATTTGTTTTAAAGGCCTCCAATGTTGTGTTTATGCTTTTATTTGAAGTAGGTTGTGGTACTGAATTGTCAATATGAACATTCATTTAGGAACTATACCATAGTTTATAAATAATCCTTTATTGTGTATACAAAAGAAAGTGCCAGCTTAGCTCATTGGTAGCACTCTCATCTGAGTCAGAAGATTGTGGGTTCAAATTCTATTGTAGAAATTGAGCTTAAAATCAAATTGATGCTTACTTCAGCGTTGTGCTGAGGGAGTGTTGCATTGTTAGTGGTGCGATTTCTCTGGTAAAATATTAAAGTATTACGTATTGTTTCAAATAAATAGCAATGACTGCATGGGAAAAAAAAAGTGGCGAATAAAGAGCACTGTGGCTAGCACTGCTGCCTCACAACACCAGTAACTTGGGTTTGATTCCAGCCTTGGTCGACTGTCAGTGTGGAGTTTGCACATTCTCCCCAAGTTTGCACATGTTTCCTCCCAGTGTTCCCGTTTTCTCTCAGTCTAAAGATGTTCAGGTTAGGTGTATTGGCCATGCTGATTGCCTATAGTGTCCAAGGATGTGTAGGTTAGGTGGATTAGTCATGGGAAATGCAGGATTACAGAGATAAGGAAGGGGGTTGGTCTGGGATGATCTTTGGAGGATTGGTAGACACTCAATGGGTTGAATGGCCTGCTCCTGCACTGTAGGGCTTGTATAATTCTAAAAGAAACAAAGAGATATAATGAGAAAAGACTGGCAGCCAACATAAAGAGATGCCCCAAAGTCTTTTATAGACATATTATAATTAGCAAAAAGATGACGATTAGAGACCCAACAGAGAACTTACACATGGAATCAGGGAACATGGCTGAGGTGAATCATTTGTATGTCTTTAACAAAGAGGGAAATGCTACCCAGGCCATTGTAACAAAGGAAGTAAATGTCATTAGAAAGAATCAAATGCTAAGGAAGAAGTGTTGGATAAACTGTTGGTACTTAAAGTTGTCAAGACAAAGGATCAGATGAGATACATTAATGGATCTCAAAGGAAGTGAAATGGAAATTGCAAAAGCACAGACCATAATCTTTCAGTTTTCTATAGACTTGCGAGAGGTGCCAGAAGACTGGAAAATTGCACATGTTACAGCCTTGTTCAAGAAAGATTGCACCAATTACAGACCAGTCAGTTAAACTCAAGAGTAGGGATGCCTCAAGAAACAATTCATAGAATCCTTTGTTATGGACTAGGCCAGACCACTCAAAACATTCTTAAGCAGACAGCCCAGAACTTAACTTTGCAATTTCTTTCGCTAAGTGTACAATGAAAATTACCCAGATTAAGTTAGCGAGGTTGACTACCACGTTTTAAAACAGACAAAAGTTTATTCACAAAATTACACAATGAAACACAAAGAACAGAATAAAGAACCCCTACAGAATTCAGTCGATCCAAACTAGACTTAATTATGCTGTTCCGAATAAACACAACAATCCCAATAAGCAACCCTCCCCCCTTAAAAAACGGTGAAAATGGAACACATGCTTACAGATTGAAGTCAGAAGGGCAGAAGAGAGAGATTTTGTTTCCACACAGCTCACTGTTTAACTCCCAACTACTTCTGGACTGAACTAAACTGCTCAGCTAGAGAGCTGACCACTCCCCTTTCATTATACAGGTAACTTCTAAAACATGACCACTTTGGACTGAAGTCTCATCTGTTTACATATAAACAAAAAGGCCTCTCAATACACTTTAATCTCTGTACCAAACCAGACTAATCTGAACTGGGAGATGTTTATGAACCCTCTGAAAAAAGCTAAGGACATAGTATCCTTGAGAAAAGGAGCAACTTTTAGAAAGAAGGACTAGCTTTGTGACACCTTACTGTGCAGAAAGAGGCAACTGGCCCATTGAGTCTGCACCGACCATCCAAAAGACATCCCACTTCCCACCCTCTCCTCGTAGCCCTATATTTCCCATGGCTAATCTACCTAGCTTGCACATCCTTGGTCACTACGGGGAAATTTATCTAACCTGTACATCTGTGGGAGGAAACTGCAGCCCCCAGAGGAAACCCACACAGATGCAGGGAGAATGTGTAAACTCGACACAGATGGTTGCCCAAGGCTGGAACTGAATCTAGTTCCCTGGCACTGTGAGGTAGCAGTGCTAACAGTGGTAAATCAGCATAAATTAACAGCCACTTAGAGAAAGTTCATTAGGAAGAGTCGACATGAATTTCGGAAGGGAAATTGTATCTGACTCACTTGCTGGAGTTTGTTGAGAAAGTAACAAAAAGGTTTGATGAGAGTAGCACTGTTGAAAGGTGCATATGGACTTCCAGAATGTGTTTAATACAGTGCCATACGAGACTTGAGAGGAAAGTTATAGATCAGGGAATAAAGGGGACAGCAGCAACATGGATAGAAAATTGGCTGACTGATGGGAAACAGAGTAATGGTCAAGAGATATTTGTTGACCTGGAGGAAGGTTTATAGCCCTATTGAGACCCTTGCTTTTCCCGATACACATTACGGATATAGACTTGGTGTGCAGAGGAAATTTCAAAACTTGCAGCATGACACAAAAATTGGAAGAACTGTAAACTGTAAAGAGGACTGTGTAGAATTTTGAAAAGACATAAACAAGTTAGTAGAGAGGAGGTTCAATGTAAAAAACTATGGGGTGATGCGTGTTGGTCAGAAGAACATTGAAAGACAACATAAAATAGGTGCTACAATGCTAAAAGGGTACAGGAGCAGGACCATGACCATGTCCACGTACATATGCACAGTTCATTCAATGTGGCAAGATAGGTAGAGACTTATAGAGTCATCGAACTGTATAGCATGGAAATAGATCCTTCGATCCAACCTGTCCATGCCAATCAGATATCCTAAATAAATCTTGGCCCATTTGCCAGCATGTGGCCCAAAACCCGCTAAACCTTTCCTATTCATATACCCATCCAGGTGCGTTTTAAATGTTGTAATTGTACCAGCCTGCACCACTTCCTCTGGCAGCTCATTCCATACTCACACCATTCTCTGCGTGAAAAAGAGATTAGTTAAAAAAGCATGTAATATTCTTGATTGTAGGGAGAGAAAGTACACGAGCAAGGAAGTGATTTTGAACTTGTGTAAGACACCTGTTAGACCTTGAGTGGAGTATTATGTACAGTTGTGCACGTGACATTACAGGAAAGACATGAAGTGCTGAGGAGATTGCAGAAGTAATTTACAAGCATGGTTCCAGAAATGAGGAACTTCAGTTTTGAGGACAGACTGAAGAAATTGTGACCGTTCTCCCTGGAGAGCCATCCAAACTCTGACAGTTAAAAATATGGTTAATTGTCTCAATTAAAGAAAACAATAGAGTCATTCAGCACAGAAACAGAACCTTCATCCAACTCATCTGCGTCAACCAGACTTCACAATCTGACCTAGTCCCATTGTATATTTGCCAGCATTTGGCCCATATCCCTCTAAACCCTTCCTTTTCATGTACCCATTCAGATCCCTTTTATATGCTGTAATTGTACCCAGCCTCCACCACTTCCTCTGGCAACTCATTCTACACACACACACACACACACCAACCTCTGCATGAAAAAGTTACTCCTCAGGTCCTTTGTAAATTTTACCCCTCTCACCTTAAACTTCTATGTCCTCTAGTTTTGGACTCCCCCACCCTAGAGAAAAGACCTCGGCGATTTAGAAGACAGTGAGGTTTGTAGATGCTGGAGATCAGAGTTGAGAGTGTGTTGCTGGAAAAGCACAACAGATCAGGCAGCATCAGAGGAGGAGGAGAATCGACTGAAGCCTGATTTTCCTGCTTCTCCGATGCTACTTGACATGCTGTGCTTTTCCAATAACACACTCTCAACCCTGGCGATTTACCCTATCCATACACCTTATGATTTTATAAACCTCTATAAGGTCACCTCTCAGTCTCCAATGTTCTAGGGAGGAAAATCCCAGCCTATTCAGCCTCTTCTATAAATCAAGCCCTCCAGTTCTGGCAACATCCTTGCAAATCTTTTCTGCACCTTCTAAAGTTTAACAACATCCTTCCTGTAGAAGGGAAATGAGAATTGTATACAGTATTCTAAAAGTGGCCTCACCACTGTCCTCTACAGCTGCAATATGACATCCCAAGTTCTTTACTTAATGTTGCGACCAATAAAAGCAAGCTTGCCAAATGCCTTGTTCACTACTGTGTCTACCTGCGTCTCCACTTTTAAGAAACTATACACCTACACTCCAGGTCTCTTTGTTTGGAAACACTCCCCAGGGACCATTAACTGTATAAGCCCTGCCCTGGTTTGCCTTACCAAAATGCAACATCTCACATTTCACTAAATTAAACTCCACGTGCGACTCCTCGTCCCATTGGCCAATCTGATCGAGTCCCATTGTACTTGAGTTAATCCTCTTCACTGCCTACAACACTACCAATTTTTGTGTTAACTGGAAACTTACTAACCATACCTCCTATATTCACATCCCAATCGTTTATTTAACTGACGAACAATGGCGCACCTAGCTCTGATTGAAGCAATGTGGTAGCTCAATGGTTAGCACTGCTGCCTTACAGTACCAGGGACGTGGGTTCAATTCCACCATCGGGCGACTGTCTGTGTGGAGTTTGCACATTCTCCTCGTGTCTGTGTGGGTTTCCTCCCACAGCCTGAAGATACCACAGAAGTGGCTCCAAGGTGGAAGACAGAGGGTTGCTGAAGGTGGAGGGTTGCTTTTCACTGATTTTCGTCATTTGGATGTGAACATAGGAGGTATAGTTAGTAACGTTGCAGATGACACCAAAATTGGAGGTGTAGTGAAGAAGGTTGCCTCAGCGTACAATGGGATCTTGATCAGATGAGCCAATGGGCCGAGGAGTTGCAGATGGAGTTTAATTTAGATAAATGTGAGCATCTTGGAAAGGCAAATCAGAGAAGGACTTATATGCTTAATGGTAAGGTCCTGGGGAGTGTTGCTGAACAGAGAGACCTTGGAATGCAGGTTCATAGTTGCTTGAGAGTGGAGTCTTAGGTTGATAAGATAGTGAGGAAGGTGTGTGGTTTGCCTTCAACTATTGGTCAGAGCACTGAGTATAGGAGTTGGGAGGTCATGTTACAGCTGTACAGGACATTGGTGAGGCCACTTTTGGAATATTGTGGTCTCCTTCGTATAGGAAGGATGTTGTGAAACCTGAAAGGGTTCAGAAAAGATTTAAAAGGATGTTGCCAGGGTTGGAGAGTTTTAGCTATAGGAAGAGGCTGGGTCTGTTCTCCCTGGATCGTCAGAGGCTTAGGGGTGACCTTATACAAGTTTATAAAATCATGAGGGGCATGGATAGAGTAAATAGACAAGGTCTTTTCCCTGGGTTGGGATGTCCAGAATTACATAGGGTATAGGTTTAGGGTGAGGCAGGAAATATTTAAAATGGACATAAGAGGCAAATTTTTCACACAGAGTGGTGCGTGTATGGAATGAGCTGCCAGAGGAAGTAGTGGAGGCTGGTATAATTACAACATTTGAAAGTTGGGTACACGAATAGGAAGGGTGTAGAGTGATATGGGCCAAGTGCTGGCAAATGGGAGTAGATTGATTTAGGATATCAGGTCAGCATGGACGAGTTGGACTGAAGGGTCTGTTTCCACGCAAGTAGGTTAGGTGAATTGGACTTGCTAAATTGCCCATAGTGTCCAGCGTCAGAATTAGAATACATATGATTTTACATAAGTACAGCAAGACATTAAAAAAATATCAAGCAATTGTTGCAAGAACAAATGACAGCTACACAGAAAATAAGAAATTACATATATGATCCCTTAAATATGAAGTACTATCAAATATTCCAAATTTTTAATAAGATTTTCTATAGAAAATCTTGGAAGTTATTAACTACCAGTCAAACAATATCTGGCTTAGAATAAAGGAAGTAATTTTTAACTATATTCAGGCTCAAATTCAAAATACATACAATTTGTATCAACTCTCAATAGCATTAGAAATATACATTCACGAGTAATGTTTTTATATATTTTAAGATTTAACAGGGTTGAATCTTACACATACAACACATTGCAGCATTTTCTGGAGCTGTTTAAAATACTGGATTATCATTTCTTAGCACCCACGCAAGGCTGGCTGCTCCACACCTGTTAGTAGAAAGTTTGGAATTTACCATTGACTTTTGTTATTGGTAAATTTGTTTCTTTATCAGTGTGGTTGTGTTATAAATGCTCTGGAATAAGAAAGCAATTGCCTTGTTATTAGAGGGATTTCTGGTTTCAAAGTTGCACTGGCTGAAAATGGAGCTCCCATAGTGGATTGTTTTGTGATTTTACATTATACATGTGGCACCATTTTCAATTTCAACCACAAGAATAGTCATCTCAAAAAAATGCAGAATTTTATTGGAAATAATGCCAAATGGCTAGAAATTTCTAAGTTATAAATCACACACTTCTCTTTCACATATTATTCTAGTATATGACTCTCAATACATTAATAAATGAATCTGGTTGTTGTGTAATGCTGTAATTTAAACACATAAAACAACAATTCAATGTACACACCTTTCATCAATATTTTATTGGGTTGTAAACACGTAATTGTGTTTCATAGTAGCTATGGCACAACATTAGAACATCTTAGCCATTCTAATCCATTCTTGCTATTCAGACATTTTCGGCCAGATTTCATTATTCTACAAACATTGACACTTTGGTATTTTTCTCTATAATCAATTTATAAGTTATAAAAATGTATTTTAAAGTCAAGCTTTCAATATACATTGGCTACTTAAATAACAGCCATCTTAAGTGACAATTATTTTTGAAACATTCAGTTTTTCTAACCATTAAACTGCAAAATTTTAAGAATGGTGCAAAAACTCTGGTGCATTCTGAAAAGAATCAATCGTGCTGTGCCATTTCACTACAATATTTTATTTTAATATGATAGTATTAAGGCGTTTCATCACTTCAATTACAGACAAATTAATCTGTACAACACTGAATATATCTAAATTTCAGTCATTACAATTGTTTCTAGAATACCATAGTGTTAAGTAGTTTATAAGTGAATTTTCCCCAAAGATAAATAATAATCACATTTTCAACTACTAATGAAGCCTTTTATCATACCTATGGAGTTGTATAATGCTGTGGATCAGTGGTGACCAATACATTAGTTACTATCCACCTTTGGATAATTGGGAATTGAATGTGGTTAACTGTATTTTCAGTTAGTATATATAAAATAAATAAAAGTCACACTCAATCATGTGGTCTCAATATTCAGACTTCACGCATCTTTGATTAAATAGCAAAACAAAAAGTGTAGCATGTAAATGTTTTGGTTGTTCTATAGACTTCACCTCCTTGAATGCTGCTTATTTGCTAAAATGATGTGTATTAGGTTTTTTCAAGTTAACACGCTTAGCTCTTACTCTGATAAAGGCAAAACACTATTCACAATTGCTGTACAAATACCAGATTTTGCATTATAATGTGGTCATATCACTAAATTCATTCCAAAATTTGGTGAAAAGAAAAATGTACTGATGCTAGTTAATAAACGTGAAGTAACAAAATCGGAAATTACTGGAAAAACTCAGCAGATCTGGCAGCATCTGTGGAGAGAAACAGTTAACATTTTGTGTTCAGTGACCTTCAGAACTGATTGTAGCAAGGAAAAGGTTGGTATATATGCTGAAGATGGGGTGAATGAAGGGGGAAGTAGTAAACAAAAGTGGAGATGGAGCCCAGAGAGAGAGAAAAACGGTTGGGCAGACAAAGGAGCAGGTAAAAGATCAGCCTGGGAGAATAAATAGCTGCTCATGGAGACTGTTAGGAGCTGACAATGAGTTGTTCGCAATAGCAGTCTATGTGATGACAAGGTCTGGTGTGTGGAATTTGGGGTAAGGACATGAGATAAGGTGCTCAGGCCCTAAAATTATTAAACTGAAGACTGCAAGGTCCCCAGGCAGAAAATGAGGTGCAGTTCTTCTACGTTGCACTGAGCTTCTCTAGAATACTGTAGCAAGCCCAAGACTGAGATGCTCGCCAGAGAACATGTTGATGTTCTCGACAGGCAACCAGAAGCTCAGGGTCATTTTTGCAGACGGAACATAGGTGTTCTGCAAAGTGGTCGCCCAGTCATAGAGTCATGGAGCTGGACAGCATGGAAATAGACCCTTTGGTCCAACTCGTCCATGCTGACCAGATATCCAAACCTAACCTAGTCCCACTTGCCAGCATGTGCCCCATATCCCTCTAAACCCTTTCTATTTGTATACACATCCAGATGCCTTTTAAATGTTGTAATTGTACCAGCATCCACTCTTCTCTGGCAGCTCATTCCATACCCGCACAACCCTCTGTGATAAAAAGATGCCCCTTAGGTCCCTGATAAATCTTTCCCCCTCACCTTAAACCTATGTCCTCTAGTTTTGGACTCCGCTACCCTGGGGGAAAAACCTTTGCTGTTCATCCTATCTATGCCCCCCATGATGTTATAAACTTCTATAAGGCTACTCCTCAGCCTCCGACACTCCAGGGAAAATAGGCCCAGTCTGTTCAGCCTCTCTCTATAGCTCAAATGCTCCAACCCTGGCAACATGCTTGTAAATCTTTTCTTCACGCTCTCAAGTTTCACAACACTCTTCATTTAGCAGGGAGACTAGAATTGAATGCAGTATTCCAGAAGTGATCTAACCTGGATTATTGGATATTTAATCTATATGTGATATTCTGCTCTTCTCTAATTATATCAGAAAATAGTAGACGCAAAAATAATTCATAATTTCTGAAAGATAAAAAAGGCCATACTCAGCAGATTTATCGTTACAGAGTATATGTCTTTTAGAGCTGCAACATGATCTCCTAACTCCTATACTTAATGCACTGATCAATAAAGGCAAACATACCAAACGTATTCTTCACTGTCCTGTCTACCCAGAACTCTACTTTCAAATAAAGAGCTGCACTCCAAGCTCTGTTCAGCAACACTCCCTAGGACCTTACCATTACGTTTAGAAGTCCTGCCCTGATTCGCCTTCCCAAATTGCAGCACCGTACTTTTATCTAAATTAAACTCCATCTGCTACTCCTTGGCCCACCTGCCCATCTGATTAAGGTACCATTGCCCTCTGAGGTAACCTTCTTGGTTGTCCACTACACCACCAATTTTGGTGTCATTTGCCAACTTACTAACCATACCTCTGATGTTCACATCCAAATCATTTATATAAATGATATCTGTGCTTTGGCTCCCTAATATATAGAAGACTACATTGTGAACAGTGAGTTACAATAGACTAGACTGAATGAAGTGCAGGTAAATTGCTGCTTCACTTAGAAGGTGTGTTTGGGATCTTGGATAGTGAGCAGGGAGTAAATAAATGAGCAGGTGCTACACCTCCTGCAATTGCATGAGAAGATGCTGTGGGGCTGTGGGAAAGTGTAGGGAGTGGAGGATGAGTGGAGCAGAGGGTACTGGAGGGAACGGTCCCTGCAAGAGATTGACAAGGGAGGGAATGGGAATGTGTGTGTAGTACTGGCAAACCACTGCAGATGGCAGAAATGGCAGCTAAGGATATTTTGGATGCGAGTGCTGGTGGGATGTTAGGCGAGGATGAGGGGGACCCTATCGCTGTTGTGGGAGGGAACAGAGAGGGTGAAGGCCAAAGTGCAGGAGATGGATCGCCCATGGCTAAGGACCCTGTCAAACATGGTGGCGTGGAATCCTCAGTTCAGGAAGCAGGTGGACATTTCTGAAGCCCGCTTGTCGAAGCTGACATCATCGGAACAGATGCGATGGAGACAAAGGAACTGGGAGAATGGAATGGAATCTTTACAGGAAGTAGGGTGTGAGGATGTATAGTCCAGGTAACTGTGAGAGTCGGTGGGTTTGTAGTAGATATTGGTGGTCAGCCTGTCCCAAGAGATGGAAACAGAGATGTTGAAAATGGATAAGATGTAGCTGAGAGCAGAGTGGAAATAGGAAGCAAAATTGAAGAACGTTTTCAATTCCAGATGAAAGTGGGAAGCAGCACTGATGATGTCATCGATGTACTTGATGAACAGTTGTAGGACTGATACATGTGAAGTACCTTTATCAGTATTGTGTACATGATATTCTCTACTAAAGTTAAGGCATGTTGCTAAACTGGTTATACTTTAGACATAGCTGTGGCTAGTTAGTGATTTTTATTGGACAATGTTGTTCCAGGTAAAAGTTTCAAACTGCTAAAATGTGATGTACGATTTGCATGGTCATGTTGAATTTCTGGTTGCACCCTGTAATTAGCTCCACAGCAAAGTAGGGGTAGCAACCCCTGAAGCATATACGTGCAGTATTATTTTTGCTGAGTACACTAAGAGTAGGACAGTGCTTCCATTCTCTGCGAAAATTGAAATGAAATTAAGTTTACAATATATCCAGGTCATTTACTAACCTATGTAACTTCTTAAGTAGGACTTTACTGTTGTATTATTTCTACTGCCGAAACTTCAAGAGGTTAGAGACCACCCAGTTCTGTACAGAGCAACCTCGACTATCCAAACATCAATTATCTGAATTTTGCATTATCCGAACAAGATCCCAATGTCCTGTAAAAACGCAATCCATTATCCAAACAATCTGTTATCTGAACAAAATACTCCCGCCCATCTCGTTCAGATAATCAAGGTTGTTCTGAAATTATTTTTAGTGCATGGTGTCATATTACCAAGATATATTTCTGTTTTGATACACATCCAATTTTTGTATTGATGGTAAATATGATCTGATGGCATTGTATACTTGCTTCACTGTATAATGATAGCTGTTACTGAAAAATGCCAGTTTCCCAATTTATTTCAAAAACAATGTTGGTTTGACAGCTATGTTTTGAACTCATGACAGATGTCAACATTCTGATGTCTACTGTTTCCTATTGCACTGCACAATCTTTGATTCATTCGGGACTATAAATGGACTTTCAAATATCCTTTGTAACGATAATTCTGCTGAAGTATGGACCTGTTTATTTTCTCTTTCAGAAATTATGAATTATTTTTGCACCTACTATTTTCTGATATAATTAGAGAAGAGCAGGATATCATATATCAATTAAATATCCAACAATCCAGGTCCTAGTAAGTGAATAAAGTAAACACAAAGTTTAAATAATTATTTTCACGTTATTTATTAAGTTCAGTTGGGTTAAAAGAAGCAGCTGCAACGAAGTGTACAATTTTGTAGTCATGGAGTTGGCAAGCTTGGAGTCAGGATGGGTACTTAATTAGAGGAGATGTTGGTTTACCGCAAAGCCTGTTGTGTTATTGCTTCTGTTTGAATTAAAGCCGCAGTGTGATGTCCATGATTGATTGTCCTACCTGCCACCATTGAGGCCCTTAAGTAGCCAATTAAGGATACTTAAAGGCCTTGACCCAGTTGGCATTAATCTGTTGCAAGTTGGCTTGTTGCCATGCAACATTCCTGACAAGCCAGGTGTGCAAAAAAATCAAAAGTGCTGGAGAAACATAGATGATTGGAAAGCATGTTTGTAGAAAAAGCCAAAGTTAACATTTCAAGTCCAGTTTGACTTTGCCTCAGAATTGTTCTGACTTGAAATGTTAACTCAGGTTCCCTCTCCACAGAAGGTGCCAGACCTGCTGAGCTTCTCCAGCAGTTTCTTTCATTTTAGATCTCTAATATTCACAGCATTTTACTTTTATTTTGGGTCAATTGTGCATTCAGCTTGACACCTTGGTGGTGCTGCTTCTTTCTGGCTGCGGGGAGCAGACTGTCCCTTGACAGGGCGAATCAGTGCCCAACAGAGATAGTGGCCTCTGATCCATGCAATCCTTCTTCCTGCAAAGCCCAATCCCTAGAAACAACCATTCCCTTACAACTCCTCAAAGCAATCAATCAGTTACCTGATTATGGGATCCTCCATGATTCTGAATGATCTTCCATCAGTAGCCACAGCCCTTTCTGGTGGCCTTACTAGTGCATGATTGGGTTTGGGGCTTCCTTGGAGGAGGCAGTGCGGATCTCTTGTTGGCTCTGCAGCTGACAGACAAACTCCCATTACCTCAACAAGATTCTATCTGAAGGTTCAGCCAACAATTGCATTCTGCTTTTGTAAAAATCTTACACGATGGAAAATTAGAGATGGACAAAGAAATCCTGAATGTAAAAAGTTTGAAATAAAAACTGAAAATTCTGGAACAGTAAAATCCAATTAGCATCTGAAAATGAAAAAAAGGTTTAGATTTTGCATGGGAACGCTAGAAACATAGAAAATAGGTGTTGGAGTAGGCCATTTGGCCCTTCAAATCGTCTTCTCCATTCAATACAATCATGGCTCAGCATCTGACTCAGTACCATATTTCTGCTTTGATATCTTTAGTCCTAAGAACTATATCTACATCTTTCTTGACTGTCGTCAATGTTTTGGCCTTCTCCAGAACTCAAACTGAGTGGGCTCTGTTGAAGGCCCCTAATCAAATGTTAAGCCACGTTTTTCATTCTAGACTAAACATCTTTGTATTTCCAACTGTTTCTGTTTTATTTCCCAATGAAAAGATTATTTTATAAGTAACATTACAAATAGTAAACTTAATCAAATAAAATAATAGATGTAGTAAGTAAACAGATTTTCTGTAACTTATATAGTTGAGAAGTATTTATTTTGGATCAAAATTTTTGACTGTAAAATCTCCCTTTCAATATATCAACAAATATCTTTAAGCCAATTGTTTTAATGAGGTAATAAGACAGCTAAATATTTAAGAGATAGTTTAAAATAGAAAACATTAAAAAAAAGGCACTCTTAATAGCTTGACAGTAAGTTTTGGACTTTGAACCTCAAAAGCATTCTATATTGAAATTGGATATAGTACTTGTGTGCATCTGAATATCTCAAATAGACACATATCCTACACCAAACAGCCTACTTCAGAACCTTAGAGCTTTCAATGCAAGTGTTGCTAACAATTTCACTTCAACAAATGTGTGCTGTAGTAGAAAATAAGTGCACCTTAAACATTAGCAAAATTCCACAAAATAAATTAAAACATACGCTAAAGTCTGCTATTAAAATGCATTTTACACAAAAACTGTATTCATGGTAATAAGATGTTCGAAGATCATTGTGCTGGGCTGTGGCTGTCTAAAACTTGTTCAGCTGGTAAGGCTTTTTAGATCTGTCGGTAATGATAGTGTTTGATTACATAATTTCTTGTAACCATGAATCAGATTATCTTTACTTATTATGAATAAGGGCTATTGATTTTAAAATGTTGAATAGATGAGCTGATCACATGATTTGAGCTCCAAATGTAAATATTTTCAAAATTTACAAAAAGAATATATTGTAGTTTTATATCCTGCTGGTCACTGATTGATAAAAAAAAATACTCAGTGAACCTTTTAATAAATGAATCCAATGTTCTTTCACAATAATCATTCTTAATCATTTGGCTTAATTTAAATAAGGCTTCCAGGCCATGATATCACTGTTAATGTAACTTTGTTTCGTTGCTCTTTCAGCATTGGGACGAGAGCTGAATGACTCATCCCTGTTGTTGAGAGTCCATTCACTGCTATAATCATATCACCACACCTATGAGGAAGAGAACAAACAAAAATAAATACCCGTGAAACCTAATCATTTATAAGGAATGACAGGTTGGAACATTGTAAGAATACTAACAACTGCACTCAGCTTCCAAATAGATAATGTAATTCTATTGGCTACTCTGGACTGATTTAGAAATATAGGTGCATTTACTGATTAGTTGATTCCCGTTGTTTTCTGGCATCTGTGTGGTCACTTCCAAACTAATGTCCTGCTAAAAATTCCAGTCAGTGATAATGCTACACAGATTCTTACTGGTACAGTGGGTGATAGTTGTTTGGAAATCCTGCTCACCATACAAATTCAGTTCCTACGTATATCTAACACACTTTAGTAGCAGAATTGAAAATGCTTTTTTACCCACACTGAAATGATAGGTTAATCTTTAAATTTGTAAAGAAACATATAACTTGGGAAAATATGAACAGTTACATAGAAATAGGGCATTCTGGCCAATCTGTCTATTCTGGTATTTATACACAATGCTAACTTCATCTGACTTCCTCTACCCCAATGGCATAATCTTCCATTGTTTTGTCCCTTATATACTTATCTAGCATAGATAAGTACAGAAGAATATCAATTATCCGAATATCAGATTATCCAAAGGAGAACTTGAGATCCCGATAGAAACATTAGATCAAATACATGTTTCCAACACTGATCGCACTTTTTGTTTACAGGGATTAAAAACAAACTTGCCTTAATGAAATGCTGCCAAGAACAGTCCTGGACATTGATGGGAGCCCAGGCACTGTCTCCAAATGACTGACCTCCTGCCCTCTCGCTCTCCCCCCACACACTTTCCCTAGAGTTCTACACAGGGGTGTACACTAAACCCCTCTTCCCCAGATAATCACTCCAACATTGCCCTGTACAGGGCAAATGTCGAACCTGTCAAAACGTTGCAGTAAACATTTGTGTGTGTGCTACTTGGAGAGTGACCCCCTCCACCCGAAAAGGCAGCAGCAGCAGTCTTGTTGTTGGTGTCCAGTCTGGCTGCACGGAGACAGGGCGGGGGGCACAGTGGGCGGTATTCAACGGGGTTGGGGGCGGGTGGGGAGGAAGGGTGACAGTGTTGGACGGGTTTTGGGAGTGGGGGGAAGTGGGGGCCGGCAGGGTGGCGGTGTTGGATGAGGTTTGGGTGGCGGGTGGGGGGAGGTGTTGAATGGGGTTTGGGGAAGTTGGCGGGTGGGGTGTTGGATGGAGTTTGGGGGGTGGTGTTGGATGGGGTTGGGTGGCGGTGTTGCGGGCGCGGACAATGGGGGCGGTGGTAGATGAAGTTTGGGCGGCGGATGGGGGTGGTGTTGGATAAGGTTTGGGGATGGGCAGGGGGTGATGTCGGACGGTGTTTGGGGCCGGGAGTAGGAGCAGGTGGGGGACGGTGTTGGACTGGGTTTGGGGGCAGGCAGGGGGCAGTGTTGAACGGGGCTTGGGGGACAAGCGGGAAGCAGTATTGGACGGGCTTTGGGGGACCGGTGGGGAAGCAGAGTTGGACGGGGTTTGGAGCGGGTGTAAGGGCGGGTGGGGGGGCAATGTTGGATGGGGATTGGGGGCGCGGGTGGGGGCAGTACTGAATGGGGTTTGGGGGCAGGTGGGGGGTGCGTTGTTGGATGGGGTTGGGAGATGGAGGTGGGGGCGATGTTGGATGGGGTATGGGGTGGACAAGGGGCAGTGCAGGGCTCGTGCGAGGTGTGCTGTTGCCTTGTCTCCTGAACTGCCTCTTCTGTTGGGCTGATGTAACAGAAAACTCCGAGCCCCAGAGGAAAGGCATTGAATCAATTAGCTGAATAATCAATTATCCAAATGAAATAGTGCCTGCCCATCTCGTTCCGATAATCGAGGTTCCTCTGTAAATGCATTCATGTTACTTTTCTCAACCATCCCTCTGTAAATAGATTCCACATTCTAATTACTCTCTGGAGAAAATTTCTCAAAATGCTTTATGGAAATTATAAGTGATTAATCTTATATTTGGAGCCACTCGTTTTGGTCTCATCCACAAGTGGAAACATCTTTTCTCTGCCTAACCTCTCAAAATCTTAAAGATTTCAATCAGGTCACTGCCCAGTCTTTTCTTCTCCAAACAAAAGAGCCTTGGACTTGTAAATCCTTTTGGATAGGTAATAGAAGCAGATAAGTATGCAGAGGTGTTTAGAGTCATAGAGATGTACAGCATGGAAACAGACGCTTTGGTCCAATCTGTCCATGCCGACCAGATATCCCAACCCAATCTAGTCCTACCTGCCAGCACCCGGCTCATATCCCTCCAAACCCTTCCTATTCATATACCCATCCAAATGCCTCTTAAATATTGCAATTGTACCAGCCTCCACTACATCCTCTGGCAGCTCATTCCATACACGTACCACCGTCTGCGTGATAAAGTTGCCCCTTAGGTCTCTTTTATATCTTTCCCCTCTCACCCTAAACCTATACCCTCTAGTTCTGGACTCCCCAACCCCAGGGAAAAGACTTTGTCTATTTATCCTATCCATGCCCCTCATAATTTTGTAAACCTCTATAAGGTCACCCCTCAGCCTCCGAAGCTCCAAGGAAAACAGCCCCAGTCTGTTCAGCCTCTCCCTGTAGCTCAGGTCCTCCAACCCTGGCAACATCCTTGTAAATCTTTTCTGAACCCTTTCAAGTTTCACAACACCTTTCCGATAGGAAGGAGACCAGAATTGCAAGCAATATTCCAACAGTGGCCTAACCAATGTCCTGTACAGCCGCAACATGACCTCCCAAGTCCTGTACTCAATACTCTGAACAATAAAGGAAAGCATACCAAACGCCTTCTTCACTATCCTATCTACCTGCGACTTCACTTTCAAGGAGCTTTCAAGGCAGCAGCACACCTCGCGCGAGCCCTGCACTGCCCCTTGCCCACCCCAAACCCCATCCAACATCGCCCCCATGTCCACCTCCCAACCCCATCCAACACCGCACCCCCCACCCGCCCCCAAACCCCATTCAATACTGCCTCCCACCCGCCCCCCCCAATCCCCATCCAGCACTCCAACGTCTCTTTGTTCAGCAACACTCCCTAGGACCTTATCATTAAGTGTATAAGTCCTGCTAAGATTTGCTTTCCCAAAATGCAGCACCTTGCATTTACCTGAATTAAATTCCATCTGCCACTTCTCAGCCCATGGATCACTACATGCCCAGTTTGTAATAATGAGCATGGATAGATGATGCCAAATAGAAAGTTACATTGTTCTTTGGAACATATGCAAAGCGCCAACATAATATTACTGACTGAAGAAGAATCACCACACTTGAAAAGTTAACTCTGCTTTCTTCCCTCAAATGCTGCCAGACCTGCTGAATTTTGCCAGCAATTCTGTTTTTGTTTCAGATCTCCAATATCCATAGTTCTTTCTTTCATATAACTGACTGAGTGATGTAAGTGGGAGAAACATTTGCATTAATTCATAAAAAAACTTTACTTTTATGTAGACTAACAAGCTAAAAAATTGAAAATACATTTCATTAAGGCATTTTATGTCGTGATGATATGAATTCAATATACATTTCATTAATATTAGATCAACTTTAGGTTTGTAGCATCAAGGAGTCACTGATTCACTGATGTCATTTGTTCTCAGATGGTAGAGTGCACTGACTTGCTCGTGTTGTAGATGCAAACAGCCACAAGTTCTATTTAGCAGGCTTCCCTTGCAATCTTGTCATTTTGAGAGCTCTGATTTACAAACTTGATACCTTCTTTAACCAAAAGTCCTTCCACCTCCTGAATGTGCAGGTTATTTGTAATCACAGAAGGTTTTTTTGCAAATCTGTGCACAGTACCCTGGTGGCTTTGATGAATTATTCATACGGAGTCATTCCCAACTGACTCAGCATTTTTCATGATTGACACAGATCCATAACAGCTTCCAGGATTCAAGAGTACACCTCAAGGAGGTAGCTACTTTTTATATTATAAAAATATACTTTATTCACAAAAAAACTTTATAGACATACACAGTTACTGAAGCATTTCTGTAGTCTTTGCACATGAATAACAAACATTGAAATTTGGCATTGCCTGTAATTGCAAAAAAAAACCAAGTCATTTCTTACGTATGCAGGATGATATTTACATACATTTCAGGCACTGGGAAGTCCTGATAACTGATCAGACTCCCACTGAACTTTGGCAGAAAGACCTTAGACTGTGGTGGTAGCTGCCCCAAGCTTTAATGAGTCCTTCGCACGTTATCCTGGACCACGGAATGTGCCAGGCTGCAACAGTCTGTCAAGGTCAACTCTTTAGATTGGAAAGATCACAGTTTTTCACCAAGGTGATAGTTCTCCAAGCATATTTGATATTTGTCCTGGTGTGTGTCCCAGGGAACAGGCCGTAGAGCACAGAGTCCTGCATCAGGAAGCTGCTTGGCACATACTTCAACAAAAGCCATTGCATCATTCTCCTTCTTTGCAAAGACAAATTCCAGAAGCAGATGGTTTGAGGGTAGCACGCAGTGGCGGAGAAAATCTGGCATGCATGAAGGATTGCACGGGTAGTGGCCTTCTCAGCATCAGCCAAGTGATGACTTGATGCTTGTTGGAAAATTCTGATATGAGACATTCTACCAAATGACTTTGACAGTCTGCTCAGGGAACAACCCAACAGGATCCTCCCTCTCCTTTTTCTGCAGGGTCTTGATGATTCTAATGTGCTGACCACTGCCTGATAGACGTATGGTCAAACGTGTTTTTCTTTACAAAGTTTTCCAATTAGGGCAGGTGACATGGAACGATCCCACTACTTGAAGTGGCAAAAGGCCAAGCTCTTTCTTCGTAAAACCAGAGACAGATAGAATCTCAGTATATATTGATACTTGGTGCTTGCATACTGAGGATCTATGCACAGCTTGATGAAGCCACACACAAATGTGGCCAGAGTGAGGTCGGTGTTGGGTATGTTATTTCCATCTTATCCAGAGCTTTATACATGGTGTCCCTTTTGATGTGGTCCATCTTTGATCTCCAGATGAAGTAGAAGGTGGGGCCCTGGTGACTACAGAGGTGCAAGCTCGGGAAATAGGCCAGTCTAACGTCACGTACAACAACTCCATGAGTACCTCACAGCTGATGACACAATGGAGAGAGAATGCCCAATATCTGCCTCACCTTGATGATACGCTCCTCCCAAGATGCCCCAGCACCTCTGAACTATATACCAACAACCTTAAAGGAGAATACTGCAGAGATCCTCCAGGTCACCAGGTGTCTTTTGTTAATTTTGTTTGGGCTCCATTTGTCATTGGGGGAGGAGCTTGGAAATTGCAAGTCCCTCTCATGAATATAGCATTTCCTAGTTTTGCAATGGAGTCAGGCCATGTTTCTGCCATGCATGGTCATGGAGATAGCTGGCTATTTAAATAATCAGCTGCCTTCATTCAAGATATATTTTTGCAGCCCAGGACTGTGAAGTGCAATCCTTGTAGAGTGTACATGGTAACAGGTAGGTTTAATCTTTGTGTATTCATTTGATCTCAGGGTATCCCTTTAGATAGATAAGGTCTTTGGATATAGTCCTGAACTCCTCTGGTGCCCTGTAGGGTGCCCTCGAGAATTGTTAAAAAGTAGGCATACATGTGCATTAAAAGTACATAAACTCATTAACTTCCAACTTATTGGAAACATCGACTTACCTATCCAAGTGAACTGCCAAGAGGACCTATAAAAGTCCTGTCCTTTAAATCTTTGAAAAATGTATCTGGAATGTTAAAAATATCATTGCTGGCTATATCATTCTAACTGTTGACATAAGCCTGAGGGCTTCCGATACTGGATTATCATAGCAGGGTGCATTCTGTGTCCTATTCTGATTCACAGTTACAAGTGGTTCTTGTATCATATGAATTTCCGAAGCTTTATGTTATAAAAGATTATGCATTTGAATTAAATGTTTGTTGTTCTAAGGCACCATGAAATTGAAGAAATATAAATGTAGTGTTATGAATGACAGTATTATTTAAAATTTCGAGAAGTCTGCAAATGACACTTAGAAATTTATTTTATCTAATTTCTGCATGGATCTTGAGGCCTGACCATCGCAAAATATGGCCGAGATCATGTTGCAGTGTAAGGGCAAAGAAGTTAAAAAGGACCGTTAGGTGGGTACAGGGGCACAAATTGGGAGGGAGGGTGTGAAGGGTCTTGCAGGAATATGTGCAGATCATAGGTGCATGGACGGGGCTTGGGAAGTGTGTGGAGTGAGAGGGGTGAGGGTTGAAGGGATGTTTTGTGCTTTCGTTTAAACAGTGCCGGAACTCCAAACAGCTGACCTCTGTACACAGTCTTCTCTTCACTGCTTCTGGGGTCACCTCCCCAGCTTCAAATACATACCCCAGGCTAAAGATCTGATACCTGGGCAATCATTGTTAGAGGTCAGGTTCATGGAGCTTGACTCTCCTGATTCTGTGCACTGGACTTACAAATGAAAATACAGGCCTATGAGCCAGTTAGAAAGTTCAAATGTAACTAGACAGTTACAAAAAATCTCAGTGCTATTAATGATATAACTAAAATGATTAACATAATCCCATTTTACCATATCAGCTTGATTAGGAATATTGCATTTTTACAGCTTAAGGAATTTGAAATTCCATTAACTATTCACTGAGAATAAATTTGAAAGTTGTCAATACTTAGTATTGTGAATTAGGTACATGATATTATGTTTCAGAAAATCTGTGCATTAATGAATTTTCCTGCAAGATGATAAGTTGTGCTCCAATACTATAGGAAACAACAGTAACTGGATGACTTTTTACGTAACGTTCTTTTGTACAAATTTCAAGTCGACAATCTCTTGTAAACAGAATATACACAAAAAGAAAAATTGTAAGGAGGGGAGAGTCAATTTTTAATTTGATGCTTCAAAAGTCGACTTTATATTATAATCGAATATTCATGCTATTGTAATGAGGAACACATCTGGGACATTGCCTCAGCAATGAAAGAGCTAGTCGTATGTAGAATTTCTCAGTTTAAAATGGAGGCTTCATTCAGGAGGTGGTTCCAATTTAAGACAAAGAAAGGTTACTTACCTCAATCTTCCATCATAATAAGCTGGTGTCCCAAATACAATTGTTTTTATAAAAAATGGCTGATTACAGTGATTTTCTTCATAACCACCAACAATACTAAAGCCCCAGCTTCCTGAGTTACTCCTCCGGAGGACAATATCATGACTAGCATGAAGGGAGCTGAAAAGAAATGAAACATTATAATGAATGCTCCATTATGTTTTCACTTGATTGCTAAGTGGTCTTTATTCTTGACATCTACTTCAGACTTCAGGAGACAGAAAAAAAAAGCATAAACAGGAAGAAAAGAAATGTGTCTCTTGTGTGAATACTAAGATTCTGGCAACGGGAAAAACAGATCAAAACGTAAATCATCCTTAGATGAGTGATCTAAGTCACAATTCATTCTTTTGGTATGCAGATCACTCCATGAAGCAGCTTTGTGGCTCAACTGGGATCTACTTTAAGTTAGCTGATATGATACCAAATCTTAATGAGTATCCTTAACAAAGTATTCTGCCTACCACAGAACAGCAAAGAAAAATAGATTGCACTATCCTTGTTTAGTTAGTCTCAGTCTTTTGTGCCACATACCCGTATCTTTGGCGAAACACATACAAAGATATGATCGATATCAAATGCTGAACGTTTCTGATCATCAGTGTAGTAAAAAGCAACATTTTGATTTGTGAGGAAGGGGTTTAAAGTTGGTATAATACTATCCTAACAACGGGCAAATTATAGTACCACTTTGGGAATCAACTTATAATAAGACTTAGCCATAAAACTATATTGCCAAATTAATGACCAGTAGTACAAGTTCACGAGAGAAAATTAGTTTGCAAAAGTTTAGAAATTCCAATGCAGGATACCTTATTTATGAAGAAACATAACTATTATTGAGTGCAAGAATGAAATTGAATTTACACATCAAATTCACAAAGGAAGGTAATAAGGATGATTCCCCCAATGAAACCTGGCAGAAGATTATGGTAAGTTGCTACTGAAATGACACATAAATTTGAATGGAAATAGAATATGAATGAACTGAACATGACCATGATTCAAAAGGCCAACCCATTCGGAAAACATTATTGGGATTGATGTAAAAAGTTCAATACCAGGCAAGGCTAAGAGCATTTTGGTGTATTTGTATCAATCAGTGCTCATTTCTCCAGTCCCAATATGAGTCTTGGTTAAAGCACACTGATGGGGAGTTTTAAACCAAATGCACCCACTTAGCAACTGCAATCCTATGCTTGAATATGTCAAGCAAATTGAAAGTCCTCACCATGTAACAACAAATGCCAATTTTGTGCACCTCCTTGATATGCAAAGAATATTGATAATGAAGAATTGGAGAAATGTAAACAATCATATACCATTCAGGAAGCCCTCATACTCTTTGGACAGAAATGAATTTATAGAAAATTTCTTCAATGTTTCTCAGCTAACATTGAAAAGGATGATCATCTGTTTAACTTGACTGAATACACAATTCACTCACCTTGGCAATCCTAACCACATGACCCATGATGGTGACCAAGTGGTATCATGTTCATTCTCAATGTTTGTGCTGAGTTGCTCATCTGCAACTTGATCCTGTTCTTCTACAGTTTGTACTTCCAGTGCCTTTAGTATAACAACTGGTGAAGTGGCACTAGTTTTTAACGTGGCCACGGCTTCACTGTGACTCAGACAGGTTAGGTCAATACCATTGCTGCTTAGTAGCACATCTCCTATTAAAATAACCAAACTTACTTTCAACTTTCTGTGCATTTTAGCTGCGGGGTGCTTGCATTAAATTACACAAATCTCAATTTTTCATGCCTTCTGACATTTTTACAAGATCATTCTAGAAAACATTTTGGAACTTGAATCAACAAAATATAATTATCCACTAACTTGGGAAAATGTTAGTTTTAATTTTTTTTTACTGAGAAGGAGACAATAGCTGGCTTGTTACACTGATCCTTTGAAGAAATGAGAGACTGATTCTTTTCTTAATAGTCAGCATAATCAACTCAAGAGATATATTTCAGAGCTGAAAGGCTGATCTTGATACATAGGGTCAAGGTATGTTGACAGTGCCAAAGTCAGGGCAGGTTCAGTTGTTGGCATGTCCCATACCACTTCCTTATCATCAGGCCAATAATCAGGAAGAAAGTTCTTCTTTCGATAGATGTTGGTTAAGCAGAAGAGCAGCAGTTCTCTTCTGCCTGCAATGCCACTTGCAGGTGCCCTACTGCCCTGTAGGAGAGCAGCCAGTGGAGTTTGGACAAAGATAAATATGGGGTCTCACCAGGACCAAGGGCCATGGACCAGGAATAACAGGTGGGATGGGAAGGGAAATGTTGTGTGAGGATGCACTCTGAGAGGCACAGGTTCCCCATAAGTCACCCTGTCCTCTCTTCCACCTCCGACAGCTTACAAGCTTTTACTGGGAGTTGGCACTGGTCTTCCACACCACGGCTAAATGCTGAACAGTAGTTAAGGGCCTCAGTGTGCCTACAGGAAAATGCCATCCATTGTTATCTCTGCTGTGGGTAAAATATACTCCAGAGGAGCGAAAGATCCCAGCCATGATCTCAGTCCTCATTGTCAAATTTTGGTGTAAACTGTTAGAAATGAATGCTCTATCAGCCTATACAACAACTCCTGAAAGATAGCACTAACAAAAGAAAAAGTTCAAGTGTCAATCATAAGCAACCATTCAAAACAAAGCATGGTCAATAATAATGTAGGATGTGGGATTACTCAATTTCTTTCCCTGTTCTTAATTTCAAAAAATGTTGGGTGAGGCAGTAGTGCAGTTGTAACATCACTGGACTAGGAATCCTGAGGTTCAGGCTAACATTCTGGGGACATGGGTTCAAATTCCAACATAGTAGATGGTGAAGCTGGAATTTAATGAAATCTGTAATTAGAAGCTAATCTAAAGGTGACCATGTAACCATTGTCAAATTCTCATATAAGGCTCACTAATGTCCTTTAGGTATGAAAAGCTGCTGTCCTTACCTGGTCTGGTTTACATAGGAATGTGGATTTTTACTTCCAATCTGACAGTTCTTTCATAGCACAGATTTGTCAGAGGAAGGCAAACCATGCCCCTTTTCACAGTTGTCAGCATCTATATTCACAAATGTAATCTCCTGACAGCCATTTTGACAGCTGCTGGGAGTGTACTGGGTGTTAAATAGGTATGGAGCCAGGAAAGTGGGGTGCCAGCTGGGGAGGGAGTAGAGTACTAGTTGGGTATGTTGCCAAGTGGGTAGGATGCTAAGTGGGCTTTGTGCTATGTTGCAAAGTGGCAAGGAGTGAAGATAAATGATGCACTCTTTAGAGTGAGTTAGGGTGTCCTGGTGCAAGGACAGGCTGGGTTTTGTGGTGGAGGAGAAGGTGAGTAGGGAATGTGGGTGTCAGGACTGGGGTTTCGGAACTGGCAGCAGGACGGGGTTAGGTCATCTAAACCTCTTGTGCAGGTGCAAAGGGTTTGGGGCTTCTGTATATGGGAGAGTCTAAAGTAAGTATGGGGTTTGTTTTATAGTGAACCGGTGAGTAAATTAGTAAAAATAAACTAAAACACAATATCTCACAATAGATCGTCGTAGTCTAACTTTTCCTTAATAACTATTTTACTTAATTTCATCAGGACTATCCAAAGCTTCTGGTTAAATGAAGAGTTTTGGAGGTATCCCAGCAGCGAGGAATTGCCCAGTGGAAAATCCAATTTCCTGGGCAATTCCTTCTGAGTCTGCTATGATGGGGATTGCTGGTGGGCCTCTCTGTGCGTTGCATCTACACTGACATAAAAACCGTCCAGCCAGTGGTAAATCTGCCCAACACTTTACCAGGCCTGCAAAAGTTATAGAAAATGAAATTCATAGATACAAAAAATCCTGAGAAAAGGATTAGTCAGCATTGTAATTTCTTGGAACTGCTCTCAAGCTCTACGATTAAGTAAAGCAAGCAAAATTTGGTCAATTCTGACTCTGCATAATGTTAACAAGTATGCTATTTAACGTAGATATCAAACTGAATCACCAATGAAGTTCCTGTGGAGCTCTGGCCAGTGTGTAGTCTTACCACGTTTGATCCTCCCTGCTCTGTAGAGGCAGCCATGTGGCTGTACACTGGTGACAAAGATCGGCAATTCACCATTTTTGCTGCCCCGTCCTCCTGCTACTGTCATTCCTAAAGATTCATGAGGCTCTTTCTTTACATGGATCTCCTTTTCTTGACAAGTAACACATTGGGACAGGTCCTGAGGAAACAGGGAAAACATCTGCTTTCATTAAATGTTTTAAAATGTTAATGACAAAACAGGCAGTTATTGTTAATGAAAACAGAAAATGCAAGAGAACCACAGCAGGTCTGGCAGCAGAGGGAGAAACAGAGTTAACTTTTTGAGTCCATTTTGACTCTTCTTCAGAACCCTTCAGTATCCATAGTATTTTGCTTTTATTTAAATCATCATGAATACATTTTCACTGATTCTGAATTATTTGTATTGCACCTTATTTTTACGCCTGATTTATTTAACTCAGGGGAGGAGAGGCATTGGCAACATGGCAAAGTCACTAGATGAGTAACCGAGGAATGCCAGGCTAATATACAGGGGACATAAGTTTGAAGCTACCATAGCAGATGGTGAAAATTGAATTCAGTAATATCTGGAATTAAAAGCTGGCCTATTAGTGACCATGTAACCACTGTGGGTTGTTGTAAAAATCAATATAATTCACTACTGTATTTTAGAGGGAAATCTGCCACCTTTACTGAGTCTGGTATATGTGCCTTCAGACCCTCAGCAATGTTGTTGACTCTTAAGTGGCCTCTGGGAATTAAATGCTAACTAAGCCAACAATGCCTACATCTCATGAACAAATAAAAGAAACTGAACGGTGGATTCTAATGGCACAGTAAACTATCTGCAGCTTTTCTTGGGGTTGACCACATAATCCTCCTCCAAAGCCTCCTTAATGTAGTTGAACTGGGTGAGATTGCCCTCTGTAGATTCTATTCCTAGCTTTCCAATAGTAGACCAGAGAATGTCCATCATTAACCTTTCCTCTGAAACATTTGTTGCCTCTGAAAATTTGCCCAAACATCTATTCTTGATCCTGTCCTATTTCTCATCTATATACTGCACCTTAGTGACATTATCTGAAAACACATCAGCTTCACGAGTACACTAACAACATCCAGCTCTACCAACTACTAATTCTTCTGACCCCACCATGGCCTCTTCTTTGTTGAACTGTGATTCCAACATCCAGCGCTGGGTAAGCAAAATGACCTTCTGTTAAATATTGGCTATGCTGAAAGCAACGTTTTAGTCTTCATTGCAAAGTCAATCTTTTAGCCAATAACTCCATTCATCACCACGGCTGCTACCTGAGGCGGATGCAAATCTTTCAATACCTTGTTGTCCTATTTGACACTGAGATGAAATTCTAACTCATTATCCACTTCATCATTAAGGTCAACTAATTCTATTTCATAACATTGTCGGTCTCCCCTTGCCTCAGCTAAACCTTTGTTACCTCAAAACTTACTTATTTCAAGGCTCCTTTCACTTTGTTCATTTTGTGAACCTGAGCTCACACAAAACTCGGCAGTACGTATCTTAATTCACACCAAGGTCTATTGGCTCACTACCATCTACACTTGTGCACTGCTGACATAAATTGACGTCTAGGCCAGTGATGCATTGATTTTAAAATTATCATTCGTGCTGTCAAATCCCTCCATGGCCGTGAATGCTTCCAGTCCTATAACATTTCTGTCCTCTTCTAATTTGGCCATTTGCAAATCACCAACTTTCATTCCTACATTGGAATGCCTTCAGTTGTCTAGGCATCGAGCTCTTGGTTTCCCTCTCTGAACCTCTTTTCCACTTTCTCCTCCTTTAAGGTATTCCTTAAAATCTAACACTGTTGAGCTCTTGGTCACCTGTTCTAGCACCTCCTTAGATGGCTTGGTGTGACATTTTGTTTGACAAAAGTCCTGTGAAGTGTGTTCGGACACTTTCCCAATTTAAAGGGGCTACGTCAATACAAGATCTCATTAGTTACTGAGTTTCCTTTTTCTGGCCCATTCTCCCTGTCAAAACTAGAAACACTGCTTACAGTCATAGGTGTCGGCATTTCTAACAAAATTAAGACGACAAGAAAATTTAACAGAAGTTCTGTTATTCTGCTGGGCGGGTTCAAAAATAATATTCAAGAATATAATGGTATTCCACAGATCACCATAGATTTGAGCAATGAAATGTATCATATTGGGAACTGTAAAATAATTCCTAATGGACAAAGAATATTATCTTGGGTGATTATAAATTTGAAGCAAATAATTTTAATTGAAGTGATTGTCAAGCATACTAAAGCTAATAGAGATAATTTCAAAACCATTTTTATAATGCAGCTAATTAGTTAACATCTAACATGTTCAACTAACATAAAATCATGCATTTTAATGAGATTCATAACTGAGTTACTTTCTCACTCACCTTTTGAGAACTCAGTCTGCTGTGATACAGGAGCTGTGTGTGTTGGGGCAAATGTTGATTACTTGTGAGAGATCCTGACTCTCGAATAACATTAGAAAGCTGTTCATTTGTGGTTCTACAGATAACAAAATGAACTCTCTCGCCACTGGCCTGATAAACATGGAAATAAAACATTTCTTATTTTATTTTATATACTATTCATTAATTCTTAAAATAAAAGCATCTCTTGAGGGATAAAAAAGATAGAAAAAGTAAGCCTTGAAATTATTATAATCCATTAGGTTGACCTTTATCTCAAATGCAATAAAAATTAGACCCAGATTGCAATGAAAACCTTTTCTGGCTGTTGTAAGCGTTCCAGTCAATATGAATTTGGGAGGACCAATTCAACTCCTAATTGATACCCAAAATGCAAGAACTGGGTGCATACCTTTGAGGTGGGAATTGGGAATTTGGCCATAGCCCAAAACACATCAGTGCCTGCCCACAATAGCTTCATGATGGACAATCGGAATGGGCTGGAGCCAAGAATGGCATTCCTGTTAGCAACCCTGAGGGCAAACTGGCAGGTTGGCAAGGCAGCTAGGTTGAAACACTTGTCTGTGCTCTGTGGAATATTGGACCTATTCTGGTGATAATGGACTCCCCAACATACTCATCTTCCCCACCTATGGAACCTCCCTGCATCAACCATTCTCCTCTAAACTTACATAACTCCTCAGCCCTCTAATGTTTGCATACCACTCATTCCCGATACCCCCATAAAATCCCACCATCAATAATAATTCAGTCAGAATCCATAACATATAGATCACACATGATCTGTAATAATATTGGGAGATATTGGAGAAGCTCACAAAACTGTCAATATAAACAGTCATTGAAAAACAATTTGAAATAATATTATTGGCTTAACTGTCCAAACATGAGCAGGTTAGGTGAATTGGCCATGCTAAATTGCCCATAGTGTTCAGGATTTGGAGGTGCCAGTGTTGGACTGGGGTGTACAAAGTTAAAAATCATGCAACACCAGGTTATAGTCCAACAGGTTTATTTGGAAGCACTAGCTTTTGGAGTGCTGCTCCTTCATCAGGTGGTTGTGGAGTACAAGATCATAAGACACAGAATTTATAGCAAAAATTTACAGTGTGATGTAACTGAAATTATATATTGAAAAAGACCTGGATTGTTTGTTAAGTCTCTCATCTTTCAGAATGGGCATGTTGGTTTCAGTTCTTTCATATGTAAATTCCAGGACTTTCTTGAAGTTACATTCTCAACTGAACTTTAACAACAGGTGCCATGTTGGCACAGATAATGCATTGAAGGATGTGAGGTGCCCTGTGTGAGGCTGTCTGTGCCCCAATGTTCAGACTGACTCTAATCTCAAAAATGGATTTCACCAAATATTACATGGATTCATGCAGTTTTTGAGCAAAATGAAATGAAATTCTGCAAGTACAAATACACTCCACAAACTTATATGTCCGCATGCGCATGTGGGTGTGTGTGTGTGTGCAGGGGTATGAGTACGAACCCACCGACTCCCACAGCTACCTAGATTACACCTCTTCCCACCCTAACTCCTGCAAAAATGCCATCCCGTATTCCCAATTCCTCCGCCTCCGCCGTATCTGCTCCCAGGAGGACCAGTTCCACCATAGAACACAGCAGATGGCCTCCTTCTTTAGAGACCGCAATTTCCCTTCCCACATGGTTAAAGATGCCCTCCAACGCATCTCGTCCACATCCCGCACCTCCGCCCTCAGACCCCACCCCTCCAACCGTTACAAGGACAGAACGCCCATGGTGCTCACCTTCCACCCTACCAACCTTCCCATAAACCAAATCATCCACCGACATTTCCGCCACCTCCAAAAAGACCCCACCACCAGGGATATATTTCCCTCCCCACCCCTTTCTGCCTTCTGCAAAGACCGTTCCCTCGTGACTACCTGGTCAGGTCCACGCCCCCCTACAACCCACCATCCCATCCTGGCACCTTCCCCTGCCACCACAGGAACTGTAAAACCTGCGGCCACACCTCCTCCCTCACCTCCATCCAAGGCCCTAAAGGAGCCTTCCACATCCATCAAAGTTTTACTTGCACATCCACTAATATCATTTATTGTATCCATTGCTCCCGATGCGGTCTCCTCTACATTGGGGAGACTGGGCGCCTCCTAGCAGAGTGCTTTAGGGAACATCTCCGGGACACCCGCACCAATCAACCACACCGCGCCGTGGCCCAACATTTCAACTCCCCCTCCCACGCTGCCAAGGACATGGAGGCCCTGGGCCTCCTTCACCGCCGCTCCCTCACCACCAGACACCTGGAGGAAGACCGACTCATCTTCTGCCTCGGAACACTTCAACCCCAGGGCATCAATGTGGACTTCAACAGTTTCCTCATTTCCCCTTCCCCCACCTCACCCTAGTTCCAAAGTTCCAGCTCAGCACTGTCCCCAGGACTTGTCCGGACCTGTCCTACCTGCCTATCTCCTTTTCCACCTATCCACTCCACCCTCTCCTCCCTGACCTATCACCTTCATCCCCTCCCCCACTCACCCATTGTACTCTATGTTACTTTCTCCCCACCCCCACCCTCCTCTAGCTTATCTCTCCACGCTTCAGGCTCACTGTCTTTATTCCTGATGAAGGGCTTTTGCCCGAAATGTCGATTTCGCTGCTCCTTGGATGCTGCCTGAACTGCTGTGCTCTTCCAGCACCATTAATCCAGAAGCAGGGGTATGAGTGTCTGTGAGAGAGTGTGTGCATCTGTATGTGAGTGAGTGTGAGTGTAAAGGGATCTAAGTCTGTGAGAGGGTGTTTGTATGAGTGTGGGAGTGTCTGTATGAGCGTATGAGAGAGGGTCTGGTTGAGTGTATGGGTCTGTAGGCGTGTGCATGTGCATGTGTGTGTGCCTGTAGGAGTGTCTGTGTGAGTGACAGAGAGAGAGAGAGAGAGAGAGATAGTGAGAGAATGAGTGTGTGTATATGGTGCAGTGGGATTACCTATGGTGTGACATGAACCCAAGGTCCTGGTTGAGGCCATCCCCATGGGTTCCAAACTTGGCTATCAGCCTCTGCTCAGCCACTATGCTTTGTTGCCTGTCTCACCAATGTACCATGCCTCAGGGCGTCCTTGCCTGCAGTGTATGAGATAGACAATGTTGACCAAGTCACATGAGTACCTGCCACGCATATTGTGGGAGGTGTCCCCATGTGTAATGGTGGTAGCCATGTCAACACTCTGACACGTCTTGCATCGTCTACTATGACAAGGCTGTATGGTGTTGTCCTGAAAGCTGGGCAGTTTGCTGCAAACAATGATCTGTTTGATCTGAGCCTTTGGGTTCGTGTCACACTACAAATCATCTCACTGCACTACACACACATGCACGCACGTATACACTTTCTCTCACAAACACTCATACACCCCCCCCCACCCACCCACAAAGACCCGCATGCACATACACACATGTGAATTTGTACTTGAAGAATTACATTTTATTTTGCTCAAAAACTACATGAATCCATGTAAGATTCTGTGAAGTCCCTTTTTTAGATTAGAGTCAGTCTGAACATTGGGGCACAGACAGCCTTACACCTTCAATGCATTATCTGAGCCAACATGGTACCTATTGTTAAAGTTCACTTGAGAATGTAACTTCAAGAAAGTCCTGGAATTTACATATGAAAGAACTAAAACCAACATGCCCATTCTAAAAGATGAGAGACTTAACAAACAATCCAGGTCTTTTTCAATATATAATTTCAGTTACATCACACTGTAAACTTTTGCTATAAATTCTGTGTCCTATGAGCTTATACTCCACAACCATCTGATGAAGGAGCAGCACTCCAAAAGCTAGTGCTTCCAAATAAATCTGTTGAACTATAACATGGTTTTGTGTGATTTTAACATAGTGTTCAGGGATGTGTAGGTTAGATGCATTAGTCATGGGAAATGTAGAGTAATAGGGTAGGAGAATGAGGCTGGGTGGATACCCTTTGGAAGGTTGGCATGGATTTGTTGGGCCAAATGGCCTGTTTCCACACTGTAAAAAGATTTTTTTCCGCATAAATCACCAACATAGCCAAGCACAGTCTCTTCAGCATCTGTGTCAACAAACCTTGCTGAGAAAAATTCATAAATGGGCTGAGAACTGGCAAATGGTTGTAATGAAATTCTAATGCATAATTGTAACTGTATAAACAACTGATGTGTAGAATTGATTAAAGGGTTTGAAACTCAGCCAAGCACACAGTATGAGATTCCATTCAACAATGATTCTAACTGTATCAATAAAAGCTCCACAGCTGACTACATTAAGCCTTTAAAAGCAACTGAAAAAGAGAAAAGAAACTATGATGTAAGTGTTGAAACTTTAGCAGCCTTGCAGATTTATTGAAAGTAAGTGACTGTATCAGAGTGATTGAACCAATATAGTTAATGTAAGAAATGTCAAGTTGCTCTGCTGATGTTAGAACTCATGTAGGGACATAATGAAGTAAGATTCAATCTGCATCTAGTTGCACCAACCCTGTTCTACAGATCATTTTGTGTGCTTTATTCTGCTCTGGGAATTCTAGAAGACCAACACTCAGTATCATGGACCTAGAGAACAATTCATCAGCATGTATATCTCTTAGCTTCATGAGCACAAAATATGCTAACAAGAAAAAAAATCAAGATTAAAAACCTGAACAATAGCTGCACCAGTTTTACTTCACAACATTCTTCTTGCTTCTCGATTATGAAATCAGGTCATATTTTTGTAAATCTTCCAATCACATAAAATTATACTTTTGTTTTATTATTGTAATTGATCAAACAGCACTGCAGCATGGAGATTAACATCCATGCAATGTCAAGCCAAACATTTATATATACACCCACACATCTGATGCACTAAAGTAATCTTACCTGTATAATTTGAGCTGCAACTTCAGGTGTTCCATGCTTCAAATCGTGTCCATTTATGGCGAGTACCCGGTCATTGCTACACAATCTCCCGTCCTGGGCAGCCAAACCACCTTCCAGAAGGTCCAGGATGAAGATGCCTGTTTCATCTGTCCTACGAACTAACTTAATACCAAGTTGCTCACTAGAGTCTCTTTTAAACAAAGTCACATGTAAGCCATTTTCTCTCATGCAGCTGCCATCAGGGTAGATACTTGTTCGACCACCAAAGCGTCTCTCCCTTAGAACAGTGAGATGTAGAGTAGAGCAAGGCTGTGTAAACACAGACCTAGCATAGTTGTGAGGTACATTGCTGATATCAACACCATTTACCTGGTAAAAAAGTTGAAAAACATTTGGCATTCTATTTCATGCTTACATGACATTAACAAAAACATGATCAGCACAACAAAATATATCAATTATTGCCTCATGAAGCTTACATATATCTCATACCATGTGTGTTCAGTCTGAAGGTAAGATTTTGGTTCATTGTCTGTTGATTTTGTTCATTTGGAAGGGAGAATAAAAAAGAACCGTATTATTTAAATGGAGAAAACTATAGAAATATGCAATACAAAGGGACTTGCAGATATCTGTGCACAAACCACCGAAAGCTAGTACACAGGTACAGCAGATAATTAGGAAGGCTAACAGAATATGGCCCTTATTTCAAGGATTACAGTATAAGAGTAGGGAAGCCTTATTGCAAATGTACAAGGTGCTGATGAGACCACAACTGGAATACTGTGAGCAGGTTTGGTCCCCTTATTTATGAAAATATGTTATTTCATTTTAAGCAGTTCAGAAAAGGTTCACTAGGATGATCCTGAGGATGGAGGAATTGTTTTACGAGCTGAAAATGTGTTGCTGGAAAAGCGCAGCAGGTCAGGCAGCATCCAGGGAACAGGAGAATCGACGTTTCGGGCATAAGCCCTTCTTCAGGAGGAAGGACTTATGCCCGAAACGTCGATTCTCCTGTCCCCTGGATGCTGCCTGACCTGCTGCGCTTTTCCAGCAACACATTTTCAGCTCTGATCTCCAGCATCTGCAGACCTCACTTTCTCCTCCGAATTGTTTTACGAGTAAATGTGGGACTCTATTCATTGGAATATAGAAGAATGATAGGTGATCTCATTGAAACATATAGATTTCTGAAGGGTCATGACAGAGCAAATGCTGAGTGGATGTTTCCCCTCGTGAGACAGTATATGACAAAAAGGCATAGTCTCAGAATTAAGGGGCGTCAACTTAAGACTAAGGTGGGGAGGAATTTCTTCTCTCAGAAGGTTGTGAATCTTTGGAGCTCCTTGCCATAAAAAGGAATATTTAAGGCTAAAATAGGGAGATTCTCGATCAGTAGATGTATCAGGGGTTATCGCGAAAGGGGAGGAAAGTGAACATAAGTGTTAGATCAGCCACAATCCCACAGAATGACAGATGGCCTTGTAATCCTGTATCATTTTCTTGCAGGTTTTGTCCCGGTGACTTGTCACTGTCTCTACTCTCAGCGACAGACTAAGGAACCAGCTCTCAAATCTATCTTAGCTGGAACAGGAATCAAACCAGCCTTGCTGGCGTGGTTCTGAACCGTACACTAGCCATCTGGACAACTGAGTTGACTGTCAGCAAAAGGTTATCAAATTTACAACCTCCAACCCATACAGGGAAAATAATTAGTGAGGAGAATGCGACAGACAGCAAAGGGCTATAGAATGGTTGAATGAATGAGTAAGAGTGCGGCTGATAAAATACATTATAGCAAAGCGCAGAGTTAATCACGGTGTGGTGCAAAAAATAAGTAAATTTTCATTAGGTTTGACTGGCACAAAAGGAAAAGTCAGAAAATCAGCTATTTCCAATAACGTATGACCAATCTTCATTAGGCAAAGTTGTAAATTTATGTCTTGGTTTCCTCGTTTGAACACTGATTTTTGGATCTAAATCTTGAGAGAAAAACAGAACTGCTTTAACAAACATACAATTGTATAGAATACATGCTACCGGTACATTCATGCTTAAAGATCAAAATCACTATTACTGGAGTTTGGAGTTTCAAGGCTGCTGGATATTTCAAAGGGTAATATCTGGTTTTATAGCCTGGTTAATATTTTAAACCTCAATTGCTGAACAAATACCTTTCGGTCAGCTTTCAACATGTTTGTAAAATTTTAATTAGATTTTAGGAGTTAAGAGTTGGGGCAGGGTGGGGGAGTGGCATGATTAATATGTCACTTGAATGGTAATCCTGAACCCCAGGTTAATGTTCGAGGGACATGGGCTGAAACTTACCAGTGCAAATGGTGAAATTTGATAAAAATCTAGAAGAAAAGGCAGCCTAACAGTGAAGATTGTGATAAAGACCCTTTCAGTTCACTAATATTAATTAGGAAAGGAAATCTGCCATCGTGATCGGGAGTGACCTAATTATGACTTTAGACATTAGAGAATTAGGAGTGGGGAATAAATGCAGACTGCGCCAGTAACAGCCACATCCCACGAATGAAAAAAAAGGCTTAAATGAGTGCGTGAGAGAGATTGAATATGCAGTTGCTAATAGGAAGGTTTAATAACTCAACTATTTCTCTCCTCATGAAAGCATTCAATAGTAGATATGACCTCATCTGATATACTGCTATAAGTAACAATCTGCTGACAAGGTAATTTCTAATTGATTGGATAAGTCCCTGGCAAGTCCAGATATTCAGAATGATAGTTCACCATAATGATAAGGCAATTACATTAAATTTACAATTGTTCTAGTATCCAAGGGAGCATTAAAATAATTATTTTGATGTTCCTAACTGGAAATTGGTTAGGGCAGTTGATAGATGGAGAAAGTGTTCTTTACAAAACACAGCAAGAATATTTACTTTAACCACATCTCATACTGAGCCTCATTTACTTTCAAACAATTAAAAATAGATTGCATAAACAATTTTTAATCTCATTACCTGCAATATTTGATCACCAGAAAGAAGCCTTCCATCTTTTGCAACGATACTATCTCGGTAAACTTCCTGAATTACGATATTTATCAAAGGGGTTTCATTTCCACCTACAATACTCAGACCTAGCTCCATGTAGGGATTGGCTCTGTGGATTTCAATATTGGCAACCTCTCCTTCAGGCAGACTAGCTTGCTTTGGTAGTGCTGCAATTAAAAGAAAACACAAACAAGTGCATTTAAACCACTAACTCAAATTTTCAATAAGTTGTCACTAGGTTTTTTTTAATAAGTTCTTTTTTTAGATGAATAAGTTAAACTACACAGCAAAGTGCACAGGATGGAGTAGTAAGTTGTTTATGTTTTTAAATAAGTTGCTTTCCATTCTTAGACCTGCGTCCAAGTGCAAGTCTAATTCCTTGCCAAAGGCAAGGAAAAAGGTTACAATGTAAATTATCACAGGAGGTAATATAAATTAATTTGGAAGAGTATTTAAAATCACAGAACAGAAATATAGAATCCCTACAGTGCAGATGGAAGTGTAATAAAATATTCTGTTTGAGACTTAGACAGCAGGATTATTAAAACTACTGGAATAGGTTACAGTGAAATAAATAACAAAGAGCAAAGAAAATTTACAGACCAGGAACAGGCCCTTTGGCCCTCCAAGCCTGGGCTAATCCAAATCTACTGTCTAAACCTGTCGCCCAATTCCTAAGCATCTGTATCCCTCTGTTCCTCACCGACTCATGCATCTGTCCAGATGCATCTTAAATGAATCTACCATGCCTGCCTCTACTACCGCTGCTGGCAATGCATTCCCAGCACCTACCACACTCTGTGTAAAGTACTTGTCGCGTGTATCCCCCTTAAACTTTTCACTTCTCACCTTGAAAGCATGACCGCTTGTTATTGAATCCTTCACCCTGGGAAAAAGCTTATCCCTATCTACCCTGTCTATACCCTTCATGATTTTGTAGACCTCAATAAGGTCCCCCCTCGATCTCCTTTTTTCTAATGAAAACAAACCTAACCTACACAAGTTCTCTTCATAGCTAACACCTTCCATACCAGGCAACATCCTCGTAAACCTTCTCTGCACCCTCTCCAAAGCATCCACATCCTCTTGGTAATGTGGCGACCAGAACTGTACACAGTATTCTAAATGCGGCCAAACCAATGTCATGTACAATTTTAACATGACCTCTTATACTCAATACCCCGTCCAATGAAGACAAGCATACCATATGCCTTCTTGGCCACTCTCTCCAGCTGTGCAACCTTCAGGGTACAATGGACCTGAATTTCCAGATCTCTCTGCTCATCAACTTTTCCCAAGGCTCTTCCGTTTACTGTATAATTCACTCGAGAATTAGACTTCCCGAAATGCATCACCTCACATTTATCTGGATTGAACTCCATCTGCCACTTCTCCGACCAACTCTCCAGTCTATCTATATTCTCCTGTATCCTTTGACAGTCTCCTATGCTTTCTGCTACTTCACAAATCTTTGTGTGACCTGCAAACTTGCTGATCATACCAACAGTGCCCTCTTCCAGATCATTTATGTATATCATAAACAACAGTGGCCCCAATACTGACCCCTGTGGAACACCACTAGTCACCTTTCTCCATTTCGAGAAACTCCCTTCAACTACTATTCTCTGTCTTCTATTCTCTGTCTCCACCTAGTTAGAACACCCTGCACACCATGTGACTTCACTTTCTCTATTAGTTTACCATGAGGAACCTTATCAAACGCCTTACTAAAGTCCATGTATATACAACAATACAAGTAAAAGACAAAAGAAATGATTAATAACAACATGGGCATGAGATGTAAACCAGCAACTAGCAAGGGACGAAAAAATATTAAAGGGATAATGCTAGCTTTTGTCTTTAAAAACTGAAATGTACCAGAAAAATCATATCAGAATTGATTGGAAGTATGTGAATGCTCCAGAATGCTAATTAAAATTGAGCAGGTAATAGTAGCATCAATAAGGAGTGACATGATATAGTAGCATTAAAAGAAAACATAGCTTAAACTTGAAAAGGGTTTGAAATTTAACACTTCTGGACATAACAGCTAGATTTTGAGGTCAGCAACGAAAAGATGGAACTTAAGCTGATTGCAAAGAAATGATCTGACAGTCTCTGTGGTGTGGATTGCCCCTTTCCCAAAATCAGTTAGAATCTGCTGCCAAGTCAAGATGTTATCCAAGCCACTAGCAACATGGATATCAGCACGCAGCCTAAGTAGCCAATCACACTGAAATACTCTAATGAATAGTAAACCAGGAAGTAAAAAAAAATGGAAATTTTCCACTTTTAATTAAAATTTTACTGACAGCCTAATAGATTATTGAGACCTGGACATGGGACTGAAGTAAAAACAGAAATAAACTTGTTTAAAACAATATTTTCATGATAATTGAGAAATGTAACATTCAACAAATATAAAATTAATTTTTCAGATACAACAAGCTGCTCAGCAATAATGATGCACTTATTGAGTAAAATTTTGTTTCTTTTAGATTAAGTCTGGACACTTGATTGGATTAGGTTTTTTGCCAGTTGATTATGTTTTTCTAAACTCATCATATACGTGTGCATAGGTTAAACATGAGTTCTGAATCTGATCTCAGACATTCCGGATTCTAACGTTAAGAGGCATAGCTAGAAGGCATCCAGAAGACACTAAACTATCTGCAACCCACTGCATCACTAAACTTTTGCTCATCACTCCCATCCACTCTTGGAGTTATCAGAGACCAGGCAAAAAAATAGCACCATACCAAGCAACACCATCCTCAAAGTTCTATTGAAGGCTATCCAGGACACAAGGATATTTATTTTCCTCAGGGATGACAACAGGAGGCCAACCTGACTGATGAAGCTAGTCTGCATAGAGGCAGTTGTGGGGATCAGCGTACTCCAGCACCTGTACCACTCCATATCTCTGCAACTTCCTCCAGCAACGAAACATCTCCCTATGGATATATAATTTCCTGTATTAGAAAACAGAACATTACAGCGCAGTACAGGACCTTTGGCTTTCGGTGTTGGGCCAACCTGTGAAATGAATCTGAAGCCTACACTATTCCATTATCATCAATTATATGTTTATCAAATGATCATTTAAATGCCCTTAAAGTTGGTGAGTCTACTCCTGTTGCAGGCAGGGTGTTCCATGCCCTTACTACTCCCTGACATTTGTCCATATTTATCACCCCTCAATTTAAAGCTATGTCTCCTCATGCTAGCCATCACCATCTGAGGAAAAAGGCTCTCGCTGTCCACCCTCTCTAATCCTCTGATCATATTGTATGTCTGTATTAAGTCACTTCTCAACCTTCTTCCCTCTAATGAAAACAGCCTCAAGTCCCTCAGCCTTTCCTCATAAGACCTGCCCTCCATACCAGGCAACATCCTGGTAAATCCTCTTTGCACCCTTTCCAATGCTTCCACATCCTTCCTGTAATGCTGCAACCAGAACCGTACTCAATATTCCAAGTGCGGCCATACTAGAGTTTTTTACAACTGCAACATGACCTCACGGCTCCAAAAAACAATCCCTCAACCAATAAAAGCCTTCTTAATAACCCAATCAACCTGGGTGGTAACCTTCAGGGATCTGTGCACATGGACACTGAGATCTCTCTGCTCATCTACACTACCAAGAATCTTACCATTAGCCTAGTACTCTGTATTCCTGCTACTCCTTCCCAACTGAATCACCTCACATTTTTTGCATTATACTCCATTTGCCACCTCTCAGCCCAGCTCTGCAGCTTACCTGTGTCCCTCCGTAACCTGCAACATCCTTCAGCACTGTCCACAGCTCCAGCGACCTTAGTGTCATCTGCAAATTTACTAATCACCTTTCTATACTCTCATCCAGGTCATTTATAAAAATGACAAATAGCAATGGCCCCAAAACAGATCCTTGCGGTACACCACTCGTAACTGAACACCAGAATGAACATTTCCCATCAATTGTCTTCTTTCAGTTAGACAATTTCTTATCCAAACCGCTAAATCACCCTCAGTCCTATGCCTCCATATTTTCTGCAATAATCTACCACAGGGAACCTTATCAAATGCTTTACTGAAATCCATATACACCACATCAACCGCTTTACCCTCATCCTGTTTGGTCACCTTCTCAAAGAACTCAATAAGGGCTGTGAGACATGACATGCCCTTCACAAAACTGTATTGACTATCCCTAATTAAATTATTCCTTTCCAGATGATTATAAATCCTATCTCTTATAATTCTTTCCAACACTTTACCCATAACTAAAGTAAGGCTCACTGGTCTATAATTACCAGGGTTGTCGCTGCTCCCCTTCTTGAATAAGGGGACATTGCTATTCTCCAGTCTTCTGGCACTATTCCTGTAGACAAGGACGACAAAAATCAAAGCTAAAGGTTCTGCAATCTCCTCCCTCCCTTCCCAGAGAATCTTAGGATAAACACCATCTGGCCCAGGGGACATATCTATTTTCACACTTTCCAGAATTGCCTCCTTATGAACTTCAATCCTGTCAATTTTAATAGCCTGTATCTCAGTATTCTCCACAACAGGGAATTTGTGTTGCAGACGTTTCGTCCCCTGTCTAGGTGACATCCTCAGTCCTTGGGAGCCTCCTATGATGTTTCCTCCGGCATTTATAACCACTATAAATGCCGGAGGAAACATCACAGAAGCGCTTTACAGGAGCTCCCAAACACTGAGGATGTCACCTAGACAGGGGATGAAACGTCTGCAACACAAATTCCCAGCTCGGCGAACAGAACCACAACAATGAGAACCCGAGCTACAAATCTTCTCACAAACTTTGAATTCTCCACAACAACATTGTCTTTGTCCAGTGTGAATACTGACGAAAAATATCCATTTAGTGACTCTCCTTTCTCCTCGGTCTCCAAGCACGATTTTCCACTACTGTCCTTGACTGGCCCTAATCTTACTCTAGTCATTTATTTATTACTGATATACCTATAGAACGCTTTAGGGTTTTCCTTGATCCTACCTGCCAAAGACTCTCATGTCCCCTCCTGGCTCTTCTTAGCTCTCTTTAGGTCCCTCCTCTCTACTGCACCATCCCTGTAGCCACATGTTGAACTCCTCTCTCTTCCTATTCCTCGCCTCGCTAGCATGTGGCACAGGTAACAAACCAGAGATAGCAATTCTGTTTGCTCTAGATCTAGAATTCCACCCTACTTCCTTGAATTTCTGCTTTACATCCCTTCCCTTTTCCTACCTATGTCATTGGTGCCTACTTGGTTCTCCTCCCCCTTAAGGATCCCGAAAACATGATCAGAGACATCATGGACCCTTTCACCTAGGAGGCAACACACCAACCGTGAGTCTCTCTCGTTCCCACAGAATCTCTTATCTGTCCCCCTAACTATGGAGTCCACAATGACTAATGCTCCAATAAGATTTGTACCACTGTCTCTTTGATACTTCATATCCTTATGAATGATTTAGCATTGCACGTTTGCCTTGGACAGAAGACTGTCACACACAAAATTAGGTGCCTGGGATCTTCATCAGATGCCTCATGTATAATCAATCTCTGTAACTTTCACTGCAGCTTCCAATGTAGCTCTACTGGCCCCACATTGGTACTGTCTCCCACACATCTACCAGGATACACACTTAAAACATAAAAAAAGATCTAAAACATTCAACAGCTTATGCACCAATGTTTCTGACCTTGTTTCACAACTAAGAGTGCATACACATTGAATAGCTTTTCACCAAAGGCTTGCACAGGGCAGGAAATGACCACTGAATGTGGTTTCAGGATGAACCCTTCCAGGCACATACATGATCTAACATCTTACTGGTTTTCATCAACTGTAGCTCTGTGATGATACAGACCATCTTTCATTAAGAAAACTTTGACACTTAACATGCCCATTCCACATTCCTCTTACAAAGAAGACTCCGAGACAATCTCAGCTCTAGGGACTGAAATCTCTACCTGTATCTATAAATGTAGGCATTGTGTTCATGTTCCATGCTAATGTAACACTTCCCTCCTTCAGGTGAAGAATGTGCTGTGGAATTATTGTGCACAATCTCTGTGGAAGTAAAGTCCAATTTTCATATTGACGATACCCTTCACTGTGTTGTGCGACACCATTACCATGCTAAATGGGACAGACTTCAATTGGAACTAGCAACTCAAAATTGGGTATCCATGAGGTAACGTGGGCCATCAAGAGGAGCACAATTATATTTAACCATAATTGTTCATCAAGCTCCCACTCTACTAAAAATGCCATCAACGTGGGAGATTAAATCTGATTCAATGAGGGGTGCAGGAGAGAATGTCAGGAACAACACCAGGTATACTTAAAAAAATGAGGTGTCTTCCTGGTGAAACTACACACAGGACAACTTGCAAGTCCAACAGAGGACGCAACATGAAATAGACAAGGCTAAACAATCCTACATGCAGGTTAGCTCTGCAATCCCTCCACATCCAGCATTCAATGGCAGCAGACAATTAAGAAATAACAGGAAGGATTCGCATTCTTAATGACAGAAGAGCCCAGCAATCAGTGTAAAAAATAAGGCTGACGCATTTGTATTCATCTTCAGCTGGAACTTTCAAGTGGATGATTCATCTTGGCTTCCTCCTGAGGTCCCCAGCACTATAGTTGTCAGCATTTGACCTTTTCAATTCATTCCACATGACATCAAGAAATGACAGAATGCACTAAATAACTGCTCTTTAAAAGCTCTAGGCCTGGACAACATTCCAACAATAGAACTGAAAATTTGTACTCAAGAACTAGCTGGGCCCCTAAACAAGCTTTTCCAGTACAGCTACAACACTGGCATGTGCCTAAGAATATGTAAAATTGTACAGGTATGTCATATCCACAATTAACAAGACAAAACTAACCCAACCAATTGTACCCCTGCCAATCCACGTTTGATCATCAATACAATGGTGAAAGGCTCATTGACAGTGCTATTAAGTGGCACTTGCTCAGCAATAAACTGCTCATCGGCCTTGGTGAAAGCTAAAGTGAACAACTCTCAGTTCATGATTTCATTACAGCCTTGATCCAAACTTGGATAAAAGAGCTAAACTCCAGAGGAGATGTGAGAAAGACTGCCTTTAACATCAGGCAGCATTTGACTGAAAATGGCATGAAGCAGCCATAGCAAAATTGAAGCCAATGGGAATAACTGGGAAAAATCTCCAGAAAGTGCATGAGTCTCAAAAAGTCTGAAGGCTGAAGAGCCAGTGTCATTGAATATTTTTAAGCTGGACGTAGACTGATTTTTTTCACACAACAAGAAATAAGATTATTAGGGATAGTTGGAAATGTGGTCAAAATACAAACCAATTGACCATGATCTTACTGAATGGCAGAGAGGTTTGGGGTGAGGGAGCTGATTGGGCAGCCGGTCAGGCAGCATCCAAGGAGCAGGAGAGTCGACGTTTCAAGCATAAGCTCATCACATTCCTGAAGAAGAGCTTATACTCAAAAAGTCGACTCTCCTGCTCTTTGGATGCTGCCTGACCGGTTGTGCCTTTCCAGCACCACATTTTTTGACTCTGATCTTTAACATCTGCATTTCTCACTGTCTCCTTGAAGGCCTGAATGGCCCAGTTCTGCTCCTCATTTGTATGTGCACACAAAGCTGGGAGAATGGTGTGAAAATGTGTATTTTGTCTTATAATTTGGAAAAAAGTTTGATTCAATTAAAAAAAATTGGAAAAAAGATATTTTTGGACTTTACATATTGCAACATGATGATTTGATAACACAATGCATAAATCATGTACATTTGGTTATTTTTCAATTCTCTGTGGAATTAATAAAAATGCAGATGTCTTAATGAGATTGTTGCCTCACTCTCAGCCAACAACTTTTCATTTCTGCATGATATAAATTTTTTTCCTGTCGATTTGTCACCTGATGGCCTGCCACCTGTCACTTACCCATCAGCAATGTGCTTGGAAATCAAACCAGGGTCAATGAGGAGTGTAGAAGAGCATGTCAAAAGAACTTGCTGAAACTATTAAGTAGGACTACATGCATGCTAATCAACAGAGCTAAAATAGCTCACAAGCAACAAATCTATAATAAAAATAATATTTTATTTATATAAGTATAATTATCATATGAAATGTCCCAAGATGTTTCACTGGAGTATTTTCAAAGAAATTATCAAGTTAGATGATTAGAGGTTGATCAGGAAAATCGAGGCTTTAAGTATTCTTGATTTGCTCATAGTAGGAGGGGTTTGGGGCAGATGGAAAGTATGATTTGATGGAGATGGGGAAGAACACTCTTAGTCTTCCTGGCTGACAAGCAGAACTACAAAAAAAAAGTAATTTACTGGATCTGACTGCTCTTTTCACCCTTACGCTGCTGGGTTCACTGAGACCTAGCTTTAAATTTAACTCACTGCCAAGATAGCAGGAACGAAATCTCACTGATTGCCTTCGGGGAGTGAAGACTCATGAAGTTTAAAAGAAAGGGATTTCTATGTTTGAAATAAACAATAACCAGATCTAAGATAATTAGCAAAAGAATTGGAGGCAACACCATAGGTTTTTACAAAATGAGTGGTTAAGATTTGAAATGCTCTGCCTAGTAAAACGGTAGATGGCTGTTCTACAGATGACTCCAAAAGTGAATTGGTTTATTACTTCATGGAGAAAAATACAGAAATTTTGCAAAGGAGCAAGATTAGCTTTGCTACTCTTTGAATGAGGTGATACAAATTCAGTGGACTAAAGAGCTTAATTTTGTGCTATTCCCATCCATATCAAACTGATTTATGGATTACAATTATATATCCATCTTTTCAGAATGGGTTACTTTGATACTCCAAAACATACTGCAGTCAAAACAGAAGTAGACGTATTTATGGTGAGACTTCGGTTTCATAAAAATACTGTTAAACTTTCCAATTGTCTTCTCACTCATCATGAGTTCTGGGGCTGAAATTCTCCCCAGAATTTGCAGCACAAAAAATTGGCCATTGGTTATGAGTGTCCTCTCATACATTTTCATCTAACTCCAAAAAAACACATGCTTCAGTCAGCAGTATGGTGGAAGTAAAACAAATAAAATATTACTATTATATTCCATCTACTGAAATGATTTCATACTTGATTGCATATTGTGCTGACAATTGAATTGATAGCAATCTAGATTTTTCCAGATTGAGAGTACTATACTAGATGATGCACCACAGATTTAGTACTGAACCATTTCTGATCAAGGATCATGAATAGTTAAGAATCTTATTATATTTTATGATAGGCATTTTAAAGTCTAAATTTTAGGCCTAAATAATGTGTCTTTAGTTTTTTTTATAGCTGAAGCACCAAACATTTTACTGGTAGCAGTAAACTCATGGTATATAGCACAGTGGCTCAAACAGGGCAGATACTTGGAGATTAGACAAGATTGAATCTCAGAACCGATAGTTACTCATTGCTGGTTATTGGAAAGCAAACAATGCTATTTGTAAAAAAATAACTTCACTGTTCATACTTGGCTAACCTACCATTAAAATTTATAGATGACCATAATTTGCTTTTAGTGCACATTGTTGTTACCATGCCAAATTAAGCATGAATAGTATTCAATAAGAAACTGTTAGAGTTGTGAAAACATTCTATGAAAGTAACATTTTTTATTGTCACATTACACGTTTGCAGTAATTAGTTTTTACAATGTCAACTCATATCCAATCTATCTATAGCTTGATATGTAATCAGGTGTTTTATATATAGGAATCCCTCTTCCATGGGATTCTACAACATGTTAATGGACAGAATTTATCCTGCATCTAAACCACACTATTGCTGATATTGAGTATGAAAATGGAAAAAAGATTCCATTGCTAGCATTCCTCAAGTTAGGATAAAACTCACTGTCTAAAGGGGTGGTAGAGATGAGAATCCTCAAAACATGTAAGCACTATTTAGATAAAGACTCAACCCACCATAGCATACAAGGCCAAGTGTTAGAAAATAGAATTAGAATAGATGGATGTTTGATGAATGGCATGGATGTTAGTAAGACTGATAATCATTGGAGTAAAAATTCCAAACTTGTATCTAGAATATCAAAAATGGTCTTTGGATTGACTCATGATAGAGGCCCACTTGTGCCAGAGGTACAAAGGGTCGGTTTCACTGGACATTTCTACAGGAATCACTGCCCCAATTGTTATGAGCTCTGATGTATGAATATGCAGGCCCAACAGCTATGTAATACAGCCATGAGAGATGAAATAAATCCTAATATGTTTTAAAAAGCTGCAGGTCACTTTTTAAAAGGTTGCTTAAAAATGAATAATTTTGCTTTAGAGTCATAGAGTTGTACAGCACAGAAACAGACCCTTCAGTCCAACTAATCCAAGCAGATCAGATAACTTAAATTAATCCTGTCCCATTTGCCATCATTTAGCCCATATCTTTCTAAACTCTTCCTATTCATGTACCCATTGAGATGCCTTTTAAATATTCTAATTGTACCCGCCTCGACCACTTCCTCTGGTAGCTTATTCCATACACATATCACCCTCTGTGTGAAAAGATTGTCCCTTAGGTTCCTTTTATATCTTGCCCTCTCACCTTAAACCTATGCCTTCCAGTTTTGGACTCCCCTAACTGGGAAAAAGACCTTAGCTATTCACCCTATTCATGCCCCTCATGATTTTATAAACCTCTATAAAGGTCACCCCTCAACGTCCAACTCTCCTGGGAAAACAGCCTCAACCTTGTACAATTAACCCTGCTACCTTGAGAACAATCACTCCTTTTGTCTTTCTTCTTCAGGAAACTGCAGAAAAGAATAATTGTAACGTAGTGAATATTTCATGGATAACTGTGAGTAATACATACAGTGTAATGATTTATCTATGCTCAGCCCCCACCTGATCATCAACTGACTAGAAATCCTTTGTTAGAGGTTGATGTAAATAGCCTTGTTTGCTATCTTTGATATTTTGCACCAGATACCAGTAAAGGTCCATGTGTGTCCAACTCTTGTCTTCTTTGCACAGCAATTGTTATGAAGCTGTAATGCTCTGCCAGCATAATTTTAGTCAAGTTTTTGATAAATGTATAGACTGCCAAATGTTGAAACTGTCCCCTTGGGTGGTTTGGAAGGATCCTTAAATATGGAAGTCTCAGTCTGTTATAATTTTCGCTTCTATGGGATGAGGTTGTCCAGTCTAGGTATACACAGCAATAGATGGGAAAATTCGAACAGGTTGCCTTGCGAAGTGTAGATAGTGATTCTTAACTTACACAAACTTTTCTTCCACTTACAAAACTAATTCCCTCTCTTTTCTTATGTAGACACTGGCAGCACACAACAAACCTTCACAAAGAGGCCAGACACTCTCACTCCACCTCTGAGAAGCAAGCCATTAAATCTTCATTGGTAAGGCTTCCACCAGCTTAGAGACATCCATCTCAATGTGTATTCCATCTTGATTAGACTCAGGAACACATTCTGGTGAGCACATCACTGAAATATTTGTGCAGCTAGCAGAGGAAGAACTTATCCAGATCTATGGCATTCTGAAAACTGCCAGAGAGCAGACACCTGCTCAGCTCCAGGCATAAAAGATCTCAAAGTCTTGGTCATTAATGACTTTGCCAAAGGCACAGGAATCACATGCATATTTGTCAGAGACAGTAAACTGGATCAGAGGATGAAGGAGTCCACCAACATTATCTGTACTGTGCTGGTTTCGGCAAGCATGCATCTGGCTGTGCCAATGCAGAGAGTGCCAATCATCATGGAGAGACAATATCAACTACTCAGTCTGCTAGATATATGCACAACTTTGCACTGGATTATTTTGGTCATAGGTGTTCTACATCAATGACAGGGTGAGAGAAGGTGAAGGACTTCAAACTCACTCCAGGTGTCCTTTCCTCTCAGAGATGGGATAGTGCCAGTGGGCACCCAGAGAGAAAAGAACTACAAATTAACTCCAGAGATTTTTTTCAGGACACTCCAGACGTAGCTGGGTCCTCCACCTCCTCCATGACTTTGCTGCTGCAGCCTGCAGAAGTTCAAGCTAAGAAAGATGAGCCTGCATTCGGGCATGAAGTATTTCTGAAGTTTTTTTGATGAAAGAAACAAACTATTCTATAGGATTGAATGTATTCATTAAACTGCTGTTTGTATCTTTCTTTATTAGTGAACATTCAGTTCTCTCCCAAACATGCAAGTTTCTGCCTGATAATTTGGCCCAAACTTGATATTGTGAGATCAATTTACCCAACTTAACAATATCAGCCAACTGTTTTGATTGGGATAGTTTCTTTCTCTCTTACAATTATTGCCTCGTAGCTTTCTTCAGATAATTCTTAACTTGTGTGGCACAATATTACAGTAATGAAATTTCCATATTTCTTCTTTATACATAATAGTAAGGGCATAGAAATTGGACAAAAATCACTTGCAACATCATGGTTTAATAAACAAAATATTGTCACGCATATTGGTTTCAAATAATACTTGCACATTGCAGTGTGCAGAAAGCTAAACTAAACCCAAAATGACACAAGAAATTTGCAAAGTAGCAAGTAAAATCAATTAAACATTAAATTTAATAACATAGGACATTGTGACCTACTTAATCATGTTTTAATGCAACAGATATTTCAAATCGAAGGCTTCACATTGTATGATTCCCATTAACTACTACACGTGAGTTTCTAGATATTGTTACAAAATACTGAGGAATTTTTCATGCATTTTTTTCTCAGTAACTGATATTGCTAATATCCAAAATAAAGACTTAAACAATTACACATTATGCATATTTATTCAATTCCCATTTGCAACAAGTTTTTGTGTAGAGTTCATCACAAAAACCTGAGCTTGTACTTGATAATTGTTCCCAAACCTGATTTAGTGAGCATAATTTATCCAATACCACAGAATGTATCAGTATAATTCAACCAGCTCTACTACTGAGATATTTTTATTTTCCTCACAGCATATTCTGTCCATTACCTTTTTCTCAAATAATTCTCAAATGAAAACACTGAATTTCAAAAGCTTTGCTCAGATATTATTTGTAAATTACTTTTGCTTTTAATAAGATAAACGCCTGTGTGTGATAGGAAAATTATTATTCTCATTAAATACCTGTTATCGATCTTATTTTTGTACAAAGTCTATTAAAAATATATAAGGGAAAGAGGGGTGAAGACAGAAACAGCTATTGTAGAATAAACAATAAAGAGAAAAAAAATGGTAATTCTCATATATTACTTGATAAATTGGATGCTTTATTGCCACAAAGGACAAGGATTTCCTGGCAGAACAATTTAAGGAGCTAGCAGCAGGAAAAGAAGTGTTTTAAACAGATAGCTAACCCCGAATGTAACAAGGAACAGGAAAACTACTTCTGAAGGGGAGGCAAGCTACAGACTTGAGGTCTCCAAAAAGAATAATCAATGTTGGGGATAAAAAAATCTATTGAATAATCAATAGTCACACCACAAACTTGAAAGACAGAAAATTGGATAAGAATCCCAATACCAGATCAAGTTAGTAGCAGAATTTCACAGATCTACACTGCATAAGGACTGAATCGTGTACGCTTCCAGAGACGGACTACTGTTGGTGAAACCCTGGCCAGATTCCATCATTAGGTAAAAACAAGGACTGCAGATGCTGGAAACCAGAGTCTAGATTAGAGTGGTGCTGGAAAAGCACAGCAGGTCAGGCAGTATCCAACAGCAGGATGCTGCCTGACCTGCTGTGCTTTTCTAGCACTACTCTAATCTAGACTCAGATTCCATCATTAATCAAGCAATAGCCCTAAATTGGGTTGCGAGGCTTAACTGGCTTGCTTGAGGGGTCTTATTTTGGTTGCTATATGCAAAAAAGTCTAAATTATTGTTTCAGTACTTGGTTGTCTATAAAACTCATTATAAGTAGTTGAATTAAAAGGTAACTATACGGTGATTTATCCACAATAATATCTTAATTTGGAAGGCCTGGAAATCAGTCACGGTTACATGATCAAAAAAGGAATAAGCGATCTATTTAATTTCTTCCTGCTAGATTTCTAACACCTTTGCGCAAACAAAGCCTCCTGATTTCACATTAAGTGACCTAACTCTTGGGTCGTCCAAGATAGCGGCGTACTGTTAGGATTGCATTTGCAGGGATCCATGCTGCAATAACAACCCGACAGAGCCAGAACCCGTCAAACATTTTACTGTGAGTAAAAACTCAGTAAAGGAGCTAGAAACCTGAAAAAAAATCTACTTACCTTTGTCTTTGCAGCTGGAGAATGCTGAAGAAAGGAGGAAGTTTGCCCAGGGCCAGGGCCACAGCCCATCCCTCTGAAGCAGTGGGCTTGCTTACTGACCAGACCCTAGTTGAGGAGCTGGCCAAATCTTGTGAGGTCCTGGGGAGGCAGATCCTGGAAAAAATTGAAGAGAAGCTAGGTCCTGGATCTGCTATGCTGCAAGAGTTGGGAAAAAGGACCGATAAACTCGAGCGCCGGGCTGCAGGAGTAGAGGCAGAGACTGACTCCTCCAAGAACCGGACTGAAGCCTTGGAAACACTGGTCCATGGTCTGTTGGAACTGGTAGACGATTTTGAAAACAGGGGCAGAAGAAAGAACCTGCATGTTGTTGGCATACCGGAGGAGACAGAAAGACAGAGGCTGGTGAAGTTCTTCCAGAAGTGGTTCCCGGGGTTCCTTGGTTTGGAGGTTGAGAAGGGAAGGATAAGAGCCCACCAGATCATGGCAAGAAAACCAGGTGCGGATCAGCAGCCACACCCTGTCCTGGTAAGGTCCTATCATTATAAAGACAAGCAGAGGGTCATGGAAGCCTCTAGAGCCCAGAGGAGGGACCAGACGACAGCTCCAGGGTCACATTTCTTTCAAGACTTCTCCTCAGCAGTGGTCTGGAAAAGGAAGTTTTATGATGGCATCAAGAGGAGGTTGAAAGAACTTGAGATCCAGTATTCTTTAAGATCTACAGCAGTGCTTTAGATCAATCGTAATGGATCCATACATTTGTTCGACTCGCAAGATAAAGCAAAGAACTTTGTGGACATGTTGACCTAAGTTGTACGGCCGAATAGGTGTAGAAGACAGAGCTGTTTGGGTTTGCTCTTCTTTAAAAAGGACTTGGTGGAGTCTCCATTCTGGTAATAAAGTTACGTGAAATAATGTCCGGGATGGAGAGAGTATTTATCTTTAATTTCTAAGTTATTATAAAGAGATGGGTGACATATTTACTTTTAGTTTACTTGTCTAGTGCTAACTCTCTACTGGGTAGTTGGTGTATGTGGTGCGACCCTAGCCGGTAGGAGCTGAGGGGGTGGTTGGGATGGTTAGTTGGATTTTAGGATGTGTAGATATCCCATATGAAGGGGGGGGGGGGGGGGGGGGGGTGGTAATTCCTCCAATCAGTGACTTTGGCTATTTTTTGTCTTTGTTTCTGCTGGACATCATTTTTGTAAGTTTTGTCAATTTGTTAGCTGCACTTATTTTACTCTGTTTAGTTTTTGGGTTTTGTGGATTCTTTTGCATTAAAGCTCAGCAATCTGTAGTTCAGGTTCTTCCTCTCTGGAGTCGAGATGGTGTTATGGAAGGTTATGGCCAAGGATGTGCACCTGGAATATTAAGGGGAGTCATTCACCTGTCAAGAGGAAGAAGGTACTTTCCAGCCTTAAAAGGTTGAATGTTGCCTTATTACAAGAAACACACTTGGATGATGCAGAGCATTTGAAGCTGCAACAGAATGGGTATGACTGGGTTTAATGCAGCAGTCCAGGAATTTTACTCTGAATTATACCAATCTGAAAGCTGTAAAAGTGGGTGGGTTATGATGGAGCCTTTTTTTTAAGGATTTGGACCTTCCAGAAGTGATCCCTAAACAAGAGTCTCTCTTCATTGCCTCATTGTTAAAGCAAGAGGTGCAGGAGGCTGTGAGGCATCTCCAGAATGGGAAGGTGCCGGGTCCTGACAGGCTCCTCAGTGAGTTCTATAAAGAATTTAAGTATATTGTCAGGGCTGATGCTTAGTATGTTTAATGATTCACATGATTGTGGCCTCCTCCTACAATCTCTAAGAGAGGCAAACATCTCTCATTCTTAAAAAAGGGAAGGCCCCGGAGGACTGTGCTTCCTATACACCCATTTCACTCCTGAATGTCCACTTCAAAATCCTATCCAAGACTCTGGCACTAAGGCTAAAACCGTACTGCCCTCCATCATTAAGGAAGACCAGACAGGGTTCATAAAAGGTCGTAGATCGACAGATAATGTCAGGAGATTACTTAACATGATCCAAGTATGTCAACAGTAATTGGTACAGGGACTGGTGAGCTCCTTAGATGTGGAAAAGGCATTTGACACGGTTGAGTGGCCATATGTTTTCCATACTTTGAGGCAGTTTAACCTGGGAAAGACCTTCATCAGGTGCTGGAGGTTTTGTATCGTGATCCTCGTGCTGCGGTCTGCACCAATGGTATACAGTCAAGCAATTTTAATATTTGTAGGGGCAGTCAACAAGGCTGTCCCTTGTCACCATTGCTTTTCACATTGGTGATCGAGTTGCTGGGGGAGGCAATACGCAGGGATCCCAATATAACCACTCCAGAAGTGGAGACAATGTCACAGAAGATCGTACTGTATGCAGATGTCGTTCTTGTCTTCTTATCAAACCCAAAAGTCTCAGTGCCACACCTGATACAATGCACCAATTTATTTGGCGACTTCTCAGGTTATAAGACAATTTTGCGAAGTCAGAGGCCATGCCCATGGGTGGTCTCCCAAGAGTGCCTGATCCTGAGGGCGAATCTCGGTTCCCTTTTAGATGGTCGCAGGAGGGCTTTCTCTACTTTTGATCGGTTATTTAAAGCCAATTTTGCCCATTTATTTGACAGAATCAAACAGAACCTTCATAGATGGGAGGTGCTTCCGACCTCTTGGTTAGGTCAGATAGCCCTCATTAAAATGAACATTCTGCTCCACCTGTTGTATCCTATGTGATGCTTCCTCTGCTTTTTAATAAACAAATATTTAGAAGACTGAACGGCTGGGTTAGTTCTTTTATCTGGTATCGCAATTCCACATGATCACCTCAGGGTGTCAGCCATTTATGTGACTGACAAATGTGGTTAGAGATTATTTGATGTAGGACTATGAAATTCATTGCTTGTTGTTGGAGAACTTTAATGTTTTAAAGTATTTTTATTCATTTATTTGTGGTTTATTTATTTATTGTCATGTATTTTCACAGTATTTGTCACAAATACATGTCACAAAAGTGTTGCATAATGTTGCTTCTCTCTGGCGTCATCTTAAGACACAGAAATAAACAGGACAGAAAGATAGAAAAACAAAGAAATAAAGTTAAAAGTTCAAGTTGAAAGAATTAAAATATAGAATTCATTTTTCAATATGATCAAATCTGCCGCAAACATTTGGAACTTCATTTTACCAAACCCTGTTTTATTTTATCTCTGCATGTGTGCTGAGGACTGTCCATGATGGATACTGGGTCATTTGGCATAGTTAGTGTAAAGAAAAGTCTAGTAGATAGGGTACATCAGCTGATATGAGCTGGGGAGGGGACGTGAACATGGGAGGAATGTTATTTGTCCTTTTAAAAATTAAACTTCAGCATAGTCCTGTAATCTAGGGAAAGTCTTCCATGCAGTCCACCTGCATACCTCGCAGCCTTTACTCTTGTTCTGGAGTAATTTGGCCTTTCTCCCAAGGAACTGCACAAATTCAGAACAAAAATCTGATCTCTCAAGCCATCATCTCATGGATCATGGATCAGGAGATGTCTTGACTTTGAATTCTCGACCCAGGAGTGAAAACCCAGGCCCAGTTTTGAGAGGAGTTGAAATAAAGCAGGAATATTCAGTTATCTTGCACTGGCAGGAGGGTCTCCAGTAATACATTCACCATGAATGACAGCTTGGGGTTAGAGGTTATCAGGTTGTGAAAGAAAAAGATTGGAAGTAAACTCATTGGAGCAATGAATTATTTATTGACTTATTCTAAGAGAATACTACATAAAGAACATATGAAGAAGATTCATGATATGCTACTAGTGGCTGAGAGCTGGGTTCTAAATTGGGTGAATAAAACATAGCTTTAAAATTGATGTTTTTAGTTTCATTTTTGAGTTCTGTAAATGTAAGCGGGAGGTCTGGGCAGCTGTTTCTTAATATGCATTTCAATGAGTTGATTAAATCCTTCAGGGGAACAGTTCAGTGCAATAGGAAAAGATGGCATGAGTGAAAAATATAGCTGCTGTTGTCTGTTGATAGGAATTCAGTCCATTAAATGGTTGCTATCCGCAGGGGACAGGGCATCGACTTTTGGTGGACAACAAGAAATGTAGACTCCAGTTGCATGTACTGTACCACAAAAGATCCCATGATCAGAATAGATGAATGAATGAGAAAAACGGTCTGGGGTCACAAGTATGCAGATAGTGAATCAGTGGATAACGAGGGGTGAATATATAAAAGAACAATAATATCCAGAAACAATTAAGGAGTGTGCCTGCTCATTCAGACAGAAAGGTTCAAAACAGCAGAACAGTTAGGGGTGGGGAAAAAGTCCTTAACTGCTTAGAAGGAAACTCCAGAGGAGAAAACGGTGGAAGACATGAGCTTAAGGATCCCATGTTAAGGAACCCTTAGCTGTTCAATTAAGTGTCTTAGAACTAGAGATCAATTAAAGAATATAGCATTGAGTGAATATAGAAATTTGCTGAAAAGAAATAATTACATCCATAGCTTCCAAGTGAACAGGGAACTTTGAAATAGAGACATGGCCACCCTTCACTGAGATTTGAGTGTCTGTAAGTTAGTTGTTGAGGGTATAAGAGTTTGAATCTATATTTCTGATATTTCTAATAAGACCATTTCAAATAATTCTAGCATAGTCAAGTTCGTGATTTTTTTTTGCCCGTGTAATAAGCTTTTATGTTTTCTTTTTAAAATGCAATCTCTTGTGATTATTTTCAATAACTCACCACTATTGTAAACAAAATAGAAACTATGGTCAATTAAACCAGGTCACATTCTGGGATCCAGATTGTTCAGTATTACCATTGGGATCAGTGCTAGGACCCTTGCTGTTTGTTATGTACATTAGGCAAGTGGATGTGAATGCAGAAGATATAGTTAGTAAGTTTGCAGATACAGGAACATTGGTAGCATTGTTGATAGTGAGAAAGATGGTCTCAGTATAGAGTCTGAGGTGATGAATTTTGGGAGATCTAATAAGGGAAGGATATACACAATGAATGGTAAGTCATTGGGAATACTGAGGAACATCATGACTTTGGTGTACAAGTCCATAGATCCCTGAAGGTGTTAGCACAGGTACATAAAATGGCGAAGAAGGTATATGGGATGCTTGAGGAGAAAGTGAGGTCTGCAGATGCTGGAGATCAGAGCTGAAAATGTGTTGCTGGAAAAGCGCAGCAGGTCAGGCAGCATCCAAGGAACAGGAGAATCGACGTTTCGGGCATAAGCCCTTCTTCAGGAATGAGGAAAGTGTGTCCAGCAGGCTAAGATAAAAGGTAGGGAGGAGGGACTTGGGGGAGGGGAGGGTTGGGCTACGGGGTGGTTGGGTTGGTTGGTCCGGGTATCCTAGAGGTGTTCTCTGAATCGTTCCGCAAGTAGGCGGCCTGTGTCCCCAATATAGAGGAGGCCACATCGGGTGCAGCGGATGCAATAGATGATGTGTGTGGAGGTGGAGGTGAATTTGTGGCGGATATGGAAGTGTCCCTTGGGTCCTTGGAGGGAAGTAAGAGGGGAGGTGTGGGCACAAGTTTTGCATCTCTTGCGGTTGCAGGGGAAGGTGCCGGGAGTGGAGGTTGGGTTGGTGGGGGGTGTGGACCTGACCTGACCCACCAACCCAACCTCCACTCCCGGACCAACCAACCCAACCACCCCGTAGCCAACACTTTAACTCCCCCTCCCACTCCACCAAGGACATGCAGGTCCTTGGACTCCTCCATCGCCAGACCATGGCAACACGACGGTTAGAGGAAGAGCGCCTCATCTTCTGCCTAGGAACCCTCCAACCACAAGGGATGAACTCAGATTTCTCCAGTTTCCTCATTTCCCCTCCCCCCACCTTGTCTCAGTCAAATCCCTCGAACTCAGCACCGCCTTCCTAACCTGCAATCTTCTTCCTGACCTCTCCGCCCCCACCCCACTCTGGCCTATCACCCTCACCTTGACCTCCCTCCACCTATCGCAATTCCAACGCCCCTCCCCAAGTCCCTACTCCCTACCTTTTATCTTAGCCTGATGGACACACTTTCCTCATTCCTGAAGAAGGGCTTATGCCCGAAACGTCGATTCTCCTGTTCCTTGGATGCTGCCTGACCTGCTGCGCTTTTCCAGCAACACATTTTCAGCTCTTCACCAGAGCATAGAATATAAGAGCAAGGAAGTCTCCTTACAACTTTATAAGACATTGATTATCCACAGATGGAATCTTCTGTGCAGTTCTGGTCACCGCACTATCAGAAGGATGATTGAGGGATACAAAATTATGAATGCCACAGACAGCTTAGATCTTGAGAATCTCTTTCCCATGGCAGACATGTCTAAGACCAGAAGGCATAAGTTTAAGGTGAGGAGTAAATAGCTTAGACGGATTTGAGGAAAATCTTTTTCACCCAAAGGATGGTAGAAATGTGGAATGCACTGCCTGAGTGGTGGAGGCAACATATTTAAGATCATCTGGATGAGCAGCTAAAATTCCAGGCCATTGTAGGCCATGGACCAAGCACAGGTAAGTGAGATTAGTATAGTTTGTGATGGTTGGTTGGCATTCACATAGCGGGCTAAAGAGCCTATTTCTATACTGTATGACAACACTGTGATTCTGCGACCATTAACTTGGTTCATAACATAATATATATATAGCGTATCTGTGAATTGGCTTTCTTATTGCTGTATTAAGTAAATAGGGAAAGGTGCCTGAGGTTAAAAGTATAAGTTACTCATAAAGATTTTGTTAGGCAATGAAATATTTAGCTTTATGTTTTGTAAACAATTTAAAGACGTAATCTTATTGCATCATTTTTTTTTTCAGCTATTAACTGGAAGTTCAAATTTGTCTGTAAAAGTTATTAACCTCTGCAAGGGTCATATAAAAAGTTAATGCCCCTGCTGAACATTTCTGCCAGGATTTCCACTGACCTTTGACTAAAATTATGCTAGTAATTAAGACAATTCCACTGCTGACATCAAATGTTTGGTAGAATATACATGCGCTGCTAAAACTTCATAGTGATGTCTGGACAGCCAGTGCAAATTTGAAGAGTTTTCCAGCTCAAAAATATTAAGTACCATTACTTGGCTAATTGGGTACAAGAAGTAAAATCACAGCTAGGATTCAAAATACATGCATTGATAAAATTAAAATTGATAACAAAATTTACTGCATTATTTAGTCATAACTGCAAATTGCCACTTAAATGTGGTCAATACTCTACTGAATATAATTTTTACATATTCAGAAATTGGAGTACAGAAAGCCCATCAGCTCTTTAATCTCAACAAAATGAAAAGAATATAAAATGAATGGTAAAACTTTGGTTCTAAATTAACTAAAATGGCTTTAATTAGCAATTAAAATCTGCAACTGCTTGGCAATACTCACTGTTTTCCTCTGTGTTTCCTTCAAAGACAGGATTCTCTCTGCTTTGCTCATCTGCACAAGTGGATGCTGCTGAAGCAACACTGAAATGGCAACACTGGGATACAGTCTTAAATTGGTCTGCATCTGATGATTCATTCTTTGGTTGCCCTGCCACAGTGGAATTGCTGTCCTTTCCAATCTCAGTTTGTAACCTGCAAGATCTGCGTACCTGTAAAGCAGCTCTATGGTTTAATGCTCCATGACACCTAAAAAGAGTAGACCAAAAAAATTTCAGTCAGTTTTTGAAAGGTGGGAAATGCTGAAAAGCACAGAGTCTCTGAAATTTAAAAGATAAACATGAACTGTAAGGGGCAGAGCAATCAATAAATTGGTTTAAAATTATATTGCGCAACCCATTTCATTGCGATGGCCAAAGTGAAAATACAATAGAGTCAACTAGAATTGTTAGTTTGTAAGTTCTAAGTACCTGCAGGTCTGCCTCCAGCTCAATGATTTGGAGCCAAAGCTACTCCAGCCGCAATATTTAATTCAGATATGCTGGCCCTGGGTTATACTGGCATCCAGAAGCCCCCACATCCTGCAACCACAAAGTAGCACTTCTCCTGCCATTCTTAATGTTTTAATGAACTGCTTAATCATTATATTTAATTATTTGCTGCTTCTTTTTGTAAGTTTTATTGATCTTACTTCCTATTCTATAATACTAGAGCGCCCCCTCCGCCAAGGATAGGTCCTCAACCCCCTTCTGTACTCCCTGTACACCCACAAATGTGTTGCCGAATTCCAAATGAACACCATCTACAAGCTTGCTGACAACACCACCATAGTACGACAGATATCTAACAACGACAAGTCAAAATACAGAAGGGAAATAGAGGGTTTGGTGACATGGTACAATGAGAACAACCTCTCTCTCAATGTCAGCAAAACTGATCATTGATTTCAGAAAGAGAGGAGGAGAACACCCCCCCCCTCTACATCAATGGAACTGAGGTTGAGAGGGTGGACAGTGTCAAGTTCCTCTGAATGACAATAACTGACAATCTGTCCTGGACTTCCCATGTAGATGCGACAGTCAAGATGTCACAACAATGCCTCTTCTTTCTCAGGCAGCTCATTAAATTTGCCATGTCCATAAGGACCCTCACAAACTTCCAGAGATGAGCAATTGAAAGCATACTGTCCAGGTAGATAACGGCCTGGTATGGCAACTGTTCTGTCCAGGACCGTAAGGTGGCGTGCACAGCCTGGATCATCATGGAAGCCAACCTTCCATTCATGGACTCCACTTACATGGCTCAATGCTGCAGGAAGGCTGCCAAATTCATCAAAGGCACATCACATCTCGGCAATGATCTCTACAACCTCTTCCATCTCGGCAATGATCTCTACAACCTCTTCCATCAGGCAGAAGATAAAGAAGTCTGAACACACGCACCAGCAGATTCAAGAACAGCTTCTTCCTGGCTGTTATGATGATAAATGGCCTCAAATAATGCTGATCTTGCTAGTGTTGATCTCGCCTAGCGCACAACCGTGCAATGTAAGCTGTATACTTCTATCTAAGTCTTTTTGCTCTGTACATCCTTGCTTACAATGATCTGCCTGTACTGTTCGTAATCAAAGCTTTGCTCAGTACTTTGGTACATGTGACAATAAATCAATCAATCAAATCTATTTTAAGCCTTAGGAATAGAATAGACCATAACCACTTCCTAGATACTCACCAACAGCTAGCTTTTTTTCCCTGCAGTAGAGTAAGAACCTCCTACAGACTGAAAAAAATAATAAAATACAAAGGAGTACTTCATTCCCCTTCTCCCTTAACTTGCACTGAGGTGCTATCTATATATTCTGAGTCAGCTCAGTCACAGGTACAGGAAAACTAGTCAAAGTTGGTTTCCTTGGTTAACTGATATCAGCTGCTCGCAAGTAGAAAATTTGAAAAACCTGCTCAAGTCTGGATGGAATTTAGAATTTAAACAGTAAATTACTGCTAAATAGTTAAATATGAGAGACAATCAAAATTAGAATCTTAGAAATAGATTAAGATTCCCCCCACTCATCCAATTCTTAATACTCTGATCAGTTGCATTCAGTAATCTCTTATGATCACAGAATCTTAGAATAGTACAACACAGGAGGTTATTATTTGGCCCTTCAGGCAGAATCTTTGTTTTTGGAGATTATTTCACTCAGAACAGGTTAGGGGTCACTGGCGAGCATTTCATGGTCACAGTTAATTGAAGAAGAAAAAGACTGAAACAAGCTCCATGCAGAAATTAACTCCTCTGCTGAAAGGCAACTATACTGAATTGGGGAGGTGGGGACTCAGAAGTCAAGAGGTTTGTGTGTGCAGTTAGAACTCAGAGAAGTTCGAGCAATTAGTATGCAGCTTAGTGTTGGAGTCAGGGCTCTGGAAAAGTCCTGGTATCCATGGGGAATCAGAAGAAGCCATGTGTCACCAGTAGTTCAGTGCAGCATAAAGTGAGGGTTGAAAGCTCAGAAGTAGTAAATCCTTTGTAAAGCTTAGCCAGGTTAGAGAACAGATAACAAACTCATGGATATTACTGGCTCCTTAAAGCTCAGTTGCAGTTGCCAACGCACAGTGGACAGGAAGGATGAAAGAACATCGAAATCTCCTTGGATGCACATGTGTCAATGTTATATAAAATCAAGCACTGTCCACATTGTACTATATTAATGCTGTCTTTTTGCACGCGTTATGTTTTTTGATTCATCCTGTTTCTCTTCCACCCAACCTTGAAGGACACTGATCATCAGAGGTGCTTATAGGTACAATCACGTGCCTGGAGCACTCAGGATGCTGGTCTCTGCTGCCCTGTGAGAGGAACATAATCTCTGGGAAGCATGACCTTAAGTGAGATGCATGCATTTGATGTGTGCCTCAACACACTGTCTCTGCAGTAGATAATGCATCTTGCCCTCTTGTGTTTGAGAAAAGTATGCACATCTCCCATATGCTCCTGCATAATTCCATATTGATCTTGCCATCCCTGAAACAGCCTGGGAAACCTTTGTCGTACTTCCTTTGGTCTGCTGAAGTTGCTTGGACCAGGAGATAATCGGAGCATTGAATTTTCTTTTATTCATTTATAAGAGGATGGCTCAGTGGTTAGCACTGCTACCTCACCAGGAACCCAGGTTGGATTCCAGCCTTGGGTGACTGCCTGTGTGGAGTTGTATGTTCTCCCTGTGTCTGTGTGGGCTTCTGCCAGGTGCTCCAGTTTCCTCCCATAGTCCAAAGATGTGCAGGTTAGGTGGATTGTCCATACTAAATTGTCTGCAATATTTAGGGATGTGCAGGCTAAGTGGATTAGCCATGATAAATGTGGAAGTGTGGGATAGACTGGGTCTGGATGGGATGCTTGGTCTATTTAGCCTCCATCTGCACTGCAGGGATTCGAAGTTAAAACAAGTTTAAGATGGAAGCTCATTGGCTGTGCAAGCACTTAATTGCCCATTCCTAGCTTCCTGTAAGAAGGTGGTGATGAGCTACTTCCTTGAACAGCTCAGACCATTTGTTCTAGGTACACCCATAATGCTGAATGCCAAATGAGAGAGAATAAATTCTAAATGTTAAAAATCAAGCACTCTTTTCAAGGCAGAGTGTCACTGCCACAGCCATCTCCTAGTTCTGACTGTTCACATCTGTTAGTCCACAGTTATTTGTTCTTAAATTCAGGTATCATTAAGTACTTTTGGGCTTGACTGTCACATTTCACTTGTGCCCTGGCTTCTTCAGCAGCTGTATTATCAGATTCGCTTCCCTTTGCATCTACGTCAGACTTCCCTTCTTCCTTGTCTGAGGATGGTCCATTTACCTCTCCGCTGAATTGTGACCCTGGTGCTGAACCAGACAAGTTGTTTGTTGTATGCTATAGAATCTTGGAGATTACTGGAATATTCTTCCTGACTGGACCAAGCAAATTCAGTAGACCAAAGGTTTACCAAGCTGTTTCCAGGATGGCAGGACTGACACATGAAGAGAAACTGGAATGGTTAGGACTGTACTCACTGGAGAGTTTAGAAGAATCTTGAGAAACCTATAACATTCTAACAAGGCTGGACACAGTAAATGTAGAAAGGGTGTTCACGATGATCAGGGGAGTCTACAATCAGGGGTCACAGTCCAAGGATGTGGGTAGCCCACCTAGGACTGAGATGAGGAGAAATTTCTTCGCCCATAAAATGGTGAGCATATGAAATTCTCTACCACACAAAGCAGTTAGGGCCAAAATACTTAATGCTTTCAAGGAGTTAGATGTAGTTCTTCCACATAAATCAATCACTAACATTTACGACCAGTCCATAGTTCTCTGAACCAGTCAAATATTAGCAAATTTGGCAGGCTGACAATGTATTTTTATATTTGATAATTTACGACATAGAAAAGTAACTTTTGTAAAGAAGCTTTGCACATTTGAAATAATAAAATTGATTCTCTTGATCCAGTAGAATTGGACAATTCCACAAACTAAATTAAATATGCTCCATTGAGAATGTCTACAAGGACATAATTATTTCAAATCACAACAGATTTCAGGTGGCATGAATATAAAATGTTCTGACAGGCCTAAACACAGGATCTGTTAGCTCCTGGCCAGCAGCTGATCAGCCACATCTCTGAAATGAGTGAACAGAAATTGGGAAAGCCAGAGCCTAGCAATCAGCACCAAAAGGAGATTGTTGTGCAGGATTTTGGGAGGGACTTGTGAGAAAGAAGGAAAGACAGTTTGAGGTGGGGAAGAATCATAACTTTCCAGCTGTAAGGCCTAGCACAGCGTTCCAAAAACCTTAATAACCCAATAGTGTACATGAAATGATTTTAATAACATGGCTTTTCAGTATAGTGCAGAAAAACTATAAATATCAGCATACATGAAACAACTTAAAATGCATATAATCAAATCTTAAGCATCATATAAAACTTGCAACATACATTTCAAGAATTTTGTGAAATACTTGCAAATGCTGCTTGAGTCCTTCCAAATTTTGTCCACATACTCAACTCTACTTTGTGTGTACGAGGCAAGTTAGGATGTCTGGCTTGGTTGCCAACCACTTCCTCAATATGGGCATACAATTTGAAGTGGTCCTGTATCCCAATCTACTAATTGAATTCATTTACTTGGTCATTTTCCTCCCTCTCTTTCCTCCTCTTGCACAGCATTAACATTTTCCAACTAAGTCAGCAGCTGGGAAACAAGAATCCTTATGAACACTGACAATGGATAAAGAATTCATGTTTGTTGGCAATTGGAATAGAGAACTCCTTCGTTCAATGAAATTTGCTGCTTCAGTGTCAATCATTGGTGCTTTTGTGGGATCTCCAATTGTGTTGAGTGCAGCTGCTTGAGTTTACAGCGAGAAAAGCAGCTGCCAATGATTTTATGTTTAGATGCAAGCAAGTGCCACAGTTGTCAACTATCATGGAAACTTTGTTGTCTTGCAATGCCAGGGTGCCAGGGTTCAAAAAGAGCATAATGCTCTTGCATACTTTTCTATTGTTATGTTATGCTACAGGGAGGATAATGCCACCTGAAAAAAGAGCAGGCCTTTTCTAAAATAAAGAGCTCTCAATCACCAGTAGCTTTCCTTTCATACCAGCCTGCCAAAAAAGAGCAAAGGGCAATAATAAAGTATTTAAACTCGTAAGGTGGGGTAAGAAAACACAGCAAAAACTCTTTGTTACTAATTGGATCCACTCAATTGTAATTCATATGCATATTTAACTATGAAGCTCTGGAGATTCTTTGGACTCAAACCTATTTCTCTCTCCACAGATGCTTCCTGACCAACAGAACTTTTCCAGCACTTAGTGTTTTTATTTCAGACCTCCTCCAGCACTTGCTGAACTTTGCTTTCATTTGAGCAGTTAGAAGTGTTAAGTATGCAGTGGGATTGTATCTTAATGGGATGAGATCTATCAAGTAAGCTAACTGTATTGAGTAAGGCAATTTAAAATTTTCCATTGTCCATTTGCACGCACTCTTTGGTCCTTCCATTTTTGCTTGATTATTTGTACTCTCTTCTTACCTCCTTTTTCTCTCCACTTTCCTCTACTCTTCACTGTTTTGGTTCCTTTCATTTCTTCTCGAGTACTCTGCCTTCTTAAGTCTTTACCTTATTGTTCACCGTGGCTCCCTCTAAAATAAGCCTACAGCTTCTCTCTGTGCCTTGCATGGCATTCTCTGACGGACCCATTGAGGCACCTGTAATTACCCTTTCCTTCCAGCAGCAATCCAATTGCCACACCCTACTTTCTCACTGAGCTACCTAGCACACTAACTTGGGGGCTGATCTATCCACCTCCTCCTTCCCAGTGCTGACTCCAAGCAGTCAGCCTCAGATCAACTATCACTATCCAGAACTTTGCGTCTTGCACCAGAACATCCAGTTATTGATGAGAAACCATAGTCTATTATAGATGACTGTTGCAACAACTTCACTAGGATGCACTAAGTTCAGGACCTCAAGTCGTCAGTACAATTGCCAGAATGTGGTGATTGCAGTATCCAATGCCTTTTGCTGTTACTTGACATCCTGTAGAGTGAATTGAATTGGTTGAAGCCTGGAGTCTGTGATATTGGAGGGCATTGAGATGGATAATTTCTTTAGCACTTCTGCTGAACTCGTTGCAAATGCTTCAACCTTATCTTTTGTATTGATGTGCTAGACTTCCGCATCATTGAAGTTGGGGATATTTGTGAAGCCTTCACCTCCTGTTAAACATTTAATTGTCCATCACCATTCATGATGGAGATGGCAGGGCTGCAGAATTTACCTCTGATCTGTTGATTGTGGGATTGTTTAGCTCTGGCTATCACATGTTGCTAATACTGTTGTAGAGTTGTAGCTTCATCAGGTTCACAACTCATTTTTAAGTCTACCCAGTCCTGCACTTGGCATGTGCTCCTATACTCTTCATTAAGCCCTGTCTTGATGGGAAATGTAGAGCATGGCTATCAAGTCATAAAGTTTCATAGCACAGAAAGGCACCCTTTGGCTCAAAGTTCTTTGAGAAGGTGACCAAACAGGTAGATGAGAGTAAACCGGTTGATGTGGTGTATATGGATTTCAGCAAGGCGTTCGATAAGTTTCCCCACCATAGGCTATTGTACAAAATGCGGAGGAATGGGACTGTGGGAGATATAGCAGTTTGAATCAGTAATTGGCTAGCTGAAAGAAGACAGAGGGTGGTGGTTGATGGGAAGTGTTCATCCTGGAGTCCAGTTACTAGTGGTGTACCGCAAGGGTAGGTATTGGGTCCACTGCTCTTCGTCATTTTTATAAACGATCTGGATGAGGGTGGAGAAGGGTGGGTTAGTAAATTTGCAGATGACACTAAGGGCGGTGGAGTTGTGGATAGTGACGAAGGATGTTGTAGGTTACAGAGAGACATAGATAAGCTGCAGAGCTGGGCTGAGAGGTGGCAAATGGAGTTTAATGTGGACAAGTGTGAGGTGATTCACTTTGGCCGGAGTAACCGCAATGCAAAGTACTGGGCTAATGGTAAGATTCTTGGTAGTTTAGATGAGCAGAGAGATCTCGGTGTCCATGTACACAGATCCTTGAAAGTTGCCACCCAGGTTGACAAGGTTGTTAAGAAGGCATGCAGTGTTTTAGTTTTTATTAATAGAGGGATCGCATTCCGGAACCATGAGGTTATGCTGATACGGCTACACTTGGAGGATTGTGTACAGTTCTGGTCACCGCATTATAAGAAGGATGTGGAAGCTTTGGAAAGGGTGCAGAGGAGATTTACTAGGATATTGCCTGGTATGGAGGGAAGGTCTTACAAGGAAAGGCTGAGGGACTGGGGGCTGTTTTCATTAGAGAGAAGAAGGTTGAGAGGTGATTTAATAGAGACATATAAGATAATCAAAGGGTTAGATAGGATGGACAGGGAGAGCCTTTTTCCAAGTATGGTGACGCCGAGCATGAGGGGGCATAGCTTTAAATTGAGGGGTGATAGATATAGGACAGATGTCAGAGGTAGTTTCTTTACTCAGAGAGTAGTAAGGGTATGGAATGCTTTGCTTGCAATGGTAGTAGATTTGTCAACTTTAAGTACATTTAAGTCGTCATTGGACAATCATATGGACATACATGGAATAGTGTAGGTTAGATGGGCTTCAGATTGGTATGACAGGTCGGCGCAACATCGAGGGCTGAAGGGCATGTACTGCACTGTCATGTTCTATGTTCTAATGTCTGCACTGACCATCAAGCACCTATCTATTCCAGTCCCATTTTCCAGCACATGCAGCTACGGGCCAAGGACTGCGGTGCTTCAAGTGATTATCTAAATACTTCTTAAATGTTGTGATGATTCCTACCTCTAAAACCCTTTCAGGCACTGAGTTCCAGATACCTACACCCTCTGGGTGGAACAACTCTTCCTTAAATTCCCTCTAAAACTCCTGTTCTTTACTTTAAATCTATGCCCTTCTGATGATTAATCCCTGTACTAAGGGGAAATGTTTCTTCCTATTTACCCTACCTATGGCACTCTCATAATTTTGTACAACTCATTCAGGTGCCCCTTCAGCCTTCATTGCTCTAGGGAAAACCCTAGCTTCTCTCGTTTCCTTTCATAGTTGAAAAACTCCAGCCAAGGCAACACTCTCTTGTGCTCACTAATATTCTTCAGGGAAGGAAATCTGCTTTCTTCACCTAGTCTGGCCTACACATAGCTCCGAGCCCACAGCAATGTGGTTGACTCTCAACTGCCTTTGAAAGGCCGAGCAAGCCACTCAGTTGTATCAAAGAATGAAACCGAATGACTACCTGGCATCAACCCAGGCACCAGTAAGGACAACTGCAGAAACAGACTCATCCACCCTGCAAAGTTCTCCTTACTAATATCTGGGGGTTAGTGCCAAAACTTGAAGAGCTGTCTTATAGACTAGTCAAGTAATGGCCTTACACAGTCACACTCACAAAATCATACCTTACAGACTATGCCCTAGACACTAACATCACCATTCCTGGATATGTCCTGTTCCACAGGCAGGAGAGGCCCAGCAGAAGTGGTGACAAGTGGTACACAGTCAGGAGGGAGCTGCCCTGGGAGTCCTCAACATTGACTGCAGTCCTCATGAAATCTCATGGCTTCAGATTGAACATAAGCAAGGAAACCTCTTGCTGGTTACTATGTACCATCCCCCCTCCGTTGACAAATCAGTAGTCCTCTATGTTGACCAACACTTTATGGAAACACTGAGGGTGGTAAGGTGCAAAATGTACCCTGGGTGGGTGATTTCAAGTGTTTGGCAGCAGTACTATTGATTAAGCTGATCAGCAGTCCTCACTTTCTCCCAAGTGGAGAAGAAAGGTCAAGTGAGACTGTCAAGTTAAGACACGAGGAAACTCAGTAAGATTGGATTACTTTTATTTTATTGGAGGGAGTCTTGCGAGTTAGAAAATGAGTTGATGGTACTGGTTAACACAAGGAGTATGACATAATTGCCATCACAGACACATGGTTGAGGGATGCTGGGATGTAGAATTTTCTGGCGAGACAAGGCAAGGTGAAATAGAGAAGGTAGTGTCACAGTATTGATCAAGGAGTCAATTACTACTGTAAAAAGGAATGATATCTTACAAGACTCCACAAATGAGGTCATATAGGTAGAACTTAAAAGCAAAGAAAGATAACCATATTGTTGGAAATGTACTATAGACCCCTAAAGAGTCCAATTTAGCATGGTTAATCCACCTAATTTTCATTTCTTTGGACTGTCAGAAGTAACCGGAACACCTGACAGAAACCCAACACGACACAGGGAGAATGTGCAAACTGTATTTTCTTCTACCAAAATGCATTACTTCACTTTGAAATTCATCTATCAGGTGTCTGCTCATTTGGCCAACTTGTCAATGTCCCTCTGAAGTGCTTAGAGTCAACCTTGTACTTTACTATTTTCCCTAATTTGGCATTATTTGCATAGTTAGTGATTTTTCCTTCAACACTCAATTCCAAATTGTTTATTCATATCATAAAAAGCAAGGGCCCTAACACCAATCTCTGGGGAACACCACTTCCAACTCTCCAATCTGAGAAATGCCCATCTACATCTACTCTCCATTTCCTATCTTTTAGCTAACTTTGAATCCATGCTGCCAAGGATTGATCAATCCAACGCATTTATAATTTGCTAACCAATCTGCCATGTGGCATCGTATCTAATGCTTCTGAAAGTCCAAATATACAACATCCACAGCACTACCCTTATTTACTGCCTATGTAAACTTGTCAAAGAACTCAATCGAATTTGTCAGACATGACCTGCCCTTGACAAAGCCATGTTGACTGTCTGGTATTAACTTGTTTTTCTCTAGTTGTTTATTTATCTTATCCCGTACTATGGCTTCCATCAGCTTGCCCATTACTGATGTTAAGCTGACAGTCTCTAGTATCCTGGGTTATCTTTTGCTCCTTACTTTAAAAATTGTGTCACATTTGCAATTCTCCAATCTCCTGGAACTAATCCTGTGTTCAGAAAGGCCTGGAAAATTTCTGTCAATGGCTGTGCAGTTTGCTCCCTTCCTTCTCTTAGCAATCTAGGCTGTATCCAATCCAGGTCTGATGATGTCTCTACCTAGAGTGCTCCTAAGCATATCATCCCCTCAGATCTTTTATAAGTGTTCTACTCTTTTAAATCTGAATTGTAAGCCCATCAGAATTACTAACAAAATTATTTTACTTTCTCTGCACCTTTTCTCAAGCTGTAACAGTATATTTTGCATTCTGTTCTATTAATCTGGTGTACTTATGTAGGATATGATTTGTCTGGTTAGTACGCAAAACAATACTTTTCATTGATTTTTTTGTACATGACAATAATACATCAAATCAAATTCCCTGATTGTACCAGATTAATTGCACCAATCAGGGAGCCCTAGCTGACTTATAAAAAGGGTGAGTGTCAGAGATATTGACACTCTGGTACCAGCCTTTGAATGAGGCAGTACGAAAGTCAAGTCATGTATAAATAAGAGATGACTTGGTGATGAGATACTGGTCTCTGTGGAGTTATCTTACCTGCTTTTTTAGCATCTCTTCTTTATCTATTCAGTTGCTCAATAACCACATTTTCAACTCTGCCATTGTTACCATTTTCTAATTTGGTACAGAAAGAAGCAAGGTACTCATTTAGATTCTCTGTCATAACCTTTGCTTCAGTGAGCAGCTTACCCTACTTATAAAGTCATAAAAATGTACAGTACAGAAACAGATTCTTTGGTCTAATTCGACCATGCCGACCAGATATCTTTACCTAACCTAATCCCATTTGCCAGCACTTAGCCCATACCCCTCTAAATCCTTGCTATTCATATACTAATCCAGATGCCCTTTAAATGTTGTAATTGTACCAGCCTCCACCACTTCCTCTGGCAGCTTATTCTGCACATGTACCTCCCGCTGTTTGAAAATATTACCACTTAGGTCCCTTTTATATCTTTCCCCACTCACCCTAAACCTATGCCCTCTAGTTCTGGACTCCCCCAAACCAGGAAAAAGACAAAGAACAGAGAAGAGTACAACACAGCACAGGCCCTTTGGTCCATGATGTTGCGCCGGCCATTTATCCAACTCTAAGATCAGGCTAACCTGTATAACCTTCATTGTACTGTCTTCCATGTGCCTCTGAGTCACTTAAATGTTCCTAATGTATCTGACTCTATTACCACTGCTGGCAGTGCATTCCATGCACCCACCACTCTGTGTAAAAAACCTACCTCTGACATCTCCCCTAAACCTTCCTCCAATCAACTTAAAATTATGCCCCCTCATGATAGACATTTCTGTCATGGAAAAAAGTCTCTAGCGATCCACTCTATCTATGCCTCTCGTCATCTTGTACACCACTATCAAGTCACCTCTCATCCTTCTTCTCTCCAAAGAGAAAAGCCCTACCTCCCTTAACCTTTCTTCATAAGACATGCTCTCCAGTCCTGGTACATCTCTTCTGCAACCTCTCTAGAGCTTCACATCCTTCCTATAAAGAGGCGACCAGAACTGAACACAATATTCCAAGTGTGAACTAACCAAGGCTTTATAGAGCTACAGCATAACCTCACAGCTCTTAAACTCAATACCTCTGCTAATGAATGCCAACAGAGCCTTCTTAACAATGCTACCAACTTGGGTGGCAACTTTGAGGGATCGATGGACTCCAAGATCCCTTTGTTCCTCCACACTGTCAAGAATCTTGCCTTTATTCTGCATTCAAATTTGACCTTCCAAAGTAATTCACTTTACACTTTTCCAGGATGAACTCCATCTGCCACTTATCAGCCCAGTTCTGCATCCTGTCAATGTACCGTTGCAACCTACAACAGCTTTCCACACTATCTACAACCCCATCAACCTTCATGCCATCGGCAAACTTACTAACCCACCCTTCCACTTCCGCATCCAAGTTATTTATAAAAATTCATAAACAGCAGAGGCCCCAGAACCAATCCCTGCAAAACACCACTGGTCATCTAACTCCAGGCTGAATACTTTCCACTTACTACCACCCTGTGTCTTCTATGGGCCAGTCAATTCTGTATCCAGACAACCAGATTTCTGTGTATCCTATACCTCCTTACTTTCTGAATGAGCCTACCATGTGGATCCTTATCAAACGCCTCGCTAAAATCCATGTACACCACCACCACTGCTCTACCTTCATCAATGTGTTTTGTCACACTTTAAAGAATTTAATAAAGTTGTGAGGAATGACTGCCCCTCGCAAAGCCATGCTGACTATCTCAAATCAAACTATGGTTTTCCAAGTAATCATAAATCCTCTCTTTCAGAATCCTTTCCAATACTTTGCACACCAGAGATGTTAGACAGACTGGTCTGTATTTCCCGAGATTATCCCTGTACCCTTCCTTGAACAAGGGAATAAAATTTGCCACCTCCAATCAAATGGCACTACTCCAGTGGACAGTGAATATGCAAAGATCATTGCCAAAGGCAAATCAATCTCTTCCCTTGCTTCCTATAGTAACCTAGAGTATTTTCAGTACATCCTCCTTCTTAACATCAACCTGTTCAAGCAGATCAATCTGTTTCACGCTATCCTCAGAAATGTCAAAGTCCCTCTCAGTAGTGAATACTGAGGTTGAGTATTCATTAAGGTTCTCCCCTACCTTCTCCAAATCCAGGCACAAATTCCCTCCACTATCCCTGATTAGCCCTACCCTCACTCTGGCCATCCTCATGTTCCTCACCTAAGTGTAGGATGCCCTAGGGTTTTCCTTAATCCTAGCCGCTAAAGCTTTTTCGTGCCCCCTTCTAGCTCTCCTAAGCCCATTCTTCAATTCTTTCCTGGCTACCTTGTAACCGTCTAAAGCCCTGTCTGATCCCTGCCTCCTCAACCTTAAGTAAGCTTCCTTCTTCCTCTTGACGAGATGTTCCATATCCCTCGTCACCTAAGGTTCTTTCAACCTACCATTCCTTCCTTGCCTCAGTGAGACAAACTTGTCCAGCACTATCAGCAAGTGCTTCCTAAACAACCTCCACACTTCTATCGTGCATTTCCCTGAGAACATCTGTTCCCAATTGAGGCACCCCAGTTCCTGCTTAGTAGCATTGTAATTCCCGCCTCCCAATTAAATTCTTTCCAATACCGTCTGCTCCTGTCCCTTCCATGAGTATAGTAAAGGTCAGGGAGTTTTTAATCCCTATCACCGAAATGCTCTCCCACTTAGTGCCCACATTGCCAAGCACCAAATCCAATATGGCCTCACCTCTAGTTGGCCTATCTACATATTGAGTCAGGAACCCTTCCTGGACATACCTGACAAAAACTGCTTCATGGAGAAAGTGAGGACTGCAGATGCTGCAGATCAGAACTGAAAATGTGTTGCTGGAAAAGCGCAGCAGGTCAGGCAGCATCCAAGGAACAGGAGAATCGACGTTTCGGGCATGAGTCCTTCTTCAGGAATGAGGAAAGTGTGCCAAGCAGGCTAAGATAAAAGGTAGGGAGAAGGGACTTGGGGGCGGGATGTTGGAAATGTGATAGATGGAAGGAGGTTAAGGTGAGGGTGATAGGCCGGAGTGGGAGTGGGGGCAGAGAGGTCGGGAAGAAGATTGCAGGTTAAGGAGGTGGTGCTGAGTTCGAGGGTTGGGACTGAGACAAGGTGGGGGGAGGGGAAATGAGGAAACTGGAGAAATCTGAGTTCATCCCTTGTGGTTGGAGGGTTCCTAGGCGGAAGATGAAGCGCTCTACCTTCAGCCATCGTGTTGCCATGGTCTGGCGATGGAGGAGTCCAAGGACCTGCATGTCCTTGGTGGAGTGGGGGGGGGGAGTTAAAGTGTTGAGCCACGGGGTGGTTGGGTTGGTTGGTCCGGGTGTCCCAGAGGTGTTCTCTGAAACGTTCCGCAAGTAGGCGGCCTGTCTCCCCAATATAGAGGAGGCCACATCGGGTGCAGCTGATGCAGAAAATGATGTGTGTGGAGGTGCAGGTGAATTTCTGACGGATATGGAAGGATCCCTTGGGGCCTTGGAGGGAAGTAAGGGGGGAGGTGTGGGCGCAAGTTTTGCATCTCTTGCGGTTGCAGGGGAAGGTGCCGGGAGTGGAGGTTGGGTTGGTGGGGGGTGTGGACCTGACGAGGGAGTCACGGAGGGAGTGGTCTTTTCGGAACACTGATAGGGAGGGGAGGGAAATATATCCCTGGTGGTGGGGTCCGTTTGGAAGTGGCGGAAAAGATGACGGATGATACGATGTATATGGAGGTTGGTGGGGTGGTAAGTGAGGACCAGTGGGGTTCTGTCCTGTTGGTGATTGGAGGGGCGGGGCTTAAGGGCGGAGGAGCGGGAAGTGGAGGAGATGCGGTGGAGAGCATCGTCGACCACGTCTGGGGGGAAATTGCGGTCTTTGAAGAAGGAGGCCATCTGGGTTGTTCGGTTGTTCCAATACAGGTATGATAGATTCAGGATTTAAACGTTGGGCAGCTAGGGGTATATCTTGCATGGGTGATTTATTTGAGGGAGATGTAATGATGTCCTTTGATCAGTTAGTACGAAGTACGAGTTACCTAATAGAGACCTCTTTCGTTTTTTTCAAGTTAGGGATTTTATTCAAAAAAGGACCACACTTTTGACTGATCCCTACAAATTTGACATAGAAAGAGGGGTACTAAGGGCTAAGAGTACGCTCTGTCAGTACTCTATATCACCAATTGGGGGGTGCCACCTCAGATGAGTCTGATCGACTCTGCAAGATGTGGGAAAGAGAGCTGGGTGTTGAAATTTCTTCAGAGGCATGGGAGGATATTTGGGAGAATGCAAGGAAGATATCAATTTGCAATAAGGCATATGCTTTACAGTTGAAGATTCTCCACAGGGTCCACTTCGCCCCAGACCGTTCGTCAAAATTTAAACCAGGGTTTCTTCAGCATCCCCCAAGTGCAAGGTCTGTACGGGTACTCTTACCCATTGTCTTTGGTCTTGTGACAGGCTTCAAACATATTGGAGTGCTGTGGTGGGTGCAATGGAGAGGGTGGGGTGTAGGGGTGGAGAAGGATCCTATTACGCTCCTTTTAGGCCTACCTATTGTATTTCCTGCAGACTCGTATATGGGAAAACCTTTCAATATTCTTACATTCTGTGCAAGGAAGAATGTCTTGCTAGGTTGGATATCAGAAAACCCCCAGGCCTGTCGGGTTGGCGGAAGATTGTTATGGAGCATATTCCCCTGGATTTTCTCACAAATATGGTACATCAGAAAACTGAGAATTTTTACAAGACATGGCAACCCTTTTTGAAATACCTGGACACAGATTTATCTGCCACACTAACAAGGGCTTTTATATAGCCGTAACAATTGTGTTTCATGAGTCAATATCCAGGGAGGAGGAACTGTGAATGTATGAGTGTTTTGTTCGACTGGGCTGAGTTATTACTATTTATTTGTTTGTTGTTAGGTAATTTATTTAGTTAGTTAAATAGCTAGTTTAGGTTTTTTTTATTTTATACTTCTCTATATATGTTTATACATTCATATAGAAGGGTGGGTTGGGGAATTTTTTTATTATTTGGGTTTAGTTTTATACTATTTTTGTACTGTTTTGAATTGCATTGTTTTGTATTTGTTATAATATTTAAAAATCTATTTTTTCTTAATAAAAATATTATAAAAATAAAAAAAATAAAAAATTCTACTGTGTGTCTATGCCTGAACAAACAACCTCAAATGTCACATTAATGACAAAAATAATTGTTTAAATTGTACATATGCATTATAATAAGAATATTTTCTGCAAAATTTGGGTATAAAAAGGTGTTAAAATATTAAAATGCATGATGTAAGATAATAAAAGTTGCTGGTAAATCTGCAATGCAGTACATTATAAATAATGCTAATTTGGTGTGCGTGATGTTGATACTAGGTACTCCAGTATAAAAGAAGTATTTAATTCCCCACTTTAATATAACTTGCCCTGACAATGGCACAAAAATTTACCAAGTGGGAAAGAAAAAGTACTGTCAATAAAACACAAATAGCTACGAGAAAAGGAGTAGAGGAAAAAATTGTGCGACCGAAACGATAATTAAGGTATATAGCAAAGGCATGATTTCAAAATTAGTGGTTTTCATCAAATACTTTTAAATACAGGGAAAAGAAACAAGAAAGATCTGACTTTGCTGCATGCCTTTTAAGTCATATGCATGACATGATAACATCGCATGTTACAGAATCTTTAAACAGTCATTGCAGTGGAATTTCCTAAGAGCTGATGAGGTCAGAGGCCTGGAAAACATCATCCAGTTGTGATTTTACCTGAATTCACACATACTCAAGGAAAACGCTTGCTGTCTGAATTAAAGTTTTTCCTTTGAAGCTGAAACAAAAGCAGGATGTTTTTGATATCAGAACATAAAAATTCAGTCCATTGTGTCTATTGTTGAGTGTGAGATCTGCTCTTAGATGTGTGTGTGAAGAAAACATCAAATGATGAAGGACTTCCATTTAGCAAGAAGCTTTGTCTGAAGTGAACAGAAATTACACAAATCCAAGAGGTCTTCCACAAAGATGTATGTATCTCTGACCGATTGTAGTTAAAATAAACATTGCTGTAGTAAAACAAAAAGATTCACAGTATGACTGGCTTAAAATGTACCATGTGCCAAACTTTGGAAATTTAACCTATTTTCCAGTGTTGATGTTTTTTACTTGCATAAGATTCTGCAAGAATACTGCATACTCAAGGCATCCAATATTGCTTCTTTCTCCTCTTATTCAGCAAAATAACATAAATGACTAAAAATTGGTATGTCAAGAAGTGGAAAATTAGAAATTCACATCAGTGTTTCATTAACATCATCAAAAATGCCTACATACAATTTAGTCTTCAATAAATGGCGGTGCCCTTCCAATACAAAAAGCAATACCATTCAGTTAGAATGGGTTTTGTACAGCTGTCATTTTTAGCTATTGTTGATTATGTTGGAATTGCTAAACTTCCATTTGAACTTCCATTTTGTTGAATGGCATGACACAAAAGTGTTCCCCATCACAAGCACTTTCTTAGGAAATGCAGCAGGAATTTGCAAGTATCTTGTGCTTTTTTGTTTCATCCAGATAAATTTCTTGATTGGAGTTACTGTTTTGAAATGGGATCCACTAAACCTGCATAAGGCAAGGACCCCGTAATCACCAGTGATATAGATGACATAGCTAATTGCTTTGAATGTAAGATCTAAAGACAACTGGAGTCAAACAGAAACAATAAAAAGAAAAAGGGGAAAAATCTGCACTTATATCACAGTTTTCACATTCTCAGGACAAAGTCCACAGCTTGAAGCACAGTCCACTTACTGCTTAATGTGAGAGAAAACTAGCAATGCTAAACCAATCACCAATATTAACATTTGAACATTATAAATGTACTAATTACTACAATCTTCAAAAAAGCTGTTGTCCTAGAATAATAAATGAGAAAACAATTTAAATTTTGTCTTGAAAAACTAAACATTATTCTGCAGTGTTATAGATGAATTATGTAACAGGCTGTTATTGATGCAAAACAATTGATTCACTGAGTTATTGATCATATTTTTTGAGAATTTATTAGCTTCAAAGTTACTATAAGTTGGAAAAAAATTTTTTAAAAATCAAAAAGTCAACAATTCCAGATGTTTGACATGTGTCGACACTGTTTAATTAGCTTTTATGTAGCATAAGTGATAGAATACAGTGTCCTCAAGTCAAATATCAAATAGTCCTCAAAATGCAAATAACTTTCCAAAGAAACAGATTACAATTGCTGTTTGTTTCCTCAAGTACAAAGTTCACATTAAGTTCACATCCTAAAAATAATCTAATGATAACAACATCCTTTTGTTGTTCTAACATCCTACTCCAGCCACTTGTAGGCAAGGGTTTCATTAACAAAGTCCAAAATGATGCCAAACTCTAAATTTTAAGGGATGATTAAAAAAAAACAACCGAGTTAACTGTCCAACACAATGGATTACTGCATTGAACACCCTTGAAAAAATTCTGATACAAAGCGAAACAAATTGATACTGCTATTTGTCTCTGTATTCTTCTGCCATATTTTTAATTTACAAAAGCTATTTGATCAAACATTATCACTTCAAGCCTTCGCTTTAAACTTGCATTCCTTGATCAAACCCAGAACAATTTTAGATTAGATTAGATTAGATTACTTTACAGTGTGGAAACAAGCCCTTCGGCCCAACAAGTCCACACCGACCCGCCAAAGCGCAACCCATCCATACCCCTACATTTACCCCTTACCTAACACTAAGGGCAATTTAGCATGGCCTATTTTCTTTCCTAGTTTTATTTCTCAGCTCTGAAAGTAGTTTACTGTAGACATCAGATGCATACATGATGTAATTGATATCAGAATATCATGATGGGTTGGAGAGATCTGGAAGGAAGCAGAGCTATAAGTTCTTGTGTGCATTTTTTAGCTGATTTTTAAGGGTTTTTGTAAAAGAGACCATGGACTCAGCAGCATACCTTTGAGAGACTAACTAGCCCCAAATAACCCTCCAGGCTCAACCTTACAACAAAGCAGGAAAGCAGTGGAAAAGCACATAAAGAAGTGACAATGCTAATATTTCAAGAAAATCTGAAGGTCACTTGAGGCAAAAAAAGAAAACAAATCTAAGACTCACCAAAAAATTAGAACTTTGTGGGAGCAGAAAGAAGCTGGAACACAAAGTTGGAGATCAGACAGCAGTGAGCCCAAAGTTGCAAGCAGTGGTGAGGAAGCAGTATCAAGTGCAGGAATGCTTCCAGAGCTCAGAAGAAGCATGGAAACCGTCCTACTACTCATGAAAACATTCCAGGCTATGGAAGGACCACAACAGGTCTGGGAATGGGAATAGAGTAAAAAATATTCATCAGCTTCAAAACTGCTTCAGACTTGGATAAAAAGGCCAGAAAGGAGCTTACTCAGTGCGAGGGAAACTTCACCTCAGTGGGACAGTGAGAGAGCATATCAAGCAATTTGGTTCGAAGTGGGAAATTGATGCATAGGAAAGAATATGTGCTTTATAATGAGGATTACTGCAATACCTAAAGTTTACAGAGTGGGGTATTCAGTGAAGGCTGAGGAGCAGATTTTTTTCTACTAATTTTGTTTTTAGTCTCCAGCATTTGATTCTTAATTTTGTGCAGCAGAAAGAGCAGGCAAATAAGCAAGTGGTATTGCTACAAACTGTGTGTTTTATCGTTATTGTATTACCTGGTTTCATCTCTATAGTAAAAGTTGCTAGCAGTTAAAGCATTTTGGGAGGTAAAGGCTGTATTAATTATAAGTTAATGAGTCAACAATTATTAATTGATTCACACATATTAGAGGCAGGTAATGTACTGAGATTTCAGAGTGCGTAGGCTTCTGGATGCTAGTGAGATCTAGGGCAAACACACCTGTAGCAATTGTTTGTGGCTACAGAAATGTCAGCTTAAGTGTTATTGAGCAAGAGGCAGAACTGCAGACCAAGCAGCACATCAGGGATGGTGAATGTTACCTGGATACTTTATTTTGGGAGGCACTCACACCCCTTAGTTACACATTACTTGGATTTAGTCAGTGGTCAGGAACAGGAGAGTTTAACTGCACACAAAGCTGGTAAGGGACCCGTGGGGCTATAACACAGGAGCCTTAGTATTTGCAATTGTCCATTGGATTTGAAATTTTCTCAGTTGTTTTGCTGAGAGTGAGGGATGCAGAGTGGATGAGGGAACTGGCTATGTCACTGTGGTACAGGAGCCATTCAAGTAGGACAATAAGAAGGAATGTAGTTGTATTGGGGGGTAGTGAGGGGTTTTGATGTTGTTTTCTGTAGCAACAAGCGTGGGTCCAGACGATTGTATTGCCTACCCAGGGTTTGGGAATATCTGAGGAGAAAGTGAGGTCTGCAGATGCTGGAGATCAGAGCTGGAAATGTGTTGCTGGAAAAGCGCAGCAGGTCAGGCAGCATCCAGGGAACAGGAGAATCGACGTTTCGGGCATAAGCCCTTCTTCAGGAAGGGCTTATGCCCGAAACGTCGATTCTCCTATTCCCTGGATGCTGCCTGACCTGCTGCGCTTTTCCAGCAACACATTTCCAGGTTTGGGAATATCTGCTCTGAGATGGAGAAGAACGTTCAGCGGAAAGGAGAAAATCCAGTGGTCATGGTCACTGTCAGGACCAATAACATAGGGAGAACAGGCAAGTGGTTCTGGTGAAGGGGTATGAGAAGTTAGGCACTAACTAGAAAGCAGGTCTTCAAGGGTAATGATTTCTGGATTAGTGCCTGGATTCTTAAGATGGAGGTAGGTGGATTCTTGTTATGCAAAGAAATCAGAGGTCATCATGAATAGAAGGGAATGAGGAAATTGAAACAAACAGATCAATGAAAGTCTTATTAAATGGCAGAGTGGCCTCAAAGGATTAAGTGGCTTACTTCCGCCTCTAATTTGAATGATAGTAAAGACCATGTCAGTACATTACTTTACGCAATGAGTACCATTGCTAATGAAATGTTGAGCAATGCAGGGAGTGATGAAACAACAGCGCTTTTGAACAACTAATACAGTAACTTGACTCATATTTCAGGGATCATCAGAACTTAATTATCGAACATCCAAATATAGCAAAGACTAAGTATAAGTGAAAACATAGATTTTGCTTTCAATTACCTTTACATGCTGGTAGAGAAATGTACTTACGTGAGTTTAAAAAAACAAAGTGACTGTGACTTGATCATTATCAGAATTATTGGACCTCTTGCAGGTTAGGACAATTTAAAAGTAGAGAAAATGATTCAAATTATGAGACAAGCTGAACTTAGAAAAACAGAATCAGATATTTGTGTGTGGAGAAGATGAAGGTCTGTGAAGGACACCACATGAGACAATTCAAATTTCTAGGTCACAAAGGTGAAAGGCCACAAAAGCACCAAAACAGAGAAATGTGAGGAATGTCAACTTTTCCTTTTGTGGAGAAATAAGCGACTGTAAAGCAGCTGTCATTTTGACAACCAGCAAAGGATGAAATTAAATTCCTAAAGCAACACCACACAAAGGAGGTATCGAATTAATTACTTGGGATAGAACGGACAAGTTGGAGACAAGAGTCTGTTTCCATGCTGTATGACTCTATGGTTGTATAATAAGTAAGACATGGAAAAAGATGTGTTGTTTAGGAAGGACTGTATAAGCACAGATGTATAAAGACAAAATCATGTTTAACTAACTTGCTGGAGGTTTTTTGACGAGGTAAAAGAAAGGGTTGATCAGGTAAAGCTACTGATGTGGTGCACACGTAGATTATGTTGGTCTGCATCCTAGTTAAGGGAGTGGGCAAATATCTGGCATATGAAATATATCACAGAAAGAGGTGAAGTTGTTTATTTTGGCACGAAGAATAAAAAAGCAGAGCATTACTTAAATGAAGAACGATTGCAGAATTTTGAGTTGTAGAGGGATCTAGGTGTTTAATAATGCATATGTGCATGTATAGCATGCATTTACCCTGTCCAATTCTTTTAGAATTTAGTTTTCTAATGAGATCCCTCTCCCTTATTCTTCTAACTTTCAGTGAACACAGTCTTAGCCAATCCAGACTCTCTTCATTCATCAGTCCTGCCATCCCATGAATCAGTCTGATAAAATGTTTTTGCGTTCCCTCCATAGCCAAAACATCCTGACTCAGATCAGAACTGGACACAGTATTCGAGCATGGTATTATCAAGGCCCTATACAATTGCAACGAGTCAACCCTGTTCCTGTACTCAAATCCTCTTACTACAAATGTTAACATACCATTTGACTTTGTCACCTTTGCTGCACCTATACGCTTACTTTCAGTGACCAGTGTACAAGGTCACACAGGTCTTCATGCATCCCTTTCCTAATCTATTGCCATTCAAATAATAATCTGCCTTCCTGTTTTTGCTACCAAAGTGAATAACCTCACATTTATCCACATTATACTTCATCTGCCATGCATTTGCCCATTCTCTCAATTTGTTCGGAGCATTCTATTTTCGAAACTGGATGCTCAAAGTACATTTTGGCAATTAGCCCTGATGAAGAATCTGGATTCCTGACCACATCCACAGCACCCTACAGATGCTATTGTTTCAATAGGTTACTCTTTGGAACCGCTTCTAGAAAGTTTTCGCAAAATCACATCCAAGACAAAGCATGGCAGACAGGATACCAGATAAAATGGTGTGAGGAGTGGAGAAAAAAGTCTGACAGTGGCACTGGTAAAAAATGTAAATTTCTAATCTCACACACTGGAAGCAGGAAATATAAATACAGGAAGGGCATGCAATACGTAGCATACAAGGCTACTTAATAAGATAAAAGACCACTTCTGTTTGGTGTACTATATTAGCATGGATAGAGGATTAGTTAACTATTAGAAGACTGAGTAGAATAAAGGTGATATTTTCAGGATAGCAACCTGTAACTAATAGAGTGCCAACGGAATCACTGCCAGATCACAATTATTTCCAATGTACACTAATGACTTGGAAGAAGAAAGTGAATGTAGTATAGCCAGGTTTGTGGATGACACAAGAATAGATGGAAAGGCAAAGAGGTGAGGATAACTTAAAGAGTCAGCAGGGGGTTATAGAGGTTAAGTGGCTGTGCAGAAACTCATAATATAATATTGGAAAATGTGAGATTATGTACTTTAGCCTGAAGAATAGAGGAACTGAATGTTATCTAAATGGGGAAAGCTGCAGTGCTGAGGGATTTGGGTATGCCACTACATCAAGTAGGCCAAGTATATCAAGTGACAGTAGGGGAATAGTGATCATTATATGATAATATTTATAATGATGATGGAAAATGACATTAGTCAATCCAGAGTAGGAATAATCTGCTAACACACAGTTGACTTCAATAGGTCCAGAGTAGAGCTGAGCCAGACACAGTGGAAATAAAGGTTAGAGGGAAAATAGTGACTGAACATCAGGCTACATTCAAAGAGGAAATGTTCAGGCACAATTAAGGTATATTACTGCAAATGAGAAAGGTAGGATAAACAAATACTGTATAGAGCTCTCAGGAAGACAAAGCAGTTACAAATTAAGTTAAAGAAGAAAAAAATGTGCTTATGAAGGGTGTCTGACAGCAAACACAATTGAAAACCAAGCTGAACAAAGAAGAGAAAGGAGATGACAAAGAAAATAAAGAAAGCAAAGAGCAATTATGAAAACAGACTGGCAGCTAACACAGAAGGAAATCCCAAAGTCTTTTATTGATAAGGAGGCGGCATTGGATACGTTGTCAGCACATAAAATTGACAGCACATAAAATGAGATTTACAGTAATTGATGATAATTTCATGGTCAGTGCTACTGGAACTAGTTGGAAGTTCAAGAATTTTTAACTGAATTCAAATTTCACCAGTTGGGGTAGGATGTGAACCTACATCCCTAGAATATTAGGCACAGCCTGTGCATTACGAGTCCAGTGACATTCCCACTACACCACTTAGTCTATGCCACTAGATCACAATTGAGACTACATCATCAATTGAGACAGAACAGTGTACATCACAATCGAGAAAGGCAATGACAGCACTAAGGGATTGTGAATTAGTTTTAGATTAAGAAAGAGAAAAAGATTGGTTAAAACTAATGTAAGTCCCTCGGAGTCAGAAACGGGAAATTTATAATGGGAACAAAGAAATGGCTGACAAACATAATTCATACTTTGCTTCTGGCTTCACAAAGGAGGACACAAATAATGATGGGGAAACACAGAGTTTAGTGAGAAGGAGGAACTGAAACAAATCTGTATTAGTAGATAAATAATGTTGGGGAAAGTGATGGGATTGAAGGTATAAATCCCCAGGGGCTGATAATCTACATCCCAGAGTATTTAAGGATGTGGCCCGAGAAATAGTGGATGTATTGGTGGTCATCTTCCAAGACATTAGACTTTCGAACAGTTCCTATATATATAACCTCACTATTTTAAAAAAAAGGGAAATAGAGAGAAAAAAGGGAATAAGAGACCAGTGAATCTGATGTTGGTAGTGGGAAGATGCTAGTCTCCATTTTCAAGGATTTTACAGCAGAGCATTTAGAATAAGAAGAAGAATCAGATACAATCAATATGGATGCACAAAAGGGAAATCATGCTTGATAAATCAACAGGAATTCTTTGAGGATGTAACTGGTAGAGTTGATCGGGGGAGTGAGTGGATGTGGTTTATTTAGACTTTCAGAAGGCTTTTGACAAGGTCCCACATAACAAATTAATGTGTAAACTAAATTAAAGTGCATTGGATTTGGGTAGTGTATTGAGATGGATGGAAAATTGATTAGCAGCCAGAAAACAAAGAATATGCAAAAATAGACCTCTTTCTGAATGGTAGGCAGTGGTTAGTGAGGCATTGCAAGGATCGCAATTGGAACCCCAGCTGTTCAGATTATATAGGTGAAGGAACCAAATGTAATATCTCAAAATTTGCAGATGACACAAAGCTGGGTGGAAAGGTGAGCTGTGAGGAGGACACATAGATGGCACAGTATGATTTGGACAGTCTGAGTGAGGGGGCAAATGCATGGCACATACAGTATAATGTGGAGAAATGTGAGGTTACTCAATTTAGTAGTACAACTAGCAAGTCAGATTATTACTTGCATAGCTATAAATTGAGAGACTGGAAAGTTCAACAAGACCTGGGTCTCCTTGTGGGCAAGTTGCTGAAAATAAGTATGCAGATGCAGCAGGCAGTAAAGAAGGCACTTCATAGTTAGACAACATCCGTAAAGGAGCAAGGATGTCTTGCTGCAATTGTACAGGGCACTGGTGTCACCACATCTGGAATATTGTGTCAGTTTTGGTCTCCTTATCTGAGAAAGAATGTTCTTGCTATGGAAGGAGCGCAGCAAAGGTTTGCCAAATTGATAACAGGGATGGCAGGATTGATGTGTCAGGAGAGATTACATTGGTTAGAACTGTATTCACTGGAGTTTAGAAAAATGAGGGGGGGATCTCACAGAAATCTGTAAAATTCTAAACAGGACTAGACAGGTTCGATGCAGGAAGGATGTTCCCAAAGCTGGGGAAATCCAGAATTAAGAGTCATAATTTAATTACAAGGATAAACCTATTAGGACTAAGATGAGGATAATGGGTTAACTTGTTCAAAGGTTGAGGCCAAAGTGTCATAGTGTTTTCTAGAAGAAAGTAGATACAATTCTTGAGGTTAATAGAATAATGGGATATTTCTTTATCGATGATCAGTCATGATCATAATGATTGGAGGAGGCGGCTCATGCTATTGATGTTCCAAAATTGAAACTGACCATAAACTATTGGTCACACTTCTGATCATGAAAGAAATCACTAATATACTGCTCAGAATCCAATTTTTCAGATTAAAACTCATGTGGTATAATACCATTACCTGTACTAAAAATAAGGGGTTATCCATCGAGAACACTGAAATGTTCATGTTAACATCCTTAATCACAGCACTTAGCAGCTACCAAAAGGAAGATGCAACAGTTAAGACAAGCCCAAAAATGGGATGAAGATGGTTTTCAAATCCAAAGATATTGTCAAGAAGGATAGCCAAACTATATCGCAAACAATCTTGAAAATATGCCACTATTTTGAACACTGCAAGCATTTCACTGTTGAGATGATTTACTATTTTTCAATAGGAGTATAGTCACGCTAAGAGCCCTTCAGCTTGATATACTTCAAAGAATTCACCAAGGCCAATTAGGAAGTGCAAAGTGAATGTGAAGCCACAGCAATTAGTCTGGTGGTCAGGCATTATTCACTCTATGGATGAAATGATGTCTAATTATACTTGTGCCGTAAATAGCCAAGCATAAAAGAAACCACAATTGCCTTCTTCTTTTTCATCAAGGTCATGGGAGTGTCTGAAAATAAATTTATTCAACTTTAAGGGAAATATTTTTATTATAACTATTGAATATTACTGAAGTGGATTGAAGTGAACCATTTGCATAACATTATAGCAGAAGCAGTCATTCAATTCCTCAAGAGAATTCATTTCTCACATAGGATTCTGGACATTTTGTTTGTTATTTTGTGGTTTAAGTAAAAGATTTAGACTTGAAAGTAGGAGAGTTGATCAGTAAGTTTGCTGAGGATACAAAAATTGGTGGTTTGGTAAATAGTGAGGAGGATAGCCTTAGACTACAAGAGGATATAAACAATCTGGTCAGATGAGCTATTCAGTGGCAAGTGGAATTCAATCCACTTAAATGAGAGATAATGCATTTGGGCAGGACAACCAAGGCAAGGGAATACATGACGAACGGTACGACCCTGGGAAGCACCAAGGGTCAGAAGGATCCTCGTGTGCATGTACATCAGCCCCTTAAGATATCAGGACAAGTGGATAAAGTAGTTAAGGCATGTGATATGCTTGCCTTTATCTGTCGATGCATACTGTTTAAGATCATGGAGGGTGATGCTGAAATTGTATGAAATATTGGTTAAGCTACAGCAAGAGTATCGTGTGCAATTCTTGATTCAACAATATGGGAGCTGGTGCAGAGGAGATTCACTGGATTGTTGCCTAGGCTGGAGAGTTTCAGTTATGAAGCGGCATTGGACAGACTGAGGTGGTTTTCCTTACAGCAGAAGGGGTTGAAAGTGGACATGATTGGGATGTTTAAAAGTGTAAGAGGTACAGATAGAATAGACAGGAAGACATTGAGAAAAGGATTAATGACCGGACAAAGATTTTAAAGTAAGGGGCAGAAGGTTTAGAGGGGATGTGAGGAAAAAATCTTTTTTTCACCTCGAGGGCGGTGGGAATCTGGAACTCAAAAGGTGGTAGAGGCAAATACCCTAAAAACATTTAAGAAGTGTTTAGATATACACTTGCAATGCCAAGGCATACAGTGCCATGGATCAAGTACCAGAAAATGGGATTAGAATAGTTGGGTGATTGTTTTTTACCGGTGTGGATGCAATTGGCCAAAGGGCCTTTTTCTTTGTTGTAGATTCTATAACTCTATGATATTGAAGTGTCTGTTACCAGACACAATTTGCAAAGGAGAAATTCCAAGATTTTGCAAACAAATATGACTTTGGTCAGGCTACCAGCTCATTTTGCTGTCCTCAAGCAAATGAACAGGCTGAGAAAGGGTCACAAGCAATTGAAGCTTTATTGAGGAAATATGAAGGCCTTGATTTCACTCGAGTTCTTGATCTTCACCCATATAGCACTGTTAGAATTAGTGATGGATTGGAGATTGAGGGCACAGGTTCCATCTGTCTCACACATACTAAAACGTAACATTACAGAAAATAGCCACAAGATGATAAAGAACAGCAGAGACAATCAGGTTTGGGATCTCAGCTGCACGCACAGAACACATAATGTGGAAACCTGGACATTCACATTGATAAATGTATCCTCAAACTCTTAAAGTTCATAATTGGAGTGATTGGTTAAGACACCACAGAGTGAACCCTGTGAAGTCTGATACTTTGCGAGGTCTGATACTTTGCGAGGTATGTGTGCATGTGTGTGGTAGAATAGTGAGCTAACAAGAGAAGTATTCATGATGATGATGTAACTTTGATGTCAGAGTCACAAGATTAGTTGCAATTATTTGGGTAGAAGCAGAACTCTAATCTCATTTGAAGATCCTACATATATCTTTAGCTGTAAATAAAGGGTTCTTACAAAAGAAAACATTGAATCTGGCGGCACACTTTTCATATCTGTAAAACCCTCCACACACTGTTCATACCGCAAAATGCTAAACAGTAGTCTCAGTTGGAATTTTATAAATTTCCTTTTGTAAATTCACCAGGCATGAATAAAATTTATCATTATCAAGACAGCTAAAAATACAAAGAAACGGCTACTCATTGATGTCTTCAGTACTTTGTGAAGCTCTGCAGTCGAGTATATTTATAGTTTAAAACAATATTACCTTAAGAATCCATTCTAATGAAAATCACTGCAGCAACTCACCAAGGTCACATGGACAGTATCATTACATGTAGCCTATATCCATGAAAATAACGGCAGCAACATTGTAGATACACCCCCAACAAAGTCTACTACAAGTCACACAGCATCTAAATTGAACACATATTATCGTTCCTTCATTGTTTCTAGTTAGTATTCCACTACTAAGAGAAAATGTGTACCACCAATAACACACACTGCAACAACTCACCAAAGCTCCTCAGACAGCACTTTCCAAATCTGTGACCTCTACCACCTAGAAGGCAAGGACAGCAGACACATGGGAACACAACTTCCCTCAAATTCTCCTTCAAAGCGACATACTACCATGATTATGTTGCAGTTCCTAGGTCAAAATCCATGAACTCCCTCCCTAAAAACACTGTGGTGACCCTACATCTCAAGGACAGTAGTGGTTCTACAAAATAACTTACCAATACCTTCTAAAAACAAATGGGGATGGGCGATAAATTCTAGTCTAATCAGTGACACCACATACCATGATATTTTTAAAAAATGACGGTGCAACAGAGGGATCCAGCACACACAAGGTGAGTGGCAAATGATAAAGGGCACCACAGCAGATTGCAGGAGTGGTCTAAGTCAGAGATATATATGCACATCTCCTCTTGGAGAAGTCACATTGATGCTTTCTTATGGAGTACAGATTGTGCAGCATCAGCAATCATCACTCGGAGTGGATACAAGAGAAGCATGAAACATTTCAAAGAATGCAAGGCTTATTCAGTAGCCTTCGACAGTTTTCTCAGAACATGAACACTGACATCCACAAAACACATGAGAAGTTACGTTATCTTATCATGTCATTTGCATTGGTCGCATAATGTTGCTGAATAGATGACTGTTACACACAGCGAAGGCAGCTACACTTTTAAGTATGTGACTGGCTCTGTAAACAATGCATTTGTGAAATAATACCCCCTAATCCCTGCTCTTCCCCCAAAGAAAATGGTCGGTGCCGGAAATGGGAGTGGAATTTCCAGATTTGCAGCTCTGGCATGTCACTATGAAAATTCAGGCCCATGATGATTCTCAATTTAATTTAAATTCACATAAAAACTGTTCTTCTGGCATCCTGGGCAACAAAAATTCCTCGACCAACAGCAGTAAGTTAACTGCTCAATCATCTCATTGTCTTTTCCAAGATTTGTGGTGTGCAAACTGGCATAATGACGGTAATTAGATATAATGATAGACATGGCTTTGTCAGGGGGAAGATCATGCCTGACAGGTTTGTGTAAATTTTCAAAAGAAGTGACCAAGTACGTACATGAGCGTAGTGTAGTGTATTTAGTCTACATGGACTTCAGTAAGACTTTTGACAAGAAGGTAAAACCACTATAGTATGCAATTTAGAAAAACACATCAAAAATCGGCTTGTAGCAAGTGGTAGAGAGTAATGATCGAAAGTTGTTTTTGTGATTGAAAGCCTATGTCCAGTGGCGTACAGCAGAGTTTTACATTGGGCACCTAAGCCACTTATAGTGTACATTATTGATTGAGACAGAAACGTAAAAGTTTGATCAGTAGGTGCACAAATGACATGAAAATTGCTGTTGTGGTAAACAGCACAGAGGAAAATATTAGTCCATTAGACAATACAGTTATGCTGGTCAGATGGGCAGAACAGTGGCAAATGGAATTTAATCATAAAATGTATGAGGTGATGCATTCGGAGAGGACGATCAAGGCAGGGGAATGCATGACGAATGGTAAAAACCCAAGTTGCACAGAGGATCAAAAGGACCTTGGCAGGAATGTCCATAAATGCTTGGATACAACAGTTCAGGTAGACAAGGTGATTAAGAAGCCATACAGGATAGCTACCTTTATTAATCAAGACACTGATTACAAAATTAATGTTAGTTAGGCCAAATATGGAGTACTGTATGCAGATCTGGCCACCACACTATAGGAAAGATGTGATTGAACTAGAGAGGATGCAGACGAGAGACACAAGAATGTTGTCTGGATTGGAGCATTTTAGCTTTGAAGAAAGAGTAGACAGGTTGATTTTGTTTTCCTTAGAATAGAGAGGGTTGAGGTGGAACCTGACTGAAGTGTACATAATTATGAGGGTCATATACAGGGTAGGTAGGAAAAGAACTTTCCCCTTCGTAGAGGGGCCAATAATCAAGACACATAGATTTGAAGTAAGGGGCAGAGGTTTGGAGGGGATTTAAGGAAGAAATGTTTCACCCAGCGCATGGTGAATATTTGGAACTCTGTCTGAAAGGGCAGTATAAAGGTTACTAGCACAACATTCAAGGCTATAGCATTCAAGGCTACAGGTGGGCGGCACGGTGGCACAGGTGGGCGGCACGGTGGCACAGGTGGGCGGCACGGTGGCACAGGTGGGCGGCACGGTGGCACAGTGGTTAGCACTGCTGCCTCGCAGCGCCAGAGACCCGGGTTCAATTCCCGACTCAGGCGACTGACTGTGTGGAGTTTGCACGTTCTCCCCGTGTCTGCGTGGGTTTCCTCCGGGTGCTCCGGTTTCCTCCCACAGTCCAAAGATGTGCAGGTTAGGTGAATTGGCCATACTAAATTGCCCGTAGTGTTAGGTAAGGGGTAAATGTAGGGGTATGGGTGGGTTTCGCTTCGGCGGGTCGGTGTGGACTTGTTGGGCCGAAGGGCCTGTTTCCACACTGTAATCTAATCTAATCTAATCTAAAACCAAATGTTGGAAAATGGAACTACAGAAGAGCTTGGTGGCTTCAAATGACTATATTATAGCACTGACTACACCTTAATCGTGCTGAACTGAACTGGCTGTGAAATGCTAAATTCCTGAAGGCACTATATCAGTGTCAGTCTTGACTCTTAATATACTTCATTTACAATTTTGCAAAGTTTCTTTGTACTGAAGGATATTTTCTGCATAAGATATAATTAAATAGTGCCTAGAACAACAAATTTTAGTTTAACCAAATGTATCTATTGGGAGGACTTTTCAGAAGGCAATGTTTCCATTCCAAATATCTCTATCCCATTTTAGAGAGCCATTAGCCAATTGGATGGCTGATAGTTCTGTAGTCTCAGCAACACCAGGTTAGAGCCGTAACCATTGCTAACACTACATATAGCCAGTCCCTGAATAGCTGATAGATGTTTGGCTGAATCTAAGTCTGGACTATTGGCAGGGTCTAGCTGGAAGGCCCAGTGGAGAAGTGAATAGTCTAAGTGGCTGCATTTAAGGTGGTGAAGGCAGGAGTAGGAGAATTGTTAAACTTGGCAGGAGTGGGGAGCTTGTAATGAACTTGAGCTACTATGGGAGGGAGGAGTCTCCAGCTGGCATAGAGGACTTACAAAACGAAAAGGGCGCTGCGCCCAAATCCACCTGCAGTGCCCCAACATCCTGCCTGACTTCACATTGAGCAGCTAAAGCTACATTGCCAACACAGTTAGTGTGAGCCTCCCTCTACTTTCTGTACTATAGCCGCAGGAATAGGATAAGGACCTTAATGAGGCATTAAGTATTACTTTGGAGCCTCAATTAGTCAAGGGCAGATGGGCCAGCCAGTGCATCCACCAACATGGCTCAGCAAAATCACCCTGTCCGGAACCCCTGGTAGGTAATACAAATTAAGAGTATGATTCATAGAGCAGATATTGATCTCCTTAGAGCAGAGAACATTCAGAGATTTGATTCAAAATCACAAAGCATAAGCATTTTATATTGCTTAGTTCTGCACCAGCTAGACACAGCAATAGTCTTCAGAAGCCTTTTGCTTCTAAGAAGTCTCTCTCTTGAAACAGATTTATCACTGCAGTAAAATAACTGGAAATAAGGAAATCCTGCTTCTGGGATGCTTTTATTGTCATAGGAAATTCCCACATCATGAAGTAGGAAGTTCTTTAAAAATAATCATGACCATTTTCCTTGTTTTCATTCTATTGTGAATTTCTGGATTACTGGAATTTTGCAGAACTTTATTTGCAGATACATTCTATTTTGTTCAAAAAATGCAGAACCTGCCTGCAGTCAATGCGGGCAGTCAGTCCATATAATATTTGTAAATTCTATTTTGGAAATATAACCAGTCTGACTCAAGATTGGGATACAGACAGACCCTAATCTCATATCTCTAACACATTGTCTGAGCTGAGATGTCATCTTTTGTTATAAAACCATGATTTATCTTGAAAATGTGACTTAAACGAAGTTCTGGGATTTACATAGTAAAAAACTGAAACAGCAAATCCATTCTAAAAGATGAAAGATTTAACAATCTAGATTTGTCCAATGTATCACCGTATCACTGTAATCTTTTGCTATAAATTCTGCTTCTTATGGTCCCGCTTCACAACCGCCTGATGAAGAAGCAGCGCTTCGAAAGCTAGTGCTTCCAAATAAACCTGTTGGACTATAACCTGGTGCTGTGTGATATTTAACTTTGTCCACCCCAGTCCAACACCGGCTCCTCCAAATCATGAAAAAACTAAGACATCATTCCAGCAGAATATACTAGTTTGTCTTAATATGCTTTACTGTTTGAAAATCCACATGGTTCTACATTAAACATAAACATGCTGTAATATGAATTTTAATTATGACTTAGCAGTTTGCTTGGTTGATTTAAAAGGATTAGCTTATTTATACAATCATGATTTAATTTTTTTCATGTTACCAATTCAATACCATTAGTGCTATGCCAGGATTCATACAATAAACCAATAACATGATTAATTTCAGTATCAATATAAAGTATAAACCAAAACAATAGTTCTGTACAAACTCAGCCAATTAAAATCTTATAGTTTCAAATTGATGCTTAAAAATGTATTGATCAACATCACCAGACCTTGGACTAACATAATGACCGAGGTATATCTGGTAAGTACATCGCCCAGTGGAATCTTAAATAATTAGTAGCTTTAAATATTGTAAGTGATACGTTATGTAAATAGATAAATGCTGCAGTCCTGGTTCATGGCGAATAGACTACTGATTAAAGCGCTAGAGATTCCTTTAGATCAACTGTACCTCTAAAGACAACTCACCACTTCATTGTCATTTTTTCATAATTCCTAACAAGTACTATTTAGGTTTATTAGTATTTAGGTTTTATTAGCAACAATCATGTTGCACTGTAAGTATTCATAACCTGAAAAATACTAAATAGAAATAATTTTATAACAGACTCTATCTGTCTTTTCTCCTGTGCTCATTTCCAAGGGCTGAACCATGTTCTTTCATTGGATTGGTCTATGCTATAGCAAAAGTATTGCCGAAGTTGGCCATTGCCTTCTGCAGGATTCCACTGATACAACCTGCCATCAGGTATACCAGAAGGATCTTTACAGATTGAAAATCAACCTGCTTGGCTAAATTACGCACGCAACTTCTATGGGCAATAAGTCCTGTCAGAGGACTCAAACCTGGAGATTCTGAATTGAGATGTTACCACTGTGCCATAAGAACTCTTTCTAATAGAAAAATATGTTTGCAAATATGGTGAAAATATACCAATTTCAATTTTACACTACATACACCTTTATTCATTAACTGCAAATAGAAAAAAAACAGGACCTGGAATTCTAATGGGTTGAATTGCTTTTTGTTTTGCATTGTACAGAATTCTAGATCAGTGACATAAAGCATTTCTAACTTGATAACTTTTTGAATTGTTAACATATTATATTCAACCAAGTAAAAATTTTCACCAAAAAAGGAACAGCATGCTTAATGCTGTTAATAAAATTTCATTATACACAAAATTGATCTATATTTTCTTTTAGGGAGATTTAGCTATTTTAATTAACAGTTTGTAGGAAAATTAATCATGGATAATACTACTAAATTATACATTGGATTAAAATAACTGTTTAAAATTACATCCACGATACTGTTCTGTTGTTGCCACATGCCTAAAGCTATCAAAGAAAAATATCATGCATGCATTTAGTCATTCCTGTTGAAAGTCATGCCAGATTCCAATTTGATAAAGAAATCCTTTATGCCAGATGCCACTTTGATAAAGAGGTGACCTTCACCTATATATTACAACACGCTGGCACAGTAGTTAGCACCACTATCTCATAGCATCAGGGACTCGGGTTTGATTCCAACCTTGGGTGACTGTGTGCAGTTTGCACATTCTTCCTGGGTCTGCGTGGGTTTCTGCCAGGTAATCCAGTTTCCTCCCACAGTCCAAAGATGTGCAGGTTAGGTGGCTTAGCCATGGTAAATGTGGAGTTACAGCGATATGGTAGGCGGCTAGGTCTGGGTGGGATGCTCTTCAGAGGGAAAGTGTGAACCCAATGGGACAAATAGCCTCCTTCTGCACTGTAGGGATTCTATGATGAACCAGATATTAGTCTATTTGCAAATAAAAGTAAAAGAATAAAGGCCAGCTTCTGGCTCTTCTGCAACCTTGGTTTGCCTTGAGGCAATCAGTATCAGTGCTCCCAATCCACATATCTTCAACTTCACCCACTAGTGCAACCTTGCCCCAGTCTTGAGCTCTTTTGCTCCACCTCCCAACATAGTCCCAGCACTTCCCTTGTCCAACTCTGAACTGTGCACTTTTTCTATCCTTTAGTATGCTAGACAATCACCCCAACAGCACTCCCAATGCTTGTAATCTTCTTACACAACCACTCCCCAACAATACTCCAGAGATCTGTAATCTTCCTATCCAACCAGACCCCTACAGTACAATAAAAGTAAAAATAAAAAGAATTGCAGATGCTGGAAATCGGAAATAAAAACATCAAGTGCTGGAGAAACTCAGCAGGTCTGGCAGTGCATGTGGAGAAAAAAAATAGAGTTAACATTTCAAGTCCAGTGACCCTTTAGACCATAAATTTAGGATCAAAATGAGGCCATTTGATCTACTATGTATACTCAGCCATTCAATGAAATCATGAATGATTTGACAATCCTTAACTCTACTGCCTTATCCCCGTAACCCTGAATTCCCTTACTGATAAAAAAAATCTGTCCATCATACATCTGCTGCTGACTCACTGCATTTCACCAGAATTTTCAGTTTTTGCTCCCAACAGTACTCCCTAGGGCAGCAATCTCCTTATCCAACCCCCAATGCCAGGATTTCAAAGGCCTACAAATGATCCCATCCAAACTCTCAACCCAAACGTGCTCCTAAGATTTGCAATCTTCCTACCTAAACCAAACATTGATTTTTACACCCCCAATATTAATCCGATTTGTAATCCTCTCTCTCCAACCCTAATGAACCCTGATCATCCACTCCAAGGCCCACTTACAACTCCTCCAGACCGCACATGATTCAATTCAATTACTCCCTGGAAATTGGGGTACTAAACTGTGCGGACTCCTACATTTGCACCAACTACATTATGATGTGCTCAGAGGTCTAAAATCAAGGGCTCTTCAGACCTTTCCATTCTGGAGTAAGATGCTCAAAAGTCGGTACGCCTGAATTTCCAACTGATCATATTTGGAAGTTACAATAATGTACCTTTATCAACATTGATACAATGATAATATATGCAATTTTTAAAATCACTCTTCATACATTGCTTACCTGTGTTTAAGATGCGCCTCCAAATCACAGCGTTGCATCACTTCTTGACAGTTACTTTCAAAAGGGCAAGCCACCAACAGTTTGTCTAAAAGTTTGTGAACAAGAATGCTGGACCTTTTGCACAGTTTAAAATGAAGACTTATACGGTCCAATGGGCAGAAGTTCTTCTCTCGCAAGAAATTACGGAGGCACTTGTAGCAAAATGTATGTCCACAGGGAGTATCCAGTGGTTCCAGTAGAGGCTGCAAACAAATGTGACAAACGAGGTCATCATCCATTTCATGCTGGTAATTGTACAGATGGTTCTCTCTTGTCCAGTGCTGTTGGCCACATTCAAAGCATAATGGATTTAAAGGAAACTCCTGTTCCTCTGGATTAGCATCATCATTAGTAGTACTCATGATCATTCACTTTGGCACGGTTGCTCTCAATCAGTTACTCATCTACAGTCATTAGTCCATAGTCAGATATTCAAATGCAAACTATCCTGGTCCCAGCAATTTCAGATTCTCATTGTTCTGTGAAAAATAAAATCAAAAAACTTCATCTTCTATCAAAGCAAAAGCATTTTGTTTAATTGTTTACCATTCATCATTAACTGAGGAAGACAAGGTTTAACAGGATCAAAGAATACATTGACGAAAGACAGTTCAATCGTTCCATATAAAAACAGAACAAGTAATTTTACTTCAAATCTCCTGGAGATAAAAAGAAACTTAGCTCTAAAAAAAGTTATGCTTTTATGAGTAATTGTTCCCTTCATTAAAACCCAAAAGCCTAAAGCTGTCATGTATAATCTCACAAAACTTAATTAAATTTGAGTAAAATTTTCAACTTGCTGCCTTGACAAAAAACTGACATGCTGACCAGCTGTTACTTCTGAGCTGGGAGACCCGGGTTCAAGTCCTACTTGCTGCAGAAATGTGTAATATCATCCCCAAACAGATTGATTAGAAAATATAAAATTAGGTGCACATATGACCTTAAGAGGCTTATGGTCAGAGTAGCCCACTCAAAGACAATGATGTCTGAAAATGCCCTTTCTCGACACTACTTCATCTCCTTCACCATCCCCACTTTCCATCCATCCTGTGTTAAGAAAATTATCGTTACATCCTTCTTCTCTGCTCAGACTTGAAACAGCTTCTTGAAGGAAAATTAGTGACAAATCTTTGGGAGACATTCAAATTGAGATTATACAGCAGAGTGCAGACTTGTTTGCACAAAGAAAAAAGGATGGTACTGCCAAATCTGGAGTCCCATGGTTATCCAGAAGCATACAGGGTAAGCAGAAAATAGAGATTATACCAATCTTGAAAAGGGAGTTTAGAGGAATATGGAAAGTATAGGTGTGAAGTGAAAAAGGAAATTAGAAAGCAAATAGTTTCCAAAAAAGTAAAAGAAAAACCAGTATATGAAGTGCAAAAGATGACTAAGGCAAGAATAAGACCTATCAGAGGTATATTTGATAAGTTGTGTGTGAATGCAGACATTTGGGTATGTTCAAAATGAGAGTATTGTCTACGTTTTCACAAAGAAGGATGAAGAAGACATCATAATTAAAGAGGACAGTGAAATAATTGATAAGATATGCATAATGCCAAGTACTCAAGTGACTGACCTCCTTTTGAAGGTGAATGAATCACCCAGGGCCAAATATATTGTATCCTAGGCTGTTCAAGAAACCAGGGAGGAAAAGGTAGATGTTTTGTGGATAAATTTTGCTAGCCTCACTAGATACAGGTGAGGACAGGAAATCTGTGAATACTGTACCGTTAGACAAAAAGCATGCAAGGATAGTCCAAATAATTATAGGTCAGTCTGACTCAGCAGGGGACAAATGACTAGAATCCATACTGAAACAGAGACTTAACTGTTACTTAAGAAGGTACAGGTTAATCAGACACAGTCAGCATGACTTTCTCAAAGAAGGTCATGTCATAGTAACTTAATTGAATTTTTTGAGAAAGGAACAAGGATGGATTGATGAGGTTGGGCAGTGGATGTGGTCAACATGAATTTGACAAGGTCTCAAGTGGGCATGGGCAGAAAAGTTACTGGGTACTGGGGAATGTGGCAAACTGGAGCAGTAATTTGTTCTATGACAGGAAACAAAGAATGGCCGTTGATGGACATTTTTGCAAATGAAAAGCTGTTTCTGGTAATATCACAAGGCTCAGAGTTGCAAGCATTGCTGTCTGTGGTACTTATCAATGATTTAGACTAAATGTGAGAAGCATGATTGGGAAATTGGCAGATTACACAAAAAAATTGGCCAGATAGTTAAAGTGAAGGGGAAGGTTTCACAAAATTAAAAATCACAACACCAGGTTATAGACCAACAGGTTTAATTGGAAGCACTAGCTTTCGAAGTGCTGCTCCTTCATCAGTGGTTGTGGAGTATACAATTGTAAGACACAGCATTTATAGCAAAAGTTTACAGTGTGATGTAAGTGAAATTATACATTGAAAAATACCTTGATTGTTTATTAAGTCTCTCATCTGTTAGAATGACCATGTTAGTTTCACTTCTTTCATATGTAAATCACAAAATTTATTTTAAAAGTTACATTCTCAGGAAGGCTTCAGACTGATATCCATGATTTGGTTGATTTGGGGGAAAATAGCAAACGGAATTCAGTCCAAAGAAGTGTGAAGTCGTTATTTTTCACAGAGCAAACAAAGCAAGGGATTACACAACAAATTGAAGGATATCAGTGGAATAGGACAAGTGAGAGACCTTGGTCTGCACGCCCACAAGTCCCTGAAGATGGCAGTGCAATTTTAAAAGGAGGCAAAGAAGATGTATGGGATGCTTCCACTGTAGATGTCAGCCAGGGCCAAGACCATGGCACAGTGATATCCAGTTGTTCAGGTGATGGAGGAAGAAGTGTGCAATAATAGAAGGGAATTTAATCGTGAGGGGAGCAAACAGGTGCTTCTGCAGCCATAGAATACACCTCAGGTTGATATGTTACCTCCTGGGTATCAGCGTGAAGAATGTACTGTAACGCCTGCATGTCTTTCCAAAAGTTCTTTGGGGGGGCTGGGGGAGGGGTGTACAGCCAAAACTCATGGTCCATGAGTTTTGACAAAGGAAGAAAGCAATGACAAAGCAATGACAAAGGAAGAAAGAAAAATTAGGTCTTGCAAGCAAAGTTTAGGGAATTAGGTCGGAAATTTAAACCTAGGATGTCAATAATAATAATAATCTCTAAGTTACTCCCAGTGCCATGCAGTGCTGAGTATAAATAATAGAAGGATAGAGCAGATGAATGAGAGGCTGGAGAGATAGTGCAGGAGGGAGAGATTTAGATTCCTGAAGCATTGGGACCATTTCTAGGGATATGGGACCTGTCCATATTAAATAGATGGTCTGAAACTCACTTCCTGATAGGTAGTTGAGCCCAAAACTCTTGTAACATTCAATCAGTGTTTAGATATTCACTTGCTTTGCCATAGCCTTCAAGTATGTATGTTAGCTCACTGAGCTGGAAGACTTGTTTTCAGATGTTTCCTCACCACACTAGGTAACATCAGTGAGAATCTCCGGTGAAGTGCTGAAGTATGCCAGCGCTTCGCCAGAGACTCTCACTGATGATGCTACCTAGTATGGGTACAAAACGTCTGAAAACAATCTTGGAGTTCAGCGAGCTAACTTACATACTTATCATCAACCTGAGCTACAAATCTTCTCAAAAATCGATAGCCTTCAAGGATATAGCCATAAGACGAAAAATGAAATTAGTATAATCTGATCACTACTGACTGGTGCAGGCACAAAGAATAGCATTCTGTGCTGTAAATGACTTATGAGACCCCCTTCATTGGGCAAGGTATTGAATACATGAATACATACAAGGGTGTCACTAGCTTGGTTACACCTGGAGTTTTGTGTACATTTCTGGATATCATTACAGAAGTACATAATTGCTCTAGAGAGTACAGAAGTGATTTACAAGAGTAATGCCAGGACTTGAAAATTTCAGGTATGATGAAATACTGAAAAGGCTAAAGATTGTTTTCCTTAGACCAGAGAAAATTTGGAAGTGAACTAATTCAAGTTTATAAAATAATGAGATACATACATAGAATAAACAAGGCAGATTTGTTTCCTCTAGTGGGGAGATCAGTTATATGGTACAGATCTAATGTGATTGTTCAAAAAATTAGAAGGGACAAGAGGGGGAAAATACCTTTCAGCCAGAGGTTGAAGAGTCTCTAATTTTTGGACTAATTTGTTGGCTTGAGGTGGAAACCATCAAGTCCATTTAAAAGGAACCCGAAGTGCTGTTACTTGAAAGGCCATAGACCAACTTCTGAAAATTGGGATTAGAACAGGCACTTTATTTAGCTGGCAGAGACACGATGAGCTGAATGACCACTTCCTGTGCTGTAACTTTTCTATAGTTGTAACAAGTCTTCAACAACATCAAATGGTAATCAATACCTCCCAAGCCTCCTTCTCTGGATAATTTAAGCTTCTTTTGCATTACAAAAAGGAATAGCTTACACACATTTGTGCGTTTCTCAATGATAACTTGTGTGAATGAGAAACTTCTAGTCAAAGCAGTTGATTTACTTCCTGGGCAGCCTGATAGTTTGATAAAGCAAGCCTCATACAATACAGTGAGCTTACAATTAAATTGATGTAGTCAATTAAAGTGATCTTGCATGCAACTAAAATATAGAACATAGAACAGTGCAGCACAGTACAGGCCCTTCGGCCTCAATGCTGTGCCAAACTTTTATCCTACTCCAAGATCAAACTAACCTACATATCCTTCACAGTACTATTATCTACCAAGTGCCTATCCAAGAGTCACTTAAATATACCTACTACCACCACTGGCAGTGCATTCTATGCACCCACCTTTCCCTTGTAAAGAAACAACCTTTGACATCTCCACTAAACCTTCCTCCAATCACCTTAAAATTATGCCCCCTCATGATAGCCATTTCTGCCCTGGGAAAATGTCTCTGACTATTCACTCTACTATGCCTATTATCTTATACACCTCTATCAAGTAACCTTTCATCCTTCTTCGCTCCAATGACAAAAACCCTAGCTCCCTCAACCTTTCTTCAGAAGACATGCCCTCCAGTCCAGGCAATATCCTGGTAAATCTTCTTTGCACCCTTTCTATATAGTGAAGCGTTTTTAAATGAGTAAAATTCTAGGTTGATTTTAATGGCAAATATTGGTCAAAAAGTGATGAATCAGAACCACATCCGCCCTACGGCAATGTTTTTCTGTGGTGACATTGACAAGGTGACAATGGGACGAAAACCCTTTACTTGAGGAAATCCACACACCAAATCTCCCAGCCAATGTGGACTGGTCAGTTCTTGCCATCCCAGCAGCACTACAAACAGACTCATGGGAAAGACAGACAAAGATCCTGGACCAAAGTGAGTCAGCAATATTGGGGAGTGTTATGGACCAGACCCATAACGTTTTAAGTTAACCCAGACTCTAACTTTCATTTTTTTTCGGAAGATGTATAGTGGATATTCCAGGAGTGATGCAGTCAATCAAACTATCAGCTTTAAACAAAACAGAATTTATTTAAACATCATCAGATGAAACACAAACAAAAGAAAACAGTATTTAGAATAACTTATTTGATAACCCAATCGATTCTATCACAACTTAACAAAAGCTGTTCTAATTCCTTGACAAAAGGTAAATTCAAACACAGGTTCTTAAAGGCAGGAGAGATTTCACAGAGGAAGTTCAGGCAAGACCTCTGTTGAAGCATGCAATCACTTTTCACTGTAGCTGCTTCTCTAGGTCCCCAGCAAGTTATTGACTGCTTGTGAAAACAGACCAAACTAGAAATAAAAACCTGAACTGGAAAACTGTCCACTTCCCTTTCATTGTACAACTGTTTTTTTAAAAAAATCTAAAGGCCTCCTCTGATTGTTGACTTCAGCAGTGTCTGTTAGCCATTTCAGCACCACTGACTTGACTACCCCTCTTGAAGAAAACCGAGGACAACATAACTTTCTAAACGAGCAGCATTGTCACAGGAGGAACAGATTGGACCTATTAGGGAGGGGGAACTGCATGTGAGGGAGATGGAGTTTGCAATATAGATGGGGAGAAAGGAAGTGAAGTACTATGTTTTGGGTGGGTTAAAAATGCGTGAAGGCTGGCCCTCAAAGAAAGTCCTCCTTTCTTTCCCACCATTTTTAAAACATCATCTGGAGGAAAGCAAAATGGGCCATCCATTAATGCCTGCCTGCCCAGGGCAATGTTATTATGCCAGCATTACGTTGAGGTTAAACTAACTTTTGAAAATGGCAATTGATCTTTAATTATTTGTTTACTTATACTAGGTAACTGTGCCTGGCCAGTCACATGCTAGCTGGGAATTGGCTTTGTATCTTAATGCACAAAACATTCAGAATAAGATACATGAACTGACAATGTAAATCAAGACAAATGGACATGATCCCATATAGCTATTACGGAAACATAGTTATGAGGAGATCAATACTGGGAACTTAATATTCAGAGGTATTTGACCTTTCGGAAAGACAGGAGAGGTAAAAAAAAAAGGTAGACAGTAGCACTGTTGATATGAATCAAAATGAAGATACTTGGGAGAAATTATCTAGGTTTAGATGATGTAGAGTCCATTTGGGCAGAGGTAAAAAAACAGCAAGGGTAAGAAGGCATTGGTAGGAGTACAGACCCTAAAACGGTAACCACTTTGTAGGAAAGAATATACACTAAATAATAAGAGCATAATAATAAAAAGAATAGAGTAATAATTATGGGTGACTCGAATGTTCACATTGATTGGGTTAATTAAATTGGAAAGGGTAGTTATGGCAATAAATTCATCAGGGATATTTTCCTGGAGCAACATGTCATGGATCCAATCAGGGTGCAGGCTATCTTGGATACGGTAATGGATGATGAGGCAGGTTTAATAAATGCCTCATAGTAAAAGATCCTGGGAAGTAGTGATCACAACATAATGAATTTAATATTCAGTTTGAGAATGAGAAACTTAGGTCAGAAACAACCGTGTTTAACTTAAATGAAAGGAATTACAATGAAATAAGGTTAGAGTTGCTAATGTGAGCCGAGCAGACAGATGATCAAGAGTGACTGTAAGAAAGCCATGGCAAACAATTAAGGATGTAATTCATGATTCTCAGCAAAACCACATCCCAGTCAGAAGGAAAGATTCTCAGAGAGGGATATACGAACCATGGCTAACCAAGGAAGTTCAGGAGAGTATTAAGTTGGAAGAAAATGCATGTAAGGATGCAAAATTCAGTGAAAGCCGCAAAGACTGGGATAAATTTAGGACCCAGCAAAAGATAAAAAGATAATAAAGACAGAGAAAATAAACTACAAGGGCAAACTAACAAGGAATATAAAAACTGCTAAGAAGAACTTTTCTAAATATATAATGAGGAAGAAAAAAGTCAAAGTAAATAGAGGTCACTTAGAAAATGTAGCCAAATCTGTAAAGAACTCAAAAATAGATTGAAAAGCATGTTGCAAGAAGGATACAAAAGGTTTACAAAGAGATATTAATAGGTTAAGTAAGTGGGCAAAAATTTTGCAAATGGAGCATATGCAGGAAAATATTAAGTTATTCATTTTGGAAGGGAGAATAAAATTATTTAAATGGAGAAAACTGCAGAAAGCTGCAACACGAAGGATGGGTGAGTTGTGGGGGCGGGGAACCCAGAAAGCCAGAACACAGGTGCAGCAGGTAATCCCAGGGCTAATGGAATGTTGGCCTTATTTCAAGGGGATTGGAATATAAGAATAGGGAAGTCTTACTGCAACTATACAATGTGCCGATGAGACCACATCTGATGTATCGTGCACAGGTTTAGTTCCCTTAATTAAAGAAAGACATTATTTCATTGCAGGCAGTTCAGAGAAAGTTCACTAGGTATGGAGGGATTGTCTGATGAGCAAGGTTAAACAAGTTGAGGGTCTACTCATGGAATTTAGAAGAATGAGAGATGATCTCATTGAAACATACAGAATTCTTTAGGGGCTTGACACAGTAAATGCTGAATGTTTCCTTTCATAGGTGAGTCTACGACCAGAGGGCACAACCTCAGAATTAAAGGGCGAAAATTTAAGACTGAGGTGAGGAAGAATTTCTTCTCTCACAGGGTTGAGGTTTTGCAATTCCTTGCCACACAAAGCTGTGGGGCAGAGGTCTTGTGCATGTTTAAGGCTGAGAAAGATAGATTGTACGGGATCAGTATGAGAATTAAAGGTTGAGGGCAGGAAGGTGGACATGAAAATTGCCAGATTAGCCATGATCCTATTGAACAGCGGAGTGTACTCCAATTCCTATTTCATGTGGACAGGTAAAATCCAGCTCACTTCAATCATTGGAGACATGAACCAGAATCTGGATATAAATAGCAAGACGGCATTGATCATGGCCTTTTTTATGATAATACTCGTCATTTTTAAAATAAAGTTCCCAAACATGTTTTGCAAAAGTTAATAAAAACTTTAGAACTATGGCAAAAATAACCACCAGTAAAAGTAGTAGCCTGGATTTAACAATGATGAAACCAGTGTTCACTATCATTAGTCACTAAAACTGACAGCAATAGGATGTATAACACAAATAACCAAAATACCATTGCTAATATTCCTCTGAAAGTGCTGACATTTCTCAAAAATACAATCTCTAAGTAGTGAATCAATGAACATCCATTCTTATTTTGTTAGTCTCACTGTCAACGTATTTTTGAAGCATTAGTACAATAAATACCAAATTGTCCTCAGAAGTTAAATGTTATATTTATGGAATGTCAGATTTCTTCAATGTTAAGAGTTTAAAGGGGTCCTAGGCAATAAAAATGTTACATTGTAGGAGCTTCTCAAGCTGCCAAAGTTTATTTGCTTGATAATTATCCTTAAAGGCACAGTAAAGGAAAGAAAACACGCATGTGCCAGATACCACAACACCTCAATTATCCATTTCTCTAAATTTATGGCTCAATAAGACTAATGGACTAAACTAACCATCTTCAATGGTTGCATCAATGATCTTCCTTCCATCTTAACGTCAGAAGTGAGATCAGTCATTCACTGATGATTAATTACATAATGTTGCAAATGTTGCTGAACTACTCAGATACTGAAGTATCATGTCCAATTGCAGCAAAACCGGGACAATATGAAGGCTTGTGCTGATAGGTGACAAGTAACATCAAAGCATCTCTGCTTGACATTTAATGGCATGAAATGTTCCCTATAAACACCAATGTTCTGTGCATAGTTATCAGTGTTGGCCTGCTGATTGCAGCATTGACTTTGGCTCCAGACATTGCTGTTGTGCACAGGGTCAGAGGTCTGTGCCAGTCAGAACATTAGTGGGAATGCTGATTGCATTATCATTCCCGAATCTCTGCTATCAACATCCTACGGAATGTCATTGACTGGATTGCCTGCCACACTGAACTAGCCATATAAATACTGTGGCTACAACAGCAAGTCAGAGGTTAGAAAATCTATGCCGAGTCACTCACTTCTTACTCTTCAAAGCCTGAACACTACCTATAACGCACTATCCACCATCTTCACCAATCACTCCCTTGACTACTGATGCACAGCAGCAGCAGCTAAAGTATATAACACCTACAATATGCATTGCAGTAACTCACTGAGGCCACTGACAGCACCTTTTAATCCCACAGTCTCTACCGCATAGAAGGACGAAGTACACAAATGAAGTTTCCTTCCATAGTCCTGACTTGGAACTATGACACCACTCCTTCACTATTGTTGGGTCAAATTTCTGGAATTCTTTTCCCAACTGCATTGTAGCTGTACATCAACCACCATTAATAGCAGAGGTTCAAGTGCAGGCAGCTCACCAAAATTCATCTAAATTCCTACTAATCCATTCATTATTACGTTTAAATCTATGACACGAGATTATTGGCCTCTTTGCGAACAAGAACAGATTGGGTTGGTCAAAACTATTAATTGCCATTTGATTGACCATTTACATCACTCAAGCTCTGATATTCCTTTATATTCTTTCCATGATATGCAATTTCAGCATTGTAATTATATCTGTGAGTGTTGATTAAGGTTTTTCCATTTTAAAAGCTGCTGATACATTTAATGCTAGCTAAAGGATACAGAGAAAACATTCTTGAGCCTTAAGCTATTTACTGACATTAATAAACTTTATCGCTGAAGTTTAGTTACTTAAATCCCTAATTTGAATTAAAAACCTGGCAAGTCTTTCCATTGTAACTATACTGCTGCTATTATTATGTATACAATTTTTATTTTCTCAAAAAACAGTACACTGTTGGTTGATACATACTCAGCTGTTGTGCCACCCACAGCAGTGTACTTGTTTTCAAGTGATGAATCGTGATTTATACCTCCTACATTGTGTGACTCATATTGCTGTGCAATGGCACTATAATATGCAAGTGATACATGTACAGGCTGATCAGAAGGCAGAAGAGATAATTGGAGAAAAAATCCCTTGCAAGTCATTTATTCTAAATCAAACACAAGTCAGTTTAAAAAGTGATGCATCACTGTCAACTTTAAAAAACATGCATTAAGACTATCTACAGGCAAGAATTACAATGCCCTTCTGTTGTCAAGAATGTAAAATACAAGCTTGTTCTAAAGTCAGGTTTTGACTTTCAAAATAATCTTCTAAGTAAAATTATATTATTGCCAAGTCTGCAGAATATGGTACCGCCATATGTTTTGCAACCTCTTTTTTGATTTAAAACTTCTAAAAATAAAAAAGATGAAAATAATATTTAAACACAACTATTCTTGGCTGAAAATCCAGTACGCTTTTGGCAAATACCTCCTATTTCTCTAGGAGACATGCAAATTAGTCCAGAATGTGCAAATATTTCCTAGATTCCACAGGACCTGATACAAGGCACCTACTTTTTCAGTGGTGTAATGGGAGCTGGGCTTGAGTACTCCCAATACTAGGCCTTTTTGGCACCATTGCCTCACTAGGAATCCAGGCTATCATTGGATCAGACTTCTCTAATGGCCTTGATCCAAGCCAACTTAACGGTAGCACAATTTGTTTAAAAATTTGAAATAATTTTCCGTAAAGGACATCATTGCTGCAGACAGAATTCTTCTTACATAGTTTGCAGTCTTCCTGTGCCATTAAAGAGACAGACAGCTGACATTGCTATGAGAGTGAACTGGCCTCCACTTAACCGTGTTAACTTGAAATGCATTGGCAGTAATGTTCCAGGATGGATGTGAGCCGTCACTTACACTGGAATGCATTCTTCCTGACTTTAGGCTGCAACCACTTCGGTTATTAAATGCTAAATGCAAAGCATATGGATTATTTTCATTTACAGCTTACTCAGAACTAAAACAATTATTTGTTTTATAAAACTCTTATTGCATTTGTCAAATTTCCTAAATTTATTCAAATCAAATTATTGGAAATTGTGTGTCCAGTTAAAAACATCACATTTGAAATCACTAAGCGTCTGTATGACAAAAGGTTTAATGGATTCAATAATTACTAACTTCTTGTGAGTAAATATCTAATTTACTCATCAGCTCTGATGAAGAGTCTTTAATACTTGAAACGTTAGCTTACTCTCTCTCCACAGATGCTGACAGTTGGGATAAGGGAGGCATTTTCAGTATGACAACCTGGAATGCTACAGAGATCAATGCTGGGACCACAATTAATTACAATATATTTGAATGACTTGGATGGAAGAAGTGAATGACTCACGTGAGGCCACACAGAAACAAAAAAGATGACTAAGGTTCAATCCGGAAGCATGGCCTCTAAGAGGAAAGCAGCAGCTGTAGCCAGATCACTGGCACCATGACTGCCACTGTTGTACAGCAGGGAGGGTTGAAGTTTAGGCAAGCAGTCGTGATAGGGGTCTAGATAATCAGGAGCAAATAGGCATTTCTATGATCACAAATGAGACTCCAGGATGGTGTATTGCCTCCCTGTCATCAGGATCAAGGATGTCTGAGAGCGCACAAGGATTTCTGATGGGGTAATGGTGAGCAGCCAGACCTTGTGGTCCATATTGGTACTAATGACAAAAAGCAGAATGTAAAGGAAGTTCAGGGAGTTAGGTAGGAAGTTGAAAAACCTCTAGGAATGTAATCTTGGGATGCCCTGTGCCACTTGCTAGTGAAGTTAGGAATAGGAAGAGGGTACAGTTAAATACATGGCTAAAGAGCTGGTGAAGGAGAGCTTCAGGAATGCGGATTATTAAGGCACCTTCCAGGGCAGGTGGGATCTGTACAAGAAGGACAAATTGCACCTAAAACTTGACAGGCACCAATATCCTGGCAGGAAAGTTTGCTAGTGCCGCTCATGAGAGTTTAAATTAGTGTGGTGGGGGTCAGGAACCAGAGCAGTATGTCAGAAGAGGAGTCAGAGGCTAATGTCAGTAAGACTAAGAGGAAGAACACAAAGGGAGGGGTTACCAAACACAGAAGGATTGGTGGTCTGAGGTGTATTTGTTTTAATGTCAAGCATATGACAGATGGATTTAGAGCTTGGATTAATACAGGTACACAATCGCTTATCCAAAATCCTTGGAACCAGTTGTTTTTTGGATTTCAGAATAAATGACATTTTCACAGTGAAATTTTAAAAACTCTTACTGAACAGCAGACCCACGTGTGATCCAATTGCGCTGAAACACAATTGTTGCCTGCCAGTGCTGGGCCACACCACATTACACCTGAGTGATGTGGGTCGAGTGGGTGTGGAGTTGGTTCACTTGTTCGCATGCCAAGCAACCTTGTTATACAGAAAAATACTTCACGAATAAAACATCGGATTTCAGAACTTTTGATTTCAGATTTTGTACTTGTACATCTAACTATGATTTTGTTCCTATTACAGAGATTTGGGTTGAGAGACCCGGGAGAAGGACAAGATTGGCCGCTTAACATTTCTGGGATTTAGATGTTTCAGGCGAGAGAGAGAGGGATGTAAAAAATAGAGATAAAGGAGAATATCACAACTGTACTTAGGGAGGATACCTTAGAAGGCTCATTCAATGAGGCCATATGGGTCGAGTTCAGGAATAGGAAAGGTGCACACTAATGGGATTGGTACTACAGACCTCCCAACAACCAGATGTGTGGACAGATTATGGAAAAATGTAAAAACAGAGTTTCTGGTGGTGGGTGATTTTAACTTACTCTATATTGACTGGTACTTACAGCCGGGGCATGGATGGGGGATAATTTGTTCAGTGTGTCTAGGACAATTTTTTTTCAAACAATACATAAATAGTCTAACTAGGAAAGGGGCCATACTGGATCATACTTGTGTTTGTCATTTATATAAATGATTCAGATGAGTATATAGGAGGCATAGTTAGTAAGTTTGCAGATGACACCAAAATTGGTAGCATTTTGGACCGTAAAGGTTTTCTAAGATCAATTGGGTCAATGGCGCTCAGGAGGGGCACAGAGTTTAATTTGGAGAAATGTGAGGTATTGCATTTTGGTAAAACAAACAAGGACAGGACATATACAATTAATGGTAGGGCCCTGGGTAGTGTTGTAGAACAGAGAAGCCTTGGAGTTCGGTTACATAATTCTTTGAAATTTGCGTCGCATGTAGACAGCGTGGTTAAGAAGGTGCTTAGCACACTTGCCTTCACTGCTCAGACTTCGGAGTATTGGAATTGGAACATTACGTTGAGGTTGTGCAGGATGTTGGAGAGGTCTCTTCTGGCACTATGAGCAGTTCTGGTCGCCTTGCTATTTAAAAAATCTTACTAAACTGGAGAGGGTTCAGAAAAGATTTACTAGGATTTTGCCAGGAATGGAGGGTTTGAGATACAAAAATACACTGGAAAGACTGGGACATATTTCGCTGAAGTGTAGGATGTTGAAGTGCTACCTTTTTGAGATTTATAAAATCACAAGGGGCATAAATAAAGTGAATGACAAGGGATTTTTCCCTGAGGGCGTGCAAGTTTAAAACTAGGAAGCATATTTTTAAAGTGAGAGGAGAAAGATTTAAAAAGGATATGAGGGGCAACTTTTTTTTTTACACAGAGTGGCTTGTGTTTAGAATAACTGTCGGAGAAAATGACGGATGCAGGTACAGTTACAATGTTTAAAAGACATTTGGATAAGTCCATGAATGGGAAAGGTTTGGAGGAATATGGGCCAAGCGCAGCCAGACAGGACAAGTTTAGCTTGGGAACATGGTCAGCATGGATTGATTGGATGGCAGGGTCTGTTTCCTGGCCATATGATTCTACGACTGTGACACTCAAGGTCAAAGAAAGGAATTTATGCATGCAACCAGAGGATGGCGAGTCTTGGAAGGGGTATGTTGATATTCTAGGACATGTCAATATAAAAAAGGATTCTGGATTAGTGGTGCTGGAAGAGCACTGCAGTTCAGGCAGCATCCAAGGAGCTTCGAAATCGACGTTTCAGGCAAAAGCCCTTCATCAGCCCTTCGAAGCTCCTTGGATGCTGCCTGAACTGCTGTGCTCTTCCAGCACCACTAATCCAGAATCTGGTTTCCAGCATCTGCAGTCATCTTTTTTATATTGGGGTAAAAACAGAGACATTGGGTGTTTTTGAAAAGCATTAAGTTAATAGGTCTCCAGGACCTGATGGAATCTATCCCAGAATGTTGAGGGAGGCAGGTAAGGAAATTGCTGGGGCCTTGTATGAAATCTTTACATCCCTCTTTAGTTAAAAGGAGAGGTCCCTGAGGATTGGAGAATAGCCAATGTTATTCCTTTACTTAAAAAGGATAACAGGGATAAGCTGGGAAATTATGTCAGCGGTAGAGAAATTATTAGAGAAAATTCTTAAAGATAGAATTTACTCTCATTTGGAAAAATTTGAATTTATTAGCAGTAGGCAGAATGGGAAGGTTGTGTCTCACAAACTTGAGTTTTCAGGAAGTGACAACGATCATTGATAAGGACAGGGCAGTAGAGGTTGTCTAATATGAACTTTAGCTAGACTTTTGACAAGGTCCCTCATGGTAGACTGATAACAAAAGGTGATATCACATGGAATCCACAATGAACAGGTAAGATGGATAGAAAACTGGTTTAGCAGGTCAGGCAGCATCCACGGTGCAGCCTTGGATGCTGCCTGACCTGCTGCGCTTTTCCAGCAACACATTTTCAGCTCTAATCTCCAGCATCTGCAGTCCTCACTTTATCCTAGAAAACTGGTTTAGTCATGGAAGACAGAGAAGGCAGTGGAAGGGTGTTTTTTTTTCTGACTGGTGTTCTGCAGGGATCAATGCTGGGTCCCCTATTGTTTTTTTTACATTGATTTGGAAAACATAGATGACATGATTAGTAAGTTTACAGATGACACAAAGATTGGGGGGAGCTACAGACAGTAAGACAGAAAGATATGGCAGGATATAGATAGGCTGGAGGCTTGGCTAAAGAAATGGCAGATTTAAGTTTGATTGGACAAATACAAGGTGATGCATTTTAGAAGGTCTCATGCAGGAGAAAAGTATATAGTAAATGGCAGAACCTCTGCACCAACATACAGAGGGATCTAGGTATACAAGTCCACAGTTCCTTGAAAATGACAATATAAGTGAGTAAGGTGGTCAAGAAGGCACATGGCATGCTTGCCCTCATCGGTCAGGGCATAGAATATAAAAACTAGCAAGTCACGTTACAGTTGTACAGGTCTTTAGTAAGGCCACAATTGGAGTATTGTGTACAGTTCTGGTTGCCACACCAGGATATGGAGGCTTTGGACAGAGTACAATAACAGTTAACCAGAATGTTGTCTGATTTGGAGGGTATTAGCTACAAGGAGAGATTGGACAATCTTGTTTTTTTTTAATTGAGCAAAGAATGATGGTCGAAATGATAGTTTACTAAATTATGCGAGACACTGATAGAATGGATATTCAGAATCTTTTTCCCAGGGGTCGAAGTGCCAATTACAAGGGACTTGGTTTAAGGTAAATTTAAAGGAGATGAGAGAGACAAGTCTTTTTTTACAAAAAGGGTGGTAAGATCCTGCAAAGCACTGTCAGAGAGGTGGTGGAGGTGGATATAAATGTAACATTTAAGAGGCATCTTGACAGATAGTTGAATATGCAGAGAATAGAGGGACACAGACTGAAAAGAGGCAAAATGTATTTAATTTAGAAAGGCATCATGTGTTGGTGTTGTCTTGGTGGGCTGAAGAGCTCTACTGTTCGTTGTTCTAGGTTTAGACTTTTTTTTATATAGTGATATCCATACTGTAAATTTGGCAGCAAATTACCAAGGTAAGTAGTACTTCTGCTGTATGGTACAAATGTATGTTTTCACCTTTCTTTTCCGGAACATTTTCAGAAACTAATTTCCATTGGGGAAGAACTCCCTTTGTTAACAAAATAAGTACACCACTAAATGTATAAAACACCCAATTACTGACAAACAAATAGACACATAAAGCCACCAGGAGCAGTATAACAAAAATAAAATAAAGTAGGAAATTAGGTGGTGGGGACAGAAAACTAAGTGAAAACGATGGATAAAAGTAATACATCCTAGGCCCCCCTATGCCAACCTATACCTAAAGGCTTTGAGTGTATTGGTGGATACTGTGAGATACTTCTTCCAGGACACCTGAGCACAATTGTAACCACAGAAGAGAAACAGTCAGTCAGTCAGTCAGTCAGGAAATATGAAAATACGACACATTCCTCGACTCACCGCCTGGACCAGTAAGAATTCAACAGAATTTCCTAAATTACAAATGACTATAGACACTGCCACTAGGAGCAATGTAACAGTAACAGAATCTTTTTTAAAAAGCACACAAAAGGTGGACTCAATTAAAACTGAGTTAAGAACCTAGTTTTTCTCCTTATTTTATAAACCTGTCAAATTAAACAATCACTCAATTAATAAACAACAAATTACATGCACCATAAGCAGTGTAAGAAATCAGCTATTTTTGTTGTTAATAAACCTGTTCAGATACCTGCTCCAGAGATGTGTCAAAATGTAAGACTTGAACCTGGGCTGCCTGGCTCAGAGGTAGGGACATTACCACTGCACTTCAGAACTCAGCTTTCTTTTAAAAAAAATCAATAAACCATACGAAACCAACTGACAAATTAAATAGTTTATGAATAACGCATATACTGTACTTACCAATTTCTGTATTTAATTGAACCAGATAGATATAGAAAATGATTCTGCATAATATGTCGTCACACAAAATTGCTACAATCAACTCTTCCACCAAATAATTCTCTGTATTCAAAAGGTAATGTCTTCCAGAAAAAGTGTGTCTTGTGTGGATGGACAATTCAGAGATTCAACTACCTGCAATGGTTAGCATTTTAGTAAATACAAGTAAATGTTTGATTTCATATTGTTAAGTATTGCTCTTTGTATAATTTGGTTTTATATATATCTATAAAGTATAATAAATTTTATAAGTATAATAAATTTTGTAAGCATAAAAAATGTACAATGCCAGAACTCTCCCACAACAGCCTTGTCCCCTTATCAGAATTAATGTTCTACAGGTCAGTGGCAAAGAATTTCAAAATGTATTGTCGTCTTGGGGAACTACAAATGATATACACCAACTTCTACTTTAATTAAGTTTGATTCCAGCAATTTTTCAATTAAATTTGATCATGAACTCTATTATGTAGAAGAACATTGGTCAATGAAAGACAATTGCTTAATGTAGTTATGTCTAGAGTCTCAGAAACATAAGCTGATAGTTTCATTAATTGTCTACTACAAATTTCTCACTGGCTACAGGAATTACTGCAGTGCAACAGATTTAACCACACAATAAATTTAGGAGAAACTGTCATAAGACACTCATGAAACACAAATAAAAAGGTAGATTATGTGTATGTGTACTTAACATCTATTGTCTTTTCATAACCAAGGAAGTACTTTACTCAAATGGTCAAAAATATTCACAACACTCTGCCAACACTCTGCAGACCTACTATTTTATGAATAAAATAACTACCGTCACATATTGGTTAAATACAAGTATTGAGACCCGAGACCAAGTTTTTCTATGAAACAAAGGGTACAACCAGTATAAATTGCCAGGATTTGTAGTGTGAAATAGCTGCCCCACAAATTGCTGGCTAATTTGGATTGCTCCATAGTCAGCTTCACAAAACAACTTGCACTTAATATCCATTATTTTCATCAAGTTGACATATTTGCACATTAATGCACATTAATGCAAAACAGAAAATAATTAACAAATGCCTTTCAAATTGCCTTTCAATTGTTCATGACTGTCAATCAAATTTTGTTCAGAAAATGAATAGAACCATGGCATCTGATCTCCTTAGGGTGTGAGCTGTTTTAACAGATTGAAAAGCATTTCTAAAAAAAAAACTTTTCAAATTCTTTAGTCTAATTTGCTTTTGTGCCAAAGACTCTCAGTCTTTCCAATACCATATATACTCAAATAATAACCTATCCTGTGTAAAAGTCAAACTGATTTTTTAGCTAAACTCTTTGTACTTACCACCTGCTCATATAAAAATTAGTACCTAGCTCTTTACAATAATATGGCATTGAATATTGGGGGAAAAAGCATCTACCTAAACCAATGAGTTTAAATGACTGAAAAATAAATACTGTATATACTCAAGTTGAAAATAAACACACCCTGGTGCATACATAATAAAATCATTGAATAGCATAGCACTGATCATGGCTGCTCAGACACATGTCAACACATTATGTCAAAATACAAAATATTTCTAGTTCCTTGCGCAGTACTTTTCAGAGGTGGGTCGGCTGGATCAGTATCTGGATTGGCAACTCTACTAGTCAGGGATGAGTGAGAATGATTTTCAATTTCTCCAAAAAGCTTTCCCTCACTCTGGACCCAACCGCACTCACCCACTTTGAACCCCGCAACCTCCATGCCCCCGCACCCCCAGTAGTGGACTTGACATTTCCTTTCCAATCTGATTCTCCCTCTACCCCTGTCCCAGACCCTCATCGCCACTGGATCCTACCCTCTGCAGCCATCTGCAGGGCCCAACACATCCAGGCTTGACAGACTCCATCTGGCCCCCTTGCCACCGTGTGCCTTGCCCCCTAATTACCTGCAACACCTTATCCACATGGCCTCCCTATGCACTTAATGCCCTGTGCAGTTGGCATCCTGTCCTCTCCACCTATCTGGCATCTTACCTTTCCCAGCATTCAAACCTCACACTTACCTCATATACTTTTTGACTGCGGCTGTCAACATGGCTGTTTTCATTCAGTAACTTTAAAAAAAAAAGCAGCTGTCTACTGTGAAAAAGCAAAAATGGTTTGCCTTCCCTTTACTCTTCTGCACTATGATTGAATTATGAAACGGAAGTACTGCTCCACTTTCTGAAGGAACCCTGATCAGAATCACCTGTCAGATATGTGGAACTCTTTCTTTGTTTAATAGGAGTGGAGTGGTAATCTGTATGAGATAGCATAATTTGGAAATGTAGTCTTAGATGTGCAACTTTTACATAAGTCCATATCGTACTTACTTTTCAGTCATTTAATCTTATTAGTTAAAGAGATGCTTTGTTCCCAATATTCAGTCCTTCACTGTTAAAGAACTAGAAACTAATTTTCATGTGAGTTTGTAGTGACATTTACTGTCAATCTGAGCCATGTCCTGAGTAAGAACACACCAGTCTATCAGTTCACCAGCAACACCAAGTGCTGAAATAAATAGTGTATGAACATGCACTATGTTGACTCTTATTTTAACTTTTGGGAACCAAAAGATATAACATTGTGGCAGCAGTTATTTGCAAGTAAAAAACTAAACATTTCAAAACAAGTTTAATGCTGAATTAAATTGAAAATCAAGTCGGCAATGAGAGAGAAATAGGTGAAACGAGCAAATCTAAAATAGACACTGCAGTAGCAATAATCACACAGCTCCAGCCTGTGAAAATTAAAGGCTGATGATGTCAATAAAGACATGTGAGAAGTTTGAACAAAAGACTACCGTTCAGTCACTTTCTAAAAAAGTATTACTAACAAAAAGTTATGGCTACATTCTTTTTTGGTATGAGAGAAATAGTTAATTTTGTTTAACAGCTGGGAAATAAGTTCAGACAGTGCAGTAGTAGCCAAGTCATGTAGAACTTTTGAAACATTCAATGTTCCTCTGCAGCAAAAATCAAGCCATCAGATCTACTGATATGCACTTTAAAGCTTGCAGCAGGAATTAGGTGAAGTTGTTGCCAATTTCTTAAAACTATTAGACGATGCAACCAGAAAATGTAAATACAAGAATGCAGATTAAAGGCTCCTGGATTAATTTATTTGGGACTTTGCAAATCCTGAATTATAAAAAGAATTGATTGAAAAGGGCAAGTTCATAACGTCACAGGTGTAGATGAGGCTGAAACTTAAAAGCTTGAACAAACAAATGAAGAACTGACAACAGAACATTAGCTATTTGGGTAAATATGAGGAAGACAGTACGGTTGGCATGTCTGGAAAAATTTCACCAAGGTTTTAGTAATTCTAGTGAAATAAGTTAACACAGACCAGCATCCTGCCACCAAGTCACTCTTTATTTACATGTGCACAGTACATGAGCTCTGACCAGCTAGCTCAGAGCCAGTCCCTAGAATAGTGCGATCTTCTGAATCATTCTCTGTCAGCCAAGGCTCTCTGCTTGGCCCTGATTAACAACTCCCATCACGGATTTCATAGTCAATGAGATCTACCTGGCCCGTGTTCCAATCATTACATCCCTCCCTCACTACGTCCAGGGATGTAGACCTGTTCTTTTTCTTGTAGCTTCTTCCAGTACATTGTCGTCCAAGGTCCAATTCCTCTGACTTGGACGGAGGTGGCATATACCGGACCGTAGCTCTTCTCTTGCATCTGGAGCATCTCAGGAGAGCTTCCTCTTCTTCAGGGGGTAACGGTAGCGAAGCATCCATCTTGGACTACGGTGTTTCTTTGATGTTAGAGGAAGGGGGAGAACTCACTGTTTCTAATGGTATTTCTGACTGTTCTGAGGGGTTAGATATGTTTTGCTCCAGCACAATTTGTGAGGTAACAGCCATCATATGATCCACATGTTTGGTCAGGATCATCTCACCTACTTGGACTTTGTATGTCACGGGACCTGACCTCACATCGACCTCACCTCGTACCCATGCAGAGTTATTTCCATGGTTTCGATACCAAACTTTATCCCCTTAAGTAAACTACCTCTTGCGCTCAGAGTACGCATGTGGCTGGCATTGGCATTACTGCTGCCGTTTCACCCTCCTCCCAGGTCCAGGAATATCAGGCTTAATCTGGTGTGGAGTTTTCTCTCCATGAGAAACTCTGCTGGAGCTATCCCTGCAGTTGCATGAGGGGTTGTCCTATAATCAAATATGAACCAGAACAATTTGGTATTGAGTGAAGCTGTAGGGTGTTTCTTTAAGCCTGCCTTCAATGTTTGGACGATGGATTGTTTTGAGCTGTCTGAACATGCCAAATGCCATTCAACTTTAGAAATTACTCAAAATCTCTGCTGGTAAATTGTCCACGACCAATGTTTCTGAGATTCCGTGTATTGCGAACTATGATCACAGTTTTTCAATCCTTGAGTTTGCCAAATGAACTCAATGCACATCCAACCACCTTGAATGGGCATCCACAATGACCAAGAACATTCAGCCTGTGAAAGGACTGGCTAGTCAGTGCTTTTGCATGTTTACATCATTAATCCCACATACAAAACAGTCTCTCAGCATCTTATACAGGGTTAACCCAAATTCACATGCCTCTGCCAGTCATCTTAACCTCAAAAATCCTGACGCGGATTTCCCTGGTTCTTGAACAGCTGTTAAAAAACTGATAGCGTATCAGAATTAGAGGAGGCTTGGGGTCATAATACTCCTTAACTAAATCTGGCGACGCTTGAAAGATTTTGCTATCTGGCACCTCAGGGAAAGTTAAGCTCCTAAAAACCAAAAATGCTACAGGTCTACAAGCAGTCAGAAGGATTAATTATTGCTTTTCATCTTCACCAATGTGATTTGCCCAGACAAAGTAACGCATATTGGGCCCAGTCTTCGACAACAGGATCGATGAGTTAAGTTTCCCAAATAAAGGTACGATGCCAGAAATGCTTATCCCAACTTAAAGGTGACTGTCACAAGCAATGTTTTTTCAGCAGCACACTGTTTTCTCCCATTGCCTCTGAAATAACTGCACAGAGGGTGGTATCCTGTCACCAAGTCACTCTTATTTACATGTGGACAGTACACTGGCTCTGATTTGCCAGCTCAGAGCCAGTCCCTAGAATGAGGAGACTCACTGAATCTCCTGTTTATCTCTGTCAGCTATGGATCCCTGATTGGCTCAGGTTAACAACCGCAATCAAGGATCTCATAGTCAATGAGATCCATCTGTCCCTGGTTACAATTACTACACTGGCCAATAAAAATGTTTTAGTCTATTAGCCTATATTTTTATGATACTTATGTGACCTGCTATTGAAATTTTGTGAGCTGCTCGGAGAATTTTGTGATACTCAGATGGAACTACCACCTAAAAGACTACTGCCCAAAACTAATCAGCAGGTTTTTAGGGCTATGATATTAGTTCAATTTCTGATTAGGCTTTCTCAATTCAGGCTCCATCTGTTGCATTTCTGTCAAAGACGCTGGGTGAAACATGTCAGTTTCGTTGTCTTTTCCTTCATCTTTTCTGTTTAGCTTTTGAAAAATAGTGTCAAATAACCGAACTTCTATATCATCTTTTTCATGGATTCTTCCTCTTCTTATCTAATGTATGGCATAAGACCTAGTGAAGACAACATAACCAGGAAACAACTCAGGATGTTTCTCCTGTAGCATCTCAGATTCTTTTAGTTCTACTAGATTTCCAACACCCTGAATGAGGCTAATATTCTTAAAACAGCAGTAACTCCGCAAGATAAAATCAATTATTTCTATCAAGATTTGTTACACTACTTTGACTGCAACATCTCCATTTACAAAGATGCTATTTAATCCAACTCCATTTAAAACAGCTGATTTGTAACCTCCATTTATAACTCCATTTAATGCTTATTTGTGCATTAGTTCCACTGGAAGAAAAACTGCATCATCAGCCAGCATCAAAGACTGGCTTAGTGCAGTACTCTAATTTTTTTATTGCTTTACCTCCTTGTGTAGAAAAATAAGCAAATACCTCTTCTTTTGAGATAAAATTTATAAAACTTCCAGTAGCGAGAGTCTCTCTCAATAATCATGGAACTGACCAATCTTGACTGTTCAAGTCCCTTCAGAGGAGGTTCGAGTAGAACTTGCACCATCTGTATTACTACAGTTTTAATATCCACTTCTTTAGTGATACACCCCTTACTCAGAATTGCTTAGGCATTCCTGTTACTGCAATAGGTCTCCCACATAGAACTAAGATTCACAGATCCCTCTTAAATTCAACAAATTTCTGTCCCACCAAGAGCCCACACTTAGCTACAATCCTGACTGCTTACTGGACAAGTCAGATTTCAGAGCTTGGTTTGGTATTGGATGTAGGTTTGCTTGCTGAGCTGGAAGATTCATTTCCAGATGTTTCATCACCCTACTAGGTAACATCTTCAGTGGGACTCCGGTGAAGCACTGCTGAAAATTCCTGCTATTTATATGTTTGGGTTTCTTTGGGTTGGTGATGTTATTTCTTGTGGTGAAGTCACTTCCTGTTCCTTTTCTCAGGGGGTGGTAGATGGAGTCTAACTACATCACAGACATCTCAGAAATGACTGCCAGACTACTCAGACCCCTTGGCATCATGGTAGCCCACAAACCCACCAACACACTAAAACTGCAGCTAATGAACTTGAAGGACCCTATACACACAACAACCAAAACTAATGTCATTTACAAAATACCGTACAAGGACTGTAACAAACAATGCATTGGACAAACGGACAGAAAACTAGCCAGATGACCCTCTCTCACTAGTATCCTTACATTCAGATGAGGAAGGACACCACTTCGACTGGGACAATACATCCATCCTATGACAAGGCAAACAAAGACAAGCGTGAGATTTCCTAGAAGAATGGCATTCCAACCGGAACTCTATTAACAAACACACCAAGTTAGACGCCATCTACCACCCCCTGAGAAAAGGAACAGGAAGTGACTTCACCAGAGGAAAAACATCACCAACCCAAAGAAACCCAAACATATAAATAGAAAGCAGGAATTATCAGCAGAGCTTCGCTTGAGGCCCACTGAAGATGTCACCGAGTAGGGTGACGAAACATCTGGAAATCAATCTTCCAGCTCATCAAGCAAACCTACATCCAAAACCTCAACCTGAGCTACAAACCTTCTCAAAACTTGCTTGGTTGGTATATTTTAAGTTTTATTTGTACAATTTTGTTAATGTGACTCTGAGTCACCCCCTATACTCATACAATATTCCAAATGTTATTTTAAGAACAAACCCAAGTTCATAACATACAAAAAAAAAGACAATTTAGAAAGACAATAAACAGCCAAAAATATACAAATCCTTTCCCAGCAATATCCTTTAGAGTCCTTCAATCCCAGTGAAATGTTACTCTTATATTAACTCTTTAATTTCTTATTAAACTGAAGTTGCAAGCATTTCGTTTTAGTGATTTTCTGTACATTTACCAGATGTGATTCTCTCCATTGCTCTTTTTTGTCCCAGACACAGAAAAACATGAACTCACAACTCTTTCTGCTGAACCTTAAAAGGGTCTTTTCCTTGAACTGCTGAAATAATAAAATACACCTTTCCAACCTGAAAACTGCACAAACTGTTCTTCCACTGACATGGAACTCTTTATGTAAATGAGGCCTCATTCTGGCCATTGACCATTTGTCGTGCTGTGGTCATTCTGTAGTTCTACTTTTTAAACATTGAACAATTGACCACCACGTTTCAGGTGAAGTTGCTTTGCTTAATAAAATGCTTTCTTGGAAATCTTTGAAGTCACTGTTCAAACACGACTCACTGAGCTCTTAAAAAAAAAATCACTTCCACAGAAATGATTACTGAAATAATTTTTTCCTCTAGTATGGAAGCCAATTTCCCAACTGACAAGCTCATATTACACTTCTCCTACCCAAATAAATTCCTTATGAGGCATTTTCAATTTCTACCAAAATGTAAGTTCTTGATATTGCTTTTTTACATTGACAGCAATAATCTATTTACATTAAATTTACAAAAGGTTTTCATAATAGCCATTTTCTACACAAGTTCATTTTGATCACAATACATTTTCTTCCATATTTGCTCTTGATGAAGCATTGGCTACCGGACTGTCGTTGCCTGCAACATGACTGATTTTTAAGTGAATAGCTGTAGCATTAAGCTCTAATGAAACCGTCTTAGATTTTCATCATGGAATCTCTCTGTCCAATTCTGTAACACTTCCAATGGATTCGAGTGTTGCTAATGTAATCCCACTATTTAAAATTTTTTAGAGAGAAAACAGGGAAGTTTATATTGTAGATTACACACTGTTTAACTTGACATTTGTAATGGACATTTTCCCCATTACCAAAGTTTTAATAGTAGAGCACTTGGAAAACAGAGTCAGCATGGATTTACAAAACGGAAATGATGCCCGACAAAATTCTGGAATTTTTCTGAGGATGTAATTAACTGAGTTGATAAGGGGATGCCAGTAGATATGGTTTACTTGGACTTTCAGAAGGTTTTCTATAAGGCCTCTCATAAAACAGATTAGTATGTTAAAATTAAAGTGCATGGGATTGAGGTAGTGTACTGAAATGGACAGAGGATTGGTTGGCTGACAAGAAACACAAAATAGGATAAATGAGTCTTTTTCCAAAAGGTAGGCAGTGACTAGTGGGGTACTGCAGGGATCAGTGCTTGGACCCCAGCTATTCACAATATACATGAATGATTAGATGAGGGAACTAATCATAATATCTCCAAGGTTGCAGATGACACGATGTTGGGTGGAAGGGTGAATTATGAGAAGGATGCAGAGATAATTCAGTGTAATGTGGACAAATTCAGCGAGTGAGCAAATGCATGGCAGCTGAAATATAACATGTCAGGTTATTCACATTGGTAATATAAAGGAAGGCTTATTATTATCTGAATGGGAATGGATTGGGAAAAGGGGAGCAGCAACAGACCTGGGTGTCCTTGCACACCAGTTGCTGAAAGTATCCATTCAGGTGCAATAGGCTGTGGAGAAGGCAAATGGTATTTTGTCCTTCATAGTGAGAGGATTTGAGTATAACAGGAGAGTTGTCTTGCTGCAATTGCACAAGGCATTGGTGAGACCATACCTGGAATATTGTGTATAGTTTTTGTCTCCTTATCTGAGGAAGGATGTTCTGACTATGCAGGGAATGGAATGAAGGTTTACCAGACTGATTCTTGGGATGACTTGACTGATGTATGAAGAAAAACTGAATCAGTTAGGATATATTCAGTGGAGATTAGAAGAATGGGGGAACCTCATGGAATCTATAAAATTCTAACAGGCCTGCAGAGAGTAATCACAAGAAGGATATTATCGAAAACCAAAGAGTGTAGAACCAGGAGTCACAGTCTAAGGATAGAGCTGAGATGAACAGAAATGTCATCATCTGGAGAGTGGTGAGCCCGTGGAATTCTCTGCCACAGAAAGCAACCGAAGTCAAAACATTGAATGTTTTCAAGGAGTTAGACATAGTTCTTGAGTCTAAAGGGAACAAAGGGTATGGGGAAGAAGCAGGAACTGGTTACTGAATTGGATGAATTAACCAAAAGGTTAATTAAGAGGGAATAAATAGAGCATGAGAACAAACTTGCAAGGAACATAAAAGTAGATGATGAAAGCTTCTGTAAGTATGTAAAAAGATAAGGATTAATGAAGACAAATGTAGGCAAAATGTACAGTCTGAATTGGGAGAATTGATAATAGAGAAGAAAAATGATTGAGCAATTAAGCACCAACCTTTGTTCTGTCTTTAAAGAAGTGATAGGGAAACAAGTATTTTTGGGAATGAAGAATTGACGAAAACTAGTATCAAAGAAAAAAAGTGTTAGAAAAATTAATGGGGCTGAAAGTTGAAAACACCTCAGGGCCTAATAATCTACATCCCAGGGTACTAAAGAAAATAGGTCATGGAAATAGATTTTTTTGGTTTTTAATCTGCTAAAAATCTATAGATTCTGGAACAGTCGCAGAAAATTAGAGGACGGCAAATGTAACCCACTATTTTGAAAAGAAGGACGAGAGAAAACCAGAATTACAGACCTGTTAGCCTAACATTAGTAGATGGGAAAATAATGGGAGTCTATTATGAAGGATGTGATAAACAGGACACTTTAAAAATACCAACAGTATTACACAAAGTTCAACAGCAGCACTACGTTCCCAAAGAGGACAAAGGATTACCAATAAATATGTCCAAATGGTCACTCGAACACTCATGGAAAAATGAAAATCAAACAAAGACACCAATCTTGCTTTATTACAACTCTGATCTATAACTCTCAAGGTTTTTATAAAATTATCTTTGGAATAATTGAATGGAAGAAAGTACAAGACTCCTTCCTGGTCTCCTGGTCAACTCACTTATTCACAGGTAGGTGGATATCAATACTTCAACAAAGATTTTCAATCCATGCCTGAGTAATTGCAAGGGCAAACTGTACACATACATAATCCCATCCTGAAAATCTAGAATCCTGAACTGGAAATGTAGAAAAGTTCAGCAACAATGTCAGCAGCATCATGAACCAGCAAGAAGTACATCATCAGCAATGTCACCAGCAACTGACACAAAATCAATAACATTGAGCAAAACTGCTACACACTAGGAGTAACAAAAGCAATATTGCCTGTGCAGCCTGGCCATTCATCACTGAAAGCGATGAATACCAAATCCACAAAATGGACACACAGCATTCCATCACCCAAGCCACACAACAAATAATGGACTTAAGAACAGAAACTAAGCAATAAAATATTCTTAGGTGTTCAGTTTATTTATAAAAGTTAATTATCAATCTACTTTAGTTAATAGAAAAAATGTTAATTGTTGGAATTTTAATATTTATTTAGAGACTTTTTAGAGAAAAAATGACGACAAGCATTTATATTATTCATAAAGAACTTGTTATATGAGTATGTATCCCATGGTGCTGGATTCACTGTCATATTACAGTCATGTGCTGAGTAACGATGTATCAATCTGTCAATCTACAGTCACATGGAGAGCTGAAAAAAAAGCTAAAAGTATGATTGGCCTGAATTTTTTGAGGATTGGCAGTCGTTGTCATATTGTCACTCCACTCATACTTTTCTCCACTACATTTCTGGTCCTGCTTTTATTCCTGGATTCCCCAGAAATCTGGAGTGTGTCTGAAATGGAACTGCTTCAGATAAGACACACCATGTCCTCTTCTTAAAGCACTAGCTGCTGCTTTCTACAAGGCCAAAAGTTCCAACCTTTCTCTGAAGAGCACAGAAAGATGGCAAATGTGTAACGGGTAAGTGTGGATGACGTAAAAATATAAAGTAAAGGAGTTAGTAGGTAAGGGAGTAGGTTTAGTGAGGTGTTACGGTAGGTGAGGTAAATGATTAAGGGTTATTGAGTACTAAGGATGGCTAAGGTTACTGATGAGTGCAGTGGATAGTTTGGAAGAGTGGGTGAGATGCTAGGTAGTCAAGTTGGGGACAATTAGGTTGGGTCCGTTGGGGGTAAGTCGGGGTGAGTTGGACAATTAGGCAGGGTAGTTGGTGTGCCCTGAGGTAAGCTGGGACCGTTGCAGGAGTAATTGGGGAAATCAGTGTGAGTGATTGAGAGGTCAGGTTAGGGATTCAGCTGGATAGTTATTAAGATTTAGACCAGATTTCCTCATGTTTCAACATTTCCAGGGTAACCATTTGAGTAGGTAGGCCTATATTCTCCAAAGTCTCCTACTATAACTGAGAGTTGGAGACATTTTTGTGGGCCCTCGGAGCAAAGCATTGCCGACCAAAAGTTCAAATTCATCAATTCCCATGGAGTCCTTGCACTGGGACTTCCAAAGAATTCAATGGCACATCTTCTGGAGTAATCCCAGTCTGTAAGTAACTGGAGATCTGATTAGAGTGGTGCTGGAAAAGCACAGCAGGTCAGGCAGCATCCGAGGAGCAGGAAATTCGACGTTTCAGGCAAAAGCCCTTCATCAGGAATCATCAGGAATCTCTAATCTTGACTCTGATCTCCAGCATCTGCAGTCTTCACTTTCACCTATCAGATGATCTGGGCTATTATGTCTCACTGATGGAAACCAGATGACACCACATCTGTATTTATTTCAGTCACTTATTCTCATTGATTAAGAAAATACACAAATTGTCCCAATGTTGAGCAAGGTACCACGATCTTTTTGACCTCACTGGACAACTATCAGCAAGCACTTCCAGTGATTTGTAGGCAAAAAAAAAACTAAACCTGCAATTGCAAGTCAAGCTAATAGGGGACATTGCAAGATTCCTTGCTCCAGACAAATCTAATCCTAACTATCCAACAATGATAAATATTACTTATTTACTCAGAAATGCTAGTTGGCAAATTCGGATTTCTGGTTGGCCATATATAATACATATATCAATATCGAATAACACGGAGTTACACTGATCTATTTTGTTACTGCTGAACAAAGCAATTCGAAGTACAAAAACGTATATAAATTAACATCCTCACAAGTACCAATTAAATAAAATTGGTGTGCAAAGGTGCATTTCAAATATAAAAAGGAATTCAAATCATTTAAAATGATTTGGCAATCACATATTTTGCGACACTAAAAATACACGAACAAAACTCCATCCAGAATTAATAACTGGTTGTAATGATGCAATAAAAACGACCCTGCTTTTATTCAAAAATATAACCCAATATGGCAGTATTTAAGAATCAATAACAAACTCGTTCAATTTGAAAGACGAAAAAAATCATACGATTAAGGCTGTTTTAATTAAGATCTGCTTATCTTCGGCCATTCCGTTAATTTAAAATGATTGCTATTGAAATGTCATTAAAACATAAGTCAACTTTACATTTTACCAACGCAAGAACATTTTCTAAACTGATCGCTTCTACTTTAAATATTTGCAAGATTAAATAGAAACTTGCGTCTATGCTTGACATGAAGACGACCTGAACGACTGAACAAATTAACAGGTGAACGACAAGGACATCAATAACAGCGAAGAAATTAAATTTCATTGTTAAATATCAACGCATTGTACACCTACACAAAAACAAATGACTGCGGATGCTGGAAATCGGGTAGGGGATGGACAGAATCAATTAAACATCTGTTTGTTTGTGCTCTCAGAATGGCAGGTTTTATGTTGCCCATTAACAAGCCCATATATATGTATCCCATCTGACAGCAATAACAAACACTCCTCCTCAAAGCATGGCGAGACGTGTAACATGCACAAGTCAAATATCAAAGCAATCTCGCCAACCAAACCAAGAAGCGGCTCTCACCAGCAGTTTCCCAGATAACTGTCACATTAACAGCTTGCTCCTATAGACTCATATCTACCAGTAATGCGATATGGGGGGGAATTAACCAACCTAGCAGGAGGATTTCATGTTTAAAAGATTGAGTTGGGAGGGGTAGTAAACGCCTGCCTATCTCTCTCACACGCTCCCTCCAAGGTTCTTCGTTGTCAAGATACCAATAACTGCGAAATTAATACCAAATTGGTTTTCCTTTACGTTTACTTTACCTTTCGTTGGTGCAAATCGCATACAGTACCATATCATTCAAAGAAATCGTGCAAGCAACAATGTTCCAAGGCGACCGGACAGCATTCACGTCCAGAACTTGGTCTCAGTATTCAAGATTTGTACAAAAATTACCAGTCAAATAAACTTGCTTCGTCGCGGAGCTACATCCTCCAATTGACAGGACAGATGTCCAATTGTAAGTCGAAACGCCACATAGTTCCACCCTCCGGACGACATCACGTGGGAAACAGACCATTCAGGACGCATGACAAAGTGGCCCTGCCTCTCAGTCCCAGCAAGTTAGAGTGAAGCCGGCCTGAAGAAACCTTTCTGTCTCTGGACGTTGCCTGCATGAATGAGGAAAGCTGGAGGTGGTGTGTGTTGCGGAGGGGGAGACAGAAAGGAAGAGAGAAAAATAATTTCCTTGAGAAAGTGAATGTTATTTGCCGCCGAGATCTACAACGTTTCATATTTCAGTCACTTGCGTCTGTCGTTTTTATTTTGGGTCAGATATGATCAGGCGACTGAGATGGGCCATCCTGGTGCGGACAGTGGAGGGGCGGGGAGAAGCTGGGCTTTAGTGGTCCTCGCGCCGGCTCGCTCCGAGTCCGGGGGGGTGCTCGCGCACCGAGACGCGGCTTTGAAAAGAAACCGAACAAATCGCGCGCTTCAGAGCCGTGTTAGAGGGGCGCAGGAAGTTGTCATGGAGAAAGATGGCGAGCTCGAGAGGTAAACAATGTCTAACAACTTCAACCAGAGACCATGTTAATGCCATGATCAGCGGCACAGGGCCTGCTGGCGCTGCCCTGTCCGCGGTGTCTTGGCAACCGACTCCAAGCAAAACCGATTCAAACTTTTCTGGTTACTTGTTCGGTATTGCGTTTGTTACAGGCATTTTCCCAAGTATGTGTCTGTGCATATCTGCATAAAACATACCAGCCCAGTGTGGCCAGTTGGTGTGACGTGTTTCTCGCTGTGGTGATATCCACCTCACAAATCTGGGATATGTCACGGCCATCCCCTCGCCCACAACCTCAGCAAGGGATTTGGATCAATCAGTGTCTACATAAAGTTCAAGTTACCCTCCGACTAAAACATGCCGGAGAATATGATAGGGTTCAGAAATCCGGCACGTTACCATCCGTGATTTGTTTGTCACTAGACTCGCCAGTGGAACATAGTAGAGCACCATGCTTATCACGGTCTTTCAATTACTGCTTATATAATTTTTGAAAATCAAATCAACATGTGGAATGTTATTACAGGTATCCTACTTACATTTTTATGGAAATTTATCTTTTTTATAGTTACTCTTTATTTGCACTGTAGCTACTAACATAATAACAGAAATAAATCTAAGAACTACGAATGCTGGAGATTTGAAGCTAAGAAAAACAGAAAATGCTGGAGAGACTCAACAGGTCTGGCAGCATCTGTGGAGAGAAAACTGTTGACGTTTTGAATTCAGTGACCCTTCAGAATAATGACTTCATTTCATCTGTGATACAAGGTCCCCTAAACAGCAATGTGACAATATCCAGCTGACATATATTTTCAACTTGTTTTGAAGTTTTTATTCCTTACATATTGTGCCACCCCAGCTCTACTCCAAGGCTGGGCAATGTGAGGTTGTCAATATGAGGGGTTGCACCGTGGCTCAGCAGTTAGCACTGTTGTTTCACAGCACCAGGGTCCCAGGTTCAATTCCAGCCTTGGGCGACTGTCTGTGTGGAGTTTGCACATCCTTCTCGTGTCTGCGTGCGTTTCCTCCGGGTGCTCCGGTTTCTTCCCAAGGTCCAAAGATGTGCAGGTCAGTGAACTGCCAGGCTAAATTGCCCATAGTGTTCGGTTCATTAGTCAGAGGGAGGTGGGTCTGGGTGGGTTACTCTCTGGAGGGTCGGTGTGGACTGGTTGGGCCGAAGGGCCTGTTTCCATACTGTAGGGAATCTTAAATTTAGTTTTTGGAGCTCTTATGGCACGACAGTAAAGACCTTATCTCTGGGCCAGGAGACCTGGGTTCAAGGTCCACCTGCTCCAGAGGTGTGCAATAACACCTCTGAACAGTTTGGTTAGAAAATATCTAAGTAGGCAAGGAATATGTCTGGAGGTGTAATATCCCAAGATTGTGAGGTGGTCAACACCACAGCAAACAGCACCATAGAACATACCACATCGCACTAACCTGTCAAACCTGGGCTGATATATCTGCATACAAATGCTTAAGCTCTTTTTCAAAGGCTGTTTTGAGATTTCCTTGAGGAATTTCAGGGTCTACTTTTCTTCATTTTCATTTACTCCATAAAGCGTTAGATTACATGGTAACATGACTAGTCTGTATTTGTACTGTTTTTTCCAGTTTTTTTTCCTTAGCTTTTACAGCATTTTAGTAATCTAAATCAAAAGACTATAATACACAGATCATCCAATTTTCAGCCAAGGATTAATCCGATCAAAAGTACGTGATAAACATATGTCAATGCTATAATCTGATGTGCTTTCCCTGTTCTAAATTATCCTTGAAAAACTAGTGGTAAACTACCTTTTTGAATACAACTGAGTTGTTTGCTGGTCATTTTCAAAGATCAGTTCAAAGTCAATTACATTGCAGTGTGTTTGGATTCAACAAAGGCCTCAATATTTAAGGATGATTTCTTTCCAGAGAGGACATTAGTGCATCATGTGTTTATCTTTACAACAATGCAATTTATTTCATTGAGTTTAATTTCCCTTCCAAGAAGGGAATTTGAGTCCTAATAATTCATCCAGGCTTTTGGATTGCTAGCTTAGTAAGCTGACCACTCTACTACTGATCCCTGTCACAAACTGAATGGATGTAAAACATAAAAGTATCTCGTGAAATTTCTATCTTCACTGCTCCATTATATGCCCTGATATCTTATTATGTCTTATCGTATTAGGACCCAGATACCATTTGATGTTTAGTACTTAGTCCACACAAAATGGGCGGCACGGTGGCACAGTGATTAGCACTGCTGCCTCACAGCGCTAGAGACCCGGGTTCAATTTCCACCTCAGCCGACTGTGTGGAGTTTGCACATCCTCCACGTGTCTGCGTGGGTTTCCTCCGGGTACTCCGGTTTCCTCCCACAGTCCAAAAATGTGCAGGTTAGGTGAATTGGCCATGCTAAATTATCCATATGTTAGGTGATGGGGTAAGTGTAGGGGAATGGATCTGCACGGTGGGTTGCGCTTCGGCGGGTTGGTGTGGACTTGTTGGGCCGAAGGGCCTGTTTCCACACTAAGTAATCTAATCTAAAAAAAGACTGTATTCATATTGCAAAGTCAGCATGAGGACGCTCTGACATTAGTTACAGTTAATGTGTAGCCCAAAGCGGTGAAACACCAGAGTAAAGTGTAGCAGTTTGTAGAAAGGTACCTTGCTTTCAAATTATTCAGGATGAATATGGACAGCTCAGTTCAAAATTCATTAGAAAAATGAAAGCTGGTTTCTAGCAATCTAGCACTTAACCCTTAGCAACAACTTAACTAAAGTCAGTAGTAAATTTAGGGCACAAAATATTTAAAGATATGACAACCTTTATAAGTAAATAAATTAACAAGTGGTTTGGAGAGTATGATCTACTGTTGTCCAGGTTTAACTGTTTGGAAATGATGAGGCTGCAGCTTTGAGACAAGTACCGGTTAGGGAATATAATGCGGGTGTCTTATTTGAGCGTTTTTAATCTTTGTCGCCATTTCACTGTCTTCCTTCCTGGCTCAGATTCACCACAGCTTTTAGTGCTACATTGGCATTCCATATGCTAGCAGTTGGGCTTCTTGCACAGACCATCTTTGTTCTATCTCTCTCACAGGCAGGGATAGCATTTCTCTCATTTGTTATCGATTTTTCTTTTCGCAGGCATTTTAGGGCTTTTGGAGGCAAATTCATCCACTCTCTTCATGTATGTTAAACTTTGATATACTTGGTTGTGTCAAACATGAGCTGCAATTTCATTACCTATGCCTTGGAATTGTGCAAGGTCTACATAAATGCCCTTTAAAGCCTGCATTATTGTTATTTAATAACTATAAATGTGGATCAGTTTCTCAAGGGACTGTACATTCTTTTCTATCTATAGAAAATACCTCGTCAATTTCTGAGGAATCATTTGAAGGTTATGCATTGAAAAGTTGTACTGTAGTTGGTGTAATTAAAGGGAAATAAACATTTTTTAAAATGTTATCGTAATTATGTATTCAAAATGGGAAATCCCAAGAGACAGTATTAATTCCTCTGAAGCAACCAATGCTGATAGTAACAAGGAAAAACTTTTCTAAGTTATTGTTTGGGGAAATTAAAAGATAATTTTAAAATTTGCATCAATAATGGGAAGAAAATGTCCTGTTTCAAAGATCAGAAAACAGCATTGAATGATGTTAGAAAGCTTATGCACTTAGCACACTTGCACTGCACGTGAAAAATTACATTGTTAGGTACAAGACAAATTTACAAATAAATGCGGATAGGTTAGGTGAAAGGTGTAGATGGAGTTTAAAGTTAATTGTGAGGTTGTCCATTTTGGTTAGAAGAGCAGAAAGGCACGTATTATCTAAATAGAGAGAAACTTCAAAATGTTTCAGTGCAGAAGGATCTAGGTGTCCACATGCATGAGGTAATAAGAAAGGCAAATGGAGTTTGGCATTTATAATTAAAGGAAGAGAGTATGAAAGTAGGGAAGTGCTGCTGTGACTACAAGGCATTAATGAGACTGCAGCTGGAGACTCTACAGTTTTGGTCCCCTCTTTGAGGAAGGAGTTTGAGTTGCATTGGAGGCAGTTCAGAGAAGATTGATTAGATTGATTCCAAAGGTTTGTTTCACGAGGAAAGATTGAGCATTTCTGGCCTAAACACACTCAAGTTTAAAAAATGAGGGGAAAATTAATTGAGACATATAAGATGCAAAAAGGGATTCACAAAGTAGAGCTAGAGAGGATGTTTGCCCCACAAGAGGAATTTAAAACCATGGTCATAGTTTTAGAATAGGGGTAGCAAGTTTAAAACAGTGATGAGGAGACATTACTTCTCTCAAAGGACCGATAATCTGGAATTCATTACACGACAGTGCATGGAGCCAGCACATTGAGTAAATTTAAGGAAGTCATCAACAGATTTTTAATTAGTAATGGGTTGAAGAGTTATGGAGAATAGGCAGCAAAGTGTGATTGAAACCGAGATAGGTTCAGCCATGATTGTAATGAATGGCAGTGCAGGGTTGAAGGGCTGAATTATCTATTCCTGCACCTGGTTCCTATTTCTTAATGTCATGTGTTGTGAATTGAAATGACTGAAGGCTAGCATCTGTGTAATGGATGCTAATACGTTCGCCTTGACTTCACTGATGTGCTGAGTGTCCCCAGTGATGAGGATAGTCTATTTGTGCAACTATTTCCTCCTGGTTGTTTTATTGTCTACATCATTCATGACCAGAGTCAGCCAGTATGGAAACAGACCCTTCGGTCCAACTCGTCCATGCTGACCATGTTTTCCAAACTAAGCTAGTCCCACTTGCCCGCATTTGGCCCATATTTCTCTAAACTTTTCCTATTCGTATACCTGTCCAGATGTCTTTCAAAGTTGTAACTGTACCGGCACATACCATTTCCTTTGACAGTTCATTCCACATATGAACTACCCTTGTATGAAAAAGTTACCCCTCAGGTCCCTTTTAAATCTTTCTCCTCTCACCTTAAAAATACACCCCCTAGTTTTGAACTCCCCAACCTAGTGAAAGGACCTTTGTTCACCTTATCTATGCCCATCATGATTTTATAAATCTCTATAAGGTCTCCTCTTAACCTTTTACACTGCAGCCTCTCCCTAAAACTCAAACCTTTCTGTTGCAGCAACATCTTTGTAAATATTTTCTAACCACCTCCAGTTTGATCATATTTTTCCCATAGCAAAATTTTACACAGTACTCCAAAAGTGTCCTCGCTAACGTCCTTTACACCCTCAATGTGATATCCCAACTCCAGTGCTCAATGGTCTGAGCAATGAAAGCAAGCATGCTAATCACCTTTTTAACCACCTATGATGCACCTTTCAAAGAATTATATACCTGAGCCCCCTAGGCTTCTCTGTTTGACAACACTACCTAGAGCCCTACCATTAACTGTATAAGTCCTGCCCTTGTTCGCTTTACCAAAATGCAATACCTTCCATTTATCCAAATTAAACTGCTTTTTTGCACACTTCACTGATCTCTTGGCTGATCTCTCAATTTGTTGGCAATGATCCCATTTGGCATCTGCCAGGCTATGAGGTAACAGACTGTAGTTGAATACAGTTCTGCTGATCTAAAAGCCCATAGTATCTCATGATAGTTTTGAGTTGCAAGATCCGTTTAAGTCTTAGGATAGCAGTAGTGCCACACAATACAATGGAGGGTGTCCTCAGTGCAAAGATAACACTTGATCACCACAATGACTGAGTGGTGGTTACTCCTGCTGATACTATCAGGTAGATTGGAGAGGATTGATGCTCAGTAGATTTCTCCCTCTGAATCCCTCAATGCCTGTGCCAGCCACAAACCATAGCAACAGAAGTAGGCCATTTGGCCATTGACTCTGCTCCATAGTTGAATACCAGCATGGTTGATTTAATAATCCACCTTCCTGTCTTTTTTTCCATTAACTGTGATCCCCTTAATTCTTAAAAACTCAGTCATGAATATATTTAACAACCAGCCTAAACAGCCATCTGAAGTAATGAATGCCACCAATTCATTACCTTTAGAGAAGAAATTCCTCCTCATCTTTGTTTTAAATGGGCAACCTTTCCTCTGAAATTATATCCCTGGTCCTGGACTCTTCCACAAGGGAAAACCATCTCATACACCCATTTGGCCATTTGGCTCATTGGGTCCATGCCAGTTAAAGACCTGACTGTACTAGTCCTATTTTCCAGCTCTGGTCTATTAGCAACAAAATTGAATGTATAAATACATTGAAGCAACTGAAGATGATTGGGTCTACATTATTAATTTTATCCATTAATCTCACAGAGGCCATAGATATAGTGAAATGGATACCTTGAAGTTTTGTGGTATCTGACTCATACATGCTGTTTTTTTGCCCTGTTTAACCATACCCAGCAAATCCAAAACTTTGGTAACTAAAAAACTTGTAAAATTGTAAAATTTTTATTGGATACATTTTAAATTTTTAACACTGAAGGATTTTTTTCTCTCTCCACACAAAAAAAAACTTCTCAGGATCACTGAGGCTCATTAGTGGTACTGTTGAGGCATTGGTACATTATTTAAGAATGCAATAATGCCTTGCTCAAAAAAGGGTTTTCAAGGGTTTTTACTGTGAGATTAACAGCAGAAGAATGGATGTTCATTGATTCAATGATTACTCGGTGATGGTAGTTTTGAAGGACATTAGTACCTCCGAACGAATGCAGAATCATTAGCAGCAACATTTTGCTATCTGTGTTATACATCCTGTTGCTTTCAGTTTCAGTGGTGAAATAAACTGATGGTTTTACCATTGCAAAATTCAGGCCACTGTTTTTATTAATGACGTTTTTCTATAGTTCTGAAGTTTTATTTTTTATTTTGTAAAATATATTTGGGGACTTTTGTTTAAAATCAGGACTATTGTCAGAAAGGAGGCCACAATCAATACTTCATTGTTGTTTGCTCCCAGATTCCATTTTCATGTCTCCATGGTGGTGTTAGATATTACTTGTCGCCACCAACATGTTCTAGGCTTTGGGGCTACAGTGCCCCAGCTGCCATTCAAGTGCAAAAACCTGGAGCCTTGGTTGCTCCACCTGCAGGCACCTCCTGCACACAGTCATCCAGATTGGCAGGAGTGTTTAGGATTTCAAATATAATGCAGCATGAGAAAATCAAGGATCTGTGTTTCCCAGATATAGCTTAACAAAAGAGATGTGCACTCACGTTTATTTTACCCACACTCTGACTTAGGTATAGATGAGAAAAATCTTATTCTTGTTTAAGTCAGGCAACTAATCAAAACTCCTTAACTCTACCAAATGAAAAAAATCAGTTTTGAAGTTCTAAAATATTACTTATTTGTGCAAAGTTTGTTAGCTGTATTTATGGTCTCAACTTAAATCAATATCCAATCACGAGACAAGATAGAAATGCCCACAAATTTTGTACCTGCTTTCCTGTGTTGTCACATTTCTTTTTGTGGAAGCAGCTCTACTGCTGGTCTGTCTGCTCTAGGGACTTCTCAGCTTTTGCTGCTCCTTTTAACCTTGCTGTGACCACTTCAGAATCTCTCTCAGGTCTGCTGCCAGCCTATTGGCTTCTGGCACCTGAATGCTCCAGCTGCACTTGGTGATGCTGACTGCCTATCCTGGGACTTCACCTCGCCCATTCCTCCCAGCATTTACCTTGTCAACCCTCCCTAAGACAGGTTTCAATAAGGTCACCTGTCATTCTTCAGAACTCAATGGGTACAGGTCCAAAGCACTGTCTGTTCTCTTAAGAGCATCTTTTTATACTCAGAGTGAACTGTCTCTGAACTGTCTCCAATGCTAGTTCATAGGTATGGCCTAACTGGTGCCTTGTATTGTTTTGCAAAACTTCCTTATTTTTAACATTCCATTCCCTTTGAAATTAAGCCCAATAATCCATTTGCCTTCCCTATTACCCACTGAACTTGGATGCACCTCTTTTGTAACTTATGCATGAAGACATTCAAATCCCGCTATGTTGCAGCTTTCTGTAGTCTTTCTCCATCAAATAATATTCTACTCCTCTATTCTTCCTGTCGTGGTGCATAAACTCACATTTTCCCACATTATGTTCCAAAAACATGGCAGACAATATAATATCTGGTTTTTCTTTGTAGGACCCAGCCAGCTTGGTCAACAGTAGTGTTACCGAGCCACTCAAGGCACTGGTTTACATTTAATTTTTAATTTATTGAAACTTATTTATTTTGCTACGAACTAACTTGTATTGAACACTAGAACACTGGGAAAATACTTTCAGTCTTAAACCTTCATTAACCACAGATACTAGCTCTCATTGTGATCAAATTCTCCATTTCTGTGACCACTTTGTGCATTAAGATATCGTAACTTCTTTTTGTACAAAACAAGCCAAAAGATATAAATGATATTATCTTGTTTACCCAGTCAGGCATCTTCCATTTCAACACCTCTTTGTTTTTGGGAGCTGTACAGCTCATGGTAGAACACCTTTTATTGGTCAGAGCATTGAGAATTGGGAGGTCATGTTGCAGCTGTACAGGACATTGGTTAGGCCACTTTTGGAATATTGTGTGTAATTCTGGTCTCGTTTCAATCGGAAGGATGTTGTTAAACTTGAAAGGGTTCAGAAAAGGTTTACAAGGATGTTGCCAGGGTTGAAGGGTTTGAGCTATAAGAAGAGACTGAATAAGTTGGAACTGTGTTCCCTGGAGCATCAAAGACTGAAGGGTGCAGGGCTGGCCAGGCTCTGTTTAGGTGTGCTCCCCGCAGACCTGACAGGCCAGCTGGATGTCTTTTCGCATGATGGTGACTCGCTTGCGTGGATGGTGCGCAGGTTGGTGTCCACAAAGAGCCACACCAGGTAAGCCTCGCTGGCCTCCTGCAGGGCCATGAAAGGAGGTTTATAAAATTGAGGGTCATGGATAGGATAAACAGACAAGGTTTTTTCCCTGGTTGTGGGAGTCCAGAACTAGAGGGCATAGGTTTAGGGTGAGGAAGGAAAGATATAAAAGGGACCTAATGGGCAACCTTTTCACACAGAGGGTGGGGCGTGTATAGAATGAGATGCCAGAGGTGGTGGTAATATGAAGAGGAAGGATTTAGAGGGATATAGGACAAGTGCTGGCAAATGGGACTAGGTGAGGTTAGGATATCTGTTCGGCATAGACGAGTTGGACCAAAGGGTCTGTTTCCGTGCTGTACATCTCTATTGTCTCTATGACTTGGTAAGTGAATAACTTTTAAATCAATATTAAACTGGTCACCATAATGTCAAATATCAGTCCCAAACTGGAAAAAGTTCGTAAAAAGCGGCAGGATGGCACAGTGGTTAGCACTGCTGCCTCACAGCGCCAGAAACCAGGTTCAATTCCCGCCTCAGGCAACTGTGTGTTTGGAGTTTGCACATTCTCCCCGTGTCTATGTGGGTTTCCTCCGGGTGCTCAGGTTTCCTCCCACAGTTCAAAAATGTGCAGGTTAGGTGAATTGGCCATGCTAAATTGCCTGTAGTGTTAGGTAAGGGGGTAAATGTAGAGAAATGGGTCTGGGTGGGTTGCTCTTCGGAGGGTCGGTGTGAACTTGTTGGGCCGAAGGGCCTGTTTCCACACTGTAAATAATCTAATCTAATCTAGTTAAAAATCACACAACACCAGGTTATAGTCCAACAGGTTTAATTGGAAGCATACTAGCTTTCAGACCGACGCTCCTTCATCAGGTGATTTCGACATCACCTGATGAAGGAGCATCGCTCCGAAAGCTAGTGTGCTTCCAATTAAACCTGTTGGACTATAACCTGGTGTTGTGTGATTTTTAACTTTGTACACCCCAGTCCAACACCGGCATCTCCGAATCATAATCTAATCTACATAGGGTAAAGAAAACCTTGCATTTATGAAACACCTTTTATGTCCTTGTGTGATTTATACTATTTCAGTTCCTCAGCATTGTTTCTTCCTAAGGAAACTGATATTGGAATGTAGGAAATGTGACAGTCTTTTGAGCCCTGCTAGGTCCCAGAAATAGCAATATAATAATGTTTAGAAAATCTGAATTTTTAATGGTACTGGATAAGGAACAAATAACTTCCCAGCTTATGCATTAAGTACTGACATGAGATTATTTCTTTTACATTGATTTGAAGGAGTGGGCATGACATTGATTTACTGTCTCAGCTGATAAAACTATGTGATATAAATCAAAATGTCCTGTAAAACTACTTGCTGACAAGGTAGAACATAATCCTATGCTTTCTAATATAGAGAAAAAAAATTCCACATTATCAATAAAAGCAACGCTTCTTATTACAACAACAAAACCTCAATCAGTTCACACGATGAAAGTTAAGGAATTATAGAGACTGTTGTATATAATAAATATAAATTATTAACAGCTTTAATATTTTAGATAAATTATTTCAAATCTGGTTATTGGTCATCCCTTTGCTTGTTATTCAGTTTTTAACACTTTGCTTGCACTGTGTGACACCTTTGATCACCTCCAGAGACTTATTTGACACTCCACTCAACGTTTGTATAATCTTTTGATCTCTCTGCCCATAAATTCTGTATCTGTGTGCTTTTCTCTCACTTCACCTGATAAAGGGGCTATGCTCTGAAAGCTTGTGATTTCAGATAAACCTATTGGACTATAACCTAGTGTCATGTGGCTTCTGACTTTGTCCACCCCAGTCCATATCGTGACTCCATAAGCAAGACAGAGGATGATGGTTGAGGGTTGTTTCTTGGACTGTACGCCTGTGACCAGTGGTGTGCCGTGAGGATTGGTGCTCGGTCCATTGCTTTTCATCATTTATATAAATAGATATGAATTTAGGAGGTATGGTTAGTAAGTTTGCAGATGACACCAAAAGTAGTGGTCTCGTGGACAGTGAAGAAGGTTATCTCAGAAGACAATGGGAACTTGATCAGTTGGGCAAATGGCACATGGAGTTTAATTTAGATGATTGAGGTGTTCTGTTTTGATAAGGCAAATTAGGGCAAGAGTTGGCCCTGGGGAGTGTTGCCAAACAGAAGAGTGCAATTGCGTAGTTCCTTGAGAGTGGAGGCACAGGTAGATAGTGTGGTGATGAAGGCATTGTCATGCTTGCCTTCCCTGGTCAGTGCATTAAGTATAGAAGTTGGGAAGTCATGTTGTGGCTGTAAAGGATATTGGTTAGGCCACTTTTAGAATGCTGCTTTCCATTCTGGTCTCCCTGCTATAGGAGAGGTGTTCTTAAACTTGAAAGAGTTCAGAAAAGACTTGTAAGGATGGTGCCAAGATTGGAGGATTTGAGCTATAGGGGAGGTTGAATACATTGGAGATTTTTTTCCTTGGAGCATCGGAGGTTGAGGGGTGACATTATAGAGGTTTATAAATTCATGAGGGGCATACATAGGGTGAATACCCAAGATCTCTTTTTCTAGGGTAGGGAAGTCCAAAACTAGAGGAAATAGGTTTGAGGTGAGAAGGGAAAGATTTAAAAAGGACCTGAGAGACAACCTTTTCATGCAGATGGTGGTGCTTTATGGAATGAGCTGCCAGAGGAAGTGGGTATTATTACAACATTTAAAGGCATCTGGATGGGTGCATGAATAGGAAAAATTTAGAGGGATATGGGCCAGATGCTGGCAAATAGGATGCGATTAATTAAGAATCTCTGATTTGGCATGGACAAGTTGGACTGAAGGGTCTATTTCTATGCTATAGAACTATGACTATATAAATAAGAGCCAGAGTAGGTCACATTGATGTGCCTCATTGCATATTACAGTCTTGAGAGTGGTTTTCTGCTTCCTTCCGCTTTCCTACATGCTCACTATCCCCGGCTCCCTGACAGCATAAAATTGCCTATCTCCACCTTAAATACTGTATATTCACCAATGGAACATTCATAATCCTCTGCGCTAGACAATTCCAAAGATACCACCTCATTTCTCAATTCATAAAAACAATCTAGATAAAGATATGGTGGAGCATGTGCATACATTTACAAAGGGTTTAAACTAAGTGGATTTTAAGAACAACTGGCAAATGGAATTTAATGTAGAAAAGTCTGAATTGTCCAATTTGGTCTTTTTTTATATAAGGATAGAATAGGGTACTTTCTAAATGGTGAAAGCTTAGAAACAGCAAAATTCCACATAGAAGATGATGTATAAATCATTACAATGTCATGAACAGAAAATAATCAAAGGGCTAATGGCTTCCAGGCCTCCTCAGCAGAAGACTAGAGTATAAAGGGTAGAAATTATTTTTCAATTATACAACACTTGCATTAGACTGCACTTGGGGTATGGTTAGCATTTCCAGGCATCACACCTTGGGGGAATATATTGGGCTAATAATACTTGGACTCAAAATATGAAGAGAGACTGCATGAATTGGTGCTATTTTGCTGGCCTTTTAAAAGTCTGAGGGATTTGATTCTTTATTCCAAAATACTAAGGGAAATAGAGGGGTACATTTGACACAATCTATTTCTCTAAGTTTGGATAGTATGTGAATAGGACCAAAGTCTAAAAATTAGATTCAGAAATTTTAGGAGCGAAATTAAGAAACATTAATCCATTCAAAGAGTGAGAGAAGTTTTGGAACACACTGCGAATAGCAATTTATATTAGCTCAATTGTTAATTTTTAATCTGAGATTGATTTTTGTTAGCCAGATATAGAAAAGGACTAAGGAGTAATGATGGATATTGTGATGATCCTGCTCCTTAACAAGGATATGTTGCCATTGGTTTTTGTCAAGAGGTGTCGTAAAGGCAGTGGTGCCGAAATGGCTGACGGAAACTGCCTAAGTCAACAGTCGGAGGAGTGGCCAGTTCTCCAATTCAGGTTTTTTTCTAGTTTGGTTTAGTTTTAGCAAGCAGTCTAAAACTTTCTGAGGACCTAGAGAACCAGCTACAGTGAAAAAAGGTTCCATGATTCAACAGAAGTCTTGCTAAACTTTCTCTCTGAAAACTCTCCTACCTGTAAGAACCTATATTTGAATTTACCTTTTGCTAAGGTGTGTTTTTGGGATGTTGTAGGGATTGGAACAGCTTTGTTAAGTTGCGATAGAGTCAGGTTATCAAATACATTATGTTATTCTAAATTGTGTTTTCTTTTGTTCGTGTTTTGTCAGAAGTGTTTAAGTAAATTGTTTTCTTTAAAGGTGTGTGGTTTGGCTGGCTGCATCACTCCTGGAATATCCACTATACATTTGTCGAAAACAAAGTTAGGGTCTGGGCTACCTTAAAATATATTAAGGGGATCTGGCCTGGTCCATAACAATAGATTGGGTTTCTGATTAGCCATTATCTCACTAATAGTAGAACACGCTTAAGGGGTTAAACAGTCGATGTCTACTCCAACTCCAATATATACATAGGCATTCTTTCTTTTAAAAATGTCTAGTAAAATTCATACTTATTTCATTTTATTAACATGGTTATGATCATGTTTGGTATATTTTCCTTTTCCAGAAAGCTTGGGCTATAGTAGTGTAGTAATTATGCTGTTGGAGTCCTATTGAAGAAGTGTGGACTAATAGTAAGAGTTCAAACACCATAATGCAACTTCCAATACAGTTTCTTTTTAAACTTCAGAATTTTTCTGATCCAATAATATTCTTTTGGAAAATAAAATTGACTTTCTTGCCAAACCTATCCCGACAAATATGCTTCATTTGTAACTGCTCTCTGAACTGAACTAACAAGCCACTCAATTATACAGGTAAACCATGGTAGAGTAGTTCAAGAAGAGTGCTTACCCTCAACTTGTTAAAGGCATCAATCTCCAGATCCCAAATTTGAATATACATTATATGGAAGTTCTTTGATCTTGATTTCAAGTAATGTTTCCTATTGGAGCAACAAATAGGATTATTTTTCACATGCTGCCCAACAGTTTGATATGTTGCATCTAAAGTGTGGCTGAAGAGAGCCTGAATGATGCTTCCTTTTAGTCACCAAGAGACCATTTATAATACAACACTGAACATATGTGAAGGAAGAGCGGAAACCAACTCATGTTTCAAGGTAGCATGTTTCAAGGATCCTGTTATTAAAGCTAAGTAATTTGCTTTCGTTAATTACAAGAATTATGTGAGATATAATACTATGAATGCACTAAGAGATGTTTTTAAATAATGTCCACCAAACTGTAGATGGGTCTTCTAATGGCCACTGTTTGCAGCTTTGCTAAAACCCCCAGATGCCCTTCAAAACAGATAATACTTGATAGGATCAAAAAGTCAACAGGTCCATCAGCAATGGAAACTACTCTTTTGAAAACAAAAGCAGGGGAGGTCATCACTGACTGCAATAACAGTTGGACAGATGAGGTTAACACTACATCATGTTATAGTCTAGAGGAAGCTTTAGACACCATAGAAAGTCTGCCTGCAACAGCTGTGAAGGCATCTCTCTGTTGAGTACTGTGGAAAAAGTATTTGCCTATGTTGCCTTTGTCAGACTGCAGATCTTGGCTAAATACATTTATCCTGAATCCCAGTGTGCTTTCAGAACTGAAGGTCAGCATTTGACATGATTGGCTCAGTGTAGCAGCTGTAAGAGAATTGCCATGAGCAGAGGCTGCCTGTTCACAGAGCTGAAGAAAATTGGCTTCACTTTGAAGCTGCTACGTGATCTTCTTTTTCCATGAAATAATGGATGAGATAGCTATGACATTTTCTATTTTTTAATGGATTTTGAAATTGTATGTCTATACCTTTCTTCTTTTTGCCTCTTGTATTCTTTTCTCTCTCCAGGGTCTTTGTTCACCATTACCCCCTCCACCCCAGCCCTCATTTGGTTTTTATTTGGTGGAGGGGGTAATGGTGAACAAAGACCCTGGAGAGAGAAAAGAATACAAGAGGCAAAAAGAAGAAAGGTATAGACATACAATTTCACGTTATTAATTGAAATGTTTAAATTTTGAAAGTATCGATAAAGAACATAGTAATTAATCTTCTTCCATACAATTAAATAAAGTCAAACTGGAATGAAACTCTTGTACTGTTCTTTTCCTCTACGCTTTCTAATGAACTTTCAAAAATAAAGTAAGTCTGTGATAAACAAAAATATCAAGTCCATACTCTTGCTTTGGAAGGGACTAAATTTTGCAAGCAAAAGCTTTATAGTATAAAGCTAAACAAAAGGCAATTTGGTGCAAAAATTTAGTTATACTATTATAATAGCATTTTATTTAAAACCTTATTTTGAACATCAATAATGTCAGTCACGATGAGAGAAGTTGTGATTCTAATTGGTTCATGATGGTGACATGTTTTTCGTAAAGTTTTCTTGTTATAAAATAGTGGTATGTTTAGGAATTATCCATAACATGCATTGTTATGAAAAATACTGATAATACAGATATTGACTGACAGTGTGCACCATATCCACTATTTTTAATAAATACACTAATTTTGAATCATTAACATTTCATTTGGCTGCATGTGATTAAGTATATTTTTAATCTGCTTAAATTTAAAACCTGAGTTCGTTTGTTAAGTATTGGTAACACAGATCAAGCACTGACCTTTTCAAAAGTGGAACTGAATGCTCGAGAAAGTACCTATCCTTTTCTGTATTACATGTGGCACATGTGGCAATCCCAAATAGAGTAGAACTGGGGAATAGATGTAAGTAGAGTGGAAAGTGTGGGTTAGAAGTGTGGACAAAGAAAGGGAAGATATGAAGAAAGGGGAGAGACATTGAGAGGTTAAATAGCTTAAAATGTTTTAAAATAATATCAAAAATTGCCAATAATACTAAACTTAGCAGTGTGGATGATAAAAATTGACTCCCAATAGGACATAAACTAATGAACAGGTGACATAGAATTTAATACAGAAAAGTATATGGCAATGAATTTTGACAGAACAGTTAGGAAGAAACAATGATTTGGAGATGCCGGTGTTGGACTGGGGTGTACAAAGTTAAAAATCACACAACACAAAGTTATAGTCCAACAGGTTTAATTGGAGGCACACTAGCTTTCGAAGTAGTGGAGGGCTCAATCCTAACACACAGAATTCATAGTAAAAATATATAGAAACAATGTAGACTTAATTACACAGCTCTAAAGAGTATGAAGGGACAGATGCTTGTGGATTCATGTACATTGATTTTTGAAGGTACCAACGTGTTGAGAATATAATTGGTAAAACATATAGAATCTTAGGCTTCATAAGTAGAGACACTGATTACAATAATTTCTCACTTAGTTATTGTTGTATTTCTGAAAATCGTAACTTTAAGTGAATCATTGGTTCCTACAGGTAAGAAAACAAAGCTAGGTTCCTTCAAAATTTCTGACTAGAAAACTCAAAGTACATGTACTGTATTTGTTGTACTATGCATTTATAGTTGAAGTAACTTGCAAAATAAAATAAATATCATAAAAATTCAGATTTGATAAAACTCATCTCTCTCTCTCTCTCCCTCTTGCTCTTTTTTTTGCACTTTCTCAGCTGCCTTGACTTCCTAATGTTCAGTTTCTTACCAAGTGAACCTTTGTCTATTTTGGTTGGTACCATTTGCTGTCTTTCTAAGACTTTAAAATGGGTTTTCAGCGTTACCTGATATAAAGTTCCACAGGGGGCAGTTCTGGAGCACCAAAATGAAAATCAGTTTGCAAATTCAAGCAATGAGCCTTTTTGCTCAGAAATTCTCATGCTTCAGTTTCCTTACAAAAAAGAAACTGCAGGTTGAATATTTGTTGTTGAGAACTTTTACTTCAAAGTTTTAGAAAAAGATCGCTGTTTATTCAATTGCAAATGCATGTCTCCATTTATACTCATTTCAATGTGGTGTTGATCAGATCATGAGACCCAATGACTATTAACAGCCCAGAATGAAAATAATGCAAAATAACATCAAATGACACAAAACAATGGCATGTAACAACGCTGCAAGATAACATTAAACATAAATTGAAGATGGAAGTTTTGAATGTTGATCCCAAACTGAATTGACTGAAAATGGGGCAACTTAAAACAGGTATTTGCTTGCAGTATTCTGAATACTAATAAAATCCAGTTCTGATCGTATTAAGGAAGAATATGAGAGTGATTTAAGTAATTGGTTTGAGGCTAGAGGGATTTTAGCAACATTTATGTGGGAGCAATTGTGTTTTTTCTCCATTTGAGAGAGAGGATTTGAGTCAAGATATGATAGAGGTGTACAGAAAAAAATGACCGCTTTAAATAAAGGAAGCTGTTCCCTTTAGCTGCTAGTACAATAAACATGGATATAAAAGTTTGGGAAAGATATGCAGTGGAATGTGAGAAAGGGCTTTTGAAAATACAAAGTACTAATTACCTGAAACTTGCTGCCAACTCAAGGTGTTGGAAGTGGAGATGATCACTGGCTTCAAAAGGAATTGAAGAAATAAACTTGATGGTTTGCAGAAGTAGAGCATGGAAGGAGACAGGCTAGATTGCTTTACATGGAGCTGTAATACTTCAGGGCTAACAGCATCAAAGAGAAATTTTTCATCCATTCATTGATTGCTTGGGAATTGTATTTGGCACCTCATCAGAACACCCAATGGAGGAGAGAATAGCTGACAGCAACCGCTGCATTTAAGCTTTATTTTTCCAAAATTGCTGTCAGTTTCAATGAAGAAATGATAAATGCAGATAATTTCACATCATAACCACGACAATATCCAGGCCATATTGTTATATATTCCATCTTGGCAAGATTGAAAACTAACAATCCCGTGATCACAAATTTTGAATGATTGATTATTGGAATAGCATTCAAATTTTTATTGATACTGTTGTGTTCGCTAGTTTCCGTTTCTGGGCTATTTTGTGAATTGCTTAAAAATTAGTTACCAATTTTGAAATGATAATGTTTCAAGATTGATTTTTTTTGGCTGAGAGAAGGAGTAAGGGATAAGCAACTTTACAGGTCCAACATTAGGTGGGTTAACAAAATTGAATTAAAGTAAATTCATTACTGAAATTGCTTTAGGCAGTTACAATATCTCAACTCACCAGCTTCTGAAATTGCAACACTAATTTTAGTGATTGGGTAAGTTTCTAATTATGACAAGTGATTATAATTAGTGAACCACTCACCTTAACTGATGCACAACGAAATACCACTTGCATTATGATTTTGTATTATAGAAAATAACTTTCAGAACTGTTCTCTACAATAATGAAAACTAACTTTCTTTAGCGAAGTTTGAGAAGATTTGTAGCTCAGGTTGAGGTTCTGGATATAAGTTTGCTGGCTGAGCTGGAAGGTTTGTTTTCAGATGTTTCATCACCATACTAGGTAACGTCATCATTGAGCCTCCGGATGAAGCACTGGTGGCATGTCCCGCTTTCTGTTTGTGTTTAGGTTTCCTTGAGTTGGTGATGTAATTCCCTGTGATGACATCATTTCATGTGGTGACGTCATTTCCTGTTCTTTTTCTCAGGGGTGGTAAATGGGATACAAGTCAATGTGTTTGTTGATAGAGTTCCAGTTGGAATGCCATGCTTCTAGGAATTCTCGTGCGTGTCTCTGCTTGGCTTGTCCTAGGATGGATATGTTGTCCCAGTCAAAGTGATGTCTATCCTCATCTGTATGTAAGGATATTAGTGAGAGTGGGTCATGTCTTTTTGTGGCTAGGTGATGTTCATGTATCCTGGTGCCTAGTCCGCGGTGTGGACAAGGAAGATTTCTTAGCAGCATTAGAAACAATACTAAAAGATAACCAACTGTCAGAGGAAACCCAGCAACCCATCAGACAGTCTCACCAACATTAAGCAAGGAAAAGGAAGGAAACACACTCAATACACAAGAAAGGAAAGCGCTAGAAAGACTTTTAAAAAAGTATTGTTATCCTACTTGCAGACAAAGGATGGTTGACAGTCATCTTAAATCAAAGAGACTACGTCGAGAAAGCAAACGCACTACATGCAGGTACCATCACTTACCAACAAGTGGCGATAGACCCAATTCCACAACTAGAGAACCAAATCACGGCTCTACTCAAAGGTGAGGTTCAGAAATTTGGAGAAGTAAATAAGACCGACTACCAAAAAATGAAACCAGACGGATCCAACACACCAAACTTCTACGGACTACCCAAAATTCACAAACCAAGAGCCCCCCTCAGACCCACAGTCTGAGTACCTGGAACATCAACTTACGGATTGGCCAAGGATCTACACCAAAGACTAAAACACTTAGTAGAAGACTAACGCCACTCCATCCACTCCACCCAAGAACTCCTAAAGACCATCAAAGACACTAAGATAGAAGGGGATGAAATAATGGTCTCCTTTGACATAACAGCCCTGTTCACATCCATCAACATCAATCTGGCCAAGGAAATATAGACTACATTATTAGTAGAACCAAAGACACATACACCAAATACTATCAACTTCATCAGCAAGGACAGTATCGCCAAGCTAGTGGACCTATGCCTTACTACCCACTTCGCCTTCAACAACACAACAACTTGCAGTCAAACTAACGGAACACCCATGGGATCTCCAATATCAGGGTTCTTAGCAGAGGCAGTAATGCAGAGACTTGAACAAACAGCTTTGCCAATCATCCAACCCAAACTTTGGGTCCACTATGTGGATGATACCTTTGTCATCACTAAACAAAACAAATTAGAGGAAACCTTCAAGACCATCAATAATACCCTTACTAGCATAAAATTCACTAAAGAGCAGGAAAACAACAACAAACTGCTATTCTTAGATGTCGCAGTAGAGCGAATGCCAATGGGGAACTTCAAACTAGTGTCTACAGGAAAACAACACATACTGACCAAATACTGAACTCCAGAAGCAATCACCTCATCACTTACAAACGAAGCTGCATTAGAACATTATTTCAACGAGCGACCACACACTGCAGCACAGAGAAACTATGCAGAGCAGAGGAAAATCACCTGTACAGTGTATTCAAAAAGAACGGGTACCCAATGAACACAGTCCGCCAATTTCTCAGCAATAAACCCCAACAAGCAGACAAAATACGTCCAGAAACCCTAGCCACTCTCCCCTACATCAAAGACATCTTGGAAATGACTGCTAGACTACTCAGACCTCTTAGCATCATGGTAGCCCACAAACCCACCAACAGCAGCTAATGAACTTGAAAGACCCTGTACAGGCAACAAGCAAAACTAATGTCATTTATAAAATGCCTTGCAAGAACTGTAACAAACACTACATTGGACAACCAGGCAGAAAACTAGCCACCAGGATAATGAACATCACCTAGCCACAAAAAGGCATGACCCACTCTCACTAGTATCCTTACATATAGATGAAGAAGGACATCACTTCAACAGGGACAACACATCCATCCTAGGACAAGCCAAACTGAGACAGTCATGAGAATTCCTAGAAGCATGGCATTCCAACCGGAACTCTATCGACAAACATATTGACTTGTATCCCATTTACCACCCCTGAGAAAAAGAACAGGAAATGATGTCAACACAGGAAATTACATCACCAACCCAAGGAACCTAAACACATAAATACAAAGCGGGCCATGCCACCAGTGCTTCATTCAGAGCCTCACTGATGTTACCTAGATGATGAAACATCTGCAAACGAACCTTCCAGCTCAGCGAGCAAACCTACATCCAGACCATTATTCTTTATATTAATTGGAAGACAAAATCTGAAATCTAATAGCATTGTTTATAAAAATAATTGTGGATCATATCAGAAAAATAATCTGAATTGATTCTGTTAATTGTCCATTTTCCTTCAAGCATAACAGTTAACAAAACTGCAACACTCCATTGGAGTACCTTGGTTGAAGTTAATCCAGAACATAGGAACTGTTAGGTCTCAAATATATAACTCAAATGTATAGCCTTCCACATCCATCAAAGTTTTACCTGCAAATCCACTAATATCATTTATTGTATCCGTTGCTCCCGATGCGGTCTCCTCTACATTGGGGAGACTGGGCGCCCCATAGCAGAGCGCTTTAGGGAACATCTCCGAGACACCCGCACCAATCAACCAAACCGACCTGTGGCCCAACATTTCAACTCCCCCTCCCACTCTGCCGAGGATATGGAGGTGCTGGGCCTCCTCCACCGCCGCTCACTCACCACCAGACGCATGGAAGAAGAACGCCTCATCTTCCGCCTCGGAACACTTCAACCCCAGGGCATCAATGTGGACTTCAACAGCTTCCTCATTTCCCCTTCCCCCACCTCATCCTAGTTTCTAACCTCCAGCTCAACACTGTCCCCTTGACCTGTCCGGACTTGTCCGACCTGCTCCGCTCCTTTTCCACCTATCCACTCCACCCTCTCCTCCCTGACCTATCACCTTCATCTCCTCCCCCACTGACCTATTGTACTCTATGCTACTCTATCCCCACCCCCACCCTCCTCTAGCTGATCTCTCCACGCTTCAGGCTCTCTGCCTTTATTCCTGATGAAGGGCTTTTGCCCGAAACGTTGATTTTGCCTGTCCTCGGATGCTGCCTGAATTGCTGTGCTCTTCCAGCACCACTAATCCAGAATCTGGTTTCCAGCATCTGCAGTCATTGTTTTTACCCTGTATAACTTCAGTCAGGCATTAGGACAGATATATCCACGCTTAGATTTTCAAATTCTTGTCATCTTTAAATACTGTAACTAAGAAGTTCAACAAGTCCAGATCTTGTTAGAAATATAGAAATCTGTCCTGTGGTGCAGCATCTAGTTCTCTTGAAGCGAACAATTCCAAGGCCTGATTACTGTTTGTTAGTGGATATTCTGGCACCTGTACCACTGGTTGATAGTATAGGATGTTTTTGAAATCTGCTGTACTTTAACAGCATTCAATAAGAAAATCATCAATAACATAGTGCAAGGTACAGAAGTTAATCAGTCCAGATAAATGTAATAAATAGCACTCTCAGTCTTTGGGTATTTGGTGTCATGCCTGTGGCCAGCTAGTGCTCAACTTGATGTCACAAAATATTTCATCATACAACCATCGATCAGGATCTAGAATGACCTTCGGGAATGAATAGCTGAAGTATTCAAGAAATAATTAGATGTTGTTAAGGAAGTACCGTAAGAAAATAATCAATGGCAATCAAGCCAACATTTTGCCACTGTGCACATATTCCCCTTTGTTTTGAGGTATTTTTAATCTTATACACTGACCTTTTACTGCTATATGTGTGGTTTTTATAAAGATTTCTTTCAAGCTTTGAGAATCCAGAGTTCTTTTGCAGTGTCTCAATCTTTTGATCATGGGACTTAGGGCTGGAGCTTCTCTGCATAACTTTCAAGACTGATAGTTCTGTTTATAGCTTTGGAAATAAAATCCCCTTCCTTATAGCAAGGTAGGTGTACCTACACCAACTCCAGAAGGACATGTGCCACCATCTTCTTAAGGGCAATTAAGAATGATCAACAAATACTGACCTTGCCTGCAATGCGCAAACCTAATGTAAGAGTTAATAAAAATGAAATCAGACTTCAAGCATTCAGGAACCAGTGGCATAGTGGTATTGTCACTGGACTAGTAATCCAAAATCCCAGGTTAATCTTCTGTGGACAAGTGTTCAGATTCCACTATGGTAATTCGTAAAATTTAAAATTAATAATTTAAAAAAGTTAAAAAGTCTGGGGAAAGAAAATAAAAGCTAGCTTAATAGTGACCATGAACCATTGTTGTAAAAACTTGTTCACTGATGCTGTTTAGGGAAGGAAGTCTACCATTGTTGCTCAGTCTAGCCAGGCATGACTCCAGTGTGGTTGACTCTTAACTGCAGTTAGGGAAGGGCACAAAATGCTGGCACAGCCAGCCACATCGCATGGTTAAATTTTAAAAGAAGGTGCAGCCTGACCAAGGTAAACATGATGGCTTCAGAGTTGTACTCTGCCAATTGGCTTCAGTTTAGCAACTTGCATTTGTATAATGTTGCAATCTGTTTAGAGATTGTTCACATTTAAAGAGAAATCTAAACCACATTTTGCCCAATTGTCGCACTGCACAAGATTCTACTTTTCTTAAATAAATGAAGCTAGTTTTATTGCATATAATGGAATTAAGCCAAACCAGAATTATATGGATAATCATTTGGTAGCACAGAACTTGAGTATCGCTGAGAAAATACACATTTTGTTGAAGTTTGCACTAATCAGAAAACTTGCAAGAATCATAGTTCCTTGAAAGTGGAGTCACAGGTTAGGTGGGATAATGAAGGAGTTTATTGTGCTTGCCTTTATTGGTCAGTGCATTGAGTATAGGAGTTGGGAGATCATGTTGTGGTTGTACAGGACATTGATGAGGCCATTACTGGACTACTGTGTGCATTTCTGGTCTCCCTGCTATATCAAGGATATTATGAAACTTGAAAGGGTTCAGGAAAGATGTACAAGGATGTTGCCAGGGTTTGAGCTACAGGGAGACTCTGGGTAGACTGGAGGCATTTTCCCAGGAATATCGGAAGCTGAGGAGTGACTATATAGAAGTTTATAAAGTCATGAGGAACATGGTTAGGATAAATACACAAGGTCTTTCCCCGAGGTGGGGAAGTCCAAAATTATAGGACATAGGTTTAAGGTGAGAGGGAAAAGATTTAAAAGGGATCGAAGAGGAGACTTTTCATGCAGAGGGTGGTGCATGTTTGGAATGAGCTGCCAGAGGAAGTGGTGGAGGCTGGTACAATTACTATATTTGAAAGGCATCTGGACGAGTATATGAATAGGAAGGGTTTAGAGGGATATGTGCTGAATACTGGAAATTGAACTAGATTAATGTAGAATATCTGATTGGCGTAGGAGAGTTGGACTGAATGGGTCCATTTCCGTCCGTCTTCTATGACTGTGAATGTCAATGTAAAAAAAGTAATGTTTACATTGTATGAGAGGAGAATGCAGATTGGTTGGCAAGTGAGTAAGTTAGTAAGTTCAACACCATATCATAACCGTCATTCAAATGTACATTATTTTCCATTTACCTATATTGAAAATTTTCTAGATCTTTCTGTGGTTCTTAGGCTGCACCCTTCTCATAGACTAGTATCACTTATCAATTTAATACAGTTGCATTTCTAAGTATCATTAAATTGATAGAGTTTTGTTTCAGCTTATTTTCACTAACATCCAACGTAGATGAAGACTAAAATACTTGGTTTTAGTTCTTTACCATACGAGTTTAATATGTTCGTTAATTTTGAAGAAAATCCTGAAACGTTGGCTTTGTTCCCTCCACAGATAGGTATAATTGCTGTAGTCCCAGAGGACTATAAGGCTGATCTCTCATTAGAGACAGTTGGTGGTGATTTTTAACCTAAGAGTTACCACACCTAGGTAAGGGGCGTGCTTGAGAAGGCAGGACCTTCATGGTAACCTCAACCAGTGTGGGAATTGAACCACTGCTGTTGGCCTCACTTTGCATCGCAGACCAGCCAACTGAGCTAACTGATCAATGATGCTGACTGACTTATGGCAACATTTTCTGTTGTATGATGTTAGTGTAATTTTCCCCATAATTCTTTTATTATTTGCTCATTTGGCATGGTTGTCACTGACAAGGCTTACTTTTAATATCTATCTTTAATTTCCCTTGAGTAAGTGTAGTCACTGGAATCACTGCATGGTGTATGTATACCCAGAATGGTTTGGTCAGGGAATTTCAGGATTTTGTTCTAGCAATAATGCAGGAGCAGTCATATGACATGAAATCAGGATTGTGTCATTTGGATGGGAAGTAACAGATTTGGAATGTGCTGTTGAGAGGTTGATGGTTTGCTGTACTGCACATAGTGATGGTGGAGGGAATCAATGTTTAAGAATTACATCTTGATTTATACCAACTCATGGCATTTTCTTCTTCAGCATATTCTGTTATCTCTTCCGAATAACTATTAATCAGTGCTGTCTTTAATTAACCCACAGCTTTCTAATTAGTCCCACTTTGTCCTGTTTTATGGTTTTAAAAAGATTAACTACTGATGTTAGGACAATAAATCAATCAAAAATCCAGTTTCCATTTTAATTTACTAAAAGCATCTATTTGTTAATATGCAGAAAAGTCCTTAGTTGCAAGAAATCTTGGAAAAAAACCACTGCATCTGGTTATTGGAATTTTCAGTCAACCACTGTCACTTTGTTCGTAGATGTTCATGTTATGTGAGGTGACAGCGCTTGCAAAAAAGAATTGATTCACAATAACTTGTTAAGCATTTCCCAAGGGTTGTTAAAACCTTAAATTCCTATTGATTCTTTTGCTGCAGAAGAGGGCAAGTGAAAACTTGATCACTTAATATCTATACAAAACATACTTAATCATTCGATTCTTCTATGTTTTATTGTTGGGGAATTCAAGTACTGGGGAATCGAAGATACATTAAGAAACACAGGAGTTACGGTATTTCTCTCAAATAGTAAGAATGGCTGTTGCTATGCCAACACTTTACAACTAATCAATCTGTAAAGACAACGGTTTTATAGTAGTAATACACCGCCATAGTTCTGGGTAAGGCAATACAATATAAATAAACTATAAAAATAAATCACTTAATTTCCACAATTCTATAAGATACACATAAAGTCAGTACTGTTGTGTTACTTTTATTGAAATTAATATATGTAAAGAGAAGCAGATGCTTATATAATCTTCAAATGATCAATGCAGAAACCACTCAATTTAAATCCCATTTTTTTTTTATGTTGCCTTCAATAGTCGTCTTTCATGCTGCCAAGCAAAATATAAAAGAATAGCATACATGCAGAATAGATCAAAAACCATTAAGAATAAAAGTTGTTTTAAATTACCTCATAAAGCTTCTATTCTTAGTACCAATTAAGTTAGCCTTTGTAAAGTTAGAAGAATAAGTGCTGTGACTTAATAAAAACCTGAAAAACCACAGTACTAAGAGACTGTTTTCTGAATTCTGATTTGAGCTTAGATTTAAAACATCTGGCCTGTTATCAAATATCTCAATATGTAGTTGGATCATTGTACTTTTAGTGCAATTCCAATTATTTTAGGCTGTGCATATTTTAGGCTTGAAATATGCAAAAGGATTTAAGTTTGTTTTTAAATTCAAAGATTTTGCAACGGTAATGATAGAATTGTTAGCATTCACCATTATTATTACAATGAAGAATATGCAGAATAATGCAGTAACCCAGAAGTTCCTGCCAGTGATTCTACATTTCTTGATTGGGTGAACCTTATTGGTCCCCTTGATTGCAATCCTAAAGCCATCAGTCAATCAATGAAGCTTCCACTTGTCCACAATTAATGGCATGTAAAAATACTTCTAAAAGATATATGCTTTGTTGAAGATGATGTGAGTAGCTTTTAAATAATACCCTAACTTCATAATTATTGATATTTCAGCTTTTGTTTTGATCTAATCATGTATTTTATTGTTCATAATTTTAAAGTAATTGAAGATCAGTGATTTTTGCTTCCTGGGTTTCAGTCTTGAGAATGCTTTAGTGTGATTGGCTACTTACTTTGCTTGCTGATGTCACTGTCTGTGGGTGCTTGGAGGATCCCTTGACTTGGTGCCTAATTAAAGTGCTGTTTAGAAAATGAAACTAACATATAAAAATTGTTCTGTGCAAGTAGTTTTCTGCAGGCATTGCTTCACTGCTGACCACAAATTTCAGCCCTGTATCTTGTATTGAAAAGGTACAATGTAACATCAGAGCTGAAAAATGAAGAAACGTGCAGCAAGCATGAGAGGTTTTGAAATATGGTAGAAGGAAAGATGGTAGGAAATTCAATAACAGTACATTAACATTCTAACTTCCATTAATTAACAATTTTTGTTTTAAAATAGAAAGGCTGTGGAAGAACTTCTTACAGAGGCAAAGCGTGGAAAAGCCAGAGCTGAAACCATGGGACCCATGGGCTGGTAAGAATATGCCTAAATACATCCACTAATTAGAAAATAGTTCAAATTGAAGGATTAATATAATACAAATGAAATTGAATCTTATAGTGCTGTACAATGTGTTTTTACTCTTGTACCTTTTAATAACATTTTAACTCATTTTTTCCCTGTTGGTATGATGATTGTTTGCCTGACTAACATGACTTATTTTCAAATGCCTATTTTATTCTATTTTCTAATCAAAGATTGATTGAATTAATAACTCTGGGAAAAGCTGATCAGTCTATTGTTAAGAGAGGAAATTTGTGTCATTATAGCATGAAAGTTCTTGGCCAAAGTAAAGAGGGCACTCAGAAAGATCCATTAAAGTAGAGATTTGCTAACATCATGGACAAGCCAGGAAAAAAAAGGTCAGTTAATCTAAGTTTGGTGCTGAGGAAATTATTAGAATTTTGAAGGACAGAATAAGGGGGAGCCAGGGTAAATAGCCAGAGGTCCTGTACAGAGAGTTCAGAGAGTTAGGCCATAAGTTGAAAAGGAAGTCTAGCAAAGAATAGGAAAATAATACACCTTAACACGTGGCTAAAGAGTTGGTATGAGGGGGAGGATTTCAGATTTTTGGATCATTGGGATCTCTGCCAGGGCAGATGTTTTAAAAAAAAAGGACGGTTGCATCCTAACTGGAAGTACACTAGCATCCTGGTGGGGAGGTTTGCTTGTGCAATTTGCGTGGTTTTGAACTAATAAGTCAGGGGGTTGGGAACCAAAGCAACATGTCAAAGTGATCAGAAGGTAGAACTTATTTAAAAACCTTGTACCTAAATGTGCACAGTATTCAGAATAAAGTTGATGAGCTGATGGCACAAATAGAGACAATTGGGTACGATCTGGTGGGGTTTACTGAAATGTGGTTAAAGGAAGATCAGGACTGGGAGTTATGTGTCCAAAGGTACTCAATATTCCAAAAGGATAAATAAATAAGGAGCAGGAGGTGGAGTTGGTTTCTTGGTTAAAGATGATATTAAGACTGTATTAAGAAATGATATTGGTGCTTGAGACCAAAATGTTGAATTAGTTTGAATGGAAATAAAAAGCAAGGAAAGAAACCTCTTGGTAGGAGTAATTTACAGGCCTCCGACCAGTACTTCCAAAGTAGCTCGAAGTAATAAACCAGGAAATAATGAGGGTGTGTAAGAAGAGCATAATGGTAATTATGGGTAATTAGAACATACATATTGATTGGATTATTCAACTTGGCAAGGGGAACTTTGAAGAGAGTTTTGTGGAGTGTATGCGAGACTGTTTCTTAGAGTAACATGTAATGGAGCCAATCAGAGAACTGGCTACTTCAGATTTAGTATTATGTAACGAGGAAGGATCCTTAAATGGTTAAGGATCCTCTTAGAAGGATGACCATAACATGCTGGAGTTTCAAACACAGACTGAAAGAGTAAAGTCAGAGTTGCAAATAAGAGTTTTAGCATTAGGCAAAGAGGCCTGAGGAAGGAGTTGGCCCAAGTGGACTGGGCAAAAATATTAAAGGGCAGTTGAAGAACAGTGGCAAATGTTTAAAGAGATTCTAAATACTCTCAATTAAAGTATATTTCTGAGAGGAAGAGGAATTATAAAAAGGTGAAAAATCATTCATAATTTGACGAAGTCAAGGATAATATAAAGGCAAAAACTAATGCATTTCATACATTAGTGCAAACGTTAGTCGTGCTCTGGAAAACTGGGAGAACTTTAAACGTCAGCAAAGGATTACTAGAAACAAAATCAAAAGAGCTAAGAGGAGCTATGAAAGGAAACTAGCAGAAAACATAAGCACTGATATCAAAAACCTCTACAAGTAAATATAAAGGAAGAGAATAGTGAAAGTCAATGTTTCATGAAACAGATGAGGTAATTATGGGAAACTCAGAAACATCAGAGACACCAAACCAATATTTTGTTTCTGTTTTCACAGTGGAAGATAATTTCTTCCCCAAAACTGCAAAGGCTATTGCAATAACTGAGGTAAGGTATTAAGTAAACTGATGAGATTAAATGTAGATAAATCCCTGGGGCCTGATTGCCTGCAATCTAGTATATTAAATGAGGTGGCAGTAGAGATCATGGCTGCATCAGTTACTATCTTCCAAAATTCCCTGGATTCTAGAAAGGTATCAGTGGATTGGAAACATGCTAATGTGATATCCTTTAGGCAAAAAGTGGGAAACGATAGAACAGTTAATTTGACCTCTGTAGTGGGCAAGTTGCTGGAGTCAATCATAAAGAAAGAGAGAACTGAACATTTGGAACAACAAAGCTCAATTCACCAGTGTCAGCATGGTTTCATGAAGGGCAAGTCATGCATGACACACTTGCGGGAGTTCTTTGAGGATGTAACCAGCAATGTAGATAATGAAGATCTGGTGAACGGTATATCTAGACTTCCAGAAGGCATTTGACACGATGCTGCATAAAAGACTGATTCAGAGGTTGAATCCCGGAGAGTCAAGTGTCGAGTATTGGCTTGGAGAGAGGATTCGGTGACTGATCGAAAGCAGAGAGTCAGGATAAATGGGTCCTTCTCTGGATGGCCGCAGGGTTCAATTGTTAGACCTCAACGATTTACATTCTATATAAATGATCTGCAAGCAGGGACAGAGTGTAATTTCAAGATGATACTAAAATAGGTGGGAAAGCAGGCAGTGACTAGGAGATAGAGTTTACTGATAGGCTTGGAGCATGGGCCCAAATCTGGCAGATGGAGTTTAATGTGGATAAGTGTGAGGTTGTCCATTTTGGCTGGAAAAACAGAAGGAAAAATTATTATTTAAATGGGAAGCAGAAGTGCAGAGAGATCTGGGTGTCTCTATGCATGAATAGCAGAAAGTGGGTATGCAGGTGCAGCATATAATAAGAAAGGCAAAATGGAATACTGGTATTCATTGCAAAAGGACTAGATTATAAAAGTAAAGTGTTTTTGCAATTATATAAGACGTTGGTGAGATCACATCTGGAGTATTGTGTCCAGTTCTTCTCTCCTTACTTGAGGAAGAATATGGTAGCACTGGAGACAATTCAGAGGAGGTTCACAAGATTGATTTCTGGGATGAAAGGGCTGTTGTGCAAGTTGAATAGCTTTGGCTTCTTCTGGCTGGAGTTCAGAAGAATATGGGTGGGTTGATTGAGGTATATAAAATACTAAAGGGGATTGATAAAGTGCATGTGGAACAGATTTTCCCCCGTGTGGAACAGTCTCGAACAAGAGGGCATAGATATAGAGTGGGCTCAAAACTGAGATGAGGAGAACCTGAGTGCAGTGGAGGCAGAATCAATCAACAGATTCAAGAAAGAATCAAGGGTGGCATGGTGGCTCAGTGGTTAGCATTGCTGCCTCACCACGCCAGGGACCCAGATTCGATTCCATCCTCTGGCGACTGTATGTGTGGAGTTTTCACATTCTCCCCATGTCTGCATGGGTTTCCTCCGGGTACTCCGATTTCCTCCCACAGTCCAAAGATGTGCAGGTTAGGTGAATTGGGCATGCTAAATTGCCCATAGTGTTCAGGATATGTAGGTTGGGTGCATTAGTCAGGGATAAATATAGAGTAATAGGGTAGGGGAATGGGTCTAGGTGGGCCAACCTTCTGAGATTTGGTTTGGACCCAGGTGACCTATTGGGATTCTATGAAATTATATGAAAAAAGAAATAGATGTTTCTGATAAAAAGCGGGATAAAGGGCTAATGGGAGCAGGCATGAATGTGGAATTGAGACCAGGATAAGATCAGCCATGATCACGTTAAATTGCAGAGCAGGCTAGAAAGCATGAATTACCTACTCCCATTAATTCCTTTGTTCCTTTGCATGGATTTGCAAATAGAAGATTAGATTTGAAATATTTGATTGCATATTTTGAGGAGGTAGCCAAGAATATTGATATGGATAATGTATTTGATGCAATCTAATAGACGTTTTCATAGGCTTTTGATAAGGTCCCTCATGGTAAGATGATGAAGAAGGCAACAGCCCATGGTATCCAAGGCAAAGTTGCACATTGAATCCAAAATTGGCTGAGAGGTAGGAAGCAGAGGTTGACAGTAGAAAGATATTTCTGTGACTAGAATTTCCAGTGGGATTCTGCAGGGCTCAGTGCTGTGACCCTTATTGTTTGTGGTGTACATTAATGGTTTAAATTTGAATATAGGAGTTATGATCAAAAGGCTTTCTGCTGACAAGAATATTGATTGAATTTAGGTTCACTAGGTTGATTCCAGAGTTGAGGGGTTTCGCTTATGAGGAGAGATTGAGTAGATTTGGATTGTGTTCATTGGAATTTAGAAGAATGATGGGGGATCTTATAAAAACATATAAAATTATGAAGGGAATCGATAAAATAGATAGGATGTTTCCACTGTTAGGTGAGACTAGAACAAGAGGGCATAGCCTCAGGATTAGAGGAAGCAGGTTTAGAACTGAACTGAGAAGGAACTTCTTCATCCAGAGGGTTGTTAACCTATGGAATTCCTTGCCCAGGGAAGTAGTTGACGCTACTTCAGTAATCACTTTTAAAGCTAAGGTAGATATTTTTTTGAAAACTAAAGGAATTTGGTAAAAACATGGTTAGGTGGAGCTGAGTCCACAAAAAGATTAGCCATGATCTTATTGAGTGGCGGAGCAGGCTCGAAGGGCCTGATAGCCAACTCCTGCTCCTGGTTGTCATGTTCTTGTGTTCTTATATAAAACATAGTCATAATGAAGAGGGCACCTGTAAATTTCAGGATATCAATGGACTGGTCAGGCGGGCTAAGCAGTGGCAAATGGAATTTAACCTAGGAAAGTGTGATGTAAAACAGTCTGAGGGGGCCAGTAAAGCAAGGGTTTATACAATGAATGGTAGTACCCTGGAAAATATTGAAAATCATAGGGACCTTGATTTGCATATCTGTAGATCCCTGAAGGTAGCAGGGCAGGTAAGTAAGGTTTTTAAGAAGGCACATGGGACACTTGCCTTTATAAGCTGAGGCACAGAATGCAAAGGAAGATTATGCTGTAACTATATGAATTGCTGTTTTGGCTACAACTGGAGTACCAAATGAAGTTCTAGTCACTGAATTATAGGAAGAATGTGATCGCATAAGAGAAGGTGCAGAGGAGATTTACTACCCGGATGCTGCCTATGCTGAACTATGAGGAAATATTGGATTGTCTGGGGTATATTCCTTGGATCAACAAAACTTGAAAGGGATCCTGATAGAGGCATGTGAAATTGAGGGTAAGATGGTGTGCAGAGGAAGCACTTTGTCCATTAATAGAATGGTCAATAACCAGGGAACTTACATTTAAAGTAAGAATGTGATGATGCTATCACTTTAAGAGGATATTTTGTACTGTAGAGAGGTTGTAAGGAAATAAGGAGCTGTCGCTAAGAAAGCAAACAATTGGTGTTGCCTTGGAGCAATGGAAGCCGTGTGTGTGTGGCCAGCTCTCTCAGACCAGGTTTTTAGGGTCTCAAAGCAGTTGGAAGTTTCAGTGACTATCTCTTGGTAGCTACTCTCTTTGAATCTTCTCTTGACCTTTTTTCCTCCTGGATTGGAAAACTGCATGTAAGAATCTGGCTGATTTTTCATTTTTTTGCCAAAAGATGTGTTTGTAGCATGTTCCTATGTTGGAACAGTTAATTAGTAATTGTCACTATCTGTTATTCTGTTAAGTTTTCCAAAAGAGTTAAGTTATTCTAAATTCCTCTTTCTTTGGTTGTATTTTAACTACAGTGTTTAAATAAATTGTGTTTTGCTTAATATCGAGTAGTGTGACCAGTTGCATTCCATCAGGACACTTTATAATTGCCTTCAAAATTAAAAAAAATAGAGTCTAGGCTACCTCCTTAAAATATTTTGAGAGGGTCTGGTCTTGTCCATAACAACAAGTAGAAGCCTGAGAGGAAATTTGGGGAGGAACCTTTTTATTTGAAGTGTGGTGGGAGTCGGGAATTCACTGTCTGAAGTCAGAACCTTTCATTACATTTAAACAATATTTTGATCAGTATAATATGATCCTTGTTGACTGGTGCAGACATAGTAGGCTGAATGGACTCTTTCTCTCTGTAAATGAGAGAGTCTTTTCCAGACCCTTCAAAGATATCTTAACTCATCAACAATCTTTGCCACTGAAGAAGGGGTAGAGGATTAATTTGTGACAGCCAAAGATGAAAATTTAAAAACACCCAGATGCAGAAATGTGTACAGATAACTAACAATGTTGTCCAGCATCTAGACTCTTATTAAATGGCTACTGAAGTCAAGTTTGCACTGCCAGAAATAATTGCCTGGACTTTCTCTATATCTTAGAGCTGTAGCTTCCCTTAAGACTTTGAAAATGTTTGCCCCATGCTACATTTTCTCTAATGTCTTCGCCGCTGCACTGTTGTCTGAGATCTGTGCACAGCAGAAGCTTCTGAAACTGGAAATCGATGATTAACATGTGGATGCAATGTACACAGACCGTCCAAGAGGTTGCATAGCTTAAAGGGAATATTGTTTCCATGGCTTTTGAGGATGGGATAGTCAAAATCTACAGTAATAATTTATGGTTTCTAAATGTGGCAAAAAGACAAATGTGGTCTCCAGATCATTTTGGTGGACCACCTTCTATACAATACTATGTATACCAAACCAAACTGTAATTGAGGTACTTTTGAAGAAAGTGTCAACCAAATGAGTAGTCAAGTGTTCACATCCCATAGAGATACTACTGTTATGAAGAGGTTGTATTATTAACTTTTTGTTTGCAAATTCATCTTAAAGGATTGTGGACAGTGATGTATTTGAAAAGATTCAGGATATAACTGGACTATTTTTAAAGGTATCACAGAAAGAACACAAAGGGACATTTTTATTAAAAGGCACATCTTTGAAGTCAAATGACTTTAGCCAATTGTTTATAATTATTTACTGGAAATCATATCCCTGTGAGATGGTTGCCAGGAGATCATTTTTGTTTTCGATACAGTTTGGGATTCAGCCTGCTGAGGAAGACAAGCTATCAAGCTCTACCTCTGCCTTTCTAACAAAACCCTTTTAGGAGTTCAGCATGATAACTGAAATACTGATCTACCCATTCTCCTGAAAAATTTCTGAAAGAGTTTTCTCAATGTTTCCTGAATAAACTACGTGCCAAGGTCCCAATCACAACAGCCTGTTATTAGTGATAGCTTTCAATCCTGGCACAGGTGAAAGGTATCTTACACATGGTTAGCACTGCTGCCTCACAGCGCCAGAGACCCGGGTTCAATTCCCACCTCAGGCGACTGACTGTGTGGAGTTTGCACGTTCTCCCCGTGTCTGCGTGGGTTTCCTCTGGGTGCTCCGGTTTCCTCCCACCGTCCAAAGGTGTGCAGGTCAGGTGAATTGGCCATGCTAAATTGCCCGTAGTGTTAGGCAAGGGGTAAATGTAGGGGTATGGGTGGGTTGCGCTTCGGCGGGGCGGTGTGTACTTGTTGGGCCGAAGGGCCTGTTTCCACACTGTAAGTAATCTAATTACATATTTTATTCCTTTTCCTTCAAGAAATAACCATTATTATCCAAAATGATTTTTATCACAAATTAATATCTGCCAAGTAGGTTTTTTTCTGCTTTGTTCACATGTTTGGAAAGTATTTTGATGGGTAAATATGTAGAATTTCATATTTCAAACTGTGTGCTCATTAGTTTTGTATCTTTGTCAAAAATCTTGTTTTCTAAAAAAACTAATCATTTGTTATTTATTAAATAAATATGGATATTCCGAAACTAAACCTAATATATATAAGGTACATAATTGACCATATCTGTAACTGAATAAAACATTCAAATTTTTATTGTGACCAGTGTAGTAGTGGGAATGGAGGGAGACAGTATATTTCTCCAACTTCAGTCATGCCACTTCTAAGGATTTGTTCTCTGCAGATATGTGATGTGACAGAGGTCATGGAGCAGATCTCCTACATTCTCACCTGCCTGGATTTTAACTTTTTTTCATCCTCTGAGCACACAATTTCATTGTTGATAGCAAGTACATTTGGTTAAGTACATCCCTTATCTGCGTACTTGCAGATTTGGTTAGGAACCAAGATATTGTTCGGGTCCCTATGCAGAACAGTACACTCTGATGAATAATGAAATACAACTCCTCTTCGCTGATGAAAATTACAGTACAAATTGCAAAACTCTTTCATTTGTCCAATATTGAACTGAATAATAGATAATGTCTACTACCTTACAATGTGTTTGGTTCCATGCTTCATATATCTTTGAGGAATTCCAATCTATTTTAAAAACCTATGTCAAGGAGCTGTGTGCTTAATTTGTTTTTGGATGCTGCTGCATCTGTCAAAATTAATTATCTCTTGCTGTGAGATTTAATTCTTGAGTGGTTGGAAAGTTTCTGTAATTGTCTATTGGACGCCTGAGATACTAAGTGCATGGACATTCAAGTGAAATAGGTGAAGGATTAGTAAAATGCATGTTTATTTATGAAAACCATAAATTTAACATCTCTATTCAAGAAAAAAGGAAATGGAAAGCAGGAATATATTGGCCAATTAGGCTAACATCTGTCATTGAAAAAATGCTGGAACTTAATATGAAAGAACAGGGCTAGACAGGGCAAACAAACAAAGGATGTTCCTGATTACCAGGAACTGACGGAACAGAGGTTACTGTCTAAAGATGCTGGATGGGCCAGTCAGGACTGAGATGCAGAGAATTTTTTTTTTACCCACAGAGTGGCAGGTCTATGTAATTCTCTGCTGCAAAAAGTAGTTGAGGCCAAAGCATTGAATGTTTTCATGAAGGGGCACAAATAGTTCTTGGGACTAAAGGGATCAAAGGGTATGGGATGAAAGCAGGATCAGGGTACTGAGTTGGATGATCAGCCATGGCCTAGCCTAGCCTAGCTGAATGGCCTAGCCCTGTTTCTATCTTCCTTGTTTTCTATGGAAGCAATAAGAGGACATTTAGAAAATCAAAATATAATCGAGCAGTCAACATGATTTTATGAAAGGGAAATCAGGTTTGACACATTGATTAGAGTCCTTTGAGGATGCAACAAGGAGAAAGGATAAAGATGATTTAGGACATCTAGTGTATCTGAATTTCAGAAATGACATTCACAAAGTACCAATTTAAAACATTACTACAAAAGATTTTAGCATATGGTGACCATATCTGGAATACTGGTTATAGTATTGGTTTTGGTTTTCTTGTTTATTTGATTGGAAGGAAAGTTCATGTTGATTCCTGGGATGACAGAATTGTTTCACATGGAAAGGTTGAGCAGGTTGGGCCTACATTTATTGGAGTTTAGTAGAATGTGTGGTTATCTTATTGAAGCATAATAAGATTATTATGTGGCTTGACAATGATGATACTGAAAGGATTTTTCCCTCATAGTATTGGAACAAGGTGGGTCACAACTTCGGTTTAAAGGGCCTCCCGTTTTATCTTAACCTTTGGAATTCACTACCTTAGCAAAACATTGGAGCCTGGTCATTTAATACATTCAGGACTGAATGAGACAGATTTTTGATTTACCATGGAGTCTGGAGAGCAAATTGAAACATGAAACTAAAGCCATCATCTGATCAGTCTTGACCTTATTGAATGGTGGAATAAGTTCAAGGGGTCATATGGCCCACTTTTGCTCTTGGTCTTGTGGAATGGCCTTCACTATTTTTGGAAATTGCAATTATGGTGACTCCTTTTCCCTACATAGCGCCTTTGAAATGTGTTATTATCTCCTCTACAAAATCTAAAAGCTGTTAGAGCTAATGGAAATATCATTCATGATTTATAACTTTTAAATGTTGAAATTTGGATTTCACAAGGACCTACTTACTTGAGTTGTTTTGCATTCAAATAATGGTCTTCTGAGGGATGCTGTGTCAATGAACATGAATTGCCACATCTCAATTAAAAGGATTTAGTTGGTAAATTGTGTATGTTATGACATTATATGGAGGGTAACTTCAGCGGAGCTGTTACCCTTAGCTATCCCCTTGAGTAGAATTGGTCAAAAAATACATATTGTATGAAATACAAATTGCAGATATCAAAGGAAACATCCAGGATCATGCCCTGTGATTGTTTTCTTGATTAATTTTAAAGAAAATAGCCCTTGCAATTATAATTTTTAAAATAATCGAATAGTTGCAACATATAGAGATGCCATTTAGTTGTTTGAGTCTGTGTCAGCTCTCTGTAAGAACAGGTTCGGTCATTCCACTGCTGCACACTTGCCCTGAAGCACTGAATATTTTTTTGTCTTGTTTAAGGTGCTTATGTAAATCGCTTTACAAAACCATGATTGGCTCCAATACATTCAGGTAGTACATTCCACATGTGACCAATCACCATATAAAAAATGACTTTCCTCATGACACTTTTAGTTCTTTTACCAATCACTTTCAATCAGTGTCCTCTAGGTCCACCATTAGGAATAAGATCTCTCTATTAATTATGTCTAGGCTCTTCATGATTTTGAACACCCCTATTAAGTCTTCCCTCAATCTTCACCAAGAATAATCACTCTAGCTTCTCCAGCCTACCTGTGTACCTAAAGTCTCTTATCCTTTTAAATCTTTTTTGTATCCTCTAAATAATCTTTGTATCCTTCCTAAAGTGTCTTGCTTAGAATTGAACACAATATGCCAATTTAAACTGGGAGTAAAAATAACTCATGATTTCCTTGTTTTAGTACTCTCTGTAACACACCGGATCCCAACTCCTTTTTTAACCACTGTCTTAGCCTGAGACGCTTGTGCATGTATAACTCCCTAGTCTCTTATTTCTTGCATCCTTTATAAAATTGTACTCTTCTCGTTTTCCAACCGAAATGTATCACCTCATAATTCTCTGCATTAAATTTCATCTGCGAAGTGTCGGACCATTTCATCAGCCTGTCAATGTCTCTTGAAATCTATCACAATCTCTTAAAAATCTGCAAATTTTGAAATTGTGCCCTACACACCCAAATCCAAGTTATTAAATATATCCAAAATAATAGTGGTCCTAAAACCCAATCATAGGAAGTACTACTATATATTCCTCCATTCCAAAGCACTAGCATTCACACTCCGCCCTAACTCTTAAAATCAGGCAACATAATATCCATCCTTCCTCTGTCCATGTTATTCCATGGGTTACAATTTTGCTGGCAAGCCTATTATGTGGTAATTTATGAGATGCGTTACCCTCATCAATACTTTGTTGCTTATCATAAATATTCCTGCTTTTTATTTTGGTGGTAGTTTGTTTAATTAGGGTCAATGGTCTTAAACTGGACCGAAAAAAATGTTTCGAAAGTAGTGAACAGTTTGAGCGTCTTGGGAGTCAACACTAGGAAAACAATGTCTAATCTAAAATGCTGCGAAAAAGGAAAGGTCAGTTCTAAGGACAATCGTCATATGATGATGTTTAAAGCTTTTGCTTTTAACTTGCAAATATTTCTAAATTTCAATACAGGAAATGTTTAGGTCTGTGGGTGATAAGATTTTGTGGAGCTTAAAGTGGTGTATTCCTGATAAAAGGAAAATTAGTAAGGTGTTGTTTATACTCCAGATGTATGCAATATCATCGATTTATAGTCTTGAAATAAAACTTCTTTGCAGGTTTCCCAGGCTCTGTTTTGCAAATCTCAACTTGTTCTTCACAGCCTTTATCCTATAAGTACACAAATTGCAATGTCACCAACACTTCAGTCCTTGTGATCTTCACTTGACTCTAAAACGCATGGAACACTGAAATTTTCTAAATCTGGACCTTTGCCTATATGGCAAGGTCCTGTTCTACGTCAAGTTTTCCAACCAGTCATCCTGCAGTGATTTTTTTTTTTCTAAAACTCTCTAAATTCACTATGCAATTAAATGTTTTGTCAAAACCCACTTTACCCCTGTAATTGATCAGCTTCCTCAGCCTATTTTTCCATTTAAAATATTCACTTCATTAAAGGTGCTAGACAAGTATAATTTCTTGCATATCATTTATTGAAGTATATTTAGCTTTACCGTAAATTGTTTTGAAAGAATAAGATGCTCCACCTACTTGATAATTTACTCAAAATGTCACTTCAAGGACCTAAGGAGAAATTTGAATTCTTGAATGGAATAGAAACTTAAATGAAGATGCGGTTTTCAAATAGTTTAATGTAATTGTTTATATTTCTCCTTCTCAGAATAATAAACTATCTTACTTCGCATTTTTTAAAACAGGATGAAGTGTCCTCTTCCAGGAGCCAACAAACGATTTCTCATCAATACTCTTAAGAATACCATACAATCTCAACGACAAACATATGATCTGAGACAAAGGGAGGAGGTTAAAGATTCAACTCTAACTGAGAAGGAACAAAGGAAAAAGGAGAAGCATCACAAAAATAGCTTCCAACCTTACAAACCAGGATCAAAACCGAGGATGAAAGCTAGAAGGTCTCCTTCTCCACGACGAAATGACTCAAAGAGAGGATTCAAAATGTACAAGAGTTCAAAAGATTATTGAAAACCTTTTGCATCAGCAGGCATCTAAGATGATTAGACTACAAAAGCAAGTCCAAATTAGAATAGAAATTAGTTTTTGCTTTGAAGAATTTCAAACATTGACCCAGAACAGTAACAACTGGCAAATACCTTCTTGGGCAGCATTCTAGCACACCATCCAGATTAACCAGACTACGTTTCGTGCAAACATTGCACTTATTTGTTCTACATAATTGCATTGGTATACAATATCACATGAAGAACTCTTAAGTGAAGCAGTATTTGACACAAAAACAAAGATTTGGTTGCTCTCATCAATAGTGGGGAAAAAAGCAGAAAGTGTAAAAACAAATGCAGAGATATTCTGTAGATAAAGAAGTTCTTAGCATCCTACAAAAATGGTATCAGTGGTTATTTATTAGATAAGTATTTTTATGGTAACATTATGGATTTGTATATATGCTTTTATTTATTTGTTGTTTTAAGCACTTTTAACTAGAAGAAACTTTTATTGTACACTTTTGACCTGATCTTGTACTTTTATACTTATCACCTTACAATTTTCGTCCTACTCATTTTGATGAAAAGAAAAATTGAGCTGGTTAATGCAGTGGTGGATAATCCTATCTGTTGACTGATTTTCATTGGTAATGGTTTATACTTTGCTACAAAACTCTCTACCAACTCTCTTAGACTGTTAATTTCAGCATATAGACTTTTAACATTAAAACATTATGTAGTTACCAATAATTCAGAATTTCATCATATAATGTATCCTTTCACATTGAAAATCTAGTTGAAGATGAGAAGTCTTAGATTGTCACACGTTCAGATAGATTTACTGCTGAAGTTGAAGATAGTGATTTTATCAGAAGCAATATATAACAATTAATAAGAGCAAAAACACAGCAAAAATTAGCTTACTTAATTATCAGAACATTAGTGAATTATTTAATTGGGTCTTTCTCAATATTGTTTAGTATTGTCTAGGTTTAATATTGTTAACCATACGTGCAGACTTTAATATTAAGAACTATGAATGGAGGAGGAAGAGGATCCGGTTATTATGACATGTAGAATATAAAATGAGGTTCTGTGGAGGGAGTTTGAGCAGCTATGTTCTGAGGTGTTGGATAGAACCTCAAAGTTATAATCTCTGATTATTACCTAAATCGCAAGCAAAATAACAATTAATTTTGGAATTTTTAAATGTATGGTTCAGTGAGTAAGGAAGGCAATTCAAGTCATTGGGGCACCACCTTAAACACTGGAAAAAGGATTTCTTCTGTTGGGATGGCTTCCACCTAAAGTGAGCTGAGATCTGAGACCTAAATAATTGAAAACTAGGGCTGTAGATATGGCTTTAATCTGAAAGAGTGAGAAAGGAGGATTGTGAAAAGGGGCAAATTTAACACTTTAGAGGTAAGATTTGGAAAAAAGGGCAGTGTAGCAATTTGGATGAATAATGCACCAATGGATAAGTTACAAGGAAAGAATGGTAAAAAATTGAAGTTGTAGGCTCTTTCAGAATGCATGCATAACCTGATAGATAAACAAGTGGCATAAAAAGAGGTAAATGGATTTTGTCCTAAATGCCATTCTACAGCTGTTGTTTTCAAGATAACCTAAATACTTTGGGATAATTGACATTTTTAAAGGACAAGCAGAATGAGAAATGGGAGTGGGGTGGGTTAGCTCTGATAACAAAAGATGAAAGGTTCTTCGTTCAGAAGATCAGGAAACACAGCGTAAGTGGTGATGAGATTTAACAACGTGGGAAAGCATTGGTGAAAGTAGTTTAAGGGATTGATGGGTGGCATTTTCCAGTCCCCTCCCATCTTTTGACATGTTTTATACAAACATTTTATATGTTAGGTTCAAGACAGGTTGTCTAGCAGAAGACGAGGTCAAGAACGGTCTTCAGGCCAACACTGTTTATTACACATAAAGGCTAAATACTGCAATTTACATATTGAAAAACTGTGCCATGAACTCAACCACCTTCTCCACATGCTTCTTCACAAGCATTTCTAATACACATGGTTAGACAGTCTTCTGCCTAGATCTTCATACATTTCTTCCTTTTTTTTCCACAAAAAAAAATTATTTTCACAGTTCAGATAATTAATGGATTATGTTCATCCACTCAAGGTGACGGTTGAGTGTGTTGAATGCTGTTGTGAGAAGCCAATCTGAATGATTTGCATCCCATTAATACTAAAACGCACTGGGATTAACCATCTTCGCAATTAGCTTCTACCCAAGCAAGAACTTAAGAAAACTGACAGGAAAGAGCAAGTGTGTATCTGGAGAGTGGTAACCTTCTTCTGTCTCAGGGACATGTTTTCTGTTCTAACTTCGGCTTTAAATTATGCTTATAGTCCTTATGCTGTCACCAAGTGCAGTTGATGCATCTGAGTGGACTAAGGAGACGTGTCTCCCCTGACCCATATCCAGACCCATCTGACATGTGGCGGACAAGGTTTATGGCTCAAAGACATATTTTAGTGCACTCTCCAAAGGGCTACTTATAGCTGAATCACGTAGCGATGCAAAAACTAAACAGAGTAGCAATGTCTGAACAGCGTTGAGCTGTAAAAGCAGTGAATGGAGTGGCGTTGTTTGAACAGTATCTGATTTTGAAAGCAGTGAATGCAATGAAGGTTAAGTCAGGAAAGGGTGTGCTCTTGTCGGTGTGGAGGAAGGGTACAGAATGCGTGCTTCAGTCAGTGCACAGAGTGAGCTTGGGTCAGTAGGGTGCTTGGTCAACAGTGTGCCTGGATATTGTTAGCCTGCAGTCAGTATGGATGGTGATTTGTATGTTTAAAGTATCTGAAGCCAGTTTGTGTCTAGGACTCATTCTGGGAATCCTTGCAAAATGAAAGGAATGGTCACAGGAACAGGAGGCATTTGGATGCTAGTGATTTGGAAAGTGAGAAGCAAGGAATGTACAGCCTCATGGAGGACACATCAAGGAACATCAGAATGCAGATGTCTTTGATCAGGAGATGGATAAGGCTCAGCATTGGCAGTGGGGTATCAATGTTGAGGGGCTTCAGGAGAAAATTGTAAAGTTCAGTGCCGCCAATGATTGCCTTCCCCTCCTTATTTTCCAGCAATGTGTCACATTGGGAAGCATGAATGGTGAGCATTGAGATTGGAACAGTGTGGAGGGTAGGGGAATGGTGAGCCATAGGTGAGTAGGGTTGACCTGACAAACAAGCTGAATCTCACTAGACTGAAAATCTCAAGCTCACTGTGTGACACTTTAAGAAAGTAGGAATTGCTGCAACTGAAGTGGGAAATACTTTTATTTGGGTGTGGTAGAGCTACATGTTGCAAGTTTTGACCAACTGAAGGCGGTACTCTGTTAATGACGAGTCCAGTAGATGGACAACCAAAAATAAAGCAAAGAACTTCAATGGTGGAGATCGGAAACAAAAATAGAAAATGCTGAAAAAACTCACCAGTTCTGGCAGCATCTGTAAAGGGAAAAACGGAGTTAATGTTTGTCCAGTGATCTTTGGTCAGTTTACCCCAATTTCCACTGCCTCTACCTTTGCTAATGCTCTTTGATGTTCTGTCATATGATACCTTGATGTCAAAGGCCATCAATCTCCTCTTCTGTAGTTCAGCTCTTTTGTCCATGTTTGAACCAAAGTTGTAATACAATCAGGAGTTGATTGACTCTGGTGGAACCAAAACTGAATGTCGGTGAGCAGTGAGTGTCAGTTGCTTGGTGAATGCTGCTTGATAGCATTGATGCTGGTCCCTTCCACCACTTTACTAATGACGACTGATTGTGAGGCACAGGGTGATGGATTGTAATTGGCCATGTTGGATTTGCCCTGCTTTTTGTGTACAAGATATAACTAGAGGTTTTCTTGCCCATGTTTGACTTGATACCATGAGACATCCTGGGGTCTGGAGCCAAGTGTGGACTTCCAGGGCACTCTATCTTGACTGTACACCACTGTGAGCCACCTGTCCTGGTTCAGTCCTACCAGTGGGAGAAGCATATCCAGGATCGACAGTGGTCTGATAAAAACCTCTGGGAAATTCAGCAGGTTCTGCAATGTCTACTGGGAAAGTTATTGCATTGAATGCAGTACGACTTTTTTAGAATTTGAAAACAGTGAGCATGTCTTCTTCAGAAATACTGGAAAGACTGAATTTAATTTCTGAGCTGCATAAAATTATGGACTGAAATGGAAAAGAACTGATTTAAAACCAATGTATTAAAAGAATACTAAATGTTTTGAAAAGCAAGTTATCTGACACTTGTAGGAAGTATTGTGTAAACAGCTTTGAACCAGCAGTAATTGAAATGATTGCAGGCAAATTGGAGCCAATTGGTTCCATATACAGATGTAGCTGGGTGGCAACAGGAAGTGGATTGTTCTATATACTAGCGACTCTAGACCAGTTATCAATTGGAAAAGCCTTTTGCCTACCAACAACCATGTGATTGGGTTTCAAATAACTGAACAATTTATAACCGGGAACAAGATAGGGAGAAGTGTTTTGATGCCCACCAGCACAGAGGCTGTTTCTCTATTCTCTACAGTCAAATATGTAATCTTCCTTTTACCAGTTGTTGTCAGCTCTGACTTTTAACTGATAAGTCAAAGACTTTTTACAAGCAAATCAGCCATCTTGTGTCTCCTGCAAATCAGTGGAAGGGTCAGAAGAAAGATGACTGAAAAGTCACATTATGATGAGCATAAGAACCCATAAGGATCATTTCATCAACCCTTGAATAGGAACCACTGAACTGTCTCCCAGTTTTCCACTGCCCATAACCTATTTTCTTGTCTGTGTGTATGTTAGCAAGTGTTATAGATTTATAACTGTTTACCTGTAGCTGAAGCTCACTTGTAACAGGAAGAATTACTATTTAAGTACAGAAACTTGGTCTGTGCTTTCTATCAACCTGGGATTGAAAACCAGTAAAATGGGGAATTTTGTGTACTTATTTTATGTATTTTTGTGATGACTCTGGGAACACCAGGATGTGATTTCCAGTGCGCTACACCAATAAGTCTTCATAGTATGGCCTTGCGAGGCAGTTACCTAACCAGTCTGTGAGATAGCTCTCCCACTTTTAGCACTGGCCTCCTGATCTTAGGAAGACTTTGGCAAATGTAGACCTGTTGAATCTGCAGTGTTGTTTCTGGTGCCTAAATTGATGCCAGGTGATTGGTCAGGTTGCATTTATTTCCTGATACATTTTAAACAGCTTGGCATATTTAAGTGGCTAAGTCTGAAGACATATAGACCAGATCAGGTAGAAGTGGTAGTTTTCCTTCAGTAAAGGACATTAGTGAAAACCAAATGTTTTTGTTTTGAGAGTCAGTAATGATTGCATGGTCATCATTAAACTTTTAGTTCCAGATTAATTTGGATTCACATTTCACCAAAAGCCTTGATGGGTTATAAACCTAGTTCCCCGGAGCATTACCTGGGTCTCTAAATTACAAGTTTTGCAACAATATCACTATGCCATCATCTCCCCATACTTGCAAGTGGTCTATTTAGAGCAGACCATTGGGCTCTTGAAAATGAGATTTAGGACTTTGATGTAGTACATCGCAAACTCTGTCTCCCATCATAATTATTTTGCTGCTTCACGACCTGACTCAACTGAAGGGAAGGGTGGGAAGTATTGGAGAAGTGAGAGGTCTCTCTGAGGAGAAGGCTGACACTAAGAATGCTGAAATGACCCAGGCATCCTTCACAAATGCTTGGACGACAGGGCTATGATTCAATGAGCCAAAGAGACATGTGAAGTCCTCATAGCTACTCACTTCCAGGACATTGACATACATGGATGTATTTTTCTTATGCTTGTTATGGACCAGCTATTTGGATGTCACTGTGTGCTCTATTTAACAGATCAGACTGACCAAGAAATGTTTCATTTTGCACTACTGTTTGGAATAAAACAAAGTTCTTCTATCTCTTTGTGATGTGATAACTTTAAAGCAGATGATTTAACTGAGAGACCTTGAGGCTCTGCATTAACTGCATGAACCTGTAACAGTAACACAGGTATCCCTGTCAACAGGTATTCTTAGAGAGCTATGATATTCTGGGACACACCTCCAGTAAAGAGAGGACAGATTAGGGAGCACTTAATCTGAAGAAGGTTCCCCAAGTCTTTGATATTGTAGCTAATGTCATTAGTCCCGTTCTGCCCTCCCTCCCCTACCATCCTGCAAAATATTAACATCCTACACTAATTTTGCAAAGGCTGTGCATTTTCAGTGAGTGAGCTTCCAGCATCATGAGGTGCACAAATGCCAACGCTTCTCACTAACACGAACACACACATATATATAGCCCACTACATGGGTGACTCAATCCCAATTTCCTGCCACTGAACTAATGGGACAAAGCACAAGTCCCTGAATGCTAACTTTGCAGTTTTGACTGCACTATCAAATTGCTAGGTCCATGGTTTACTGGATTACGCGAAGGCATACAGGCACACACCCATTGCTGAAGCAGTAGGAGCTTGTTGGAGCCACTCTCTTCTTGGAGTGATATTCAGATGCCTTATGCCCTTTTGCCTTACCACGGATGCTGAGCACTGATGGCTGGAACATTAGAGTGATGGAGTGCAGGCAGAATTGCATATCCAGCAACTATTGAGTATTGTGCTCAACCTGGGTTTTTAACACATCTGTCACCTTTTCCATGAAGGCAGGCAAGTGTTTACATGCAGAAGCCAGCACAGTAGGCAGAAGATGGAAGGACTCCTTGATCTTTCACTGCAGTCAAGTTAAGCTTTCCAGCACACCTGCTTAATGTTGTCCTGCCTATCTCTGCAGGTTCACCATGTCACTTATGGTCAAATACAGCAGCACATCTGTATGATATTGAGCAGGTGCCTGGTCTCTGGTAGTCCTCTCATGTCAGAGACTTTGAGTGTTTGTTTCTTCATGAGCTATGAACATGTGACAGTGATATCCTTGTCAGATTCTATCCCTGAGTCGTTTCTAGCTAAGGTACGTACTGATGTGATTGTCTCTATGTTGGTGAATATCTTGCAGATACAGGTACATCCTTTGAGGTCTCACCCTCAGAGCTGCTGGTGCTGGACAGCTTCTTCCATTTTGCTACCTGCTTACTGCTTGTATTTGTGGAAGAGAATTAGTTGGTAAGCAAGTACAAACTTTATCTAGAGGGATTGTGAAAATGATTATGTTTCTGGGAAAAGCAGACAGTAACATTATTCAATGACATCAGCCAGGCTGATCTTTCCCACTGGACTGGTCTTGATCCTTGCCTGCTACCTGGACCACTTCTTCAAAGATTATGAGGATGCATAGATCAAAAAGACCTTCAACAATCAGGGCCCTCTCCTTCCTATGGTTCAACAGGTAATTCTGCAACATGAGAAAGAGAAGAGTTGAGTATGATGGAAAGTGGTGAATCAACTCTTGGTATTTATGCATAACGCTGCAGACAGTGATCCCTCCCCAATGACTAGGAAGCATTAGATAATTGTGAATGTAAGGTGCTTGTGAGCTCTTCAGTGCACATTATGCGTATGGTGGTGAATTGACCATGTGAACAAAAACCCAAATTCCCCAACACTACTTCCCACTGTTATTGACCATCACTTGCCGGAATGTTGGCACGGCTCATAACCTTGATGGCGTGCAATGCATTCACTATTCTGTTATGAGGTTGAAGGTGTGTACTGTACCTTTAAGAGAGTGTGAATGCTGTTTTGCTTATAAGCACGTGTCATATGACTAGCTAGGCGTTTCAGTGTACTGAAAATTGAAAATATCGAACAGTTGGCTGTGAAATGGATACCTGAATTGGTTGCTGTTTTGACAACAATTCGAATTTAACCAATCAGTTTAAATTATATCCAGTCGAGTATGAATTTATTGGTTTCGCCAACATCGAACAAATGAGATGATCCGATGTTGGGGGAATAAAAAAAGCAAGCATTTTGAAAGCCAGGCAGTGTAACTGTCACTGAGAGGGAGAGAGACTCAAAAGATTGAAACAATCTCTATCAAAAATACCTTTTCATATGAAACGTCTTCACAGTAAAAAGAACGAAGATGACCCAGGGAGATCTTCAGCTGAAAAAAGAAAGACAGCGGAGATGACAGCTGCTGTATGGTTTTGAAATTAAGTTGATGTAATTTTAATAAGCATTTATTGGAACAGCATATTGTTATAAGAGTTAGAGACAGGTAATAAGCAATTAAGAGAAAGGCCAAGATGCAGGCCATCGAGGAATTTCCATGACCAACCTCAAAGAACGAGGTGCTTCAATTTTTGGGACTAAGCGAATTCTCCTGGAAGTATGTTCCTAACGTCAGCAATATGGTGGCACCACTAACAGATTTAACTGAAGAAGAACACAAAGTTTCGGTGGACAGGACAATGCCAAGCGGCATTTGAGAATTTAAAAGCAGTATTGACCATCGCACCAGTTTTAGCTTCCCCAAATTTTTTGAAACCCTTTAAAGTTGCAATCGATGCCAGCAATATAGGAATTATTGAGTTTGATACTGACCTTACAACATTTTAATGTTTACGTACAAACAATGTGTCAGAGACAGTTGTGTACACAGATCACAATCCTCTTACATTCTTGAAACAATTTAAAGACAAGAATATGAGACTTTTTCATTGAAGTCTTATGTTACAGACTTTTAAACTCCAAATTGTACATATCGCAGTTCATATAAATATGATAGCAGATGCGTTATTGCAGATTTAAAGGATATAAACTATTGATAAGATTGAATAGATACCAGTGTTATGTTATCTGCGCGCGCAGAAATTAATATGAACTTACATTAATGTTCTATGTATTTCATTATAATGGGATTAAGAATTAGAAGAAAAATGAAGCCATCTTTTCATTATGATGGTTCATTTTTTTCTTAAGGGGGAAGGTGTTATGAAGTTGAATGCCTGTACTGTAACTTTAAGAAAGAGTGAATGCTATTTTGCACTGGGAGCTTACAAACACCTGTCATTTGACTAGCTAGCAGTCTCAGAGTGTACTGAAAATTGAAAATATGTAACATGTGAAGTAGATACCTGAATTGGTTGCTGTTTTAACAACAACTTGAATTTAACCAATCAGTTTAAATTATGCCCCAGGATACTAAAAACCAATCGAATTTGAATTTATTGATTTTGCCAACATCGAACCAATGAGATAATCTGATGTTAGGGGTATAAAAAAGCAGACAATTTGAAAGTTGGACAGAGTAACTGCCATTGAGAGAGTAACTGCCATTGAGAGAGTAACTGCCATTGAGAGAGTAACTGCCATTGAGAGAGTAACTGCCATTGAGAGAGTAACTGCCATCGAAAGAGTAACTGCTATCAAAAGGGAGAGTGACACAAAAGATTGAAACACTCTCTATCAAAGGTTCCTTTTCACATGAAACATCTTCACAGTAAAAAGAACGAAGTTGACCCAGGGAGATCTTAAGCCGAAAAAAGAAAGACACCAGAGACGACAGCCACTGTATGGTTTTGAAATTAAGTTGATTGTGTTTATTGGAACAGCATATTGATACAGAGTTGGAAGCAGGTAATAAGCAGTTAAGAGAAAGGGGGGCTTAGATTTGTGAATAGTTGTTGTTTAATGTTCACTTTTAGAGTTAAATAATAAATTGATATTATTTTCTCTAAGTAGTGGAATTTTGGAATTCCTTGTCATTCCTATTTTAACAGATTATGGGGCGAGGTGAGCTTTTCAAGGTGTTTGGTTTAAATAACAGCGGGGTTTATCCCTATGTCATAACAATTCCTTACTATTACATGGAATGGATCATATTGTCTAAAGATTGGCATTTGTGATCTTGAAGACTTCATGAGGATGCAGAGATGAGTCATCCACTGGTCACCTCTGGCTGACGGTTTGCAAAAAATACATCGTTTAGGCCTTTGCCCTGATGTGCGATGCTCCCTCTTTTTGGGGATGATGATATTTGTGGAGCAACCTCCTCAATTAGTGTTTAATTATTGCAGGAGCATAGCCCCGATCAGGGCTAAGGACTCAGGAGGCAGGCAGGATTCGGGCAAATGGCAGACTTTAATTCAAGCAGGAACAGGTCAATGCAGGGAGAGGGCCAAGGGATCTTGCCCGAATCTGACCTTGATGTGAGAATCCAATTATTCTTTTAATCTTTGGCTCAGATCGGAAGAGAGATCAATGACACTCTGATTTTTACAGTGAAATACAGCATTTTTATACATTCTTTGTTACAGAAATGACATATAGCATGGTCACGATGTCCTTCCCTCTTACTCCGTATACCCTGAGACACCTAATCAATGATGGCATCCCCATGGACAGCCCAGGTTGCCATGAACTCATGGTTTTTAACAAACATTGTAATCTCTAGGCCTTGGAATCTTTTTATGCATCTTGCTAATTAACATTCCAAAGTTACTGGTTATACTACTTCTGGTCTCTCCCAGACTTGCTTATTTCCAAGGACTACTTGAATTCTGTTATTCATTATATTCTCCACTGTCCCAATTATTTTTATATATATACCTACAGAATACCAAAGTCTGTTTATTTTAACTAGCTGCTATAAGAATCGTAATATTAATTTCTGTTATAAGGTTTGTTATAAAATGTAGAGTTATACAGCTACTTCTACTGTTAGCACTTTGTGATGAACAAGTTGTGATTAATCTATTTCGTAATGGGCATTTTTTAAAAAGTGAGGAGAAAGCATTTCCTGAGAATGATTAACTTCTATGTATATGTTCAAGTGTTTTTCCCCTAATGCTTCTATTATACTTTGATTATACGTGTATCTATACTTATGTTGAAATCCATATGATTATCTGAAAATCTGCACCTTTAACTGGAACCTATTTCCTAATATTGTGAATAACTTTGAAGAAACAACAAATTACTATGAAGTAACTTTGGCTGTTGTTTTCACAGCTGTTCAATAAGTTAGGTTGGCTGGTTCATGGGCTGAGATTGACACCCTTTGTTCTAACTGATACTAATCACTTAATGGGATAATATTCTCTTATTAATGAGGCTGGAATCAATCGCTTATCTATGCTTAGGCATCCTCTTGTCAAACAATCTCAGATGATTGCCTGCAAGGTATCCCGCTGACCTTGGAGTAGCCCTGTTCAAAGGAATGTTTCACTTAAATGTTAGAGCAGACTATTTGTTCTGTTTATTTCTTGTCAGTCATTTTGTGTCTTAATGCTGGAGCAAGCTGTTTTCGTCTATCTAACCCTTGTTGGCCATTTTGTGTCTTAAAAACATGGGCTATCCTTAGAATTGTCCACCATTATTCACGGCTGGACATGGCAGCTCGACAACATATTGGAGTCTTAGCTCTGGCTATTATATCATGCTTCTGCTGTTTGACATGTAAGTAGTCCTATACTGTCACTTCATCAAGCTGAGACCTCATTTTTAACTTTGCCTAGGACTGATCATGGTATGTCTTCCTGCATTCTTCTTTTCTGAAGGTTGATCTCCGGACTTGATGGTAAAGAGAGTGTGGGGATATACCAAGCTATGAGATTGCAGAAAGTGGTTAAATATATTCTGTTGCTCTGAGGGCCCACAACATATCATGAATGCCCAATTTTGAGCTGCTGGATCCTTTAAAAATATATCCCACACAACACAATGGAGGCATCTTCACTACGAAGACACAGCATTTTTTTTATTTGTTCATAAGAATTGTTGCAGTGATGTCCTGGAATTGACATGATTGCGCTTCAACAACCACAAGCATCCTCTTTTGTATTAGGTCTGACTGTAATTAGTAGAGAGCTTTCCCCTGATTTCCATTGACTCCAGTTTTGCTAACTCTCCTTGGTGCCATACTTGCTAAAGTTTGCTGCCTTGATTTCAAAAATAGTCAGTCTCACCTCACATCTGGAGTTCAGCTTCTTTGTCCATGTTTGGACCAAGGCTTCAATGAGATCAGATGACTTTAGCAGAAGTCAAACTGTGAAGCCTGCACCTCCTGATAGTAGTTTACATGTCAACCAGCATATCCAATTGGATATGGCAGAACTGCAGAGCTTGAATTTGCTTTTATTGTGGGATTGTGTAGCCCTGTCTATTGCATATTGCTTCACCACTAGGCTGATTCCTGGGATGAAGGGGTTGACTTATCAAAAGCAGCTAAACAGCTTAGGCCTTTATCCATTAAAATTTTGAAGAATGAGTGGTCTTTTTTCTTTTTTGTTTACAGTATGTCACTGGCTAGGCCAGAATTTATTGCCCAGAGGGCTGTTGAGAGTCAACCACGTTGCTGTGGTTCTGGACTTATTCAAACATACACAATCTGAGGATCCAAGCATATTTGACAGGTTAGATGTTAACCTATTTCCACTAATGGGGGAGTTTTGAACTAGCAGACATCTTTACAGAATAAGGGGACATGAATGTTTGGATTTCTCCGCCCCAATCAATTATGGAGGCTAGACCTCGTAAAGTATTTAAATATTAGGTAGATTTTTGAAATACTGAAGAGATGAAGGTTATGATGAGCTGGCACGAAAGAAGAGTTGAGGCCTGAGGCAGATCAGCCATGAACGTTTTGGTGGTAGTGCAGCCTTGAGGGGCCGAATGGCATACTCCTGCTTTTATTTCTTCAATTCTTCTTGGTACCAAAATAAATTGCAAAAAATGTCTCCACACAAAAAAATTAGATTCAGATTGATGAAATACTACTATGGTGTAGCCTATGGTCCAGGCAAAGTACACGATTCAGCAGATACACTTTTGAGAGTATCAGTGGGTTGAGCAGAAAAAGAGGATCATATTTTTGTAGAAGAAATAATGTCTTTTCCTATAGATATAACTTTTCCAGTGACTTTTCCATAAAGACTCAGAGGAATTCATGCAACTACAAATCTGACAAGTGCACAAAAGTCAGACAACTTTGTCTGCAAGCGTGTTTGAAATAAAGTCCAGCAGACCAAGTGTTGAAAAGGTACCTTGAGAAGAAACAGAGTGGGAATCGACGTTTCGGGCATAAGCCCTTCTTCAGGAAGCCCTCAACTCTTCTTTCGTGCCAGCTCATCATAACCTTCCTGAAGAAGGGCTTATGCCCGAAACGTCGATTCTCCTATTCCCTGGATGCTGCCTGAAAGATTCCTGAAGAAGGGCTTATGCCCGAAATGTCGATTCTCCTGTTCCCTGGAATGCTGCCTGACCTGCTGCGCTTTTCCAGCAACACATTTCCAGCTCTGATCTCCAGCATCTGCAGACCTCACTTTCTCCAGAAACAGAGTGGTACAACTATTCCAGACACAATGCAACACTAGACCAGGACGTCTAATCAGGATTCAAAATTGTTTCAAACTGTGAGATTAGGACTTTTGGGTGAATGGGAGGGCAAAGTTGATATGCTGATAACATTGATTATGCTAATGATGTTAACAACAATATTAATGATTGCAAAATATAATGCAAGTAAATAAAAGTAAACTACTAAATAATTAGACCAAGTAGGGGAAAACTTGAAGAGAGATGTGGTACAATGAGATGCATGTACATCATGCTAATATACTTGATACATGATTCTGATATCAGCAGAAGAGGCTACATAGGTCTAGAATGAATATACAAAGACAGAGTTCCTAGACATTACACAAGAGAGCTGTATTTGATCATCTCTGTATTATTATGACTCATTAGGTTTTCATGCTTGAAATCAAGCCCTGCTAATCCTCGAGTCACTGGTTGGTGAAAGACACAAGTAGTCGGGTCATTATAAAAAGCCTCTAACTTATCAGTTAACAGTCACAGCTTATAACACTGCAGGAAAGATGAACTGGTTTTCTTCAGGTTTGCAGTGAGTTTTAACAGTAGAGCACAGAAAGACAACTCCTTAGCTGGGGAAAAACTCAACTCTCTCTGTGTAATTTGTTCAGTTGCTTAAGAGTCAATCACACAGTTGTTGGCAGGCAAAAATGGTATCTGTCTATTGGTCTAGTGACCAATTATCAATCAGCCACTTGTTTGTATACACCCTCAATACAATTAGTCAGAAAGTATCTCCCTCCAACAAATCTGTGCTGTCACTAATCAATCCTGTAACTCAGAACTTTTTCTCCTAATCTCCCTACCACTGATGTCAGACTCACTGGTCTGTAATTACCTAGCCTATCCCTACTGCCTTGAACAAAGAAACCACATTCGTCCCGGGTGTCCTTGGAGAAGGAGCACGCGGTGTCGACCAACACCCTGGAGTTGTTCAGGGAGAGGTGGGCGCCGCAGGGGGTGGAGTGCATCATTTCTCCCTCCAACTCTATTTTGATTTAGTCCCTACCCTCCCCTTCACTGTTTTGATCACTCAGCACTGCCCTTTGACCTGAAGGGCAGTGTTTGTCACTGGCCACCCGGGTGTTTTCCTATCTTCCTGGTGGTGGAATTTGAATAAAGATTCGTGTCTCACACCTGCACACACACACCATGGGTGCTGGGGAAAAAATAAGCACTACCGCACTTAGGTGGTAGTGTGGGAAAAAAAAAAGAGAAAAAAAAAATAAACAAGTTTTTTTCACTGTATCTCACACGTATACACACACACCATGGTTGCTGGCGAAAAAATAAGCACTACCGCACTTAGGTGGTAGTGTGGTGGTTAAATTAAAAAATAAGAAAAAAAGAAACCACATTCGTTATCCTCCAGTTATCTGGCACTTTACCTGTGGCCAGCAAAGTATTAAATATCTCCGCCAGGCTCCCAGCAATCTCCTCCCTTGTCTCCCATAGTAGCCTGGAATATATCTCATTGGGCCCTAGATATTCATGCACCTTTATGCCTGATAAAACATAGTAACTCCTCCTGAAGCTGAATGTTGTCGTCAATTATGTACTGCCTGCACATATTAATGGCAACTTGACCAGGACCAGGAATAGTCCAATGAGACTAACCTTCAACTAGTTCACTCACCCCTGCACCAGGTAGCTAAAGGTTAGGAAGATAGGACTGAAGTACAGCCATAAACTGAGGAGGAGCACTTGCAAATAGAAGAATGGCTGCGACCTCTTGCATTCTAATCAGGCAACATGCCTTAATAACTACCATTCTGTGGCTCTGATATCTATCATCATGAAAAGTTAGTAATAGAACACATCAGCTCCAGCCTCCCAGATTGTCTTGATCTGACATAATTCATCTACTATCACAATAGGTCCATAGATGTCTCACTAGCCCTACTCCATGACTGGAATACCTGGAAAACAGGGCTACCTATGTCAGACTTCTATTTATTGACTCTAGCCCTGCCTTCAACATGATAATTTCAATAAAACTCCTCTTCAAACTCTAAGACCTAGGATTCTGCTCCCTCCTCTGCAACTGGATTCTCAATTTCCTGAACCACAGACTGCAATCAGTAAGGATAGGTGGTAACATCTCCTCCACAATAATCCTCAACATTGGTACCCCACAAGGCTGCATATTCAGCCCCTAACTATACTTCTTGTAAACTCATGACTATGTGGCCAAGTTCAGCTCTAACTCCATTTACAAAGTTGTTGATGATACCACTGTAACGGTTCAGATTTCAAACAACGACAAGACAGAGTACAAGAAAGAGATAGACAGCTTAGTAGCATTGTGTAAAGTCAATGATCTCTCCTTCAATGTCAGCAAAATGAAGAACCTAGTCATCTCCCTGATGAAACAGAGCGGTGAACACACCCCTGTCTATATCAATGGTGTTGAGGAGGATGCAGTTGAGAGCTTCATTCCTAGGAGTAAATATCACCAACAATCTATCCTGATCCATCCACATCAATGTCACAGTCAAGAAAACACACCAATGTCTCTACTTCCTCGAAAGGCTAAGGAAATTTGAATGTCCACAATGACTCTTACTAATTTTTATAGATGTGCCATAGAAAGCATCCTACCTATGTTGCTCAGTGGTTAGCACTGCTGCCTCACAGCGCCAGAGACACAGATTCAATTGCAGCTGTGTGGAGTTTGCACATTTTCCCTGTGTCTGCTTGGGTTTCCTCCGGGTTTTCCAGTCGGCGTTTTGTCTCTCCGATATAGAGGTGACCACATTGGAGCAACAATGCAATAGACCAAATTGAAAGAGGTACAAGTGAAATGCTGCTTAATCTGAAATGAGTGTTTGGGGCCTTGGATGGTGAGCATGGAAGAGGTAAAGGGGCAGGTGTTGCACCTTCTGCGATTGCATGGGAAGGTGCCGTGTGTGATGGGAGAGGTGTTAGGTGTGATGGAGGAGTGGACTAGGTTGTCCTGGAGGTAATGATCTCTGCAGAATGTAGACGGGGGGGGGGGGGGAAGGGAAGATGTGTTTAGTGGTGGAGTCGTGTTCCAACCTCATAATCTCCCAACCCTGGACAGCCCGTTTCTACCCACTCCCCAAAATCCACAAGAAGGACTGTCCCGGCAGGCCCATTGTGTCAGCATGCTCCTGCCCCACTGAACTTATTTCCTCCTACCTTGATTCCATTCTTATTCTCTATATCGGAGAGACAAAACGCCAACTGGGTGATCGCTTTGCTGAGCACCTTCGGTCTGTACGCAATCAGGTCCCGGACCTTCCCGTGGCTTGCCACTTCAACATCCAATCCTGCTCCCATGCCCACATGTCTGTCCTTAGCCTGCTGCAATGTTCCAGTGAAGCTCAACGCAAACTGGAGGAACAGCATCTCATCTTCCGACTAGGCACGTTACAGCCTGCCGGACTCAACATTGAATTCAACAACTTCAGATGATTATCCCATCTGGACCCCTCTATTTTCATTCTGCTCCGTACTTTTATTTCATTTATTTTATTTATCCTTTTTTTATCTATATTTCTTTTCACTGCTCTGTACCTCATTTCTTGATTGTCTCTCTTTCTCTTGCTCCCCACTCTCTCTTCCCCCTTTGCTACCCTTCTCCCTGTTTTCCATGTTGCCTTTGCTTCACCCATCCCCCACATAATATGTCACATAGCACTGGTTTTAGCCTTGTTCACTCACAGCTCCTAATCTCCCTATAATCTCTCTATGCACTGTCATTATCACCTCTTTATTTCTACCTTTGCTTCTGGAGCCATGACTCACCTTCTCTCAGTCTCGTATAAATACCTCCCTATGGCTCCCTTTTTTTAGCTTTGACAAAGGGTCAGTTAGACTCTAAACATCAGCTCTTTTCTCTCCTTACAGATGCTGCCAGACCTGCTAAGATTTTCCAGCATTTTCTCTTTTGGTTTCAGGTTCCAGCATCCACAGTATTTTGCTTTTATCCAAGTTAGGTGAGGAATTGGCCATGTTAAATTGTCCGTAGTGTCCAGGCATATGTGGACTAGGTTGTTTTGCCCTAGGTTGTTTTGCAGAGTAGGCCATTCTGCCCTTCGAGCCTGCACCACCATTCAATATGGCCATGGCTGATCATCCTTAATCAGTATCCTGTTCCTGCCTTATCTTCATAACCCTTGATTCCACAATCCTTGAGAGCCCTTTCCAACTCTTTCTTAAATGAAACCAGAGACTGGGCCTCCACTGCCCTCTGGGGCAGAGCATTCCACACAGCCACCACTCTCTGGGTGAAGAAGTTTCTCCTCATCTCTGTCCTAAATGGTCTACCCTGTATTTTTAAGCTGTGTCCTCTGGTTCGGCACTCACCCATCAGCGGAAACATGTTTCCTGCCTCCAGATTGTCTAATCCTTTAATAATCTTATATGTCTCAATCAGATCCCCTCTCAGTCTTCTAAACTCAAGGGTATACAAGACCAGTTGCTCCAGTCTTTCAGTGTAAGGTAATCCCACCATTCCAGGAATTGACCTCGTAATGGCCTAGTTCTTCTTTGAGCATGATGGCTAAGGTCATGAGCCAATATTGTGCCTGAACATATTGTGTGATGGTTCCTCTGGTAACATATAGCTTGCTACATACATTCAGTACATCTATGTATCTTGCAGCCACTGTCTTTGCCGCCAGTTGCCTGAAACAACTCAGTGGAAGTATGCATTCCTGAGCTGTATCTCCAAAGGGATGGAGGAATACACTGGTTGAAGGCAGCTATAGTTCAGACGCTGATTAGATACTCTTAAAAGCAAAGACACTCTTGTTACTTTGCAGCTTGCAAATAGGAACTCAATTTCATAATTGAGGTCAACCCGCTTATTGAAGATACACATTACTTGAACATATCACCTGGAAGGATCCTTGATGTGCAAGTTCAAAAACAGAAATGATTATGTGGGTGAAAACACATCAATGTCCAACTGCCCTCCTAAGTGAACACTCAAGAACACATCAATGACCCAGTTGGTGGAATCTTACAAGGCTGTGAGTGACATGAGCTAAGGCAAGATATTCAGCAAGACTCATTTCAACATCAAAATGGCTGCTTCTTGCACATATTTTTACAAGTGGCATGGCGAGATACAGAATAGACAGCAATGAATTTCCAATTGACAATATTGTTGCTTGTTAAACATCTTGTTAATAGCTCTACTTGTCACGGGTTGCAATCTTACCAAACTTGATACATATACTAGGCATCAGGAAAGCTCAACATGGAAACCTGAGTGGTTCCATGTGGCCTCAATTTGCCACTTGCTCCAAACAACCTTCATGTTGGGCATCAGGGCACATTACCCGGGCACAGGCCACTCCCGCCAAACATCCACAGACATTGGCATCTGATATGCCTGCCTCTAACGATCCTCACGGCACATTCTTTGATCATTTATGAGATTCTCCTACACTTCAATGCTGTACTTCATGCTGCATTGGCAGCTATCATTGCAATGCTGCTGCAAGGACATTGTGCCCTCATTAACACAATCCCAGTGCATGGATTGGCCCAGGCTATATCTCCAGACTGTCTGCTTGCTGTCATAATACTTACTCATTCTGAGCCGACCTGGAAACTCATTACATCCCCCCAGGTGATAGCCTTCACTCAGGAGATCTCTGTGCAGTAAGTCAAGGGAGCTTCCAACAGCAGTCCAGGCCCTGTTTGGGCAGTCAGGGTCAGGATCGTCTCCTCACAAGGAGTGAGGTACTGAATGATGTGCACCACATCACTTGGTTTGACTCTGAGTATTTTGGCCTGTTTTCCTCATGGAATGAGAGAGAGCCAGGTCTTACGAAAATGAAAGTAGGTGGCTCAGCTATTAATGTTAATGCAGGAGGAGAGGTGTCCTGAGCAAGTGTGTAGACAGTTCAGAGACCGTGCAAGGTTGGTGTGTCGGGGATTGGGGTGGATGAGGGTGAATGGGGACAAAGTTGCAGGCAATGTTGACAGTGGTGAAGCTTGTTGGAAGTAGGTACAGTAGCAGAGATTATGTGAGTGGGAGGTACTGGAGAAAAGATGGTTGCACTTAGCCTAGTGGATTGGAGAAAGACTTTCTACCTACACTGCTATGCATTCCTTCAGATGGCTGAGAATGCTTTACCCCAGTTGGAAACCTTGGACTGGGTTGGCTTGGTGTTGTGTCATGGCCTCCAGTGTTGGCCCAGGGGGAGCAGGAAGTCCTGCCTGTGCACCATACCATTCAGCATCACAACCCCAAAGTCCCCATCTGTCACATCTGAGCCAAGTGTCAGGAACTGTATAACACAGTTCTAGACTGATGGTACTTGTCCAAGTGCTCAATGGGCTTTTAAAATTGATGCAAGCGCAAGGGATGAGGGTGAACTCCAGGATATCTGGTGAGTGACAACTTGTTCCGGGAATGGGTGCATGCTAAGATGGGCTGAAATCAGATGTGATGCTTGCTGTGAGGGCTGAAAGACCAATTAATGTGGCAAGCTTTGTAAGATAAGGTGCGAAAATTCACTTGGTCTTGCAGTATGAATCATTCCACCAAACCCAACGCAGCTTGGACATAGCCAAAAAAACACTAAGACCAAACCTAAACTTTCTTTTCCTTGCAAAAACTCAACACCTTTGCAAAAAAAAAAAATAAAAATAATCAAACATTAACTTGGTATAGAGGCCACCAACTGATTTATGAGCAGTGCATAACCACTGGGACAGCATACAGGAGCTGTCCTTTCCAATACCCTAGGTGAGCAGTGACTTTGGTTTCCAGTTCTCACTAGTTTGACTTTCAGACTTTCTAAGCAGGGTTAAGGACGTTTTGGAAGAGGAGGAGTGTCATCACAGAAAGTAAACCTACCACAAACCCATCAAAAATCCAGAACATTTCTCCCAAATGATCCTTGAGGAAGGCATAATGGAGAAAATCTGCCAGCACTTGAACATGCACAACTTCTCAGGTAAATAATTGTTGTATTAAACTCCAATGAAATAGCCTGAGGTTTTTGTTCAAAAACTTTCCAAGAATTCAAATGGGTTGTGGTCAGATTAGGTTAATATCCCCCCTGTAATTTTGGTCATATACCCTGAAGTGTTTTGAAGAGCTGATACATAATGCAAAGTTTCTTTCTCTGTCAAGAACTTTCTCTGATACTTATTAGGTTTCTTAAAGAGCTCTCTAATTGGCCACTTGAAGGCAACTTCACCGTCTTGGAGCAGCTGTGCCCCAACGTCTATATCACTGGCATTAGTGGCCACTTTGAATATTTCTTCATAGAATCCCTACAGTGTGGAAACAGGTCATTTGGCCCAACAAATCCACACCGTACCTCTGAAGAGTAACCCACCCAGACTCATTCCTTATTACTCTACATTTCCCCTGACTAATGGCACCTAACTTACACATCCCTGAACACTGTGGGCAATTTAGCATGGCCAATTCTCCTAATCTGCACATCTTTGGAAGAAATCAGAGCACCCGGAGGAAACCCACACAGATACAGAGAGAATGTGCAAACTCCACATGTTACTAAAACTGGTATCGCCAGAACCGGCCCATTTATCAAGGAAGTCTTTAACTTCTTCAAGGTTATCTGTCAGAAGTCTGACTGGGTAAACCTCATGTTTTTCTGCAAAAGATTTGTTAACTGGTGACCAAAATGTTGAAGTTAGGGACAAGCCACCTGCGGAACCCATAGATACCCAGGAATTGTAAAATATTTCCCATTCATCTTCAGATTAGGAAATTTATTATCACTTGAACTTGGACTTTACTGAATATGTGACCTAGATCTTAGCAAACTGACTTTTGTCAGACTTATGCTAAAGTTTGTGTTGGACAGTCAGTCAAATAAGGTCCCAATTGCCTAAAATGAACATTCCCAGTATTACTGCATCTAAAATGGTCACTAACATAGAACATACAATTACTCAACTGAATAATCAACTGATTATACAGTCTTTGAACTTTAAGATGTTTTGTAGGCACTGCATTAGCTTTTCAAAACCTTTCTGGAAAATTCAACACATAATCCAGAGGGTAGTTTCATCCTTGTGTGCCAAAATGCTCCTTAATCAATCTTAAGGGAGCCCCCATACCTCATGCCCATAGACAAATCCAACAGTGCTGAAGCCAACCAATTCATTTTGTATGGCTCTGGTTGTACACACCAAGAATGATATCCATGGACCCCAATCCAAGGAATACTCAGCCAGGGGATTCTCAGATATTAGGCTTTAATCATATTTTTTATGGTTTGGAGATGTTTCTCCAAAGTTCCTTCTGACCATGAATGATAAGCAGATGACGTGAGCTGTTTTATTTTGAAAGTACATGTGATTTCCTGAAATGTATGTGACATGAAACTTCTCCACTGATTATACTGAATTTCCTTTGACAACCCATATCTAGTAAATCAAAGGCTGTACTAATTCCTTCTATGGTCTTTTCAGGGGTATTCCTTTCAGAAACCAAGTGGATAAAATTTTGGCAATACTTAAACTGACATAGTAACGTTTAAAAGTGCCTCTAAGGATAGCAGAAGCATATATCATGGAATAAGTGAGATATGCATTTAGGATAAAGCATAAAGAGCTTCATATAAATTCTAACATCAGTTACAGGTAACAATGTTTATCATATTTCTTTTCTGGCTATTATAGGTTAGAAATCTGTCTTGGGCAGTGATACAGATTGACAGTATTAGATCAATAATCCATTCAATGCATCATCTAATATGTAATTGAATTGACTGTAATATAATTTGAAAATCAGTTCCATTGCAATCAATGGAATTAGGTATTAGATGGTGAACAAACTGCCCAATCCCATTTGTTTTATACAATAGCAAAGGTGATCCGCTATGCCTCTCCTCCAAATGTTCAAATAGTTAATAATTGTAGACCTAATAATACTTCCTTTTATTTGTGTTGAATTTTACCTTCATACTATCTATTGTCATGTAAATGGTAAAAGTCTCTCTAATTAATATATTGTACTGTTCATGCCTTCAACTATGCTATCAAGTCAGGAAATAAAAAATGCTGCCATTAAATTCGCTTTCTGGGGTAAGTCATACTTTAAAAAATCCACTTTAACTATGGCAAGTACTATTTCAATTGCAATTTTCCCATTATACATTTAGGCATTACGTGTTTGACAAGAAAATGCAATATAGGATGAAGTTTTAAACAATGGGTGTTTTGCTTTGGCCCTGAAAGCAAAGAAAAAAAAGACCAGCTTTAAATTATAATTAAAGTACTCACGTAATGTTAGAACCTAAGTTCTACTCCAATGCACAGTGCAGTATAATGAAATGTTTGCTTACTGGTCACTTTATTTATTCTGTGTTCTGCTTTTATTTAGTCCAGATTAAAACCTTGAAATCCCAATTTATACATGCATTCAGAAATTGAAAAATATTTTGTTAGCTTATTTAGAAAACATTGATAAACTACATTTCATACTTGAAATGTAAAATGTTTCAGGTTTAATAGTTGAAGTAAGGCAAATTTAAAATGAATTGCATATTGGAGGAGTTCTAAACTTTCATCATATTTGTAAAATACATTAAACTAAGCTATTTTCACTGCTGATAAATATAACTCTCTTTAGCAGGTGTCTAATAAATAATAATTATGCGGTTTTCTAAGAATTAACCAGCACAGAGCTCTTTTAGACAATAAAATTAAAAATTGAACAGTCTACATAAAGAAAAGCTAATCATGTGAACTTAGGGGTTGAAATGTGCAGCTGTCAAAGCAATAAGGTAAATGGGTTTTATACTGCAATGGTTTTGCTGTAGAACTCCATATTCTTTTTTTCAAAAAAGGGACAGTGAACTATAGCACCATTCCAACTGTTGCTTGGTAAAACACCATTTTGGCTGACTGGGTGGTCTTAAGTCCACAGTGGTTACATAGTCGATACCAATCAAGGCCCAGCAGCTGAGGCCCTCTGTGACCTGTTCCAACAGCTTGTCAAACCCCAATTCACATTCATTTGTGTGGGGATGCTTTTTTCTGGTGTTTTATTTATGGGATTACATAAATGAGCCATTAAAAATGTAAATCTTCAAAACACTGAGTGAATACAGCTTTAAACAATAAGCTTAGTGCAGTACAGTATATAAATGCAATAAACCAGGAGTATCACAACCCCGTGTCTATGGCAACAATACTGAATTAGAAAAAAATGAAACAGCTCAGAATCACAAGAGAAATTGGGGCAAAAGAAAGGTTAGTTTCCAACACATACATGAAAGAAAATGCAATCATGCCATTGCAGTAAATAGAAAATGCCAAACTAACCTCAACTGGTTCAGGTGACAATCAAAATCTATAGGAATCCTGTTTTAAAATAATAGTAACCTCAAACTAAAGGGTTTTCAAATATTCAGAATCAATCAGATTCCATACTTATGATGGTGAAAAATAATTAATTACAAAAAGATAGTTCAAGTAAACTTCAGATTTAATGGAGATATTGTGTCAATTTTTAAAATTAAAATAAAATACTATTTTGATACGTTCCAAAGACCAGAATTGGTAGAAGAGTGTAAATGTACTGTTTATAAATAAGAAAGTGGACTAATTATACTTGCTTTACTTTTAAAACTTATTTTATGTCATATATTTTAATGCAGCTAATTTTGAATACATTGCCAATATGAAGATGATACTGGTAAGATTACATTAAATCCATAACATCATGGTAGCACAGAGGAGAGAACTGGATGATTTATATTTAAAATGCTGTGCTGACAATGTTTCTTCATGTTTGCCTACTGTAAATACTTTTATTTTAGTGTATGTCACTACCTTCTAACTCAATGTATCTTCTAAATCAAATTAATCCTCGAGGAATGCCTTATATCTTACTTGGTGATGTTTTATATAATAGTTTTTTTTGTCATATTTTAGGTTCAGCTACTACATGCAAGAGACATGAATAAGGAAGATTAAATCGTTATGTGGAACTATTGTGTAGTACTCTGTAATAAAGTTTTAATTTGCTGAAAATCTTTTTGACTAATAATTTTATAAATTGTTCCTCCCAGCCAATTTAAATGCTCATTCAATTGCCACAGCTAATATTTATCTAAATAAATAAATACATTCCATGAAAACAATGGAAGTTTGATTTAGAAGTATCTTATTTCTAGTCATTTGGTAGTACAGAACTTAAATATTACTGAAATATAGAGACATCATGCACCGATCAGGACAAATTGCAAGAATACCAAAGGTAAAGGCAAACAACATTTTTACATCGTACAAGAAGTACTTGCTAATTAGTTGGCAATTAGACTCTGATTAGTAGAGGTATTGCCATGGAGAGTGCATCAGGTAGATGATTACTGACAGTTAATTGTCAAGCTTCATTTAAATTAAATGAGGCAAGTTGTCCCTGGTCAAGGAATTGCCCTGAGGAATGAGAAAATAGCAACATTCCCACTGTTCTTTTTCCAATGTATGGACCACTGAACTCTGTGCACAGCAGTGGCTTCAGGAACCAGAAGTCAATGCACTAGCAAGCTGATTAGCATGCATGCTGCATATGCAGATCCTCCAAGTGTCCACAGAGCTGAAGTGGAACTTTGGGCTGTTGCCTATTTTGTTGGATTGAAACAGGCACCATGTACGTAATCTTTTTGCCTGCAAAGAACAGAACTTTGTATATTAACATATGTATTTGCTACTGCACAAAGTGTGCCATGCTACAGATCCAACTGACAATCTTAATTTGGTTGTATTCATAATTTCTGGCACAACCAAGATTGTTAAGGAAATGTTATCCAAAATGAATCACAACCAAGCGCTGGCTGGTTGGGTACAATCAGCATACGGTGAGGCACCGAGCATTTCTTCTGCCGCCTTCGCCACCGCGCCTACTTCTTCAACCAGGACTCCCGCCCACCCTCCAACGACCCCTTCTCCCGCCTCCAACACACCCCATCCACCTGGACACCCCGTGCTGGCCTCTTACCCACCCTCGATCTCTTCATAGCCAACTGCCGCCGTGACATTGACCGCCTCAACCTCTCCACCCCTCTCACCCACTCCAACCTCTCACCCTCACAACGTGCAGCCCTCCACTCCCTCCGCTCCAACCCCAACCTCACCATCAAACCGGAAGACAAGGGAGCCGCGGTGGTAGTTTGGCGCAGCGATCTTTATATTGCTGGGGCTAAACGCCAGCTCGCGGACACCTCCTCCTACTGCCCCCTTGACTATGACCCCACCTCCCACCACCAAACCATCATCTCCCAGACTATCCATAACCTCATCACCTCAGGGGATCTCCCATCCACCGCCTCTAACCTTATACTCCCACAACTCCGCACCCCCCGTTTCTACCTCCTGCCCAAGATCCACAAACCTGACTGCCCCGGCCGACCCATTGTCTCAGCCTGCTCCTGCCCCACCGAACTCATTTCTGCATACCTTGACACGGTCCTGTCCCCCTTAGTCCAAGAACTCCCCACCTACATTCGGGACACCACCCATGCCCTCCACCTCCTCCATGATTTTCGCTTCCCCGGCTCCCAACGCCTTATCTTCACCATGGACTTCCAGTCCCTATACACTTCCATCCCCCATTACGAAAGCCTCAAAGCCCTCCGCTTCTTACTTTCCCGCCAAACCAACCAGTACCCTTCCACTGACACCCTCCTTCGACTGACTAAACTGGTCCTCATTCTTAACAACTTCTCTTTCCAATCCTCCCACTTCCTCCAAACCAAAGGAATAGCCATGGGCACCCGCATGGGCCCCAGCTATTCCTGCCTCTTCGTAGGATATGTGGAACAGTCCATCTTCTGCAGCTACACTGGCACCACCCCCCCACCTTTTCCTCTGCTTCATCGATGACTGTATCAGCACAACCTCGTGCTCCCACGAGGAGGTTGAACAGTTCATCCACTTTACTAACACCTTCCACCCCGACCTCAAATTTACCTGGACCCTCAGACTCCTCCCTCCCCTTCCTAGACCTTTCCATTTCTGTCTCGGACGACCGACTCAACACGGACGTTTACTATAAACTGACTGACTCCCACAGCTATCTGGACTACAACTCCTCCTACCCTGCCCCCTGTAAAAACGCCATCCCATATTCCCAATTCCATCGCCTTCGCCGCATCTGCTCCCAGAGGACCAATTCCAATACCGAACAACCCAGATGGCCTCCTTCTTCAAAGACCGCAATTTCCCCTCAGATATGGTTGATGATGCTCTCCACCGCATCTCCACCACTTCCCGCTCCTCCGCCCTTGAACCCCGCCCCTCCAATCACCACCAGGACAGAACCCCACTGGTCCTCACCTACCACCCCAGACACATCGTATCATCCTTTGTCATTTCCGCCACCTCCAAACAGACCCCACCACCAAGGATATATTTCCCTCCCCACCCCTATCAGCGTTCCGGAAAGATCACTCCCTCCGCGACTCCCTCGTCAGATCCACACCCCCCACCAACCCAACCTCCACTCCCGGCACCTTCCCCAGCAACCGCAAAAAATGCAAAACTTGCACCCACACCTCCCCCTTCACTTCCCTCCAAGGCCCCAAGGGATCCTTCCATATCCATCAGAAATTCACCTGCACCTCCACACACATCATTTACTGCATCCGCTGCACCCGATGTGGCCTCCTATACATTGGGGAGACAGATCGCCTACTTGCAGAACGTTTCAGAGAACACCTCTGGGACACCCACACCAAACAACCCAACCGCCCTGTGGCTGAACACTTTAACTCCCCCTCCCAATCGACCAAGGACATGCAGGTCTTTGGCCTCCTCCATCACCAGACCATGGCAACACGATGCCTGGAGGAAGAGCACCTCATCTTCCGCCTAGAAACCCTCCAACCACAAGGGATGAATGCAGATTTCTCCAGCTTTCTCATTTCCCCTCCCCCCACCTTTTCTCAGTCCCAATCCTCAGACTCAGCACCGCCTTCTTGACCTGCAATCTTCTTCCCAACCTCTCCACCCCCACCCCCTCTCCGGCCTATCACCCTCACCTTAACCTCCTTCCATCTATCGTATTCCCAATGCCCCTCCCCCAAGTCCCTTCTCCCTGCCTTTTATCTTAGCCTACTTGGCACACCCTCCTCATTCCTGAAGAAGGTCGATTCTCCTGTTCCTTTGATGCTGCCTGACCTGCTGCGCTTTTCCAGCAACACATTGTTAAGCTCTGATCTCCAGCATCTGCAGTCCTCGCTTTCTCCTACAATCAGTACGTTGCCAATGGCAAACAAAGAAAAGGATATACCATTTTATACAGTATGTCTACATGCCAAGCACCACACTGACATTAAAATTCAGATACCACATTATTAATTTGTGTGACAGGTGAATATGTTTTGGCTTCACGGCACAATCCTGTTAGTAGCAAATGTCACCCAAATTGTTTTGAGATATTTTATCCTTCCAGGATAGTCTGAACTAGATGAGGCACTTTGCAGAACTAAAGTTGTGGCCTTTGGCAAGGTTCAGGATATGCAGTATGAAATGATCTGATTGGGGATTCTCATGGCAGACTCCAAAATCGGTGCCAGTGGTTCAGCTGTCCATTGTACAAAATGCACAATGTTCCTCCCTATTGAAGTAAATAGAAAGGAAAATTTTACAGGGATATACCAAGTGGCTGATCTTGTACCACAGCACTTACACTCCATCTGAAATTGCAGTTTATCCTCATAAAACTTTAAAAGAAGTAGTAGACCATTTAGGGCATTAGCCCAGTGTTGGCTCTTAGAAAGGTTAATATTTCATTATAGCCTTTAAAATATCCATTCCAATTAACTTATTTTCACAACTCTGTTTCAATCATTTAACTGAAAAATTAAAGTTATTACAATCTTGTGAAATAGTGCCATATTGTGGCCTAATACTCAGAAGTTGAGAATTAAAGTATCAAGTTGAAGGGCCTAAAATCTTAACTTAGATTTAATAATTCATTAATCCTTAATTATTAATGATCTGGTCCTAACATTGCTAGTCTATTAAATTTCTTATGGCATTTGCTGTTTTCAGAAAAAAAAAAATCACATTTTTTCAAAGCAGATAAGGGGCATTCATTACATTATTTGCTTGATTCTGTTCTTCCCAACTCACTTCAGTGCAGCAGAAACAATGACCACAGACTACTCTTCAACAATTTGAAGAACGTAAGGATGGAAATTATCAAATTATGAGGAGAAATTTGAGATGTCAGTATTATTTCTATTGACGCAGAGAATGCTGCAAGAAGATTTAATTATGGATTTTAAAATTAAGAAGGATTTTGAGAAGTTAATGGACTGCAGATTAAAAATTGGGGTGAGCACACTTTTAGGACGTAGAGACATAGTACAATACCTTTCTGTGCCTATTCAGACTGCTATGTACAACACACAAATTTAATATACAGCAGGCAGTTGGGAAGGTCAACGTATGGAGTTATGACGCCAAGATCTGGCAATAGTGCCAAAAAAGTAGTCTGAGTGCCTTGGTGGGGGGGGGGGGGGGGGGGCGTGGTAAAGGTCAGTGAATGAATTTTCAAATGATATCTTTGCCCATCACAACCAACCTGTCCTTACTGCTCTCTACACCACATTCCCACCACTCAATCAGCAATACCCTGTGGCACTCAGAACTCTTTGCTAAACATTCAGATATTCTCTCTGACTCTCACAAACCTGTCAATGCTGTGAGCCTCACAGCTACAGAGGTAGCTGGGTAACAGTTAGAGGTGGGAAGGGGAAGAAGCAGGCAGTGCAGGGTTCCCCTGTGGTCGTTCCCCTAAAAAATAAGTATACAGCTTTGGAAACTGTTGGGGGGGACAGCGTTGCAGGTGTAAGCTGCAGTGAAGGGGTCTGTGGCTCTGAGACTCAGAAGGGAAAGGGGGAGAGGAGGAGAGCGCTAGTTATAGGGGACTCTCTAGTTAGAGGGACGGACAGGTGGTTCTGTGGACATGGGCGAGACTCACGGATGGTTTGTTGCCTCCCGGGTGCTATGGTCCGAGACGTCTCAGACCGTATCTTCAGAATCCTTAAGGGGGAGGGTGTGCAGCCAGAAGTCGTGGTACACATTGGCACCAACGACATAGGTAGGAAGAGGGGTGGGGAGGTCATTCAAGAGCTCAAGGAGCTAGGCTGGAAGCTAAAAGCTAGGACAGACAGAGTCATCATCTCTGGGTTGTTGCCGGTACCACGTGACAGTGAGGCAAAGAATAGGGAGAGAGTGCAGTTGAACACGTGGCTGCAAGGCTGGTGTAGGAGGGAGGGCTTCAGATATTTGGACAATTGGACTGCATTCTGGGTAAGGTGGGACCTGTACAAATAGGACGGGTTGCACCTGAACCAGAAGGGCACCAATATCCTGGGGGGTAGGTTTGCTAGCACTCTTCGGGGGGGTTTAAACTAATTTGGCAGGGGGATGGGATCCGGACTTGTAGTCCAGCAAGTAAGCTAGCTGTGTGTCAAGATGCCCAAGACTGTAGGGAGGCTGTGGAGAAGGTAGCACTGACAGGGACTACTTGCGGACACAGAGATGGGCTCAAGTGCGTATACTTCAACGCAAGGAGTATCAGAAATAAGGTGGGTGAACTTAAGGCGTGGATCGGTACCTGGGACTACGATGTTGTGGCCATCACGGAAACATGGATAGATGTGGGACAGGAATGGCTGTTGGAGGTTCCTGGTTACAGGTGTTTCAGTAAGATTAGGGAGGGTGGGAAAAAAGGAGGGGGGGGTGGCATTGCTAATTAGAAATGGTATAACGGCTGCAGAAAGGAAGTTTGAGGGGGATCTGCCTCTGGAGGTAGTATGGGCTGAAGTCAGAAATAGGAAAGGTGCAGTCACCTTGTTGGGTGTTTACTATAGGCCCCCCCAATAGCAGCAGAGATGTGGAGAAACAGATTGGGAAACAGATTTTGGAAAGGTGCAGAAGCCACAGGGTCGTAGTCATGGGCGACTTCAACTTCCCAAATATTGATTGGAAGCTCTTTAGATCAAGTAGATTGGACGGGGCGGTGTTTGTGCAGTGTGTCCAGGAAGCTTTTCTAACGCAGTATGTAGATTGTCCAACCAGAGGGGAGGCCATATTGGATTTGGTACTCGGTAATGAACCGGGACAAGTGGTGGGCTTGTTAGTGGGTGAACACTTTGGTGATGGTGACCACAATTCTGTGACTTTCACCTTGGTTATGGAGAGAGATAGGTGCGCACAACAAGGTAGAATTTATAATTGGGGGAAGGGAAATTACGATGCTGTAAGGCAGGATTTGAGGAGCATACGTTGGGAGCATAGGCTGTCAGGGAAGGATGTGGTGGAAATGTGGAACTTTTTCAAAGAGCAGATACGACGTGTCCATGATATGTATGTACCTATCAGGCAGGAAAGAAATGGTCGTGTGAGGGAGCCTTGGTTGACGAGAGAGGTTGAATGTCTGGTAAAGAGGAAGAAGGAGGCTTACATAAGGTTGAGGAAACAGGATTCAGACAGAGCAGTGGAGGGATACAGGATAGCCAGAAGGGACCTGAAGAAAGGGATTAGGAGAGCTAAGAGAGGGCATGAAAAATCGTTGGCGGATAGGATCAAGGATAACCCCAAGGCATTTTATGCGTATGTGAGAAACCTGAGAATGACGAGAACGAGGGTAGGTCCGATCAAGGACAGTAGTGGGAGACTGTGTATTGAGTCGGAAGAGATAGGAGAGGTCTTGAACAAGTACTTCTCTTCAGTATTTACGAACGAGAGGGACCGTATTGTAGAAGAGGAGAGTGTGAAATGGACTGGTAAGCTAGAAGAGATATCTGTTAGGAAGGAAGATGTGTTGGACATTTTGAACAACTTGAGGATAGACAAGTCCCCCGGGCCTGAAGGGATATATCCTAGGATTATGTGGGAAGCAAGAGAGGAAATTGCAGTACCGTTGGCAATGATCTTCTCGTCTTCACTGGCAACGGGGGTGGTACCAGGGGACTGGAGTGTAGCGAATGTTGTGCCCCTGTTCAAAAAAGGGAATAGGGATAACCCCGGGAATTACAGGCCTGTTAGTCTTACTTCTGTGGTAGGCAAAGTAATGGAAAGGGTACTGAGGGATAGGATTTATGAGTATCTGGAAAGACACTGCTTGATTAGGGACAGCCAGCACGGATTTGTGAAGGGTAGGTCTTGCCTTACAAGTCTTATTGAATTCTTCGAGGAGGTGACCAAGCATGTGGATGAGGGTAGAGCAGTGGATGTAGTGTACATGGATTTTAGTAAGGCATTTGTTAAGGTTCCCCATGGTAGGCTTATGCGGAAAGTCAGGAGGCATGGGATAGAGGGAAATTTGGCCAATTGGATAGAAAACTGGCTAACCGGTCGAAGGCAGAGAGTGGTGGTAGATGGTAAATATTCAGCCTGGAGCCCAGTTACAAGTGGAGTTCCGCAGGGATCAGTTCTGGGTCCTCTGCTGTTTGTAATTTTTATTAATGACTTAGATGAGGGAGTCGAAGGGTGGGTCAATAAATTTGCAGATGATACGAAGATAGGTGGAGTTGTGGACAGTGAGGAGGGCTGTTGTCGGCTGCAGAGGGACTTAAATATGATGCAGAGCTGGGCTGAGGAGTGGCAGATGGAGTTCAACCCTGCCAAGTGTGAGGTTGTCCATTTTGGAAGAACAAATAAGAATGCAGAATACAGGGTTAATGGTAGGGTTCTTAGTCAGGTGGAGGAACAGAGGGATCTTGGGGTCTATGTACATAGATCTTTGAAGGTTGCCACTCAGGTGGATAGAGTTTGTAAGAAGGCCTATGGAGTATTATCGTTCATTAGCAGAGGGATTGAATTCAAGAGTCGTGAAGTGATGTTGCAGCTGTACAGGATTTTGGTTAGGCCACAGTTGGAGTACTGTGTGCAGTTCTGGTCGCCTCACTTTAGGAAAGATGTGGAAGCTTTGGAGAGGGTGCAGAGATTTACCAGGATGTTGCCTGGAATGGAGAGGAAGTCGTACGAGGATAGGTTGAGAGTTCTCGGCCTTTTCTCGTTGGAACGGCGAAGGATGAGGGGTGACTTGATAGAGGTTTATAAGATGATCAGAGGAATAGATAGAGTAGACAGTCAGAAACTTTTTCCCCGGGTACAACAGAGTGTTACAAGGGGACATAAATTTAAGGTGAAGGGTGGAAGGTATAGGGGAGATGTCAGGGGTGGGTTCTTTACCCAGAGAGTGGTGGGGGCATGGAATGCGCTGCCCGTGGGAGTGGTAGAGTCGGAATCATTGGCGACCTTTAAGCGGCATTTGAATAGGTACATGGATGGGTACTTAATCTAGGTTAGAAGTTCGGCACAACATCGTGGGCCGAAGGGCCTGTTCTGTGCTGTATTGTTCTATGTTCTATGTTCTATGTACCTCGATGTATTTCCAGCTATTCAGTCGTGGCCGGCATATCATGCAAGCACAGTGCTAAGGAATCTCTAACATCATGTCCTCTGTCATGACACAATGGTAAACAATAGAAGGGAGCCAAACAAAACTGGAGGTGGACAAGGATGCCTACTTGTCCTAAGCTAAACCAAACTTTGCATCATGGGTCCAGCTGTAGCACAGCCAGGGGCATCAAACTTTGCTGAGAAAGTTGAAGATGATAGCACCTTCCTGTCTTATGTCCATTCTCAACTCCAGTGTACCATATCCTACTATCTGGTATGACAAACAAGTTACAGATTGTGAGATTGTGGACATTTTGCTTTCTATCTCACATGCCTTCTTTCATAGCAACCATTGTCTTCTGAGACCCTGCTTACAAACATCCAAGGACTGTTAACTATGCAGCCACATGAGCCCTGGGAGGAGGAGTGAGAGCAATCGCAAAGGGGCTAATGAAGAGAACCTATCACTTGATCTTGTCTTGATGGTATAAAGTATGGATTTTTGGTCTTTGAAATTCCATCAGCTGACTGAACACTTGGAACTTTCATCAATAGAAACAGTTTTAACAATGGGACCAAAACACTGACTTAAAATAGCCCAGGGATAACCTGACCAGAGACTGTCTAAACTTGACTTTTCCTCCAAGAGAGATTAAATCAGGCTCCTTTGCAAGCATAAAAGATCCCCATCTCCTATATGATTTGCACTATGGCAACTAACCTCATATGATGAAATGAAACATCCAGTGCAATCACTAATGTGGAAATAATAACATCCACAAACATGGATGGTACAACTGCAGAACTGATCATTGGATGAGAAGGTTTTCTCTCTCTCTCTCTCTCTCTCCCGAAAAAATACCCATGGACTGGAGAGAGTCATCAGAGAGCTGAATATTACAAATAACTGCAACATTCACTATTGCTGACTGCATTCAACAAACCAACCTTGATCTCAGTTTACAACAGTATTGTTTGCAGGAAAAAAGAAGTTAACTACATTTTAATTGGAGAGATTATAAGATCGTACTTAAAAGAGCTCCAAACCTTTCTTGTGACCAATTAGAGACTGAAAAGAGAGAATGTGGTTCACCCCTTCTCACATGGTCGTGACAATCTACTAATGAGCAGCTAGGACAGTAAGATGATATTCCCGACAGTATGGAAACAGGCCTTTTGGCCCAACAAGTCCACAGTGACCCTGCAAAGAGTAACCCACCCCAACATTTACCCCTGACAAATGCACCTAATACTATGGGCAATTTAGCATGGCCAATTCACCTGATCTGCACATCTTTGGATTGTGGGAGGAAACCAGAGCACCCAGAGGAAACCCACACAGACACGGGGAGAATGTGCAAACTCCACACAGACAGTCACCGGAGGTGGGAATTGAACCCAGATCCCTGGCACTGTAAGGCAGCAGTGCTAACTACTGAGCCACCATGTCACCCCAATATGATATGGCACATAGTTGGAGGCTGCGAGAAATCTGGGATCTGCATGTGATGAGCCACCAGGTATGAATGGGCTGAAGCCAAGCCAGTGTTAAGGATGTTAGGTAAAAACAATGACTGCAGATGCTGGAAACCAGATTCTGGATTAGAGTGGTGCTGGAAAAACACAGCAGTTCAGGCAGCATCCAAGGAGCAGGGAAATCAACGTTTCGGGCAAAAGCCCTTCATCAGGAAAGAGGCAGAGTGCCTGAAGGGTGGAGAGATAAATGAGAGTAGGGTGGGTGTGGGGAGAAAGTAGCATAGAGTACAATAGGTGGATGGGGTTGGGATGAAGGTGATAGGCCAGGGAGGAGGGTGGGGGAAGGTCACAAAGAGTACAATGGGTGAATGGGGTCGGAGGAAGGTGATAGGTCAGAGAGGAGGGTGGAGTGGATAGATGGAAAGGAAGATAGGCTGGTACGACAGGTCATGGGGACGGTGCTGAGCTGGAAGTTTGGAACTGGGGTGAGGTGGAGGAAGGGGAAATGAGAAAACTGGTGAAGTCCACGTTGATGTCCTGGGGTTGAAGTGTTCCAAGGTGGAAGATGAGGCGTTCTTCCTCCAGGCGTCGGGTGGTGAGGGAGCAGAGGTGAAGGAGGCCCAGGACCTCCATGTCCTCGGCTGAGTGGGAGGGGGAGTTGAAATTTGGGCCACAGGGCGGTGTGGTTGATTGGTGCAGGTGTCCCAGAGATGTTCCCTAAAGCGCTCTGCTAGAAGGCATCCAGTCTCCCCAATGTAGAGGAGACCGCATCGCGAGCAATGGATACAATAAATGATATTGGTGGATGTGCAGGTAAAACTTTAATGGATGTGGAAGGCTCCTTTGGGGCCTTGGATGGAGGTGAGGGAGGAGGTGTGGGTGCAGGTTTTGCAATTCCTGCGGTGGCAGGGGAAGGTGCCAGGATGGGAGGGTGGGTTGTTGGGGGGGCGTGGACCTGACCAGGTAGTCACAGAGGGAACGGTCTTTGCGGAAGGCAGAAAGGGAGGGGGGAGGGAAATATATCCCTGGTGGTGGAGTCTGTTTGGAGGTGGCGGAAATGTCAGCGGATGATTTGGTTTATGCGAAGGTTGGTAGGGTGGAAGGTGAGCACCAGGGGGTTTCTGTCCTTGTTACGGTTGGAGGGGTGGGGTCTGAGGGAGGAGATGCGGGATGTAGACGAGATGCATTGGAGGGCATCTTTAACCACGTGGGAAGGGAAATTGCGGTCTCTAAAGAAGGAGGCCATCTGGTGTGTTCTGTGGTGGAACTGGTCCTCCTGGGAGCAGATACAGCAGAGGCGGAGGAATTGGGAATACGGGATGGCATTTTTGCAGGAGGTAGGGCGGGAAGAGATGTAATCCAGGTAGCTGTGGGGAGTCAGTGGGTTTGTAAAAAATGTCGGTGTCAAGTCGGTCATCATTAATGGAGTTGGAAAAGTCCAGGGAGGGGAGGGAGGTGTCAGAGATGGTCCAGGTAAATTTGAGGTGGAATGTGTTTGAAGTTGATGAATTGCTCAAACTCCTCATGGGAGCACGAGGTGGCGCCAATGCAGTCATCAATGTAGCGGAGGAAGAAGTGGGGAGTGGTGCCTGTATAACCACGGAAGATGGACTGTTCTACGAAGCCAACAAAGAGACAAGCATAGCTGGGGCCCATACGGGTGTCCATGGCTACCCCTTTGGTCTGGAGGAAGTGGGAGGATTCGAAGGAGAAATTATTAAGGGTGAGGACCAGTTTGACCAAACGAATGATAGTGTTGATGGAAGGGTACTGTTGGGGACATTGGGAGAGGAAGAAACGGAGGGCTTTGAGGCCCTGGTCATGGCAGATGGAGGTGTAGAGGGATTGGATATCCATGGTGAAGATGAGGCGTTGGGGGCCAGGAAAACAGAAGTCTTGGAGGAGGTGGAGGGCATGGGTGGTATCTCAAACATATGTGGGGAGTTCCTGGACTAGGGGGGATAGGACAGTATCGAGGTAAGTAGAGGTAAGTTCAGTGGGGCAAGAGCATGCTGAGACGATGGGTTGGCCATGGTGGTCAGGCCTGTGGATCTTGGGAAGGAGGTAGAATTGGGCAGTGCGGGGTTCCCGGACTATGTGGTTGGAAGCTATGGGTGGGAGATCTCCTGATGTGATGAGGTTCTGTATGGTCTGGGAGATGATGGTTTGGTGATGGGGAATGGGGTCATGGTTGAGGGGTGGTCGGGTTTGATTACCAGCCCACCACAGGCGAGGGTGGACAGTTGTACCACAGAAGCTTCAGATGAGTGCCTTAATATGAAAGGATGCTATAAGGATGCCAAGATGCTAGGTGCATTGTCTGGCATGTCCTATTGTTATCAAGGACTATAGAAGAGTCTGGATTCAATTTAGAAAGGGACATTGCGCAGAATTCTCTGTAGCCTTCATCATTTCCCTATCATGCTGTAGATCCAGAGGCACTGTCCCATACCTATTACAGGCTTTGAGCTGAATGTTAGAATGCACCATATTTCCCCAATACCTCTCCCCAGTTGAAAACTCATTATGAATTTCGCCCACCAAAATATGGCTTTCCTGCAGACATTATATTTGAAGCAGCCATAATTGGTTTCAGAGTGAGAGTTCTGACCTCATCTATTGAGGAAGTTGCACCTTAGAGAAAACCTGACACAATTGATTGGCTGAAAGCTCTGGGTCTCAGCAGTGAGGTTCAAGTGTTGGCCAAAGGCAGTCCTAGAGATGAAGAGGGTGTTTGGTCTGGCAGCAATGAAAGGAAGGACTCCAATGGGCACAGGGCTTGCCCCAAAGTAGGTCAACCCACTTTCCTTATTGCCTGACAGAAATGCATGGAGGGAAAGCTGCTAGGCTATCTGTCTGGCTGGAATAGCTCAGCTTCTGTGTTACTGCTTGTTCTGTAGAGGCAGAATGAGGCTGCTCATTGACCAGTTAGGGGCCTCCGACTAGGCCCAAGGGTGTAGGAGCTTGAAACCTTTCCCACTCACTTTAAAATGGAAAACAGGTAAAGGGCAGAAGGAATGGTGATGGAAAGGGCACAGATTGCATTTTAGAAAGCCCCACCACCATCCAAAACACCAGCTCTACAATCAAATCATTTCTGTTGGCACACCATCTATTCTTGTGCCATATGATATCTGGCAAATGCAGATATACATCAGAAAACAAACCAGAGTACTTTCAAACACTTTGCAATAGGAAAGAATTTCAAGAGAAGATCTTCACTTGCAATCTGAGTGCTTTTAAATAATGCTACTGCTTAGCCCATCTTGCCATTTAATGTCAATTTTTCTTGAATAAGCAATGCAGTTGCTGCCTGGATATTTGTCACTCAAAGTTGGGACGGTTTATATTTTATCAGTCAGTTCTGCTTTATCATGTCTGGATAGCAGTGAATCAAACCTTTGTGGGATGCAACAGGGGTGTACCTTTTCTGGAAGAAGGTCGTGTGACCTTGGAGGAAGTAGCCAACAGTATAGGTGCACAGTAGAATGATTTAAAGCCTCAGTAGAGCTGCCAGTTTTGTATTCTGTTTCCTCAAGTAAGGCAGTCATCAATAAGGAGGCTACCAACTTAAAACTGACATTGAGACTGTGAGAAGAGGTTATGAAGAAGTTATTCAAATAGGGTTGTAGGTGCTTACAACACATTTCCATGGCATTATTTGTTCATTTATTCAGGAGAAAATGATTACATATATGACAAAGAAAAAAATTCCATGTTATGAGGATTGGGGCAGGATGGTGAGCTTAGTTTTGAAATGCTTTAACAGAACAAGCAGTAACACAGAAGCTGAGCTATACAGGATGGCAACAAGAAGATGGGAAAAGCAATAGTGAAATTCTAAAGTTAGAGGAACAGAGAGGCATTTCTGCAAATACAGATATGGATGAATATAGGATAGCATGTTGCTGTCTTGGTGCTGAGGTCAAAGATAGCTGCAGCTGCACAGCACCCTTGGGGCAGTTGGGGTGGTGTCGGGGAGCACTCCGGACAAACAGCCAGCTGTCAAGATCCATATGAATAACAAGGACAGGTAGAAACTAGCTAATAGAACTTCAAAGGTACCAATTTCTTATTTACTGAGTGTATTAAACCACAAACTAATGGAAAGATAAACATAGGATTACACGTAGAGAGAGATGCAAAACATGGGATTACAAATTAGAGACAGGTGCAAAATTACGGAACAGTTATAAAGGGGACTTCAATTATCCTAATATGCTTGAAAGGGAAGAGAAGGTATCTTCAGGACAATTTTCTACATCAGTACACTTATAATCCAGCAAGGAAAAGGATTTGTCGGATCTTGTTTTGAGGAATCAGGTGAGCCAAGTGGATGAATGCCAGTAGGGACATCTTAAGAGGACAATATGATAATATTCTAAGGTTTAGGTTAGCTGCAGAAAAATACATGGACCAATTCAGAGTAGAAAGGAAATGCAGGATGCCCAATTTTAGTGGAGTGACAAAGGACCTACCTGGGGGTAAATTGAAATCAAAATTTGGCAGGCAAAAGAGTGACAGAATAAATGTTTCCTTTAATAAGGTACATTCCCACAAGGATAAATCAGAGCTGCCTAGAACAACAAAATGCTCGAGAGTAAGATGAAGTATGATTGGCCAAATGGCCTTGTTCTGTACCATTACAATTCCCTGATTCTGTGAAGTAGAAAATGACAGATATCATGTGGATATTTCAAATGAGAACCAGACTGGACATAGAAAGTTCAAAAAATAAGTGAAAAAAAGATAAGAGAAGTAAAGAAAGCGTATAAGAAGAAGCTGAGGTAAAAATTGTTAAAGAAGACTTTTGGAAAGACCAGCTATATATAAAACTGAATTACCAGGACTGTTTACAATAATGATGGGCAATGAAGAGGAACGTAACATAATCTTCCAATTCTCCCTTAGATTCAAGCTTATCTCAGAATACTTGAGAATTGAAAATGATACACCTTTATTCAAACAAGTACATAATAATAAGCCAGTCAATTTAAACTTCAATGATGGGAAAGCTTTTACAAGTAACACTAATAGTCAGTCAGACAAATGTAGATTGATAAGGAAAGCCAACAAGGATTTGTTGAATGCAAATCATGTTTCACTAACTTGATATGGATTTTCGATGAGGTAACTGAGAGGAGTGATGAGGTTAATGCAATTGATGTGGCTTACATGAACTTCCAGTAGGAATTGGATAAAATGTGATAATACAAGTTGGTCAGTGAAGTTGAATGCCATGGACAAATTAAATAGCAGTGACAGGGAAAGTAAAGGTAGCTAATTGACAGGAATCAAAGGTGTGATAAATACTGATGTTTCAGACAAAAGGTATAGATTGGGTTTCCATAAGGGTTTGAATTAAGACAACTGTTTTATTTCCCATCATATTGTTGATCTTAACAGGTGTTTAGGGAACAATTTCAAAACTTGCAGACAACACAAAACCTGGTAGCATTGCTAAATATGAGGAAGATAAAGATAGACTTCAAGAGAATATAAACAGGACAATGAATTGTACAGATATGTGCAGACGATATTTAATGTGGAGAAAATTGAACTGATACATTTTGGTAAGAAAATGAACTAAAGAGCACAATTATAAAGAGGTGCAGGAACAGAGAGACTGAGGGATCTAAATGCACAAATTGTTCAAGGTCACAAGTAATTTGAAAAAGTATTTAAATCAGCACTCAATTCCATAGATTTTACTGATAGAATCAAGAATAGAACCAAATGCTTCATAGAAGAGATTATTAACTCAACTCACAACAGTTTATGATTTAGTAAGCACATTAGAGAGCTTACAGATAATTTGTGGAATTTTCACAGCCAAGAGGAGATGAATTTGCGTGCACACACAGACGAAAGGATGGAGGCAAATGCCCATGCGGTTGTCCAGTACAATAGCTAGAAATACAACTAACTCACTCAGCTCTGGTTATAACAGACTGAGGTAGTGTTCACTTGGAAGCCTTCCATTAGTGAGACTGAAGAGTTGTAGCTATGACCAGGTGAGAGGCTGTTACTCACACCCTCCTTTGCACTGACAGGTGACTGCCAAATTCTTTGAAGCCACTTCCATCTTTTTCACACTTCACTCACTTTCAGTACACTTTCCTGCTACTTTGCTTTATCACAACATGGGAGTACTGTACATACTTACACCTCTGATGAAGAACAAGAAGAGCAGCTACACCATTATCAACACTGACAGCTGTCAAAGGAATGACTCCAGCAGGGTGTGCCAGCTGCCGCCTTCTCAGCCGCATGACACTCTACAAAGCAGAGAGAATGGACAAAGAGACCCAGCTCCAAAGAGTAACTCCTAAAACAGGATTTGTTGGCAAATGATAAGCTCTCAACATGCTGGAGATCCAGTGTCTCAGGAGGCTTATGTTTTCATGGCAGGTTGATGCTGACACCTGCAGCTTTCTGGAACAAGCCCTGTCTGCCAGTCAGTGAGGTGAGCACACACTGCCAGTAGCTATCAAGTTGCCTGGTGTCACCTCCACAGGTCACTATCTCTTCTCAAGTTGTATGCTTGTTTCTCCTGCCAGGAGAGAAAACAGAGAGGCCTGTGTTCATAATGGCTTGTGTAGATAAGTGAGAGGACAACATTTGTGGAAGGTGACTGTGATGTCTCGGTATAATCGGCTGATAGGTTGAGTGTGAATATTGGCTGTTCAGTTGGGAATGTGTGAAGAGAGGAATAATTGGGACTGCAAGATGCACTGTTCTGCGGACTACTGCATGGGAGAATGCTGGACAACTTAGCATCTGAAAGTGTTAATCCAACTACCTTAACCGTCCTCCTAAGATCCTGAATCCTCTTCATTTAGATGGGTTATACATTTGCTGTTGACTTCCTCAGTCATTTTCAGGCATGCCTGTTCTTCCTCTTCTCCCTCTTCATTCTATCCTTGGCCTATATCATATCCTTGTAGTTCCCACAGCAAGGCCTCCAGGTATGAATGAGATGCTTTCTCAGATGTCTTCTCCAGCCTGTGGTTGGAACATCCATGCACAGGTCAGTCATTATAAGCTATGCTATGGTCCCTTTAGGAATCCTTCCTTTAGCAATACAGAACCATCAACCCATCTGACCTCACTGATTGGTTGGGATCCTGGAAGTAGTCACCAATGACTGAATTAAAGAGTCACACAAAGCTCTGGAAATTCCCAACCTACCCTTAGTCCAGTGAGTCAGAGGCAATCATCTTAAAATCCCTCCAGTTGCGATACAATTAATTAAAATATTTATGCACACTGAGATTATGTTTAAAATGGCTATGACTCATTATTATTTTTAATATTCAGCAAGTTCTTATCAAATGCTTGTCATTATTATTGTATCAATTTAATAACCAATTAATATTATCTTCATTGCATTATCAAGGAATCATTCTCTTCTCGATTTTATTAAACAAATGCTTTTCTGAGAAAACTCTCTATTATTAGGTTTACATTAAATACAAATTATGAAGCATTTATTTCAACTATAATGATTTAGTAATATCAGTTTGTGAGTTAAAGGACACGAATTAATGCAAAAAGCACTAAAAGCTACAACATTTTTTGAAAAAAGACAATCATCTTCTAATGTTAAGAGCTATGTGTATTACACATGATCTACAGGATTTGAAATGTTAATGATTAAAGATTTCAAAGTGTGGATTACTATGACATGCCAAAATGGCAACATAAATTTGTACTTGTGAACCATAACTTGTTGCTAGCAATTTTTAAGCCATTGTATATTCTTTTCAATGTATCATTTTTAAAAGTCCAGTAATGCTCCTGTCACATCTTTTTGTCAGCATTGCATAGGATCCACTGCTTAGAATTCAGTGCCCCAAAAGGATTAGTTAGGTACAATGCCCAGAGTTTTCCTTACTTCATCCCAGAACCAAATGGTCACTGAAACGTGAATGCTACTGCTAATATTTTATTTAAAGTTTCTTTACCAGACAGCATTCGGCTTAGCTTTGCAATGATAAGGCATTGCAAACTAGGAATAAAAATATTGGCCCCTTAAGATTATTTTAATTTGTTTTACATTAATTAATCTTAATTAACAACAAGCCCTCTCCCCCATTTCAGATGAACTATTCAGACAAATGTAGGCAAATCACTTTTCCAGCTGAACAAATAGAACAAGAAGAATAAATTGCCCTGCAAATCAAGATGTTCTTGTGCACCTCCTAGTGGCTGAGTATGGGTCATACTCACAATTTCTATTCCAGGTAAGTGTACTTGGACAAAAACTGTAGGAGAGAAAAAATGCTGTTTAAAAAGCTGACAAAATGAGTTAACAGTAAAATATTTGTGTATGTATATTGTGAAAAAGTTAAAGTACCTTGAAAAGGATGGCATTAAACAGTGATCTAAAGCAACATGTTTATGTTGTATCATTTGGATGAGAATTAAATAGTTAATTATTTAACTCTTTGGAATATTAACCCCTGTATTCATGTCATTTTGCAGCTGTAGGTATAACATATGTATGTATGTGTGCCTGCACACACTTTTTTTATAGGATTTCCTGAACGAAACGTAGATTGATAAGGAAACACACTTTAATCTGTTTTCAATCTATCACATGATACACTAGTTAAACAATTAAACTGTCAACTTGAAAGCAGCAGCTGTTTTATTGTGAACAAAATGGATACAAATGGGTATTATTTTAAGAAAAATGCTTGATTTTAATTGAACCAAACATATTGGCCTCTCTGTAACTCTAAGCCACACAAGCTACAATCTCCAGTAGAGGGCTTGATTGCACAGGAAACTATATTTACTTGCCATTGCCCACTTAAATGACAAGCAGTGGGCAATGTTCTAGTTACTATGGTAATCGGAAAATGGAAAGGTCTTTTCTTCTTTCCACATCTCTGCATGTTGCCACAGACTGCTCCTGAATAGTCTGCATCTGCAAAAAAAAGTTTTAGCACGGTACTCAATAAAGAAAGGAACCAAAAATGGGCACTGACCCGTTTCAAAAAAATGTTGCAAATTTTACATATTAGAACTGAGAAGCTGTTCCACTTTGCACAAGTTACGTCATAATGTGAAGAAAAAAGATAAAAGCGAATGAAAGCTATTGCTGTCAAATATAGAGGGAAAGAAGCAGCAGTAAATGACAGCTTTAATGCAGATGTAAGCAGAAAAGTCAAAGATGGGTGACAGAAAGTTACTGATCAATGAAAATGCAGCACATTTTCAAATAAAAAAAGACAAAGTCTCAGAATAAAATAAAAATCTAAAAGATTGAAAAAATATTGGGAATAAATCTTTACCCAAACAGATTATCAAAACATAACATAAATATATGTGCAGTGTTAAACTAAATACTATGCTATTATTTTCTGCCTTAGAAACATAGATTTTCTTAAGAAAATATTCTTTTTTGCAAAAGAATTAAACACATGTAACATGTTGCTTCTGACAAGGTTGGAGTTAGCAAAATAACTATTAATTAATCATACTAGTTCACAATTTAAGTCACAGCCGATGTCTGACCATGTTGCCAAACTGGTTAAATGATTTAACCAATGTTCCAATAGTATAGAGATAGAAAGTCCAGACAAACATGCTGTATATTTCCGCGTACTGATCACAGAATGTAACTTCAGCTCAATGCCCTTGCTTGATTCTTTTACATAGTGACTTCACTGTTCATGGTCTGGCCATTTAACACAACCACCTGAGGCTGCAGCAACCAAAGAAATGGAACCGAGACCTGGGAAAACTGCTCTCCAGATTTCACACATATGGTCCTGAGGAGAGGAAGAGCATGAGGAAGAGAAAAACCTCTGCAATCAAGCCAGTGTGGATGCAAGTTGCCTGTAGAGGAAGTCAGCAACATGAGTGTGCTCTCTCCAGCCTGGATACGGTTCCACCAGAGAATCAATGAATTCAGGAGCACAGGAAAGGTGAGTGCCATAATGCTTTCAGGCGCCAAGCCCCCACACTCTGACCTTCCTGTCATTTTCTTCCACAGCATTCTTCAGAACAGCAAACATTGTAGCTCCAATCGTTTGTCTCCCTACAATTGCCTCACATTCTGCACACAGTGACTGCACTGACTATACCTGAACATTTTAGACAGAACTGCAATGATAGAGTGGAATTTAACAGTTGCAATGGGGAGCCCACCCAGTTACTGACTATGGCCATATCCCAGAGTATCACTGACATTGTCTGATTGGAATCAAATCTGCTGCCTATCAACAGGGGTCTGGGCAACTGCAGGATGGCTTTCCTGCAGCAAAGTCTCCTGCAAGGTGAATGCTTTGTCTGAGAGAATTATCAGAGGACAGCTGCTTTTCAGTGCCACTGAAAAGGATGGTCATTGACAATAGTACAGTTGGATTGAGGGTGAGGATTGTCACTGGAGCCCCCGAAATCAGGTAGGTGATGTGGGAGAACCAGGGTCAGTTACAGAGGCCTGGCAAAGTTGGAGTAAACAAATCTCAATAAAAGACAGTGTATGGTTTCCTATGGACCCCCTCCCTTGCCACAGCCAGCCCTTCTGCTGAGCACACTTAAAAGGAGGGGCCGTCTGCCAGACTGCAGGCATGCCCACCAGTGTTTGGCGGTTTGTCTATTTGACAACTAACCTCACCTCATCAATTGAATGCCCACCCCATTTTCTAGGCCCACCTACATCCCTCCCCACTCCAGAGTTTTGCAAAAGTATGAAACTCTGAGTATCATTTCTGACCACTCATCACTTCTTGAACACATGGATTCTCACTGAATTTAATAGAATGTCTCAACTGACCATATATGAGCATTCAACACACACAGCAATACAGGAACAGGAGTAGGCTATTCAGCCCTTTATGCCTGTTTCACTGTTCAATGAGATCCTGGCTGATCTGTGGCCTGGCTGTATATACTTGCCTTTGGCCCATATCCCTTACTACCTGAGTTTAACAAAATTTATCTATCTCAGACTTAAAATAAACAACTGATTTAGCATCAATTGCTATTTGTGGATGAGAGTTCCAAACCTGTACCACCTTTTTTGAAAAGAAGTGCTTCCTAACCAGATCTAACCAGGGTTTTATATGGCTGCAGCATAATAATGACCACATTAATTGTGGTTATTTAACATTCACTAATGCTCTCATAGTAGAGAGAAACAAGGCAAAATTTCCAAGTATAAACAAAAATTAATCTCAGCTGAAGAAATAATTTTGTATTTGAGAAACGTTAAGTTTTTCAATTAACATTAATTACTAGCCTTTTAAATAGAAATATTAAATAGTTAACTTTGTAAAGTTTGTTCATGATTTTTCAGATAATAGTGGGAATTCAGAGCATCTCTGCTTGCAGAGATGGCCAGAATAATCATTAGAGTGTACTCTGTTTAGTAATTCTAATTAGGTCATAACTTTCCCATCTTCAGTTAAAGTGTTTTATTGAGTAAGATTCACCCATTTTGCTATGTTTTGGAGTGACTTTTCTCACTCAATCTTCTGCTCTTCACCTCACTAATTCTGCAGCTGAGCCCTTGGGAACCTTTCTCACAGAATTGTGTCTTGGAAAGATAGAACATCTCATTACTGCTAGGAACTGTTGGCTTTAATGCCCTAGTGCTATTTTTAAAGCAAAGCTGAACATCACTTCAGATGTTGCAAAGCGGAAATGACCCATCACACCATGGGACTCAAGCTTCTATAATCAGGACATAGCCCAAGGGAAAAGAACTGACAGTCTTGGTAGACAAGGTGATGGAGAGAACAGTCCCTTTTCCAACTGACCATCACAGGAGACCATGTAACCAGACCAAGCCAGGCCAGACAGAGATTGCAGCCTGAGTCACAAGTGAAGTAGGATGTTCAGCAACACAGGAAGAAAGTCATTGCTCTTCTGAACTCCGCAAGAGTAAGGGGAAGTGGATGTGATCCTGCAATCAGTATTTAAGGAGCTAGGTAAAGCTTAGCAAATAGGACTTCAAATTTAGTAATCTCCAGACTATTCACAGCATCATGTGCAAGGGAGTACAGATATTGAATAGTAACAGATGAATGCGTGACTGGAAAAATGGTGCAGGAGGGAGGGCTTTCCATTCCTGTGATACTAGAATTGGCTCTGGGGAGGATGGCACTTGGACAACCCAAACAAGTTGTTCCTAAACAGAGCCAGGACTGAGTTCCTCAAAAGGTGTTTTCTTTTGTGTTGTTAGCAGGACATTAAACTAACTCTACAGGGATGTAGAAATGAAGAGAGAATATTAAAGGGGAATATCAGGATGTGAAAAATATTTGAAAACTATGTATACCACTGTACTAGTGTATGCCACTGGTGTAAAGAACACAAAGTAAATATGTGAACTAGAATAAGGGAGAAAGTAATAATGTTAAGTTAGGTTTACTGTGCATGAAAGTAAATGTATGGAGTACAGTAAATGAAGTGGGATAGTTACAGGCACTGTCCACCAAACTGTCCGGCTGCACTGAGGTTCTGCACATGCTGATGGGTATGATTAGTATGGTGATGCATTGACTTCTAGTTTCAGAAGTCACTGCTGTGCATGAACCTCAGATGTCTGCAAATTGAAAAAGATTTAGAAGGAATATTGGTTACAGGTACAGATTGCAGATTGTGGAGATATGATATTATGGCAATAACAGAGACCTGACTCAAGATGGCGCAAGTCCAGGTGTTAAATACAAGATGTTCAGAAAAGAGAGGAAAGGAAGAAATGAAGAAAAGGTGACAATATTGCTTAAGGTGAGGATTGTAGTGCTGGAGAAAGAGAGGGTGGAAGGACAGACCCAAGGTATCAATTTGGCTAGAGTGGAGGAACAAAAAAGGCACAATTACTTTGCTTGGTTCAGTCTATAGACCATAAACAAATAAAAGGATGTAAAGGAACAAATCTGTATGGAAATTGCAGACAGATGCCCAAATTATAGAGTAGTTAAAATGGAGAAGTTTACCTGAATGTAAACTGGGATGATGGTGGGATTAATGGCAGAAAGGAGCAAACATTTCCAGATTGTGTTGTAAAAAATACTTTGCATCTAACATTGCTAAGGAGATAGATGTTACCCTGGCAGTAGTGACAGAGGAAGAAGCACTGTTACTAGAGATGGTGGATAAGGTATCAATAATCAAAATTAAAGGCACCAGGACTAGATATGATATATCTAAGGATAATGAAGGAAATGTGAGTGGAAATTTCAGGGGCACTGACCATAATATTTCAGTCTTGTCTCGACTCAAGGGAATTCCAGAGGACTAGAGAATTGCAGACAATACACCTTTATTCCAAAACAGCTTTAAATATGACTCTAGTAATTATAGTCCAGTCAGTTTAACTTCAATAGTGAGGAAGTTTCTGGAAACAATTATTTTGGATAATGTTAATGCCATTTTGAAAAAAATTGGGTGATTAGAAAGAACCAGCATGGATTTCTAAAGGGGAAATCATGATTAATCAACATGTTGGAGTTTTTTTTTGAAGAGGTAACAGAGGGGGTTGATGAGGGCAGGGCTTGGATGTGGTATACATGGACTTCCAAAAAGCATTTGACACTATACTACACAACAGACTTGAGAGGAAAGTAATAGACCACGGAATGAAAATCAGACAGTAGCAACATAGCTACAAAACTGATGAGTGATAGGAAACAGAGAGTAATAGTGAATGGTTTTTGGGCTTGAAGAAGGTTTCTGTAGAGTGCCCCAGAGATTGGTATTGGGACCCTTGCTTTTTGTGATATATTTGAGTGATCTGGATCTTGGTGTGCTGAGGACAATTTTAAAGTTTGGGGAATGATATGAAACTTGAATGCATTGTAGATTGTAATGTGGATAATTTAGAACTCCAAAAGGACATAGACAAATTGGTGAAATGGCAGATGGGGAAATTCAATGTGGAAAAACGTAGGTGGTGCATTTTAGTAGAAGAACATGCAGAGACTATACAAAATGAGGGTGCAGATGCTGAAGGAACTGGGTGTAAATGTGTACAGATAATTGAAGATGGCAGGACAGGTGGAGAGAGCAGTTAATAAAGTGTACAGTATCTGGGTTTTATTATTCAGTATATGGAGGACTAGAGCAAGGAGATTATGCTGAACCTATACAAGGCATATGTTTGATCTTAGCTGGTGTATTGTTTATAGTTCTGAGCACCACCGCTAAGGAAGAATGCATACACACGGGGATAGATTGGAAATATTGGGACTGTTCTCCTTGGAGAGAAAAAGGCTAGGAAGAGATCTGATAAAGGTTTTTAAATCATGAGAGGTCTGTATAGCATAGATAAGGCAAAATTGTTCCACTCATAAAAGGATTGAAAATGAGACAACACAGATTTAAAGTAATTTTCAAATGTGATCTGAAAAAAAATATTTTCACTCAACAAGTGGTTTGGGTCTAGGATGCACTGACTTGAGGAGGAAAATTCAATTAAGGCATCAACGAGGGAAGTAGATTTTTATTTAAATAGAAACAAGGTAATAGGGAAAAGGCATTAAATCATAATGCTCATTGGCAAGGCAGTGCAGACACAACAGACCATAGTACAAAGAACAAACAACAAAGAAAATTTACAGCCCAGGAACAGGCCCTTCAAGCCTGAGCTGATCCAAATGTACTCTCTAAACCTATCGGTCAATTCCTAAGCATCTGTATCCCTCTGCTCCCCACCTACTCATGCATCTTCCCAGACGCATCTTAAATGAATCTACTGTGCCTGCCTCTACCACCTCTGCTGGCAACGCGTTCCAAACACCCACCACCTTCTGTGTGAAGTACTTGCAGTGTGTATCCCCCTTAAACTTTCCACTTCTCACCTTGAAAGCGTGACCTCTCGTTATTGAATCCTTCATCCTAGGAAAAAGCTTGTCTCTATCCAGCCTATCTATACCCTTCATGATTTTGTAAATCTCAATCAGGACCCCCCTCAATCTCCTTTTTTCTAATGAAACTAAATCTAACCTACTCAACCTCCATAGCACCTTCCATACCAGGCAACATCCCCTTAAACCTTCTCTGCACCCTTTCCAAAGCGTCCACATCCTTTTGGTAATGTGGCGCCCAGAACTGTACACAGTATTCTAAATGTGGCCGAAACAATGTCTTGTACAATTTTAACATGACTTGCCAGCTCTTATACTCAATACCCCGTCCAATGAAGGCAAGCATACTATATGCCTTCTTGACCACTCTATCCACCCGTGCAGCAACCTTCAGGCTACAATGGTCCTGCACTCCCAGATCTCTCTGCCCATCAACTTTTCCCAAGGCTCTTCCGTTCATTGTATAATTCGCTCCAGAATTGGTCTTGCTTAAATGCATCACCTCTCATTTATCTGGATTGAAATCCATCCGCCATTTTTTCCGCCCAACTCTCCAGACTATCTATATCCTCCTATATTCCCTGACAGTCCTTTATGCTTTCTGCTAAGTAGTGCTGTGACTCTGAGTGTTAGTCCTCTAAAGAGTGAGAATGGACATGAATAGTAGATATGGCAGATGACTGAACAAATATTTTACTTCTGTCTTCACTACAGAGGATACAAGAAATCTTTCCAGTAATAGCTGTAAAGCATGAGGTGAATAGAGAAAGTAATTAAGTGAAATTGCAATTAGGAGAGAAGTAGTGCTAAGCAAACTGATGGAACTGGGGACTGACAAATCTTTGGATTCAGATGGGCTTCACCTAAGAATCGTAAAAGCAATGCTAATGGCATAGTAGATGTGTTGGTGTCAATTTTCCAAATCTGAAGATTCAGATAGGTTCTGATATACTGGGAAACAATTATAATCCTTCTATAAGAATGGTTGAGGCAGAAAACAGAAGTATAGGTCTATCATGGAGAAAGTGTTAAATCAATTATTAGAGAGGTCATAGCTGAACACATATGAAAACTCAGGTATTTGGGAAGAGTCAGTATACTTTTACAAAAGCGAAATCATGTTTATCTAATTCAATACATTACTTTGAAGGAATAACGTGCAATGGATAAATGGGAGCACGGAGAATTGGCTTTCTCAAAAGCCTCTCACTAAGTCCCATGTCAAAGATTGTGGGCGGCACGGTGGCACAGTGGTTAGCACTGCTGCCTCACAGCGCCGGAGACCTGGGTTCAATTCCCGCCTCAGGCGACTGACTGTGTGGAGTTTGCACGTTCTCCCAGTGTCTGCGTGGGTTTCCTCCGGGTACTCCGGTTTCCTCCCACAGTCCAAAGATGTGCAGGTCAGGTGAATTGGCCATGCTAAATTGCCCGTAGTGTTAGGTAAGGGGTAAATGTAGGGGTGTGGGTGGGTTGCGCTTCGGCGGGTCGGTGTGGACTTGTTGGGCCGAAGGGCCTGTTTCTACACTGTAATGTAATCTAATTATTGTGGAAAATGAAAGCTCATGATGCAATGGTAAAACATATTCATATGGATAGAAGATGGGTAATAGTTGGATAAAATGTCATAATGATTCGGTGGTAGGACAGCCATTCAGTTGTGCATTTCAGATGCAAAAAAGAAAAAAAAAATTGATACCTTATGGCTGTTGGGTTGATGTGGTAGTGTCCCCCCCCTCTGAGCCAGGAGGCCTAGCTTCAAGTCCCATCTGCCCCTGGAGTAACAACTCTGAGCAAGTTGATTAGAAAGTATATATATTTTTAAAATGACACCTTCAACAGTGCTTTTGATTCTTATTGAATTTGTAGCAAGGTAGATAAAAGTTCAAATAATCATTATTGTTAAAGTATATCACATTTTAACTTCAGCGAAACATGATTGCTTTAATGATGAGAAACTAAATTTTTAAAATGTGGTAAAAAATGGGATGTTGCTTGATATGCTCAAGACTTGTAATTCAAACATTGATTCCATATTTACTTTGCCTCTATTATTTCAAAGGATGTAGGCATCTTAGAGTCATAGAGTCATAGAGATGTACAGCATGGAAACAGATCCTTCAGTCCAACTTGTCCATGCCACCCAGATATCCTAACTAATCTAGTCCCATTTGCCAGCACTTGATCCATATCCCTCTAAACTTTTTTTATTCATATACCCATCCAGGTGCCTTTTAAATGCTGCAATTGCACCAGCCTCCACCACTTCCTCTGGCAGCTCATTCCATACACGCATCATCCTCAGCATGAAAAAGTTGCCCCTAGGTCCCTTTTATGTCTTTCCCCTCTCACCCTAAAACTATGCCCTCCAGTTCTGGACTCCTCCACCCCAGGGAAAAGACTTTGTCTATTATCCTATCTATGCCCCTCATGCTTTTATAAACCTCTATAAGGTCACCCCTCAGCTTCTGGCGCTTCAGGGAAAACAGCCCCAGCCTGTTCAGCCTCTCCCCATAGTTCAAATCCTCCAACCCTGGCAACATCCTTGTAAATCTTGACTGAACCCTTTCACATTTCACAGCATCCTTCCGATAGGAAGGAGACCAGAATTGCAGTGGCAAGGCCAGCATTTGTTGCCCATCCTTAAAAGCCCATGAACTGAATAGTTTGCTAGCCTATCTCACAGAGCAATTAAGAATCAACTACATTTCTGTGGATTGGGAGTGACATGGAGGGCACTAGGACTGAGGTTAGCTTTATAGTCTTTGTAATCAAGCTCTTCAGACAAATAATGGCACAGCAGTGCAAGTAGACGTGAACCCCGGCCTTCTGCCCCAGTGGTACGATGTTGGATTTGAACCCATGTTCCCAGAGCATGAATCCATCTGGGTTACTACTTCAGTTGTATTACTACGAATAAATTGCCTCCACAAAGAATGATGGGCATGAAATTCTAAGAAAGTTTTCTGGAGAGACTAATAGGTTTTGACTGTATCTCAGTGCGAATTGCCAGTGATTTTTTTTATATACTTGCAGTAGTTTCAATAGAATTTGTGCAATGCTTATAACTGTTTCTTAAGAAGGATGAGCAGAGAATGACTATCAAGTTATGACAATGGTCTTATTTTTATCAAAGAAAATAAAAGTACTCTGGTGCATTTTCTTGATGTAGTTAAGCAAAACTCTTGGCTCAAGACCTTATGGACAGTATTCCAAATTTGGTTAGTAGACCATATCTGTGAAGTCTCTTGTTATGCTTCCATTATATTACACAGCCTAAATATTATTTAGCCTGATGTTTTAGTTGTAAAAATTGGAAATGATTTCCAGTAGAAATACTCAGGGTGAGATAAATGGGTAAAACAATATTACTCCAGACTTCACTTTTGATTCTGGAATGTAAAATGGTGCTGCATTAACTTTACACTTTGGGGATATATTCTTTGTCCAGAATATGAAAGACTCTGAAGCAATGTGGGCAATTTTGACTTTGAAGATGGTAGAAATATAAAGTGGAAGCTATGTGAAATAGGTGGTCAATTCACTACCATCCATTGTTATACAATCACAAAGTCAAATTACTTCCTTGGGCTCATGATTCAGAACTGCATGAAAAGTTTGGCTTAATAGTTAAATTGATAACTCTGTTGAAGATGCTGAGTTGAAAAATATTATTATTTTATCAACAGTATTTAATTTTATCCCTGCACTAATGCTGCTTCTAATAGTAATTATTACAGTAAATACTTTATCTTGAATCTGTAATTCTGAATTATAGAAGGGTTATGACTGTTATGGAGATTAGAGCACAAATACTAATTGAATTTGGAAATCCTATTGATTGCCTCCTAACATGTGGAAGTGAAAAAGCAAAGGAAGATCAAAGCATTCAGAGATTTTATAGGGATTTCTTAAAAGATCTTTGAAACTTCCAAGAGCTTTTGGATGAATGCAGACAAACAAAAAGGGAAAGCTAAAGTTATACTTCATCCAAGTTCAGCAATGCAGTTGCTAAATGCACATTTAATAATGTGTTAATGGGCATGACAACACTGAGAGCTTCCAAGCATTTTGTCTTATTTGTGTACTAACTACTTAAGGTTCAGTTAAAGCCTTGTGACCTGCACTGACACATTTAGTTATCGGGGTCAGAACGCTAGCCACATCCATTGTGTTAATCTAGCTTCATTAAATTCATTGATTTGACCTGTATTTTGAGAAGTTAATTCATTTAAGTGTATTGGTTCCCATGCAAGAAACCATTTCAGAACAAAGTACTTTACACCTTATTAAACTATGGAACATGTGAAGAAAGGGCATTATAAAGCTACTGTGAGTAAGCGTGTCGGTCACACACTATTCTAGAAATTGTGGCTTCAACTCTCAGAGAACCTATTTGTTTCTGTAATCTTGTTTGAAGTTTAAAAGAAAGAAATGTTAAAGTGTCCACAAAAGTTAAAAGTTAAACTTACTGCATTTCTTAACACATGCAGAGCTGACAGTGTATTTTGGGCATCAAGACCCTCCATTCCAGAACTATTTTACAGGTATTTCTTTTACAGAAGTTGAAAAGTCCTGGGAATATTCTGTCCAATGAATAAAGCATACATTACAATTTACACACACAAAATTGTTCAAAACATGATTTCAGAACATGGCATCTGACAGTTTTTAATTATGAGTTGAATCAATATTTTGAGTCTACAGGCTGTCATAGCCATAGTTACATGAAAGCAAAGATATTGGGTGGTCTTTCCATTTCAGCTATGCCTCCTTAGATCAAGGGAATCAATGTCCAATAGCTAAGTTTGTCAAAGTGGGCGCACATTAATTGAGAAAGGAAATAATCATTTTAAAATAAAACAGTCACTTTAAAATGTGAGATGATATTTGGATTAACTAAAAGACTGAATGCTTAATCCATTAATTTCAAAAATACAGAAAAGTGTAGTAAACTCACCCCTAGTGAAATTATACTTTTGAATATTGTTCATGGGACATAACTTTGGTTTTAGTTGATAAAACCTCTAACTTCTTGACAGACTACCACCACAAATTAGCTCAATGCTACACTTCCAATTGACAACCACAAAAACATGAAGAATGAAAGCCTATTAAAGAATGGAAGTGTGGGGTTGAACATTTTATTAACACAATCTCATTTGGATTTGAGAAACACTGATCTTTAATTTAGATAGTTCATTATATGTTAGTTAAAAAGATTGATATAATTCATTGTTGCTATGTATTATTTTTTGAAATGCTGATTAATCTCACTTTTGCTTGCAAATTGTCTTCAAATGCCTTTTAAACATTTGAGAAAACTTCGGTGGCGAAGAGCTTAATTGTGAGTCATAGGTCCAAAGTTATTATTTTCCTCCAAACAGATTAACCCTCATCTTATGCCAAATTACTTATAGACTTTTAAATTTAATGTTGATCTCACTCTCTGTACTTCTTCTCCACAGCCATAACATTGCACTCTGTTCTTTTATTCTATGATCTTTATATGGTATGATCTGCCTGTACTGTATGCAAGACAAAACTTTTCACTGTACATGTGACAATAATAAATCAAATCTGGATGACAAAACAGGTAAAAATTAATGCCAAGACCATCCCAAGACAATACAAAATGTAATTTTAAAAAAACCTCCTGAAATGTTGCTCCCTTTAGTGAGGCTTATGTCAAGGATATGAAACGTGTCATTAAAAGGGGCCAGTACAATATTAGTTATTAGCTCTTATTGACAGGAATGGGAATAGTTCCTAATGATGTTGTAAATCCAGTAATCTCACAATCATCATTATGTCCAATGTTAAGGCTTATGGTGAAAAGAGTCTTTTGATTGGCTAATGGTAAAATGGAACAAATTATGCAACAATTTATAGAGGAGCAAAACTCATGATCAATGGTCCTTCCAAACTGCTCAGCCATGCGGCAACCTGAAGTTCCTGTGCTACCTGAGCACGCGACAGCTGCTTTACATTATTGCATGTTCACAAGTGCACAGAAAGAAATTAAAAGATTTGCACATTGCAAATAGTGATTGGAACTATGTTACTCATGATGCATTTCTTTTTCTCTGAAAACTCCTGGACTTTTACAAATTAGTAATGGAAAGGTATCACTATAAGTGACATTCAAAGAGAAAACAATTGCTCATATTTTACTTAGGTTCAATTGATTTAAATTTTTAATTGTCACCTTCATTCATTGATTCTGTGGGTAACAATGTGCTGTGACATGGAATCTCAGTAAATGAAAGTGAAATTAAACATGAAATTTAATTTGAAATATTAAGAATTAATGAATGTTTTCAAATATTAACTAAAAATTAACCTCAAGCTCAAATTCCCAAATACTGTACCATAACCATATTCCAGGATGGACCATGAAAACAACTTTTGCAAGATAATAAATAACACATTAAGGTATAAAATAAGATAAAGAACTGCAGAAGCTGAACATCTGAAACAAAAATAGAAAGTCTTCAGAACTGGATAAGAGTTGCTGGATCAAAATGTTAACTCTGCTTTCTCGCCACAGATGGATGAGCTTGAGGGTCTTTTGGAAATTGGCAGATACGATATTGTGGGGATAACTGAGACATGGCTTCAAGTGGACAGGGCCTGGGAAATGAATATTCAAGGCTACACATGCTATCGTAAGGACAGACTGACGGACAGAGGGGGTGGGGTGGCCATGTTGGTAAGGGATGATATTCAGTCCCTTGCGTGGGGGGGACCTAGAATCAGGGGATGTAGAGTCAGTATGGATAAAGCTGAGAAATTATCCTGAGGGTAAAAAGACCCTCTTGGGAGTTATCTACAGGCCCCCCAAACAGTAGTCTGGATGTCGGATGTAAGTTGAATCAGGAGCTGAAATTGGCCTGTCGCAAAGATGTTACTACAGTTGTTATGGGGGATTTCAACATGCAGGTAGACTGGGAGAATCAGGGTAGTATTGGACCTCGGAGTGCCTCTGAGATGGATTCTTAGAACAGCTGGTGCTGGAGCCTACCAGGGAGAAGGCAATTCTGGATCTGGTATTGTGCAACGAACCAGAATTGATCAGGGACCTCGAAGTGAAGGAGCCATTGGGAAGTAGTGACTATAATACAATAAGCTTCAATCTGCAATTTGAGAGGGAGAGGGTACAATCGGAAGTGACAATATTTCTGTTGAATAAAGGGAACTATGGAGCTATGAGGGAGGAGCTGGCCAAAGTTCAATGGTGCAGTACCTTAGCAGGGATGACAGTGGAGGAACAATGGCAGATATTTCTGTGTATAATTCGGAAGAAGCAGGATCAGTTCATTCCAAAAAGGAAGAAAGATCCCAGGAGGAGGCATGGGTGGCCGAGGCTGACGAGGGAAGTTAAGAAACATATAAAGTTAAAAGAGAAAAAGTATAACATAGCAAAGAATAGTGGCAAAACAGAGGACTGGGAAGCTTTTAAAGAACAACAGAGGATTACTAAGAAGGAAATACACCAGAAAAAAAAATGAGGTACGAAGGTAAACTGGCCAAAAATATAAAGGAGGATAGTAAAAGCTTCTTTAGGTATGTGAAAGGCAAAAAAATGGTTAAGACTAAAATTGGGCCCTTGAAGACAGAAACCGGGGAATATTTACAGGGAACAAAGAAATGGCAGAAGAATTGATTTGGTACTTCAGATCTGTGTTCACTGGGGAAGACACAAGCAATCTCCCTGAGGTAGCTGAAGGACCTGAACTTAAGCGAATTTATATTTGCCAGGAATTGGTGTTGGAGAGACTGTTAGGTCTGAAGGTTGATAAGTCCCCGGGGCCTGATGGTCTACATCCCAGGGTACTGAAGGAGGTGGCTCAAGAAATCGTGGATGCGTTGGTGATTATTTTCCCGAGTTCGATAGATTTGGGATCAGTTCCTACGGATTGGAGGGTGGCTAATGTTGTAACACTTTTTAAGAAAGGTGGGAGAGAGAAAGCAGGAAATTATAGACCAGTTAGTCTGACCTCAGTGGTGGGAAAGATGCTGGAGTCTATTATAAAGGATGAAATTACGACACATCTGGATAGTAGAAACAGGATATGTCAGAGTCAGCATGAATTTATGAAGGGGAAATCATGCTTGACTAATCTTTTGGAAATTGAGGATGTAACATTGAAGATGGACGAGGGAGATCCAGTAGATGTAGTGTACCTGGACTTTCAGAAAGCTTTTGATAAAGTCCCACATAGGAGGGTAGTGAGCAAAATTAGGGCGCATGGTATTGGGGGCAAAGTACTAACTTGGATTGAAAGTTGGTTGGCTGACAGGAAACAAAGAGTAGTGATAAATGGCTCCATTTCAGAATGGCAGGCAGTGACCAGTGGGGTACCGCAGGGATCAGTACTGGGACCGCAGCTTTTTACAATATATATTAATGATATAGAAGATGGTATTAGTAATAACATTGGCAAATTTGCTGATAATACTAAGCTGGGTGGCAGGGCGAAATGTGATGAGGATGTTAGGAGATTACAGGGTGACCTGGACAAGTTAGATGAGTGGTCAGATGCATGGCAGATGGAGTTTAATGTGGATAAATGTATGGTTATCCACTTTGGTGGCAAGAACAGGAAGGCAGATTACTACCTAAATGGAATCAATTTAGGTAAAGGGGCAGTACAGAGAGATCTGGGTGTTCTTGTACAGCAGTCAATGAAGGTAAGCATGCAGGTACAGCAGGTAGTGAAGAAGGCTAATAGCATGCTGGCCTTCATAACAAGAGGGATTGAGTATAGAAGCAAAGAGGTTCTTCTGCAGCTATACAGGGCCCTAGTGAGACCACACCTGTGTGCAGTTCTAGTCTCCAAATTTGAGGGAAGACATTCTGGCTATTGAGGGAGTGCAGCATAGGTTCACGAGGTCAATTCCTGGAATGGCGGGATTACCTTACACTGAAAAACTGGAGCGACTGGGCTTGTATACCCTTGAGTTTAGAAGACTGAGAGGGGATCTGATTGAGACATATAAGATTATTAATGGATTGGACACTCTGGAGGCAGGAAACATGTTTCCGCTGATGGGTGAGTGCCGAACCAGAGAACACAGCTTAAAAATACAGGGTAGACCATTTAGGACAGAGATGAGGAGAAACGTCTTCACCCAGAGAGTGGTGGCTGTTTGGAATGCTCTGCCCCAGAGGGCAGTGGAGGCCCAGTCTCTGGATTCATTTAAGAAAGAGTTGGATAGAGCTCTCAAGGATTGTGGAATCAAGGGTTATGGAGATAAAGCAGGAACAGGATACTGATTAAGGATGATCAGCCATGATCATATTGAATGGTGGTGCAGGCTCGAAGGGCAGAATGGCCTTCTCCTGTACCTATTGTCTATTGATGCTGCCAGACCCGCTTAGTTTGTCCAGCAGTTTCTGCTTTTGTTCCACATTAAGGAATAATATGATCTTGCTATTACACTTGCCATGTGATAAGTAATTTTATATTGCTTACAAAATAATATCTAGATTAAGTATTCCTTGATGTCAGTATCCTAACTTACCAAGACTGGGCAAAACAATGTCAACATATGTATATCACTAAGAATTTCTAAACTAAATGGCCACAGTTTAGAATTATACCAATATCTAATCGTTACAAGTTGTTGAAAATAGGAAGACAATCATTTGGCTGCATTTTAAATTGTAGGAGCATGTGGATTTGAGAGTGAGTGGTAGGTTAAAATCCTGGAAGATGGATCTTGTTAAGATCTAACTTCAACTTCTCAACTTCTGCATTTACCTGGAACATGTTATATTGCCTTTGGTGTGCACTTTATAGAGGTACCACTTACCTGAAAATTTATTAATTTGAATCTTAAATGAGTCCTCAGATAATCAGCAGAAACAAGGGCACCAACATGACCAGGACCTTCAGCACTAACAGCTTAACCACATGAGAGTATAGTAACAGACGTGTAACTCACAGGAGGCCTACACCCACTACACAGGAGGTTTCAGGCATAGAATAAGATTCCTGGATATGCCAAATTGCCAGAATCTTGGGAAGTACAGGATCTCAAGTAACACCATGAATGATTATTGCAACCAGGTAAACTAGACCCACTGTTGAATGCACCAGATGACCATGATACCACTAATGACAACATCTTTGTTTTTGACTGCCCTCTTTCATCTGTCATTAGGACATTAGCCAGCAACTGGAACACTGGCTGGGATAGAGTGGGGGGCTTCTGATGAGACATTGAAACAGAATGAGCCTAGTCCTCATTTCTCTGTTTCCTTTTACCATCATTCCTCTTCTAGTGCACCCATGTTTTACTGCAACTAACAAGCTGGAGACCCCTTTGTGCAGGTCAGTGAGATGATGGAAGATCAAGGTTAGGATATTGTGAATCATATTTAAAGTGACCATGAAGATTGGAATCTGTCTGCCTTTATTCTGAAAGTGAGAGTCCGGGCTAATTATAGGCGCTGATCCATCGGTACCTGGCAAGGCACTTCCTTGAGATCTTCTCAGAACTGTTTTCAACTTCATCATCCAACAAGAATGGCAGGCTGTAGGCCCACTTATGCTTTGGAATGATAAAAGCTCCATCGGCAGAGCTGGGTTCTGGACAGAAGGAGAACATGAGACTGTTACTACAAGGTGCCCTCTTTTGGTATAGTATATTGAATAAAACAAATGGTGCCACAACTTCTTAAATGGTCATTGGGCTTAGTCCCCAGTTGGAGATCCATTGTTCATATTAGCCTCAATCAATCCACAATTTGACATTTGAACATACAAAATTTCTGCAAGCCGCTGCCTGTGTTGGCAACTTCTAGGAAGAATGCCCAAAGGAAGAACATGTCAGCTAACTGGTTTGCTACCAGTTGCGATGAATTACCTCCTGGTCCCAGCTGAAAGCCCAGGAGCAGGAAGATTCCACCCATTGCATACAGACCATCGACAAGGACCTACATGCATTTGTTTAATTTCTAGGCTGCATGCTGGTGACCACTCATTTCATGAACAAATATATCATTTCAGAGACCTGTGACATCGTGCCACTTGTTCCTAAAATGGATTCCTCCAAACTCTCTGTAAATGTACAACAGAACAGCTAAAACATTTTTCAGTACACCATTCTTCACTGCTGCTCCAGAAGTCACCTATTATTACATCAGTTCCTAAGCTTAAATTTCTGCTCCTGGTTGAGCAGAACTTTGAGTATCATGCACCTCTGATACAGAATGACCATAAAAAACATAAAACATAGGAGAAGAAATTAGGCCATTCAGCCCATCGAGCCTGCTCCACCATTCAGTCATGGCTGAATGTCCACTGTGCTTCCTGTTGTCACTATTTACTCTTGCTCACTTGTAAAATGTTAGTCTCCTGACAAGAATTGAACTATTTTTCTAACTGGTCCCACTGAGTGTCAGCATATGAACTGATGGATTGTCTACCTGAGTTGTGTGACAGTGCAACTCTGAGTAGTCATTTTATTCAACCTTCTTTGTAGTAGTAGAATCAGTGTGCTTTGCGTTGCTCTTCACTTAGCTATAGAATACTTTGAGAAATCGATACATCCTATTCTTACGAAATGCAAAATCACTTTTCTGACTATCAGTGATCCTTCCCTAAAACAGAAATTTCTTTCAATGGAAAAAAAAACATGTTTGTGCTGAATATTTATGCTGTTTGAAGAGATGGATATTGATGCTTGAAATGGGGCAATTGTTTTGCCATAATTAACTGCTGCTAATGTACCTAACAGTTTGGCTGCAGAGCAAAGGTAGACCTCAGAAATATTACCTATGTTTTCCCCTGCACTAATATTTTTCATTTCTGGCCCTAACAGTATTTGTGATCTTCTGAAACTCAAACAGCTTTGAGGTTATTCTTGCCCACCATATTGAGTTGAAATTGCTCAAACACAATTATCAGCAGCAACAAAGGAAAGTTATTGTTCCATCCTGGTCTGTATTCAAAATCAGATTTCAAAGGAAAAATACACATTACAACCAGTTCACCAGAGAAATTCTCTATAGGAAAAATATTTGCAATCATAACATTGAAGATTACTCATCTGAAATGACTCCTCAGAAACTAATGCCATCCATGTCCAAGTGCAAAAGAATTTGGAAAATATCTAGATTGAGCTGGCAGTGATATTGCCACTGCACAAGTGTTAGGCAATGACCATCTCCAACAAGAAAGAATCCAACTATCACCCCTTTGCATTCAATAGCATTGCCATCACTGAATGCATCCTTATCAACATTCTGAGGGTTACTATTGAGGAGAACTGATCTGGACTAGCTGCATAAATATGGTGACTTGGAATTCTGCGGTGAGTAACTCACCGCCACCAGACACCCAAGTGTCTGTCCTCCAACTACAAGCCAGAAGTTAGGTTTGGGGTAGATTACTCTCCACTTGCCTGGATAAGTGCAACTCCAACAACACTCAAGAAGCTTGACATCATTCAGGACAAATCATCCTGCTTGACTGATACCATATCTGCAAACATCAACTTCTTCCACCGCTGACACTCAGTAACAGCAGTGTGTACCATCTACAAGGCACACTATAGAAATTCAACAAGGAATTTGCTGGGGACATCTCCAAGATCTCACAATCTCCTCCTTCAGAACTGTAGAAGTTCTGAAGAAGAGTCATATCAGTCTCAATATGTTAACCCTGTTTCTCTCTCCAGAGATGGATATCAGTTGTACTGTAATAGCTAGATTCCTGTGGATACAGATAGTCATTGACTGACTATATGTGGCAATTAGACTGCTCTCTGGTCAGCCTGTGTACACCAGCCAGAAGAGATTCCACAATCTAAATATTCAACTAGTTTATGATTACAGAAAGTTATTTGGATGTGCAAAATTTCTTGGAAGCCCTACAGGAAATCTTTTCCCTAACTTACCATTGCTTCCTGGTTCTCGTGCTGCCAAGACATACATCAGTGTGCGGTGGTGTGGGGGTGGACATGTGCGTGTGTGGCTGCGTGCCTGTGGATGGGTGTGTGTGTTTTGTGTGGATGGGTATGGATGTGGGTGCAGGTGTATGTGTGTGTGTGTGTCCATAGGTACATGTGTGGGGAGGTTTGTGTGTGGGGTGTTGTGTGTGTGTGGTTGGGGGTTGCAGGGGCTGTACAGGACATTGGTTAGGCCACTGTTGGAATATTGCGTGCAATTCTGGTCTCCTTCCTATCGGAAAGATGTTGTGAAACTTGAAAGGGTTCAGAAAAGATTTACAAGGATGTTGCCAGGGTTGGAGGATTTGAGCTATAGGGAGAGGCTGAACAGGCTGGGGCTGTTTTCCCTGGAGCGTCGGAAGCTGAGGGGTGACCTTAGAGGTTTACAAAATTATGAGGGGCATGGATAGGGTAAATAGGCAAAGTCTTTTCCCTGGGGTCAGGGAGTCCAGAACTAGAGGGCATAGGTTTAGGGTGAGAGGGGAAAGATATAAAAGAGACCTAAGTGGCAACTTTTTCACGCAGAGGGTGGTAGGTGTATGGAATGAGCTGCCAGAGGATGTGGTGGAGACTGGTACAATTGCAACATTTAAGAGGCATTTGAATGGGTTTATGAATAGGAAGGGTTTGGAGGGATATGGGCCGGGTGCTGGCAGGTGGGACTATATTGGGTTGGAATATTTGGTCAGGCATGGACAGGTTAGACCGAAAGGTCTGTTTCCATGCTGTAATCTCTATGACTCTATAAAGGAACAAGACTTGTACTTTATTTCATTAAAAACTAAAACTTCTTCAATAAAAAATAGAAGGCAAACAATTATGGATTTGATAGCAAATGATTTATTAATTAAGTAACTTATGCGGTATCATTTCACAGATTAAATAATTAGTGATCCCAAGAAACAATTTCTGAAAATCTTATTTGCTATCAGCAAGAAGAGACTTTGCATGATTAATACTTTCGGTCCTTGGACAGAGGATTAGAAAGAGTATTGAAGAATATTCAAAGAGCATTTCTAACTTAAAATTAACTTCAGGGTTAATAAACTCCAACGCATCATACAGACAGAAAATTCCAAGGGTTTGTTGGCAGATTTGACCAAAAATGGTGCATCAAAAGACACAAGTGGGACTTTTCTAAAGATGATCTCTCTCATTGATTCATTGAAATAATAATCATTATTTAGTGCCTACAGGAAGTAATTTCTGTGCAATCATTAATATCATACTGAAAAGCAGTTTGAAATATCCAAAAAGCTAAAGTCAACACAGAAGTAGCGTCAACACAGTACACTCCTGATGAAGGGCTTTTGCTCAAAACGTCAATTTTCCTGCTCCTCGAATGTTGCCTGACCCACTGTGCTTTTCCAGCGCCATACTCTTGACTCAATACAATACACTACATGCTGAAAGTGCCACTTCTTGCTAAGTGCACAAGAGGCCACCTCACAGCCGCAACGGATCATCATTTCCATGCATGGGCATAATCACACTATATTTTGAATACACAAGCTTATTGTGGCTTCCCAAAATCTTCTATCTGGTATATACAGATTGTCCAGTTGTAGCAGGATGTCAAATTGGCACATATCTCAGTATGGTCACATTTCATGAGATTCAACGCACACACTATGCTGGAGCAGACCAGATATGATGTGATTGAACCAGTCAATTATCTTAGACAGCGGTATCCAGACTGCATTGGCAACATCAGCAATTTTAAGAGTGATGCAATATCACAACTCAAGATTAAAGCCTCCTTATTTTTTGATCTTTCAAGGAAATAAAGTGTGTACATTCAGTGTGAAGCCTTGAGCAGAACTGAATGAGATAAAGTAAAATGGTATAATTCAAACTGTCAACCGCCACACAGAATCCCAGAAGGTAAAGTGTATCCATGACATTGACTAGGATTTTTCAGCTTCCTCCTGCCATATATTCCCAACTTTATGAAAATGGTACCTCTCCTTAGAGATTTGCTTGAGAAAGTCAGCTCCTTTGTGTGGCAGTACAACAACTAACATGCCTGTGATACTATCAAGCAAAATGCTACATAACGCAATATCACAACCCTCAAAGAAAAGATGATTCTGTAAGGGGATGCAATACAGAAGTGTTTAAGTGTATGTCTTTAACAAATTGAAAGCCTATTGCTTTTGCCTCAAGCAAGCCAACTACTCCAATACTGAGCACAAGGCATTAGCTCTTGTATTTGGCATCATGCTGTTTCACATCTACTTATTCAGCAAGAAGTTCACAGTTAAGAAAGATCATAATTTGCTGGAAATGATCTGCTATAAACTGCTAATGAATGCACCACCATGTTGCAGAATTTATTTGTCAAGGTGCAAGAATACAATGTTGAGGTCAGATACTTGCCAAGTATCAGGATGACTGTATTTGATGGACTAAGCAGATTACCCAATCCATGCAAAGACTGAGATATTCCTCTTGATCCAAATGTTGATATTCTTGACTATGGCACTGACAAATCTCTTAAGGTAGATCTGTTCTTCTTTGATCAGAGCAAGTGTGAACAGTTGCAATCAGCAACTGTCAAAGGTGAGCCACTACAAGAATTGTGAAAGCCAATATCCAAGGCCTTACATAATTAAGGTTAGCTTCCCTACAGTATGGAAACAGGCCCTATGGCCCAACAAGCCCACACCAACCCTTCGAAGAGTAACCATCCCCACCCATTCCCTAACCCTATATTTACCCCTAATTTAAGCACTTAACACTATGGGCAATTTAGCATGGCCAATTCACATGACCTGCACATCTTTGGATTATGGGAGGAACCCGGAGCACCAGAGGAAACTCACACAGACACGGGGAGAATGTGCAAACTCCACACAGTGAGTCGCCCAAGGCGGGAATCAAACCTGGGTCCCTGGCACTGTGAGGCAGCAGTGCTAACCACTGAGCCACCGTGCTGCCCAGTTAAGGGACTCGATTAATTTAAGATATCTCGTCAGCATGGACAATTAAAGACTCTCCTGAGAACATTTGTTCATTTTGGCCATATAGATTTTATATATCATGGCAAGTCATTTTCAAGGGCAAACAAGTCTTAATACCAAAATCATTATGCAAGATTATGTGACCATGTTATACCAGGGATACATAGGTATTGAACACGCGAGGATATTAGCATGTGAATTGATATACTGGCCAGGAGTGAAGCAGGAATAACCCATGAATGTGAGGCTTGTCAAACTTACCAACTCCAGCAGCAGAGAAAGGTTCTACATCATACAAAATTCCATTTATTCCTTGAATGTAAAAAGCAAGACTGATTCACAGTATAAGAGAAAGTTAGACCCTTCTTCTCCAAATTTCCCAGTGTTCGAAAACTTAGCAACACAATGATTTCAACCATCACTGACACAATGACCATTATTTTCCATTTATTCAGCGTGGCAGAATGGGTAGTATCTGACAATGGACCACAGTTCACTGACAAACCATTTCTAGACAAGTGTACTAAGTGGAGTGATGGATATCACATCATTACCTGATATCGTCAAACAAGCAGTCTATCTGAATGTACCAAGTTAAAAATCACACAACACCAGGTTATAGTCCAACAGGTTTAATTGGAAGCACACTAGCTTTCGGAGCAACGCTCCTTCATCAGGTGGTAGTGGAGGGCTCAATCGTAACATACAGAATTTATAGCAAAAATTTACTGTGTGATGTAACTGAAATTATACATTGAAAAATTGATTGTCTGTTCAGCCTTTCATCTGTTAGAATACAGTGATAGTTTCACTTCTTTCATGTGTAAATCACAAAACCTTTTTTTAAAAAGTTGCATTCTCGGGTTAGCTGTTAACAATGGTGATAGCTAGACAATATGTTGAAGGTGTTGGCCCCCTGTGTTCTCTGTCTATGCCATGATGTTTAGATTGATTCTAATCTAAACAGTGAGATAACAGAGTTTTACATAAATGCATGCAGTTTTTGAGCAAAGCCTTTAAACAACCGCCAAACCTCAAACAGATCGTTGTTCGTAGCAAGTTGCCCGGCTCTCAGGACAACTCCATACAACCCTGTCACAGTAGGCGCTGCAAGACGTGTCAGAGTCTGGACATAGATACCACCATTACACGTGGGGACACCTCCCATGTTGTACATGGCAGGTACTCATGTGACTCAGCCAACATTGTCTATCTTATACGTTGCAGGCAATGATGCCCGGAGGCATGGTACATTAGGGAAACCGAGCAAAGGCTACGACAACGGATGAATGGGCTCAGCACAACAATCAACACACAGGATGATTCCCTCCCAGTTGGGGAACACTTCAGTGGTCCAGGACATTCAGCCTCGGACCTTCGGGTGACCATCCTCCAAGGTGGATTTCAGGACAGGCAGCAGCAAAAAGTGGCCGTGCAGAGGCTGATAGCTAAGTTCGGTACCCATAGGGAGGGCCTCAATCGGGACCTTGGGTTCATGTCACATTACAGGTGCTGTGCTGGAAAAGCACAGCAAGTCAGGCAGCATCTGAGGAGCAGGAGAATCGACGTTTCGGGCATAAGCCCTTCATCAGGAATGAGGAAGCTGATGAAGGGCTTATGCTCGAAACGTCGATTCTCCTGCTCCTCGAATGCTGCCTGACCTGCTGTGCTTTTCCAACAACACACTCTTGAGCAAGATAACTGACTTAACCAAAACAACACATCCCAGCATCACTCAGAGGGTGCTGAGACATTGCTTGTTTGCATTCTGGGAGTGGACTTCACAGTCAGCGTGAGTGTGAAGGGCATCATGGAAGAACCTGATGTTAAGGAATGGTCAGCCCCAAACATGACATTATTGTAGCATTTCCATCTCTTCTTCCTCCTCTAGCTAAAAACAAGGAGAGGCAAGGTTCAGTGGAGAGAAGATAGAATATCGTGAGAGGGTGGTGGGCAGGGAGAGTTCCAACACGTAATGGAGCGTAAGTCTAAACAGCTTCTGGAAACTGTAGTGGATGAGTAGCGAGTAAGTTTTGAGAAATCGTTATTGGAGCAAGTAAGCGCCAGTAGCTTCAATTTAGTATTAAAAGTTTTTGACATTGTAAGGATTAATTATATTTGAAGGGGTGAGACATGCCAGGAGAGCTCCAAATCATAGTTTGCTCCTCCTCCTCAATGTGGGAAGCCCAGCACATTTCCATTGGCTAGGACCTTCATGTGTGCAGGAAGGGTCTCCAGATGCAGCTGCTGGAAGCCTGAGCTTCAGAGTTGGAGCGGCTTCTGGGGACACTGTGGAGCATTCACGTGGCGGAGAGCATCATGGATGGCACATATAGAGAGGTGGTTACACCGCAGACTCAGACTCCACAGGCAGGAAGGGAATGGGTGACCACCAGGCAAAAGAGGAGCGCTAAGCAGGCAGTGCAGGAATCTCCTTTGGGGATTACCTTGCAAAACTGATATACCGTTTAGGATACTATTGATGGGAATGGCCTCTCAGGGGAAAACAGCAGCAGCCAAATTCATGACACCATGGTTGGCTCTGTTGCAGAGGAAGGGAGAGATAGGCATAGAAATGCTATAGTTATATGGGATTCAATTGTAAGAGGAATAGATAGGTGTTTCTGCACCACAAACAAGAGTCTAAGGTAACGTGTTGCCTTCCTGGTGCTAGGGTCCTGGATGGAATAAAACAGTTGCAGGTCATTCTGGAAGGGGAGGATGAACTGTCAGTGGTTGTGGTACACATTGGTACTAACGACATAAGTAAAAAACATGATGAGATACTAAAAGCAGAATATAGGAAATGAGGAAGAAGGTTGAAATGTAGGACCTTAAAAGTAGTTATCTCAGGGTTACTACCAGTGCCACAAGCTAGTCAGAGTAGAAACAGCAAGATATACAGAATGGACATGCTGCTAAAAAGCTGGTGTGAGTGGGAGGATTCCAGATTTGTGGGGCATTGGGACCAACTCTGGGGGAGATGGAACCTGTACAAACTGGATGGATTACACCTGGCAGGACTGGGACTGATGTCCTTGTTGGTGGGGGGGGGGGGGCGTACTTGGTATACTTGGTAGAGTGGTTGAGAAACTAGTGGTTAAACTAGTGTGGCAAGGATGGGAACCAAACTTATAGGGCAGTAGATGCAGAAATCGAGAGAGATATAGAAATCAAAGCAAACATGACTAATAACAAGAACAGGCAGGGAAACGCTACTAAAAAGAGCGGGGCAGTGGTCTGAAATGCATGTGTTTCAATGTGAGAAGTATAATAGGCAAGGTAGATGAGTTTATAGCCTTGGAATTATGACATTATTGTGATTGAGAAGACTTGGCTAAAAAGAGAGACATGACTGACAACTGAATGTCCCAGGATTTAGAGGTTTCAGATGTGATAGAAGGGAATGTAAAAGATATGGGGAGGGTTGCATTACTGATAAAGAAGTATCTCACAGCTGTACTGAGGGAGGATACATCAGAGGGCTTGTGCAGTGAACTCAGAAATAGGAAAGATGAAATCACAATGCTGAGAATATACTACAGGCTTCCCATCAGCCAGCAGGAGATAGAGGAGAGAATATGTTGACAGATTTTGGAAATATGTAGAAACAACAGGGTTGTTGTGGTGCGAGATTTTAACTTGCCCTATATTGACTGGGACACACTTAGTTCTCGGGACTTGGATGGGGCAGAGTTAGTAAGGACCTTTCAGGAGGGATTCTTGACACAGCATGTAATCAGTCCAACCAGGGAAGGGGTTATACTGGATCTGGTATCAGGAAATGAGCCCGACACAGTGAGTAAAGTTTCAGTGGGGGAGCATTTCGGGAATAGTGACAATAATACTGTGAGTTTTACGATACTCATGCATAGGGATAGCAGCAGTTCTCAGGTGAAGGTGTTAAATCGGGCGAAGGTGAACGACAACAATATTAGGCAGGAACTGGAAAATTTTGATTGGAGGTGGTTGTTTGAGGGTAAATCCACATTGGACATGTGGAAGTATTTCAAACGGCATTGAATAAGAGTTCAAAAGCAGTTCATGTGAGAATGAAGGATAGGTATGAAAAGTTAAGTGAATCTTGAATGACAAGGGATGTTATGACTTTGGTCAAAAAGGAAAAGGAAGCATACATAAGGTCTAGGAGGATGGGAACTGACAAGGCCCTTGAAGTATATAAGGAAAACAAGAAAGAACTTATAAAAGGAATTAGAAGGGTTAAAAATCATGAAAAGTTGTCAGCAAACAGGATTAAGGAGGATCCCAAGGCTTTATAAAAAAAAGTGAGAGAGTAGCCAGTAGCCAGGGAAAAGGTTGGCCCACTCTAGGACAAAGGAGGGAAACCATGTGCGGAACTAGCAAGAGATAGATGAGGTCTTAAATGAATATTTCATGTCAGTATTCACTAAAGAGAAGGAATTGGTGGAGAATGATCTCAGGAAAGGTAGCGTCAAATTTCTAAACTAAGTTGCTATTAAAAAAGTAGAGATGTTGTGCATCTTAAAAAATATTAAGGTAGATAAGTCCTCGGATCCTAAAGGGATCTATCCCACAATATTGAGCAAGGCAGGAGAACAAATTGCTGGAGCATTGACAGACATCCTTATATCCTCTTTGGCCAGAGGTGAGGTTCCAGAGGACTGAAGATTAGAAAATGTTGTCCTATTGTTTAAGAAGGGTAACAGAGATAATCCTGGAAATTATAGGCCTGTGAGCCTCAAGTTGGTGGTAAGGAAATTATTGGAAAATATTCTTAGGGACGAGATCCAAATGCATTTAGAAGCAAATGGACTTATTAGTGATAGACAGCATAGTTTTGTGCGGGAGAGGTCATGCCTCAAACTTGATCATGTTTTTTGAGGAAGTGACAAAGATGATTGATGAGGGAAAAGCAGTTGATGTTGTCTACATGGACTTCAGTAATGCCTTTGATAAGGTCCCTCAGGGCACACTGGTACAAAAGGTGAAGGCACATGGTATCAGGGGTAAGCTAGCAAGATGGATTCAGAACTGATTTACCCATAGGAGATAGAGGGTACAGGTGGAAGGATACTTTTCAGAAAGAAGGACTGTGACTAGTAATGTTCCACAGGGATCAGTGTTGTTCATGGTCCAAATAAATGATTTGGAGGAAAACGTGCCTGGTCTAATTAGTAAGTTTGCAGACAATACAATGATTGGTGAAGTTGCGGATAGAGAGGAGGATTTTCGGAGGGTACAGCAGGATATAGATTAGTTGGAAGCGTGGGCAGAAAAATGGCAGATGGAGTTTAATCCGGGCAAATGTGAGGTGATGCATTTTGGAAGGTCAAGTAAAGGTGGAAATTATACAGTGAATGGCAGAACCCTTAGATCTATGCAGAGGGATTTGGGTGTGCAGGTCTACAGTTCACTGAAGGTGACAGCACAGGTAGATAAGGTAGTAAAAAGGCCAATGGCATGTTTGCCTTCATTGGAAGGGGAATTGAGTATAAGAATAGACGGGTTATGCTGCAGCTTTGTAGAACTTTAGTAGGGCCACACTTGGAATGTTGTGTACAGGTCACCATACTACCAGAAGGATGTAGTTGCTTTGGAGAGAGTACAGAAAAGGTTTACCAGGATGTTGCCTGGTATTGGGATTTTAGCTATGAAGAAAAGTTGGATAGACTGGGTATGTTTTCACTAGAACACAGGAGATTGAGGGGCAACCTGATTGAAGTTTATAAGTTTGTGAATGGCCTGGATAGAGTGGGAAGTAAGTGGCTTTTTCACCGGTGAAGGGGTCAGTTACTAGGGGACACAGGTTCATGATGTGGGTTTGGGGGGGTGTGGGTTAGTTTAAAAGAGAAGTGCGAGACAAGTTTTTCACACAAAAGGTAGTGAGTTCCTGGAACAAGCTGCCAGATGAGACGGTGGAAGCAGACGCAATAGCAACATTCAAGAAGCACCTGGACGTATACATGGATAGGAAGGGAATAGAGGGCTATGGATCCTATAAGTGAAGACAGTTTTAGATGGAAGGGAAAAATGTTGACAGAGGCTTGGAGGGCCAAAGGGCCCATTCCTGTTCTGTATTGTTCTTTGTTCTTTGTTCTCTCCAGATGCATGCATGATCACCAGATCAGTTGAGCTGTCAAACCTCCAGAAGTTGAAGTTTGAAATGTTAATCTTGTTAAGTATTTTTTCCTGTTTACATAATTATTGAATTCACAAAATGTGCTAGCAAGTAACTATGTGTATCAGTTTGGGATAACCTTTTCCATTTGGAAAAAACGGACATTGTGTTTGTTTCACAGTTCGTAGAGACTATGAGAAACAACCCCATGGTATAATTACTGTATCATAGCGTGACACCCAAGAGTGTAAAGGCTTCAGTCTCCATCTTAACTGAGGCCACCTCAAACATGATGCACTAATTGAAGTGTAATTGAATAGCTTAATATTAGCCTAGATATCGGAATAGCTATGGCTATGAGAAATGTACATACTAGGAGCTGTAAGAAACATTCATTGAATCTTTCAGCACTACTTTACTAATTCTAATCTTATGGAAGTTAATATAAGTATTGCCTCATCAGGTACAAATACCTTGCTAAAGGCAAAAGTCCACAACACAGAGACAGATCAGGCTGGAGGTGTATGTGGATAGGTCAAAGACCTGTGAGAGTAGCAGGTTTAGTGAGGAGCTTTTTACCCCAAACTATAAAGCGATCAACGTTTCTATTTGTTTTTCCATGACAGAATTCAGGCTTCAAGGAGCTAGCAGTTAGGTCTCACCAACTATTTCAAAAAGTTCCAATGATTTAAAGAGACTGCACTATTGTTATCACTTGGAGGCCAATGGCAATGATTTCTGCCTTAGAGTTTGTGAATCTGAAGTTTTGGCTAGTGACTCAATTGGGGGTTGCAACTTCAGTTTGAAAAGCCCTGCCCATAGGATTTTGTATCTTTGTGCAGAAGGAGCGGGTGACTCCTTATGGACAAGGGCCACTCTCTGACGATCTGTCTGATGATTTATGGAAGGACGTTACCACTAACAGAATGGCTATGTGCGTGGGAAATCATGTCTCACAAGCTTGATTGAGTTTTTTGAAGCAGTAACAAAGAAGATTGATGAAGGCAGAGCAGTAGATGTGATCTACATGGACTTCAGTAAGGCATTCGACAAGGTTTCCCACGGGAGACTGGTTAGCAAGATTAGATCTCATGGAATACAAGGAGAACTAACCATTTGGATGCAGAACTGGCTCAAAGGGAGAAGACTGAGGATGATGGTGGAGGATTGCTTTTCAGGCTGGAGGCCTGTGACCAGTGGTGAGCCAAAAGGATTGGTGCTGGTTCCACTGCTTTTCGTCATTTATATAAATGATTTGGATATGAACATAGAAGGTATAGTTAGTACATTTGCAGATGACACCAAAATTGGTAGTGTAGTGGGCAGTGAAGAAGGTTATCTCAGAGCACAATGGGATCTTGATCAGATGGGCCAGTGGACTGAGGAGTGGCAGATGGAGTTTAATTTAGATAAATGTAAGGTGCTGCATTTTGGAAAGCAAATTTGAGCATGACTTATAGACTTAATGAGGTCATAGGGAGTGTTGCTGAACAAAGAGACCTTAGAGTGCAGGTTCATAGTTCCTTGAAAGTAATGTCGTAGGTAGATAGGATAGTGAAGAAGGTGTTTGGTATGCTTTTCTTTATTGGTCAGAGCATTGAGTATAGGCATTGGGAGGGCATGTTTCGACTATACCGGACATTGGTTAGGCCACTTTTGGAATATTGTGTGCAATTCTGGTCTCCCTGCTATCAGAAGGATGTTGTGAAACTTGAGAGTTCAGAAAAGATTTACAAGGATGTTGCCAGGGTTGAGTGATTTAAGCTTTTGAGAGAGGCTGTTTTCTCTGGAGCGTCAGAAGCTGAGGGGTGACCTTATGGACATTTATAAAATCATGAGGGCCATGGTCGGATAAATAGACAAGGTATTTTCTCTAGAGTAGGGGAGTCCAGAACTAGAGGGCATAGGTTTAGTGTGAGAGGGGTAAGACATAAAAGGGACCTAAGGGGCAACTTTTTCACACAGAGGGTGATGCATGTATGGAATGAGCTGCCAGAGGAAGTGGTGGAGGCTGGTACAGTTACAGCATTTAAAAGACATCTGGATGTGTATATGAATAGGAAGGGTTTAGTGGGATATGGGCTAAGTGCTGGGAAATGGGACTAGATTATGTCGGCATGAACAAGTTGGACTGAAGGATCTGTTTCTGTGCTGTACATCTCTATGACTCTATGACGCCATGACTAATGCAGGGGAAAAATACAACAGCAGCCTCAAAACCAAAGGGGCACTTACAGAATAGTCACTGGGTTGCTGAAGTTGTGAGTCTGTTTTAAATCTGGAGGTATTGATCAGTCTGACCCATCAAGGAATCAGAATAGTCATAGTCTTTTGCACCTTGCATGATATTGCATTGCAGCAAGGAGGGGAATTGTAGAAAAAGAAAGTTGCAACATAAGCAGCATCTGAGCAGAAGATAGAAGCGGAGAATGATATGAAGGAGAAATGTGGTCGTGTGTGGTTAGGCTTACCTACAAGCGATCTCCATGACACTTTGTGGTGAATCACGGACCTTGTGCTTGCACTCCTCACATAAATTATACCCAGAAATTATTCCTAAACTCTAAGCTGCATTTAAAGATGGCAATGGGATCTGATCATTAAATACCCACATGGCAAACCATCAGAGATTGGAGGGTGTGTCTGAGTCATGTGACAGTTCATTCTCACCCTTCTTTAAGATCTGCTCCTCTCCTCTATCCTTGTAGGAATTGCAGGAGATAAAGGACATGATTTGGCTTTACAATGGAGTAAAGGTTCAAATTCTACATAGTGCATATCAATACAAACTGTAATGTTATTTTCTCAATTTAATGTGAGTGAGTGTTATATAGTTTTAGTCTGATATCTAATGTTTTTACCAGGCATTTAAGACCATAAAACCATAAGACATAGGGGTGGAAGTAAGGCCATTCGGCCCATCGAGTCCACTCCGCCATTTAATCATGGCTGATGGGCATTTCAACTCCACTTACTAGCATTCTCCCCGTAGCCCTTAATTCCTTGTGACATCAAGAATTTATCAATCTCTGCCTTGAAGCCATTTAGCGTCCCGGCCTCCACTGCACTCCGTGGCAATGAATTCCACAGGCCCACCACTCTCTGGCTGAAGAAATGTCTCCGCATTTCGGTTCTGAATTTACCCCCTCTAATTCTAAGGCTGTGCCACGGGTCCTAGTCTCCTTGCCTAACGGAAACTATTTCTTAGAGTCCACCCTTTCCAAGCCATGTATTATCTTGTAAGTTTCTATTAGATCTCCCCTTAACCTTCTAAACTCCAATGAATACAATCCCAGGATCCTCAGCTGTTCCTCGAATGTTAGACCTGCCATTCCAGGGATCATCCGTGTGAATCTCCGCTGGACATGCTCCAGTGCCAGTATGTTCCTCCTGAGGTGTGGGGCCCAAAACTGGACACAGTACTCCAAATGGGGCCTAACCAGAGCTTTATAAAGGCTCAGTAGCACATCGCTGCTTTTATATTCCAACTCTCTTGAGATAAATGACAACGTTGCATTCGCTTTCTTAATCACAGATTCAACCTGCATGTTTACCTTTAAAGAATCCTCGACTAGCCCTCCCAGATCCCTTTGTACTTTGGCTTTATGAATTTTCTCACTGTTTAGAAAGTAGTCCATGCTTGTATTCTTTTTTCCAAAGTGCAAGACCTTACATTTGCTCACGTTGAATTTCATCAGCCATTTCCTGGACTACTCTCCCAAACTGTCTAGATCCTTCTGCAGCCTCCCCACTTCCTCAGTACTACCTGCCAGTCCACCTAACTTCGTATCATCGGCAAACTTCACTAGAATGCCCCAAGTCTCTTCATCCAGATCATTAATATATAATGTGAACAGCTGCGGCCCCAACACTGAACCTGTGGGACACTGCTTGTCACCGGCTGCCATTCCGAAAAAGAACCTTTTATCCCAACTCTTTGCCTTCTGTCAAACAGCTAATCCTCAATCCATGCCAGTAGCTCACCTCAAACACCATGGGCCCTCACCTTACTCAGCAGCCTCCCTTGTGGCACCTTATCAAAGGCCTTTTGGAAGTCTAGATAGACCACATGCACTGGGTTTCCCTGGTCTAACTTATTTGTCACCTCTTCAAAGAATTCTAACAGGTTTGTCAGGCACGACCTCCCCTTACTAAATCCATGTTGACTTGTTCTAATCCGACCCTGCTCTTCCAAGAATTTAGAAACCTCATCCTTAACGATGGACTCTAGAATTTTATCAACAACCGAGATTAGGCTAATTGGCCTATAATTTTCCATCTTTTGTCTTGATCCTTTCTTGAACAAGGGTTACAACAGCGTTCTTCCAATCATCCGGGACTTTCCCTGACTCCAGTGACTTTTGAAAGATCTCAACCAACGCCTACGCTATTTCCTCAGCCACCTTCCTCAGAACTCTAAGATGTAGCCCATCGGGGCCAGGAGATTTGTCAATTTTAAGACCTTTTAGCTTTTCTAGCACTATCTCTTTTGTAATGGTAACCATACTTAACTCAACCCCCTGACTCCCTTTAATTGTTGGGATATTACTCATGTCTTCCAATGTGAAGACTAACGCAAAGTACTTATTAAATTCTCCAGCCATTTCCTTATCTCCCATCACTAGCCTTCCAGCATCAGTTTGAAGTGGCCCAACGTCTACTTTTGCCTGTCGTTTGTTTCTTATGTATTGAAAGAAACTTTTACTATAATTTCTAATATTACTGGCTAGCCTACCTTCATATTTGATCCTCTCATTCCTTATTTCTCTCTTTGTTATCCTCTGTTTGTTTTTGTAGCCTTCCCAGTCTTCTGATTTCCCAGTACTGTTGGCCACTTTATAGGATCTCTCTTTTTCTTTGATACATTTCCTGACTTCCTTTGTCAGCCATGGCTGTGTAATCCCTCTCCGGATAATCTTTCTTTTCCTGGGGATGAACCTCTGCACAGTGTCCTCAGTTATACCTACAAACTCCTGCCATTTTTGCTCTACTGTCTTCCTTGCTAGGCTCTGCTTCCAGTCGATTTTTGTCAGTTCCTCTCTCATGCCCTCGTTATTACCTTTATTTAACTGTAACACCATTACATCCAATTTTGCCATCTCTCTTTCAAACTGCAGACTGAAATCTACCATCTTATGATCGTTGCTTCCTAAGTGTTCCCTTACTTTAAGATCTTTTATAAAGTCTGGTTCATTACATAGCACTAGGTCCAGAATAGCCTGCTCCCTTATGGGCTCCATGCCAAGCTGTTCCAAAAAGCCATCCTGTAAGCATTCCATGAATTCCTTTTCTTTGGATCCACTGGCTACATTATTTACCCAGTCCACCTGCATATTGAAGTTCCCCATGATCACCGTGACCTTGCCTTTCTGACATGCCTTTTCTATTTCCCGGTACATGTTGCATCCCTGGTCCTGACCACTGCTGGGAGGTCAGTACATAACTCCCATTATGGTCTTTTTGCCTTTGTGGTTCCTCAATTCCACCCACACAGACTCCACATCATCCAACTCTATGTCGTTCAGTGCCATAGATTTAATTTTGTTCTTAACTAACAAGGCCATCCCGCCCCCTCTGCCCACCTCCCTGTCTTTTCGATAAGTTGTAAATCCTTGGATGTTTAACTGCCAGTCCTGAACCCCCTGCAGCCATGTCTCTGTGATGCCTACCACATCATAATCATTCACGACGATCTGTGCCGTTAGTTCATCTACTTTGTTACGAATGCTACGAGCATTCAGGTAAAGTGCCTTAATGCTAACATTCTTATCATTAGAGATATTGGAAGTCATAAGATGTCCTAAGTTATCCTTCCTTTTTGTTGCATTCCTAGTCTGCCTCAAGCTTAAATCCACCTGCATACATACATGTTATCCTTATTTGGGAGATCACTATCTCTCCTTCATCTCCAGCCATGGATTGTGCCACTCAAACATTTTCCTGTCCCTCCACAGTGGTCAAAGTGGTGAGTACTGCAGGTCCACCCTTAGTACTCTGCATCTCCATGGAGTTGTTCATCCTTTCCTTCTGGAAAGACAGAAATCAGAGGGGGAGAAATGGAATGTGGAGAGTGTATGGAATGAGAACATTTGCAAGACTGATGGTAAAAGATGGGTGAGATATGCCAATGAGATTTGGGCAGGTGTATTAACTATTCCTGTGGAAATGTATGGAGGTGTTTGTGTTATTCTGACAAATACTCTGCATGAGAAGGGTAGTGACGTCAATGTCTGGGTTTTTGGTACTCAACAGTGTTAAACAACTCATATTTCCTGTCCTTATTAAGTCATTAAACCTCTGGCAGAATTCTGACCCCTACTAGGATTCCTTTAAGTAGAAATTAGTTCTTTGACATGGAGTGCAGGTCACCATCACAGCCATACTCCATCATTTCTCAGGAAACCTGAAAGTAGGATGCTAGTGCTGTGACTGACTGCATGATTCATGGTGCGGGCTGTTTACTGAAACAAACGTTTGGGGACAAGTTTTCAACCATCCTGCTTCATGCAGGTTGATTTCAATAAAATATGTATCCAAAACCAACAGATGTAATTTTAGCTTTATTGCTTGATGAAAAGTAGGGAAAAATAGGAAACAGGCATTTTACAGAACTCTTGATTTTATTTTCTCCTGAAGTCAAAGGCTGGTTATTCTCAATTGCCTGTTTTTTTGACTGATAATAAAAGTTAATTTTTTTGTAATCATGTAAACGTGTTAGATTATATGAAAGCCTGCGTTCCTGCTAATTAAAGTTTAATTATAAACTTGTACAAGTACATTTTGTGTTAATAACCATGAAATCGAAGGAAACAATTGTTTCTTAAATCAGTTCAGCTTATTTCACTATATTAAAGTTTTCACATTGGAACAGTTTGAATTATATATATATATCTACCTATATGCACATTCTCAGTGTATTTAATGTAACATTAATGTTTCAGAAACTTAGCAAAAACAGGAACATTTTCTTGCAATGTACATTTGTTTCTAGCAGTGTTTAAGACTTGCAAGACTGACTCACAAAGAATTTTTCATGACAGACAGATAATAGCATATGTAATCCTTCTTCAGACCAAGGGAGACTTAAGAAGATCAAGGGGTGAACATTCTATCCAATAGGGATGAAGGGTATATTTCTCTTTCTTTCTTGTTTATAGCTACATGTTGAACAATGCCAATTCACATCGATTTATTTTCAATCAGTCCAGTTTAAACCTGAATCACTCAGAACATTGTCCTTTCACCTCTGGGACCTGAGTTTGAACCCTTCCAGCATGAACAGACTGAAAGAATCTTCTCTTTCATAGCTGTTAGGGATTGTGATGTTTTGGTTTGCATTAATCTAGTTTTCAGTGGACATGAGTCCACAGCATGAAACTTCCTTCAAGTTTGAACAATATTAGCACAGATTTCACAATCTCACTCAGAGAGGCCATAAAAATTAGTTTGGAATGTGAAAAACTCTTGCTTGTGCTGTGGGAGGCATTTCTCTCAGGTTAAAGGTTAAATACATTTTCAGAGTAATGTGGTGAAGTTTGAATTAATCTAACCTAAGCCGTACCTGATACAACAAATGCAATGACAGATTTTAATTCCCACATTGCTTTGATCAACACAAATAGAAAAACAAGAATCATTGGTTTGTTTTCCATTTGTAGCTTTATCAGAATTGATCATAATTGTTAAACAGCAGTTTAAATAATAGGGATATTTTTCTTCCTTCATTTCTTCTTCCTTTCATATTAACACTGATGCCCCACAATGATTTTTGCTAAAATCACTATAATATATCATAAAAAAGATTTTATGAACAGCATGGACTATCTAAATGTAGCCAAATGCACTTTTAAAAAAAAGTTATCAAAAGATTTATTTTCTCCAGAATTCCAGTCTGCAACTTATCATTGACAACACACAGGCTTCAGGAACAGTTTAATTCTGATTAGTTTATCAAAACTCAGCATTGGTTCTGATTTTCTGATATGCAATCAGAACAAGCGAGAACAAGATAAAATTTGATTGATTCAATTAATATTCTATTTAATACTACAAACCCTAAATATATTTTTTCTAACAAATTTTGGCAGATCTATTTATTTTGGGGACCACTAATAATTTTAAAATAATAATTCAGAGATTATACAAGTTCAGATAATATTCCAAACTAAATGAATAGAGTTTCAATGATATGCCTTCGATGATAGAGAACAGTCCTAAGCAATATAAAGCAATTTAACAGCAAATAAACATTACAAATATATGAATACACATTAGATGATCATTTGGCAAATTAACAAGAAGATATGCATAAATACATGATTGGAACTCAATTTCAAATCTCATTAGGAGTTACTTTGATAAGCTCTTCAAGCACCAGCATGAGAACACATCAAACCTGGAGAAAGCAGTTTATTTGGTTGGCATCCTATCCAACATCTTAAACATTCCCTCAATCTGCCACCAACAGCTGCAGCATTGGGTACCATCAACCAAATGCTCTGCAGAAACTCTCCAAAGTATCTTCCACAGCAGTTTGTGAATCTAGTACCTACCACTCCAAGTCAGAAGTTATTCTGACTTGGAGCTATATTGTTACTTTCTCATCATTGAGCCAAAAGTTTATATTAGATTAGATTAGATTACTTACAGTGTGGAAACAGGCCCTTCGGCCCAACAAGTCCACACCGACCCGCCGAAGCGCAACCCACCCAGACCCATTCCCCTACATTTACCCCTGCACCTAACACTACGGGCAATTTAGCATGGCCAATTCACCTGACCTGCACATTTTTGGACTGTGGGAGGAAACCGGAGTACCCGGAGGAAACCCACGCAGACACGTGGAGAATGTGCAAACTCCACACAGTCAGTCGCTTGAGGCGGGAATTGAACCCGGGTCTCTGGTGCTGTGAGGCAACAGTGCTAACCACTGTGCCACCGTGCCGCCCAGTGCCTAGACTCCTTACCTCAAAGGAATGTATCAGACCAATTTCAAAGGTCTCAAGGGTGACTAGGCACAGTCAATAGGTACTGGTCCAGCCAGTGATGCTAACATGCCATGAATGATCAAGAAAAGGTTTACCACTTTCACTATCTTCTCAAGAGAAATTACGTTGACCACCAAATGCTGACTCCACCAACAAAGCCCACACGCCATGAACTAATGAAAGAAAGGGAAAACAGTTACTTGTGGTTCAGAAGGTGGTTTCCTGAGCTTTAGGGTTTTCATTTACTGCCATGGATTTGCAAATGTCAATCTAATCATCCTAAAGTCTTAAACTGTATGCTAATATTAGATAATGTAGCTGCTGTAATAGCTCTTTGCACACTTCTTGCATACTAATTCTGACACAGTGTCCCCGCTATGTCAAATGACATGTTGAAAAAATTCCAATGTAAGACATGTATTACTGGAACATAAAAAGATTGATAGTCTTTCAGTAAATTTCACATGATTTAATGAGATTTATCGTATATAACTACAGCTTTGACTGTGCCTAAATTAATCTGCTTTAAACTCCACTGCATAAACAACCCAAACTTTGGGCCAATATTTCCAACACAGATGGATGTTTATACAGAGGAAACATAGATAAGAACACAAGCTGAGCTGAATGTCAGCCTCAGCTACATGAGTTCCAACAGTCTGCAGCTCAACTGCAGGTCAACCATTTTGGGAAAACCAATGAACATTTCAGAGCAAGGTGATGGGAAGGGAGGGCTGATATCATGGCTATCCATTCTTATTTTCTCTCATTGAGACCTAGGCAATGAACAACCATCAACAAAATCAGATTCATAGTTGTTAACCAGAACACATCTATCTACAAGCTGGATCTTAATGGACCCATCAAGTGACTACCTACAACATCTATGGCAATTGATATCAGAAAGATAGCAGCCTCCTCAGAGTGCACTCTAATGACAGTAGATAGACCCACAATGCTGTCAGCAAGAGAAATCCATGACTTTGACTCAACAACATGGAAGGAAGGCCAATACATTTCCAAGTCAAGATAGTGAGTGGCTTGGAGGAAACTTGCAGGTGGTGTCCCCGTGTATCTGCTGCCCTTATCCTTCTAGATGGAAGTGATTGTTGATTTGGACGGTGCTGTCTCGGGATCTTTGGTGAATTTCTGGAGGGCATCTTGTAGATAGTACAGACTGCAGCTACTGAGCATCGATGGTGGAGAGAGTGGATGTTTGTGGATTTGGTGCCAATCAGCGGCTACTTTATCCTGGTTGGTGTCTAGCTTCTTGTACCAGCCGAGCTCCTACAACACCTCTGCCTTGACTTGCTTTTCTTTTAATGCAGATACAAAACTGGGCAGTTTGTCACTGTTGAAGGCAGTGATCAGTCAAGGGGGTGGACATGTCGCTGTACATGTGGTATGTCAATTTCAAAGCTGCAGCATGTACTAGCATTGTACGCCACAAACACTCTGCATTTGTTTCTACCTAATGGCCATGTCTCAAAGCCTAAGGCAGAGTAGTCCTCAGTCAGGTGAAGGGACTTAGCTTTCAGTCAAGGGTTACTGATAAAATAGGCTAAGAGTCATAGAGTCATAGTCATAGAGTCATACAGCATGGAAACAGACACTCGATCCAACTTGTCTGTGCCAAACAGATGTTCTAATCTGACCTAGTCCCATTTGCCAGCATTTGGCCCATATCCCAATAAACCCTTCCTAATCATATACTCATCCAGGTGTCTTTTAAATGTTGTAATTGTATCAGCCTCCACCAATGCCTCTGACAGATCATTCCATACTCGCTCCTCCCTCTGCATGAAAAACTTACCCCTCAGGTCCCTTTTAAATCTTTCCCTTCTCACCTTAAACGTATGCCCTCTAGGTTTGGACTCCCCCATCCCAGGGAAAAAATATCCCTTGGCTATTCACCTTGTCCATGCCCTTATGATTTTATAAATTTCCTTAAGGTCACCTCTCAGCCTAAGACACTCCAAGGGAAAAAAAGTCCTGGCCTATTCAACCCTTCCTGTAACCCACAAACCTCAAGTCCTGGCAACACCCTTATAAATCTTTTCAGTGTCTGCTTTCAATCCAGGAGTGTGTAGACAGTAGGTTGGCAGTTTTTGACAGACAGGAACATGGGTCTGTTATGCTACAATCCAAGGATTGGGCCATGGTCAGTCCTATGAGGCCAGTGCAACCAGTCTGACATGTCGTGTTAAGTCAGTTAGGGAATTGTACAGATATCAATCACTCATCATTTGGTGCTGTCTGTCCAAGTTGTTCATTCGCGTGAAGCTTTGTCAGTCCTTGGGAAATCAGCTCAATGAAAGCCAAGGGGCATTATCAGGGCCCCATTGCTGTGATGGGAATTTAGTCAAGTCTATTGTGGGGATTGGAGGCAGCAAGTTGGATGAAGGGCTTTTGCCCGAAACGTCGATTTCGAAGCTCCTTGGATGCTGCCTAAACTGCTGTGCTCTTCCAGCACCACAAATCCAGAATCTGGTTTCCAGCATCTGCAATCATTGTTTTTACCTAGCAAGTTGGAAGCAGAGGAGACAATAATTGGCAAGGGGGAGTCTCAATATAGAAGTGAGGGGACAATGATAGTGCATTTGAGGTACGGGTTACTGTGAAAGGAAGTTCAATGATGGTCGCAACCACCCTGGCCCCAACTGGGGCCACATGATAGCTGGCATGGACTAAGTTGGAACTCAGGGAATATTTCATAATTCAAATTCCATAGGGAGTGTGAGGAAGAAAGGGACATTGAGGTTTAGGGCTCCTAGATTACTAGGCTGAACCTACCAAATGTGACCTGCATTGCCCTGCATTCTCATGTGAATCATGAATGTGCAATGGAAATGGAAAATGGCTGCACAATCCTCTGTCACCACACCGTTGAACCCCCATCCAAGAGTGGACAGTGTAAATGATTTTTCTCTGTCTGATTATGCAGGCTTTATTTGTGAGCAATATCAAGCCTCTCTAAAGAGCAAATGCATTAATCAAGCACTAGTACAGTGCAGGATGTAATCATAGAACCCTGCATGTGAAGTAAAGATACAGTCACCATATTCTTACCAGACCATAGTGCAGCTCTCTCACTGAGAGAGACAACTGGTGGTGGTTTAACTTGCAGGTAACCACATGAAGGGAAAGGTTTGAGAAGGAGAACCTCTCATCATAACTTTAGGGAGGACAGGATTTGAACCCTGCTTTTGGCATCACTCTGCATGCAACTGAACCAATGAGCTATGAGTGAGCAGCACTGTCCAGTGAACAATCGTGTGTGAGATAAACTCCCCCCCTCAACCCCCAGTCACAAGCACTCTCAACCATGTCATTAACCACACAGCTTGATCATAGAAACATAGGAACATAGAAGATAGGAGCAGGAGGAGACCATTTGGCCCTTCGAGTCTGCTCTGCCATTCATCATGATCATAGCCGATCATCCAAATCAACAGCCTAATCCTGCTTTCTCCCCATACCTTTTGATCCCATTCACCTCAAGTGCTATATCTAGCCGCCTCTTGAATATATTCCATGTTTTGGCATCAACTACTTTCTGTGGTAATGAATTCCACAGGATCACCACTCTTTGGGTGAAGACATGTCTCCTCATCTCCATCCTAAATAGTCTATCCTGAATTCTCTGACTGTGACCCCTGGTTCTGGATGAACCCATCATCAGGAACATCCTCCTTGCATCTACCCTGTCTAGTCCTGTTAGAATTTTATAAGTCTCTGAAATCCCACCTCATTTATCTGAACTCCAGCAAAAACAATCCTAACCTAGTCAATCTCTCCTCATACATCAGTCCCACCATCCCCTGGTAAGCCTTCACTGCACTCCCTTGAGAGCAAAAGCATCCTTCCTCAGAAAGAGAGACCAAAACAGCACACAATATTCTAGGTGACCTCACCAAGGCCCTGTCTAAGTGCAACAACACATCCCTGCTCCTGTACATGAAACCTCTCGCAATGAAGGCCAACGTTCCATTTGCCTTCTTTACCGCCTGCTGCACTTGCACTACCTTCAGCGACTGGTGCACAAGGACACTCAGGTCCTGCTGCACATCTCCCTCTCCCAATTTACAGCCATTCATAGTCATCTCTCTGAAACAGGAATAATCACAGCAAACCTTAAAAGTGTCACCTGCTGGACCATAATTCACAAAGCCAATCCAATTTCCTCTCACCTCAGTCTGTAAGTATTCATCATCATGTTGTGATATACAATGCTGTCTTCCTTGGGCAATGTGAAGAGTAAGGCTGAGGAGACACAGTAACAGTAACCATGCAGTCTCTTACTGTATTTGTGTGGCATGTCGTGTGCTGCATTAATTCCAACAAGCTCGTTATGTCTAAGGTCTGTGTAAAGACATTCCATGGTCTTCTTTGTCAGAGTGCTCCATCTCCCACTGCCTGGAGGACTGTGCTAAACTATCATTTGTGATGCAAATGCTCATTGCTCACATTACTAACAACCCGTTCTGATTCTGAACTGCAGTTATTCTTGCTGTGATGGAAGAAAGGGGCAGAGAAATTGAGGAGGAACAGATACACCAGCAACCACAGGGCCAGCAGCAACCTCCAGCAGCTGCTGAACTGCTTCGTCATGATGAGGTCATAGCTGAAGGTTCCCTCAAGATGTGCAAGAGGTGCAGAGTTTATCGTTTTTGCTGTCCTTTCCTCCAGAAAAGTGAGGTTTAATCCTGCCACAAATTGAGGATGTACCAGTTCAACATCCCAGAAGTATGCCAACTATTGGAGCAGACCTTACAACCTGAAAGGGTGGATGACAAGGATCCATTGGGGACCTGTGCGGAATCTCTCAGTCTTTAACCTACAAAGGTTGTTACTGATGTAACTTGTACCAGATCACACTTCGTCTCCTTCCTCCAGGATGAGGTCAGTGCTGCAGCCCAGGCAGTCATTTTTGCTAACATATTCGACTACCCCCGATGCAGGATATAATGTACTGTATAGATGTTTCACTCAGAGAACTACTATAATGGGTCAGACTTCATTAATAGAAAAGCATCCCATTCCTTTATTGTGCAAGTCATCTGAGATGATGAGTTGATGAGTACCACATTTTACATTGTGTGTGTGTATGTTTAGGTAGCGTAGTGGTGCAATCTGGACAGATTGTGCTGCATAATCCTAGCATGCTGTACTCTCTGCACAAGTGGAGCAGGCAAACGGGTGACGTGATTGACTTTAAAGAGCTGGAATAAAGCCTTAGTATTCTGAGGGGAGGGGTGGTGTGGGTAGACAATATTCTGTGCAGGCAAGACTTTGAGCCCAGATGGTCTGCTCAAGAGCTGGAGAAGGGCTTGTAATAAAGAGAGAAGTATCCAGTGATCATGGTGCATTGACATTGGTAGAATTAGGAAAGAGGTTCTGCTGAGACAAATGAGAAGCTAGATGCTAAATTAAGAAGCAGAGTCTTGAGAGTAATGATCACTGGATTATTACCTGAGCCATGTTCAAATTAGGATAAGTAAGATCAGTAAAGTGAACACAGCTCACTGGTGTGGGCGATGTGGGCTTTTGTTCTGAGGATACTGGCGCCACTACTGGGGAAAGGGGATCCAACCATTGCAAGGGTTTACACCTGAACCATGCTGGGACTGGTGTTCTAGTGAGCCACAAATCTGAGCAAGTAGGTAAGGCTTTAAATTAAACAGGATGAGGGAATCAAGCTTGGCTCAAATGTAACAAATCACCTAAAGGTTGGAGAGGTAGCACTGTGAATCAAAGATGTCATTGGTGCAATAGTTAGACTTAACTTTGTTTCAGGAGATCTGCAAGTAGAATCAGTTCAGATGGAGGTGAGAAATAATAGGAGAATGAAGTGATGAGCAGCAAACCATAGTAAACCACAACAAAGTATGCTAGAAGATACGTTGGATGCTTGTGATAAAGGAACAGCAATAATCATGTGTGACTTTAATCTACATACAACATGGAAAAAACAGATTTGCAGTGTATCCTAGAGGAGGACTTAATTGATGCTTTTGAGACAGTTTTAGAGTAGTATTTTGTGGAACTGATTTTGGAGCAAATTTTGGACGTGGTACTGTACATTGAGGATAAATGCACCTCTAGGCAGTAGCTACCACAATATGGTTGAATCTTACATCCAGTTTGAAAGGGAGAATAATGAGTCTGGTAATTAAACTTAAAGAAGGGAGAGTGTGTGGGCAGGAACAAACTAGGAATAGAAGTAGACCCATCAGATTTTTCTTAGGGGATTGTGAGCCTTCCTGAGAAGGCAAGGGATCTACAGTCTTTAAATACCTTCAAGGCAAAAGTAGATAGATTCTTGATTACATGGGGATGAAAGATTATTGGGGATATGTAAGAATGTAGAGTTGAGGTTAAAATCACATCAACCGTGGTCTTAATGAATAGTGTAGCACGCTTCAAGTGCGGAGTGTCTTATTAGAGTCACAGAGTAAAACAGCATGGAAACAGGCCCTTCAGCCCAAATTGGTCCATGCTGACCATGATGCCCACTCAGCTCATTCCAATTGTCTGCATTTGGTCCAAATCCTTCTAGACCCTTCCCATCCATGCACCTATTCAAATGTTTTTTACATGTTATTTAATACCTTCATAGGAAAGGTGGGACAGTTTCTGCTTGGTGTCACTAGAATTTAAAAGAGTGAACAAGGACTTGATTAAAGTGTATACGATCCTGAATGTTTTGACAAGATGGATGTGGAAATGATGCTTCCTCTTGTGGAGGAATCTGGAACGAAGGAGTATTGTTTTAAAATTAAGGTTGCCCTTTTGGGATAGACAAGAGGAGAATATTTATCTCTCAAAGCATTGTATGTCTTTGGAACTCTGCCTCAGCAAGTTTTGGAATATTTTTAAGATGGAGATAGATATATTTTTGTAAGCCACAATAGCTATCAGAGTTAGGGACAAATGTGGAATTTGAAACACAAACAGATCACGTATAAATGTTTTGAATGGCAAAGCAGGCTTGCAGGGTTAAATGATCTATATCTGTTCCTAATTCATGTGTTTGTATATCCTATCAAAGTCAGGGATCAATGTCCATGTAATCTATGAGTTGGGGCATGGACAACCCTGCAATTCAATGCAAGCAACCCAGAGATCACAGGTAGGCTGCTGTGGAATCTCATCACAGAACAACAGATCCCTTGACTTCGAAGTGTAGAAATGTACGATGGCTAATATTTACCGTGTGTAGTATGTATACACTGGCCACAGAAAGTAAGCAAAACCTTATGAAGTTACAAAGAGCAATAGCCAATGGATATTTTTTGGACTGGAGGAAAATTTGCAATGGAGTTCCCCAGTGGTTGATATTGGGACCCTTGTTTTTCCTGATACATTAATGATCTGGATCTTGATGTATAGCGGATGTTTCAAAGTTTGCAGATAACACAAAACTTTGAATAATTGTAAACTGTGAGGAAGACAGTGTGGAACTCTAAAAGGACATTGACAAATTGATGGACTGAATGGATAAGAGGCAGATGAGGTTCAATGCAAGTAAGTGTGTTGTGATTCACTTTAGTTGAAAGAGCATTGAGATGCAACATGAATAGGGGATTCTAAATTATAAAGGGGTGCAGGACCAGAAAGACCTGGATGCATGGATCATTGAATGTGGCAGAACAGGAGGATAAAGCAGTAAATAAAGCAAACAGTATCCATGGTTTTCTTAATAGGTGCACAGAGTACAAGAGCAGGGAGGTAATGTTGAACTTATACAAGACAATTGTTAGACTTCAGATGGTTTATTGTATACAGTTTTGGGTGCCACTTTATAGGAAAGATGTGAATGCATTAGAGAGAGAACAGAAGTGATTTAAAAGAAGGATTCCAGGAATGATTCCAGGAGAACAGGAGACTGATGGGATTTGATTTGATTTTCAAAATTATGAATGGTCTGAACAGAGTAGAGGGAAAAGTTATTCCCACTTGTAAAAAAAAAACAAAAGGATGAGATGGTATAAATTTAAAATAATGTGCAAAAGAAGCAAGAGTGATGTGAGATAAAACTTTTTCACATAGAGTAGTTAGGGTATGGAATACACTGTCTATAAATGTGGCGGAGGCAGGTTCAATTAAGGCATTCAAAGGATATTGGATGATTATTTGGATAGAAATGGCACACAGGGGTGTGAGGGAAAGCATGAAATTGACACGAGGTAAAACAGCTGGTGCAAGAACATTGGGCCGAATGGCCTCTTTCTGCACTGTAACAACTTGCTGATTCTGTGACAGAGCATTTCAGTACTAGTCACCTGTGGAACTGTGAGCCAGCAGCAGTTGCAATATTCAGTTACCGTCTCCAATTCAGCATATCCTTCACTCTATGTAACACAAAGGAAGGTAGTTGTGATTTCTAAAAATCAATCATCTGAGATTCAGAACATCTCTGCAGGAGTTCCTCAGGGTAGTGTCCCAGGTTCAGCCATCTTTAGCTGTTTCATTAACAACATCAACAACAGCTGCCATTATGCAGCCAGAACTGAGGATGCTCCCTGAAAACTGTACAATGTTTAACATTATTCACAAATCCTCAGATACTGAAGCAGTCTGTGCCCATGTATAACAAGACCTGATCAACATAAAGGCTTAGGCTGATAAGTGATGAGTAACATTCACACCACACAAGTGCTTGGCAATTCACCCTTAATATTCAATGGTATCATCATCACTGAATCTACCATTATCAACTTCCAGAGGGTTACCATTGATGGGCAACTGAACTGTGCCAGTCATATAAATACGATGGTTACAAGAGCAGATCAGGGGCTAGGTAACTCACCTCCCGACTCTCTAAGGTTGTCCATCATTAGATCATAACACATAGGAGCAGAAATTAGGCTATTCAGCCCATCAAGTCTGCTGCACCATTCAATCATGGCTGCTAGGTTCTTGAGTATCAAGGGATCAAGGATTATGGGGAGAAGGTGAGAGAATGGGGTTGAGAAACCTATCTATCTCAGAGTTAAGTGTGCTCAATGGCCTGGCCTCCACAGCATTCTGTGGCAATAAATTCCATAGATTCACCACTCTCTGGCTGAAGAAGTTTCTTCTTACCTCCGTTCTAAAAGGTCTTTCCTTTACTCTAAGGATGTGCCTTCGGGTCCCAGTCTCTCCGAACAATGGAAACATCTTCCCAACATTTACTCTGTCCAAGCAATTCAATATTCTGTATGTTTCAATTATACTCCCCTCATCCTTCTGAACTCCATCCAGTAAAAACCCAGAGTCCTCAAACGTTCCTCATATGTTAAGCTTTTCATTCTTGGGACCATTCTCGTGAACCTCCTCTGAACACGCTCCAGTGCTTCCTGAGATATGGGGCCTAAAACTGTACACAATACTCTAAATGTGGTTTGACCAGACCCATATAGCACTCAGAAGTACATCTCTGCTTTTATATTGAAGTCCTCTCAAACTAAATGCCATCATTGCATTTGCCCTCCTAACTACTGACTCAACCTGCAAGTTTACCTTGAGAGAATCCTGGACTTGAACTCCCAAGTATCTTTGCACTTCAGACTTCTGCATTTTTCCCTCATTTAGAAAATAGTCCATACCTCTATTCTTCCTACCAAACTGAATGACCTCACACTTTCCCACATTGTACTCCATCTACCATTTCTTTTCCCACTCTCCTAACCTGTCCAAATCTTTCTGCAGTGTCCCCACCTCCTCAATGCTACCTGTCCTGTCATCTACAAATAACAAGTCAGGAGTGATGCCAACTTACTTGGATGGGTGCAGCTCAACTCGAGAAGCTCGACACCATCCAAGACAAAGCAGCCTGTATGTTTGGCACCCCAACCACAACCTTCAACATTCACTTCCTTCCTCACCAACACACAGTGCCAGCAGTATGTACTATTTACAAGCTGCACTGCAGTAACTCAGTAATGCTCCTCCAATAGCACCTTCTAAACCTTTCCTTCCCCACCCTGAAGGAGAAGGGGGACAGATTCATAAGAACATCACCATCTGCAAGTTCCTCTCCAAACATCAAAATCCTGGAACTACTTTCCTAACAGCATGTGGGTGTCCCTACAACTCCCAAGGACTGCAGCAGTTTAAGAAGGCAGCTCACCACCATCCTCTCCAGGACAATTAGAGATGGACAATAAATGCTGTGCTAGTCAGCTACACCCACATCCCATTAATAGATAAGAAAAAATATTCCCACCAGGCCAATGGACCAACACTGGAGGAGTGTAGGAAAGAATGTCAGGAGCAGCACTGAGCATGCATGCAACTGGACAATGCTGTAATATAGAACTACATGCACACTGAGAGAACCACATGCTAAACTTTTAATTATGCCCAAATCAAACGATCAGTTTAAAGCTCTGAAATCCTAAAACATCCAATCATGAAAGGTTTTGGACAATTAGACAACAAATCAAAATAGGAGAAGACAGAAGGAACATCTCCACTTTCAATGATGGTGAAGCCAGGCACATCAATACATAAGACAAAGCTGAAAAATTTACAAACATGGTCAGCCATTAGAACTGAGCAGGTAATCCATCATGGCCTCCTTCTGAGGTCCCCAACAACATGGATGCCAGTTTTTAATCAATTTGATTCACTCCAATGTATTAACAAGAAATACCTGAATGCACAGGAGGCTATGGGCCCTGATAAAATCCACCAAAATAGTACTGAAGAAGTAGTCACTAGAATGTACGAGAAGAAACTGAACCTTAGGTCAAGCTGTTCCAGTACAGCTACAATATTGCATCTAACCAACAATGTGGGATATTCTCTGGGTAGGAGCTGTCCACAATAGGCAGGTCAAATCTGACCTGGCCAATTAATGCTCCATCCATCCATTTGTAATAATTAGAAAAGTAATAGAGGTGTCATTGACAAAAGGCAGATACTCACCAATAACCAAACATGGACTATCCAGGACAAAGCAGCCAATTTGACTTGCAAACTTGCAAACACCACGTTAAAAAGGCACCATGTTGACCACCAGTGCATAGTGATTGCAGGATGTATCATGTACAAGAAGCACTGCAGGAATTCTCCCAGGGGCTTCGAGTGCACCTTCCAAATGCATAACCTCCACCACCCAGAAGCACGAGAACAGCAGATGCCTGAGAACACCGCCACCAGAAAATTTCCTTCCAAATCATGCACCATCCTAACCTGGAAATACACTCACTCATCCCTCATTGTAACTAGGTGTAAAACCTAGCACTATGTCTCCAATAGCATTGCATGTTTACTAACACCGGATAGACTGCTGCAATTTAACGATATATCTCTCTACCACTCCTCACAAGCATTAGTGATGGGCAATAAATTTCAGAATTGCCTGTGATGCTCAGATGCTATAATTATGTTAAAAAAAGAATTTTCTTAGTGCTTTGAATTTTTGGTTTGTATGATTAGATTCAAAACATAAGCATTTGAAAAAGAATGATGCTTGTCTCAAAACTGGCTTTAATCATGATAGATCCAAATACTTCCGAAGCAATTTGAATAAGTAAAAAGCAGCTCAATGTTTACTATAGGGCATATAAACAATATTGTCAAGAAATGTGTACCTCTGCAATCAATCATTGCAATATGACTGGCGATAAATTCCTTACTTAATAAACTTTCATGCCAGTCTTTATTTACATGGTTTAGTTCTTACACTTGTTTCCAATTAAGACAGGTTCCCACCAGCAACAGCTCAACAAGCAAAAAAACCCCACCACCTCTTTCATTATATCGGCCTTTCTTCAGCTTAATTACTATTGAAGTCCCGGACTATTAAATTAGTTTTTCCAGCTCATTCTGAAATCTTGGGGAAATTATCTAAAAATCATGAAATCAATTCCCTTACGCTCTTTTAATCCTTTATTTTTTGTTGTTGCAGGGAGGGATGGGCAAACAAGTGCAGCCCGTTGAAAAGTGTGCACCACTCGGCTGCTCAGCAGCCTTCTATCGCCTTTGTCGACCATCTGGGTCAATTTCCTTCCAAGTAAATGAAATGCTAATAAAAATTCCAGCAGTTTTTCAGCTGCAGGGTGCCTGGCTGTTTAGCATAACAGAAGCTTGGAGCTGAGGCCTGACCCTGTGCACTTCCCCTCAATCTCATTAAGTTGTAACTCTACCGTGGCCACATTCACGGTGTTTATTGACGCTGAAAGGCGTCTTTATCCAAAACTAGCGAAATTCACATTCAGAGTTTACTTGGAAACCTTGCTTGCTGTATGTATACGTTAAAGTAAAGCCATTGTCCCAGTTTGCATGTCCTGCTGATTCTTCTAAAACTCTTGAATTTCAGAATTCCCTGTGTCTCCCTTAAATGGCTTTACAAAGACACCTACAGCTGATTATTTCTAAATAATTGATTTGGTAAAATGTTGTGGTTGATTTTGGATTATTTTTCAATTTGTATTTTACCATATATAATTGATATCAGAGAGTAAATTATAAAGCTGTTAGACAGATGCAGAGAGGAGAGGCATTAAAAAAAAGACTAATTTGTAAACAATCTATAAAACTTAGGGCTGGGGTAGAGTCTATAATATACAAACATAGGAGCAGGAGTAAATAATCCAACCTATTGAGCTTGCATTTTCTTGCCCTTTGCTTTAGGTTAATCACAGTGCCTTGCTTCTCTGCATCTGAATTCTCTTCTTTTTTTCCTTACCGATTCAATTTGGAATTGTTTTGTGGACGCTTGATCAGATCATTGGATTTCTGATCATACAGCATTTGTACATTCTACGGTAGTTACAATATAAATGTCAAGGTTCCTGGACTTGAGTATTTTGTTCAGGGCTTCACGCCAGTAGCTATCGATCCAAATCAAGTGAAGAAAGAAATAGAGAACATGAAATGAGGGGAATAAAAGGTGTGGAAGGATTTGTAGATGTTGTATGGACTTGCAAAACTGTATAAGCTGCTGCTTATCATGAAGATTGCTGCCTTATCAGAGCATAAGAAATAGGAATAAGAGTAGGTCATTCAGCTACTCAAGCCTGCCCCACCATTCAACATGCTCATGTCACGATCTCTTTCATGCCACCCCCTCATAACCCTCAGCTTCTCGATAACTCTAACATCTGTTTACCTCCTCTTTAAATACTTTCATGATATAGCCTCCACAACTCTCAGGGGTAGAGAATTCCAGACACTTACTATGCTCTAAGAGAAGAAATACCTTCACATTGCAGTTTTAAATGAGTGTCTCCTTGTTTTGTAACCACGTCCTCCAGTTTTAGATTACCCACGAGTGGAAACATTTTCTCACCATCTACCCTGTCAAATCCCCTCAACATTTGATATATTACAATAAGCTCACTCGATCATTCTTCTAAACTCTAATGAATAAAGAGATAACCCATTTAGCTGTTCTTGATAAGATGATCCCTTCATCCAGGAGTCAGCGGTGTGAACTGCTTTTGAACCAGTACCAATGCCAATATAAACGCTTTAAATAGGGAGAGGAAAATTGTACACAGTATTCTAGGCGCTGTCTCAACAATACCCAATGGACTATATCAAGTCTTCCCTTTTTTAAATTCCAACTCCACACTAATATACCTCTGATCACATTAAGAATCACTTGCAGAACCTATATGCTAACATTTTATGTTTCGTGCACAAGAACACCCAGATCTTTCGTGCCGCACTGTTTTGGAGTTTCTATTTAAATAATAGTCTGTCTTTTTGACTCTTCCCACCAAAGTACATGTCAGAAAAACTCCCTAGAATAAACTAGCAGATTGGAATCTGCCAAGTATTTATTCACCCACTCACCCTATTTATATCACCTTTTCAATTCCTTAGGTCTTCATCACAACATACCCTCCCACCCCTTTTTATATAACCACCAAATTTGGAATCATTATACTCTACCCTTGTCTCCAAGTCAGTAACATAGTTAATATATAATTGAGGCACCAACACTGATTCTTGTATAACTGTGCTAGTTTTGTTTTTCCAACCTGAAAAAGACCTTTAATCCTGACTCTCTATCTTCTGGGCATTAAATGCTTCTCAACCTATGTTAATGCAGTACCCGAACGGCATGATCCTCTACCTTGTGCAATATGTGGCACTTTATTGAATGCCTTCTGGAAATCTAAATACCTTGTATTTCCCAGTTCTTCTTTATCAAATCTGCTTGTTATATCCTCAAAAAGCTCTCGAAAATGTATCAAATATGACTTTCCTTTCTCCAAATCATGTTGACTCTATGATTGCACTAAGCTTTTCTAAATTTCCTGCCTTATTTCCTTAATAATGGACTCTAGAATTTTCCCAATGACAGATGGTAGGATAACTGGGCAATGATTTTGTGTTTTCTGTCTCCCTTCCTTTTTGAGCAGAGGCATCACATTATCAATTTTCCAATCTGCTAGAACCCTCCTCAAATCCTGGGAGTTGGAGTTCTAGAATATTTCAAGCAACGTCTCCACTATCTCTGTGGGTAATTTCCTTTACAACTCTTGGACACAGGCCATCAAGTCCTACCAATTTGTTTGCCTTCAGTCCCATTAGTATGAAAAATATTTTGTCCCTCATATTAGGAATTGTTGCAAGACCTTTCCTCCCATTAGTACCTTGCTTATTCGATATCTTTGGGATGTTTGTTTTGTCTTCCACCACAACGGCCAATGCAAAATATTGGTGTAAATTATCTGACATTTCCGAATGCATCCTTTAAGTGTCCCACACTTACTTTAGCTACTCTCATTGTTTTTATATAGCTATAGAAGCTCTTGCCATTTGTTTTGATATTTCTTGCCAATTCTTGTGTATTATATTTATGGCTACAAACACAGAATGCTGGCGAAACTAAGCAGGTCTGGCAGTATCTCTGGAGAGAGGATCAGAGTTAACATTTCAAGTACAGCGTGATGTCTTCAGAACTCGGGATGATGGCTTCCCACAGGACCTGAGTTCTGAAGTAGAATAATACTGGATCAAAACATTAACTCTGTTTCTCTCTCCAAAGATGTTACCAGAATTGCTCAGTTTCTCCAGCGCTCTCTGTGTATGTTTCAGATTTCGCATTCATATTTCAGCATTCGCAATATCTTACTTTTATATTCACAACACCCTCATCTTCTCCAAGTCTCTGACTTTACAAATTCAGGTGATCTGAATGTTTCATTATTCTCCTGAAAAACAATCTCTTTAGATCTGGAAGACCGGTGATTTGCTGCATGGAAATCTATTGTCCTTGGTTCACTTCCTGATAGTCTGATTTCTGTATATCCCTTTAACCTACAGTAAAAGATACATGACCAGACATTGTTGGAGTGAGATGAGATAGAATGAATACTGGAGAAACCTGACTCAAAGTGGAAATTTGGAGACAAAGGAAGAAAGAAATATTTTACTTAAAGTTTATTACAAGTAGTTAAGCTTGCTAAGTTCAGTGAATTTAGAAAGGATGTGTTCCTTTGTGAGCTGTTGCTTTTGGTATTATGGCTCAATGTTGAGAAAGTTTGGAAAAAAATATAAATAGTTAAAACAATTTAGTACAAGAAAAATAGGTTTATACTAAAACATGCAAAAGTAAGATCAAGCTATGGCAGGACAGATCAGCCAAGCAGAATTCACATCCTGTTGCATGTGGGGCACTGTGGACATCTAATATGACCGAGACAAGCATATATTCAGGAGTCTCACTGGCTGCCAAAGCTTGAGCTGTGGATTTTGAAGTTCAAGTGGCATCTGGGGGTCACTATTATTTATCCACGATATACAAACTACTTGGATGGCACATTCAGAGAGGTGGTCACAACATTGGTTGGGGCATGCAGGTAAATAAGGAATGGGTAACTATCAGACTGTCAAAGAGAATCAGGCAGGTCATTCAGGGGTCCCCAGTTTTCTACTCTAGATACTAATGAAGATGATGGTTTCACCAAGGAATGCAGCAACAGCCAAACCTGTGACACCACAGTGGTCTGGCTGCACAGGAGGAAAGGAAGGGAGTTGCTGGTAGATAAGTTAGCATGTTTGCGCTCAATGGGTATGCATTGAGTATAGGAATGTTGCAGCTGTACATTGGTGAGGCCACTTTTGGAATACTGTGTTCAATTCTGGTTTTCCTGCTTTAGGAAAGATATTGTTAAACTTGCAAGAGTTCAGAAAAGATTTACAAGGGTGTTGCCAGGGTTGGAGAGTTTGAGCTTGAGGGATAGGCTGAATAGTCTGCAGCTTTTCTTCCCCGGAGCATCAAAAGCTGAGGGACGACATTAGAGAAGTTTGTAAAATCAAGAGGGGCATGGACAGGGTGAATAGCTGAGGTCTTTTTCCTGGGTGGGGGGGCAGAGGGGGGGGGGGCACAGGGAGTCCAAAACTAGAGAACATAGGTTTAAGGTGAGAGAGGAAAGATTTAAAAGGGACCTAAGGAACAACTTTTTCACACAGAGGAAGTAGAGGGTACAGTTATAACATTTAAGAGGCATCTGGATTGGTATATGAATAGGAAGGGTTTGGGGGGGATTTGGGCCAAATGCTGATAAATGGGACTAGATCAATTTAGAAATTCTTTTCAATGTAATGAATTGGACTGAAGGGTGTGTTTCCATGCTGTATGGCTCTATGACTCTATGAGTGGCACAGCAGTTGCATTATGGGATTCATTTCTTAAGAGAACTGGAAAGCATTTCAGTAGCCATAAACATGACTTCAGGATGGTATATTTCCTCCATGGTGCCAAGGTCAAGGATGTTGTACAGCTGTAGGACATTCTTCTGGAAAAGGCTGCATTGCCACAGGCTATAGAATGTTACAGCACTGAATTAGACCTTTCAGTCCAACCAGTCCATGCCAACCATAATCTCAAACACAACGAGTCTCACCTGGGCTATCTTCAATGGCTATCTTCAGACAATAGATGGAGAAAAGAATGTAATTCTCACCTTTATCGAAGCTCTTATGAAGGATTTCCAACCATTCCCACAACCTGAATAAAGTCTCCCAAACATTTGGTATACATTAGTCCAGGTGTGTTTCGGCTTTTAATCTTGGTTTGAGGTGAAAAAACTGCAGATGCTGGAATCCAAGGTAGACAAGCAGGAGGCTGGAAGAACACTGCAAGCCAGGGAGCATCAGGAGATGGAGAAACCAAAGTTTTGGGTGGGGGTGTAGGTGGAGTTGCAGATAAAGGGGGTGGTGGGGGGTAGGATGGTGTGGAGGGGATAGGTGAAGACAGGTAGAGGGTACGACTTGTTTGTTCAATGGGAGGAATGAATCCGGTAGGTGGCAGGGAGGAGTGGAAGGGAGGGGGAGGGGCCGGGATAGGAGTTGGAGAATGGGAAGGGAGGTTATTTAAAATTGTAGAACTCAATGTTGAGTCCTCCGGGATGCTTCCCACCAACCCCCCCGACCCCTCAGATAACTTCCCCTGAAACCGGAAAAGATGCAAAACCTGCCGGTACGCCATCCTCCTTACCTCCATCCAGGGCCCCAAACAGTCCTTCCAGGTGATATAGAGATGGCCCTGCTTTTCTTCCAACCCAGTTTACTGCATCAAATGCTCCCGATGTGGTCTTCTCTATATCGGGGAGACCGAATTTAAACTTAGGAAACCGTTCACCGAGCATTTCAGTCAGGCCCGCAGGGGCCAACTGACCTCCCAGACACCCATTTCAATTCCCCTTCCCACTCCCTTTCCGACATGACCATGCTTGGCCTCTTCTGTTGCCACAACAAACCAAACCGCAAATTGGAGGAGCAACATTTCATCTTCCGCTTGGGCTGCCTACAGCCCGGAGGATTCAACATTGAGTTCTGTAGTTTATAAAAACTCCCTTCCCATTCCTCAATTCCCTTCCCAGCCCCTTTCCCTCCCTTCCATTCGAACCAGCTACCTACTGGATTCTTTCCTCCCTTTGACTAACCAGGTCTTACCCTCTACCTGTCTTCACCTATCTCCATCTCACCACCCTGCCCCGCCACCCCCTTTATCTTCAGCTCTCCTTAACTAACCCCCAGTGTTGAAGAAGGGTCATACCCAAAACGTCAACTTCTCCACCTCCTGCTGCTGCCTGGCTTGCTGTGTTCTTCCATTCTCCTGCTTGTCCTCCTTGGCTTTTAATCTGTTCAACTTAATTGCTTTAATTGCTTGCTTTGTTTTGTTACGGGTCCTGAAATCTTGGTTGAATATTCCTTTTGTGACCCTTTACTTCTGTTTCTGTAACTGTGCCTCGTAGTGCCTTCTATAGAAATAATACTTCAACTGAGCTTTAGTAATGATTTCACTTTTCCATTTTCCAGCCTGAATTATTGAGCTATTTTTAAGTATCTCTTGGTCCATGGGATCTTAAGTTTTACTCATGGAGTCACCAAAATGAAACAAAGAACTGTAGATGCTGGATATCTGAACCAAAAACAGAAATTAACGGTGAAATTCAGTAGGTTGGGCAGTATCTGCAGAGACATTTTGCGTCAGGTGACTATCAGTCAGAACATATAGTGGCTGGAAAAAAGAGACATTTATCCTGAAGGTGAGGTAGGGTGGGGAGGGGTGTGGGTGGGGGTCAGGTGGGATTGGTTGAGGTGGGGAGGTGGGTGGGTGGACTGTTGGAGACAGAGCCCAGAGAGAGAGAGATGGGTATGAATGTGTTAGTCAGACGAGGGGACTGTTAATAGTGGACCAAGACAAAAGAGAAGCTGAATAAGTGATAATGAGAGTTGAGAGCAGGAGAGAATGTGTTAGCTGTGTGCTGAAAGCAACCTGTGTCATGAAAGGACTAGGGTCTGGGGTGGGTAAAAAACATTGAAGGTATAATCAGGCTCTAAAGTTATTGAACTCAATGTTGAGTCCTAGAGACTGCATGGTCCCCAAGCAAAAGATGAAGGATTGTTCTTTGAGACTGTGCTGAGTCTTGTTGGAACACTGCAACAGGCCTGTGACAGAAATGTTGTCATGGGAACCCAGTGTTGTGTTGAAGTGGCTGGCAACTCAAAGCTTGGGGTCATTTTTACAGAGACCATGTAGATGTCCAGCAAAGCGGTCATCCAGTCTGTGTTTTGGCTCCCTAATGTAAAGGAGACCACATTGTGAGCATTGAATACAATAGACTAGATTGAGGGAAGTGCAGGTAAATCTCTGTTTTACCTAGAAGGTGTGTCTGGGGCTTTGGATAGTGAGGACAGGGGAAGTAAGCAGGCAGGTTTTAGACCTTCTGCAATTGCTTGGAAAGGAGCTGTGGAGATGTGGGGAGGTATTGAGTGTAGAAGAGGAGTGGACCAGGGTGTCCCAGAGGGAATCATCCCTGAGGAAGGCTCACATGAGGGAGGAGGGAAATATGCATCTAGTCGTGCATCCCTTTGGAGGTGGTGGAATAGCAGCTAATAATCCTCTGGATGCAGAGTCTGGTGGAGTGTAAGTGAGGACTGGAGACACCCAGTCGTGAGAGAGACGAGAGCGGATGAGGGCAGAAGTGCGGGAGATGGATCATACACAGCTGAGGGCCTTGTCAACGACAATGGCAGGAAATCCTCAGTTGAGGAAAAACGTGGATATCTCTGAGCCACCACACCACCAGCCCCCCCCCACTCCCCACCCCCAGTAGAGCGTGGCATCATTGGAGCAGATTTGATGGAGATGGAGATACTGGGAGAATGGGATGGAGTCTTTACAGGAAGCAGGGTGTGATGATGTATATTCCAGGTAATTGTGGGATTCGGTTAACTACAGTCCATTTGTCAAACTTCATATACATCGCATCATCCTCGCCATTTCCGCCACCTACAAATGGACCCCACCACCAGAGATGTATTTCCCTCCCACCCCCATCCGCTTTCCGTAAAGATCATTCCCTCCACGACTCCCTTCTCAAGCACATGCCCCACACCACCCCCCCCTCCCCCTCCCGTCCCCCGCCACCAACCCACCCTTCTCTCCTCCCGGCACCTTCCCCTGCCACTGCAGGAATTGCAAAACTGCATCCACATCTCCCCCCTCACCTCCATCCAAGGCCCCAAAGGAGCCTTCCACATCCATCAGAGATTTACCCGCACTTCCACACATATCATTTACTGTATCCGTTGCTCCCGATGCGGTCTCTTCTACCTTGGGGAGATAGGACGCCTACTTGCAGAGTGCTTCAGAGAACATCTCTGGGACACACCCGCACCAATCAACCCCACCGCCCTGTGGCCTAACACTTCAACTCCCCCTCCCACTCTGCCAAATACATGCAGGTTCTGGGCCTCCTCCATCGCCACTCCCTTACCACCCGATGGCCGGAGGGAGAACACCTCATCTTCTGCCTCAGGACCCTCCAACCACACAGAATCAATGTGGATTTCACCAGTTTCCTCATTTCCCCTTCCCCCTTCTTATCCCAGATCAAACCTTCCAACTCAGCACCGCCCTCATGAACTGTCCTACCTTTCCATCTTCCTTCCCACCTATCTGCTCCACCCTTCTCACTGACCTATCACTACTACCCCCACCTCCATTTGCCTATCGCACTCTCAGCTACATTCTCCCAGACCCACACCCCTCCCATTTATCTCTCCACCCCCGAGGTTCCCTGCCTCATTCCTAATGAAGGGTTCTGGCCTGAAATGTCGATTTTCCTGCTCCTCGGATGCTGCCTGACCTGCTGTGCTTTTCCAACAACACACTCTCAACTCTGATCTCCAGCATCTGCAGACCTCACTGTCTCCTACCATGTTATATGGACATGCCAGCTCACTATCAGTTTGATTTGTTGTAACCATCCCCTTATGTTGATGTTACTTCTTTGGTCAATCATTTGAGGTCTGCGTCCTCTGGTCCTTGATCCCTCCACCAAAGTGACCAACTTTTTCTGACCTCTTCAATCACTCACGATTTTCAATCTCCACTTTATCTTGTCATCTTTATTTTCTCCAATCTATCTATGCAACTGCCGTTGCTCATCCCTGGATCCATTCTCATGAATCTTATCTTTATCCTCCCTAATGCCTTCACATCTATTCTGAAATATGTGTTCAGATGTGGACGCAATACTCCAGTTGAGACAGAGTCAGCATTTAACACAACTTCATCATAATATCCTTGTTTTTGTACTCTCTGCCAATGTTTATGAATTTCAGGATCCTGTATTCTTTTTTAACCACATTTGAAATTTACCTGCCACCTTAAATGAATTATGTACCTATATCCCCAGGTCCCCATATTCCAGTACACCTTTTAGAATTGTCCATGCCATTTTCTCAATAAACCCAACTCCTACCTCTTCCTATCACCTTGGACTCTAGTTCTGTATGAAGATGACATCTCTGAACTGGGAGCCTTTATCAAAGCCAGTCAGCACATCGAGTTCACACATCAAAACTAACCAGTACAAACTCATCTTTAGCAGGCACAGCTTTGCAATCCCAGCTCAGTACTAACATTTCTAAACCACTTCCTGGACTCAGGTACAATAGAGCATTGCAGTGAAGACCAGCCTACATTAGAATCCTAGAAAACACAACATGGCAGCAAGCCATTTCAACCTGGTCCCCATGCTGCTGCTGCCAATTTTTCAACTGGTGATCTCTCCTTTAATTTCAATTCTTTGAGACTGTTTATTAAATATTTATACATTTTGTTTTAGGTGTCATGCCAAGTTCTGCCATAATCCTTATTTGTGTGAAAATTCCTAATAGTCTTCAATGAAGAAACATCTTTTCTTCCTTTCCTTTTGGTTATTCCAGTCAGATTCCTTGAACTGCATCTCTTTGTTTCCCATTCATCCACCAGTGAAACCCATCTTCACTACTGAACCACTGTAAAGTTCCTAGGTTTTAAACACCTCTTTACTGGCTGGTCCTCACTGCAATGCTCCATCCATTGTGTTTCTGCTGCTTTACTCAGTTCTGTAAAGAATGCTGAGTCCCAGCTACCCAGTTCTGCACTGTCCCCCTCTCTCCCTGTTCCCACCAGCACCCTTGTCCTAATTATTCTGATCCTTTCTCTCTCTCTTTCTCTCTCTCTGTCTCCCCCACTCTCTCTCTCTCTCTCTCCTTCAGTTCCATCCTCTCATACGCAAATCCCTCATCACTTATTCTTGTCGTGATTCACCTAACTTTGCAACATCTATTTCCCACTCCGGGTCTCTCTTTTTACAGTCATCCTGAGCTAGGTACATAGAATCATAGAATCCCTACAGTATGGCCCAACAAGTCCACACCGACCCTCTGAAGAGTAACCCACCCAGACCCACTCCCCTATCTGGCAGCATGGTGGCTCAGTGGTTAGCACTGCTGCCTCACACCACCAAGGTCCCAGGTTCAATTCCAGCCTTGGGCAACTGTCTGTGTGGAGTTTGCACATTCTCCCCGTGTCTGCATGGGTTTCCTCTGGATGCTCTGGTTTCCTCCCACAGTCCAAAGATGTGCAGGTCAGGTGAATTGGCCATGCTAAATTACCCGTAGTGTCAGGGGTGAATATGGGTCTGGGTGAGTTATCCTTTGGAGGGTCAGTGTGGACTTGTTGGGCTGAAGGGCCTGTTTCCGTACTGTAGGGAATCTAATCTATCCTATTATTCTATATTTACCCCTGACTAATGCACCTAACCTACACATTCCTGAACAGTGTGGGCAATTTTGCATGGCTAATTCACCTTACCTGCACATCTTTGTGATTGCACGAGGAAACTAGAGCACCCTGAGGAAACCCACACAGACAGAGGGAGAATGTGCAAACCCCACACAGATAGTCACCCGAGGCTGAAATCGAATCTGGGTCCCTGGTACTGTGGAGCAGCAATGCTAACCACTGATGCCCCATGCTGCTCCACAGTTGTCTACTCTTTTAATAAACATTAAACATGGTAGGCAGCCTCTGGTGTGGAACTGTAAAAAAATACAATCACGTGGTTATCGGAAACCCACAGAACTTTAACTTTAACATATTTAAATTAAATTAAAATGTCACCTCTGTGGGTGATGATACACTCAGCATGGATCGCTTCCTATGGAGTAGTGATAAAATGAAGTGGCAAGATATTGAAGGGTAAAGTTTTCCAAAACTTTATGATGCAGCACTCAGAAGATTTATTTCCTATCCTGGAGTCTTGCAGATCAATTAGGAGAGTTGTCAAACTTAATCCACATTCTATTAATGCCAGCCCACCGATAGCCTTAACATATAAAAAGGAACTAAGACACCACAAAGACTCATAAATGCAACATGCTTGTCAAGTTAAAGAGATGAAGGCAGTCATCACAACCAAGAGAGAGAAGGGTTCAAGATGGAAATTATAGAACATCGGTAGCTGATGTATGGCCACAGCTCTGGTTGGGTGGAGCATAAGGTCAGACAATGAGCTGAAAACTAGAATTAGACAAATTGAGAGTGCTAACATATTATATGTTATAGAAATTGAATTAAAGCCACAAGGGATTTAAAAAAAGGATGAAAATGAAAAAAAAAATCATTTACAAATCGAGTCAATGATGGATGAGCAGGACTAGATGCATATTATCATGTGTACAGCAGAGGTTTGATGGACTGAACTGAAATTTGCAACAAGTGAACACTGGGAGGATAGATAATGAGGACAACATTGAAACAGGGAAATCTGGAGATGGTTCAAATATGGATGAGAGACTCAGCAAGAGCTGAGCTGAGGTAGGAATGGAGAAAGGCACTAATACTGACATTCATGGATGCTGGGCCTCTACTTTGAGTTGAAGTAGCTGCTAAGAATGTGGAATAATCTCCTGGAGACTGTCAGAGTAATTGGGAAGGAATGCAATCAGTGTTGAAGGCATCAAGTTTGTGTAGGAGCCAATGACAGTGGCTTTATCCTTCCTAATATAGATAAAACTGTAATTGTTCAGAACTAAATTTTAGACAAGCAGCCAGAGACGGTGGAAAAATTGAGGGAGCTGGTGGACAGGTAGAGCTAGCTATCACCATTATACCAGTGAAAGTTAACTCCATGTTTAAGAATATGTCATAAAGGGGCTGAATTATAGATGGTAAAGGTGCCAAGATTAAAATATGGGGGGTCTAAACAAATAACAGTAAGGGGCAGGGAGATGCTGTGGTTCAGATCAGTTAAAAAGAGTGGTAGTTCAGAACAATACCACTGAGCTAGACAGAGAGGAGAAGGAGTATGTTTCTTCGGAGTATGTCATAAGATGTAAAGATGGTGAGACAGATAAGGTGGGATAATACATTACCATCATAGAAAGTATCATTTGTGTCTTTGGAGTTGTTGATGTTATGGCAGTAGCAAAACCTGATCAAACAGTTCTGGGCAAGATAGCATGGACACAAATTTTAAACATAGAGGGAGACTGGGAATGAAGTGGTAATTTGCAAGGACAGTGGTGTGTGGGGGGGGGGGGGGGGGGGGGGCGCGGGGAGGGGCAGCAGTTGTTTTTTTGACGTGGAGGTGATGACAGTGGTTTTAAAAGAAAAAGAAAACAATGCCTGATCATAGGAAATCATTGTCAACACCAGCTTGCATCGTTCAGTAAGGGAGGTAGCATTATGAGAAATTTACTGGAAATGGAATGCAGGGAGCAGCAGATGAATTTCATGGACATCTTGCTTTGAAGTTGGTCTTAGAGGAAATTGGAGAGAAAAGTTTGTTTAAGGACAGGCCAGGGAAATGCTATTGAAGCCTGAAGTGTGACCACATTTATATGTGATTATCTTTACAGAAGAATGTTTTGACATGGTTGAAAATTTGAAAAACTACAAGCTGCAGGGATTTGGAAAGAGAGAAATTATTCTAGCATCTTGGCTAGTTACAATAAAAGTCAGCAGGAACAAGATGAAGCAAACGATCTACTAACATGTAATGTTCTAAGGTTGCTCACATTACATACCTTACAACAAGACAAGTGTAGATTATTACCACTATTTCATCATTAAGGAACTTCTGAAAGAAACTGAAAATTATTAAGTAGCTGTTTCCTGGTTATTTTACATGTCATTGGTCTTATTATGTGTATGTTACATGCACCTCAGGAGCCCAGTTATTAGCAAAATGTTTAGCTTTAACAAAATTAAATTCATTCAATATATCTCACTGGCTACAATCCCAATACCCCGTCATTAGTATTAAATAAAGTCCCGTTTGTAACTATCGCATTTTGTTACAGGTGCAAAGCTAGCAAAAGAGAATGTAAACCAAACTTTTATCTAGATTGTTCTGACCAAGAGCCTGGCATTTATAAGCAATTTACTGCCCACTAATTTACATCAGGTATTTACGTGCAGCTATAATTATCAGTAAAACCCTGAGCAGTAACCTTAAAGGGAAAGGTCAGATGAATCATGATACATTACAGCTTTGCCCCAAAGAACCCTGAGTTATGCTAAAGGAGGTTTGCTATTTTACAGATCATGTAATTTATTTAAAATCCGAAATCAGTGTGTACTTATTGTTTACAAAAAAACATGACTTTCTGCTGTCTTACATCAGCCTCTATTAAAAATCCCTACATTGTTAGTTATAATTGCAATGACTAACATAATACCTATCCTATTGTACTACCCGCTGCCGCAACCCAATTATTGTGTTGTTTCACCTAGTTCCTCAGTCAGTACTGTTATCAGTAATGGCACTTCTTCCTGAATTATCATATAATTCACTATGTAACTAAAAATTATATAAATTGTAATTTAAAGGGACAGAATTTATGATTTTCAAATTGAAACTGATTTCTAGAAGCAAGACTTCATCCAATTATCCTGTTACATCAAAGTGTAATTTTAATATTATATATTTCATAAAGAATCCAAATTTGACTTTAAATTGGCTAGATGTCAATTTTGAGAAGTTCCATGGAGGGTAGCATTTCATTAGCTCTAGTTAGTTATCTCATGCAGTTCTCTGATACTCACCACATTATCTATGCAACAGGCCTCAGTGGTGCCACACTTGTGCTATTGTGCACTGACCAGCAGTGGAAGTGTCACCATAGCTAGGACCTTCCAGGATTTCCACAGCAGGCACTGTATTCAAAGCTCAGCTGTGCCAGGTCAATCACTGCCAGTCACAAACAGCCCTTCCCTTTACATGTACTGAGAGAGAAACAAAGAGGAAACACTTCTGAGGGTATATAGGCAGCACCCGTAACACTTCATTGCAAATAGAATCTCACATTTGTAAATGTATTGCTAGTTTAATCATCACTTGCTTAATTGACTGTCACTGTATCTATAGCCACAAGAATGAAACTGTTCAGGCTCCCCATCCCAAGTATCTACCATGTTAGAACCTTGTCTAGAACAAAGAACAAAGAACAAAGAACAAAGAAAAAAGAAAACTTACAGCCCAGGAACAGGCCCTTTGGCCCTCCAAGCCTGAGCCTATCCAAATGTACTGTCTAAACCTGTTGGTCAATTCCTAAGCATCTGTATCCCTCTGCTCCCCATCTACTCATTCATCTGTCCAGATGCATCTTAAATGAATCTACCGAGTCTGCCTCAATCACCTCTGCTTGCAACGCGTTCCAAACGCCTACCACCCTCTGTGTGAAGTACTTACCGCGTGTATCCTCCTTAAACTTTCCACCTCTCACCTTGAAAGCATGACCTCTCGTTATTGAATCCTTCACCCTGGGAAAAAGCTTATCTCTATCACCCTGTCTATACCCTTCATAATTTTGTAAACCTCAATCAGGTCCCCCTTCAATCTCCTTATTTTCTAGTGAAAATAAACCTAACCTACTCAACCTTTCTTCATAGCTAGCACCTTCCATGCCAGGCACATCCTCGTAAACCTTCTCTACACCTTCTCCAAAGTGTCCACATCCTTTTGGTAATGTGGCGCCCAGAACTGTACACAGTATTCTAAATGCGGCTGAACCAATGTTTTGTACAATTTTAATATGACTTGCCAGCTCTTATACTCAATACCCCGTCCGATGAAGGCAAGTATACTATATGCCTTCTTGACCACTCTATCTACCTGTGCAGCAACCTTCAGGGTACAATGGACCTGCACTCCCAGATCTCTTTGCCCATCAACTTTTCCCTAAGAGAGTACTTCTCTATCCCTAATGCACAGTACAGCAGAACATCTTGTTATTGTTCAATGTGGCATGTCTTTCAGGCAGATGGAAAATGTTATTGAAAAGCAGAGAAAAGTGAGGAATACCAAGAGAAGAAAAGCTGTATTTGTTTTGAGGAATAACCAGGGGCTGTTTGGCTCACAAGTAACAAGTTTACGATCAATGGGTGATCACTGCATCAAACTCACATCATTTGGAATCGGGTGTGAATTACATCCTATGTGGCTTTCAGTGACCATTGCTGCAATGCTCTATCATGTGAAGGTGATGCTCTTCCTGCTCAATATTCTCATCCTCCTTCTTGGAAGACTGCTTTTCTCTCCCGGCTCTTCAACATCCATCACAATTCCTCTTATCCCGCTGCACTTGTGCAGAGAGAATTGCAAGGCTTCCCAATCCCGAGGCTGATCCGAGCATTGGAGCTTCACCTTGAGGTGTCCTATTGTCTGACACAATGGCCCAGGATGAAGTATGGGAGCATTGTATTTACACTCAGCCTCTTTCAGGGACTTGTGTAATGGAGTCATCAGCCATGGTTGCAGAGGGTAGCCCTTGTCTCCCAGTAACCATTGTTGTAAGGCATCAGGACAAATATGAGAGTTCTCAAGGATATAGACATCATGGCAGCTCCCAGGATACCTGACCCAAATATCTAGGATGTGGCATGGTTGATCACTGATGACTTGTACAATAATGGAATGGAACACTTTACTGGTATTGAAGCCAGCTTTGTTATGATGATGCTTTCACTGTGATGGGTATACAGCCTTTCGTGCCCTGTAACTGGGAGGGTGCCAGTTCCTTTCGCCATGTCAACTGCCTGGGCTGCAGCACTGATCTCATCACAAGGAAATGAAGTGGTATAATCTGTCAAAAATTACACCGGTAAAAGTCTCAAAGCATTGGTGGGTGGAGGATTGAGAGAGTGAGGTGCTGGAAAAACACAGCAGGCAGCATCTGAGGGGCAGGAAAATTGCCATTTTGGGCAAAAGCCCTTCTTCAGGAATGAGGTGAAATTTTCCTGCTCCTTGGATGCTGCCTGACCTGCTATGCTTCTCCAGCACCACACTCTCGACTCTAATCGCCCGCATCTGCAGTCTTCACTTACAGAGGACTGAGAGATCCCACACAGGTCACCTTGACAGCTGCTGGGATGGGATGGTCACCCTCTCCTTCAGGTCACAGATCCCACTTCAGCAGATGACGTAGCTCTGTGACAGTGTCCCGGTACAAACTCAGTCTGCAGCAGCACCACACCTGGTGTAGTGGTCAGACCACATTTAGAGTATTATGAGCAATTCTGGGTCCCATTCCTCAGGAAGGATGTACTGCCCTGGTAAAGGTCCAGAGGAGGTTCACAAGAATGATCCCAGAAATGAAAGGCTTAACATATGAGGAAAGTTTGAGAACTCTGGGATCATACTCAATGCAGTTTAGAAGGATGAGGTGGGATCTGATTGAAACTTTCAGAATACTGGACAGAGTGGACATTGGGAAGATATTTCCATTGGTAGGAGAGGCAAGGACCTGAGGACACAGCCTTAGAGTAAAGGGAAGACCCTTTAGAACAGAGATAAGGAGAAACATCTTTAGCCAGAGAGTGGTGAATCTGGGGAATTCATTGCCACACAAGGTTGTGGAGGCCAGGTCATTGAGTACATTTAAGACAAAAGTAGAGAAGTTCTTGATTGCTATGGGGATCAAAGGTTATGGCGATAAAGCAGGAGAGTGGAGTTGAAAAACTTATCAGCCATAATTGAATGACTGAGCAGACTTGATGGGCTAAATGGCCCAATTTCTGCTCCTGTGGTTTTATGATCTTTGATCTTATACACCTCAGTCAGGTGGGGAAAATAGCATTGAGGATAATAGACTCTGGGCCGCATGACCTCTACTGTAGCCTGGGGGACCTTCAGCTGTGACCTCTTCATGTGGGTGCTGTTCAGCAGCCACTGGAGGTTGTTCTAGCCCTGGGGCTTGCTGACTCATTCTCTGCACTGCACCAGGGCCAAAGTGACAATAACCCCTGCATGTCATCGTCCATTAAACATATTGATATATGCAATGCTGCCTTTCTTTGGTGATCGGGAACAAGGTTTCAGTAATGCTTCTGCAATTCCAATTTCTTTTTATATTCACTCGTAGGATGTTGGGATCACTGGCTGGGCCAGCATTTATTGCCCAGCCCTAGTTGCCCTTGAGAAGGTGATGAGGGGCTGCCTTCTTGAACCACTGCAATCCATGTGTTGTCGGTAAACTAAAGTAAGAAGTTTACCAGGATGTTGTTTGGATTGTATTAACCATAACAAGAGGTTGGACAAACTTGGATTGCTTTTGCTAGAGCATCAGAATCGAGGGGCGACCAGACAGGTGTCTAAAATTATGAGATGCATGGATAGTCGGAGTCCTTTTCCCAAAGTAGAAATGTCAAATACTTGGGGGCATAAGTTTAAGGTGAGATGGGGAAAGTTTAAAGGAGATTTGGAAGGCACATGTTTTACGTAGAGGGTGTTAGGAGTCTGGAATGTGCTGCCAGGGGAGATAGCAGAAACAAATACATTCATAACGCCTAAGAGGCATTTAGACAGAGACATAAAAAAGCAGGGATTAGAATGATATGGACCATGTGCAAGCAGATGGCATTAGTTTGGAATGGCATTATGGTTGGCACAGACATGGTGCGTCGAAGGGCCTGTTCCTGTGCTGTACTGTTCTGTGCTCTATGCTCACAATGCCATTAGGGAAGGAATTCCAGGATTTTGACCCAACAACAATGAAGGAATACTGATATATTTCTAAGTCAGGATGATGAGACGCTTGGAGGGGAATTTGCAGGTGGTGCTGTTTCCATTTATGTGATGCCCTTGTCCTTCTACATGGAAGTGGTCATGGAAGTGCTGTCTGAGGATCTTTCTCGAATTTCTGCATCTTGCAGATAGTACACATTACTGATACTGAGCTACTTGGTGATAGGGGAAGTGGATACTTTTTGATGTGATGCCAGTCAAGCAGGCTGCTTTATCCTGGATGGTGTCAATCTTCTTGAGTGTTGTATGAACTGCACCCACACAAGCAAGTGGGGAGTATTCCATCTCACTCCTGACTTCTGCTTGTAGATGACAGACAGACTTGGGGAGCCAGGAGGCGAATTGCTCACTGCAGTATTCCTAGCCCCTGACCTGCTATGATTGTCACTGTGTTTATCTTGTGCATCCAATTATGTTTCTAGTTAATGGTAACCCAAAGGATACTGATTGTGGGGGATTCAGTGATAGTAACACCATTAAATGTCAAGGAACGGTTGTCGGATTGGATCTTATTGAAAATAGTAATTGCCTGGCATTTATATTGTGTGAATATTACTGGCCACCTGTCTGTCTATGCCTGCATATTTCCAGGCCTTGTTGTATTTGAATATGGACTGCTTCAGTGTCTGAGGAACTGAATAAGCACTTTGCATCAGTTTTCACAGTGGATATTACTGGGAACAGACCAGAACTTCAAGAAAGTCAGGGGGCAGAGGTGAGTGTGGTGGCCATCACTAAGGAGTAGATGCTGGGGAAGCTGAAAGGTCTGAAGGTGGATACATCACCTGGACCAGATGGACTACACCCCAGAATTGTGAAGGAGATAGCTGAGGAGATTGTGGAGGCATTTGAAGTGATCTTTCAGAAATCACTGGAGTCAGGAGGATTCCAGAGGACAGGAAAATGGCAAATGTAACACCCCAACTTAAGAAGGGAGGGAGGCAAAAGACAGGAAACTATTGGCCGGTTAGCCTGACCTCAGTTGTTGGCAAGATTTTAAAATCCATTAATAAAGATAAGTTTGCTTGGAAGTACATAGTAAAATAAGGCAGAGTCAGCACAGCTTTATCAAGCCTGAAAAATCAGTTGGAATTCTTTGAGGAGGTAACAAGCAAGTTAGACAAAGGAGTGCTGTTTGACATGATCTATTTGGATTTCCAGAAGGCATTTGTCAAGGAACCATACTGGAGGCTGGCAAACAAAATAAGAGCACCTGGTGTTAGGGACAAGGTATTGGCATGGTTAGAAGATTGGCTGACTGGCAGAAGATTGAGAGTAGGGATAAAGGGATCTTTTTGGATGGCAGCCAGTGACTAGTGGAGCTCCATAGGGATTCGTGTTGGGACCACAACTATTCACGTTATACATTAACGATCTGGACAAAGGAACCATGGATTGTGTTACTAAGTTTGCAGATGACAGAAAGATATGTAGAGGAACAGATAATGTTGAGAAAATAGAGACACTGCAGAAGGATTTGGATAGGTTGGAGAATGGGCAAAGAAGTGGCAGCTGGAATACGATGTGTGAAAGTATGAGGTTTTGCACTTTAATAGGAAGGATAGAGGTGTAGTCTATTTTCTAAACAGGGAAAGGCTTTGGAAATCTGAAGTATGAAGAGACTTAGGTCTCTTAGTTCAGTATTCTCTTAAAGTTAACATTCAGGTTCAATTTGCAGTCAGGAAGGCAAATGCATTCATTTCAAGAGGGCTAGAATACTTTAGCAGAGATGTACTGCTGAGGCCATGTAAGACTCTGGTCAGTCTGCATTTGGAATATTATGAGCAATTTTGGGCCCCATGTGTAAAGAAGGGTGTGCTGGCATTGGAGGGGTACAGAGGAGGTTTATAAGAGTGATCATAGGGATGAAGAGCTTGTCATATTAGGAGGAGTTGAGGTCTCTGGGTCTGCAGTCGATGGAGTTCAGAAGGGTGAGAGAAGGCGGTCTCATTGAAATTTACAGAAAGCTGAGAGGTCTAGATAGTGTGAACATGGAGAAGATGTTTCCATTAGTCAAAGAGACAAGGACCTGAGGACACAGCCTCAGAACGAAAGGACGACCCTTTAGAACTGAGATGAGGAGGAATTTCTTCAACCAGAGGATGGTGAATCTGTGGAACTCATTGCCACAAAGAGCTGTTGAGGCCAAGGCATTGAATGTATTTAAGACAAATCTAGATAGGTTCGAGATTAGTAGGGAATCAAGGGTTATGCGGAGGAGGCAGGAGAATGGGGTTGTGAGAGTGTATCAGCTGTGATCAAATGCCAGAGCAGACTCAATGGGCTGAATGCCCTAAATCGATTCCTGTGTCTCATTGTCTTATGGATAAAGTCAGAAGTCACATGACACCAGACTATAGTCCAATTGGTTTATTTGAAATCACAAGCTTTCGGAGCACTGCTCCTTTGCCAGGTGAAGTGAAAACGAAACTCTTCTTTCATTTTGAGGACATAGCGGTGTATAGGCATGACACCGTTCCAACAGCATTTCACCCTAAAGTCTACACTTGATTTTGTTTAATCACATCTCTCCCTTTCATAACAGATTAACTAGCTTTTCCTTATACATTTTCTAAATCAACTGGTTGCAGACATGTGATTTCACACCTCTGGGGTAGGTGGGATTTGAACCTGGGCCTGGCCAGTCCAGTGGTAGGGACACCGCCATTGCATCACAAGACGTTCCCTCCAGATCAACTTGTAAATTTATTGCTAAATATGGGCTAGCTGATCATTTCCACAATCCAATCAGAAAGCAGATAAACTCTTCATTAGCTGATTGGATGTTCCTACACTATCCATCAAACAGATTTTTCTCTCCCATCATTTATTTCAAAAAAAAGGACTTTTTTAGATTTTTTTTAACTACCTGTAATTTTTCAATAGTTGCACTAGTGACCTGGAAAATGCTAAAAATGTAATTCTTGGAAACCTCAGGAAAAGTCTGATGGGTGATAAGCCCTAGAAGCAAAGATACAAATAAAAACAAGCAATCTGTCCATCATAGTCCTCTATTGATAGAGACCCAACATTACTCCTCACATAAAGCAAAGTACTGAAGGTGCTGGAGATCTGGAACAAAAACAGAAATTGCTGGAGAAACTCCATAAGTCTGACAATGTCTGAGGAGAGAAAGCACAGCCATGGTTTCAGGTGCAGTGACCTGCCTTCAGAGGTAATAGTAGCTGGAAAAGGTGGTTTATATACTGGAGGTGATGAAGGGGTGGGTGGTGGAAACAGAGCCCGGAGGGAAACAGATAGGCAGACAAAGGGATGGTTAATGGTAAGCCAAGGAATGAGAAAAGCTTCTAATGGGGATCACCTACTCGAGTTCCACATTAGCAATGTTTTTTTCTCCCTGTTTACTATTATCCAACCCCCTGCCGTCAAAGTGTCTTTCTTACCTTTGGGCTCTGTCTCCACCTATTGTTTACTCCTTGACCTGCCATGCCCACATCCTGTCTTCAGCAGATAGATCACCCTTTCTAGCTACTTTTAGTTCTGAGGAAGGGTCACTGGACCCAAAGGACAGGCTCTGCAGATGCTGTCAGAACAGCTGAGTTTGTCCAGCAATGTCTGTTTCTGTTTTATTCCTTCTAACAGATTATTCAACCTAACCCCGTATGAAATCCCATTAAATTCTCTTGCAAATATACACATCTCACATTTGTGAGTTCAACCTGTGTTTCATGACATGATAGGAGGTACTAAGAGAAGACAATACAATTCTGCCAAAGGAGAAAAAATGGAGAAACAGATTCACCCAGGCTCCCTGTCACTATCGAGCTGCCAGTTCAAGCAGGAACACTAGCAGAGATCTGCATTTCTCTCTGATTGGTAAAGGATGCAAGGAAATTTTTTTTAAAATGCGGAATGTAAATAAATGCAAATAAAGCAATCAAAGAAATAATAAATAAGAAAGATCTACAACATTCTAATGCCTACATACTTACATTACCTGCAGTTACTTACAGCACCTACTTACAGTTCTTTGAGAATGCTGTTTTTTTAATCTCTGTTACTCTAAAAATTAATGAGTTTTAATGTCATTCTCTATTCAGCTTTCCTAATACATTTGATTCAATTTCTTTTATTATAATATGAGAACATGGGGAAACAAATGGATCGCCACATGTTCAGTGCCATTAGAAGTCAATTAAAGTCCTATTTGTAGTGTTAGACAACTTTGAAATATAGGAATGATCATTTGCAAATAAACAGAATGGTGTTAGTAACAGAAAGCCACCATTTTGCAAATAATTTGTAGTTATTTTCCACCTCAAAACAAAAATAACAGTTCATTGGGAAGCTGTTGATGAGTTCTGTGGTCTCACAGCTAATTACATGTGTTAAGAGAAAGGTAACTGTAAGCATCAAATTAAAATGATTACCTTCCCTGACCCTACTAATATTGACTTGGACTGAGTGATTTGTTGAATAATTATGTGCTTTACTTTTCCTCAGCTACAGTTAATTTGTTGATGGAATGTTTTAAAAAATTATGAGTAATTATTCACATGGACAAAGGAATCAGTAAATTAAGTGTTCTTTTTGTACAATGATTTTGGAATTAAAACTTATTATACATCACAGCCTCCTTCAATGTGAGTTCTAAAGACCCTTTTATTTTTCTGTATTTTTGATTATGGACTAAAATGGAGAAAGGGCTCTTTCATAATCAAGGATTATGAAAAGAATTACTGCACTTCTTAAAAGCAAGTTACTTGATGTTCATTGTAAGTTCTATTTACACTGCTGTTAATTCAAATACTGGGAGAGATTAGTACAGATGAGCTGGAACCAGTGATGTGTATGAAGGGAGATTCAGCTCACAACAAGTAGCTGATTAGTCTGTAGGGTAGTGACCTGTTGTTGATGACAAAGGCCTTTTGCCTGCAAACAAGTATGTGATTGGCTCCCAGATATCTGTGCAACTTGTGATATGAATGTTTTTGACCTGTAAGAAAATGTTGTCCTTTTCTTTTCACTAAAAACAACTTCAAACCTGAAAAAAGCCAACTCATTTTGTTTCATCAGTTGCTCAGTTACTCTGTGGCCATTAATTAATCAGTCAAAGAACTTCATAAGGGTAAAATAGTCACCCTATACCTTCTGCAAATGAATGAAGCAGTTCCTGACAATCCAAAAGGATCTTCTTAGCAAACCCTGTGGACAGGGCTCACTGAACTGTCTTCGCAATTTTTCCCTCCACCCATGACACACACATGTATGTGTGTGTGAAGTTTTACTTCTGTTTTTATCAGAGATTACAGTTTTAACTAGTAGAGTAACATGTCAATTGTTCATAATTGTTTATCTGTAGATCAAATCTATTTATTTCTAATATTGTAAATGGTCACTCTTAGTAAATCCAGAAATCTGATCCGTGCTTTCTGTCAACTTGGGTCTAAAGAACAGGTAAGACAGAATACTAGCTTTTTCAATTTCTCCTATTCCTGCTTACTGCTTGAAAGAAATAAGAATGTTATATTTATGTGTGTTACATTTTTAATCAATGCTAAAGTGGCTAATGAATGTTTGATATTTCTTCATTTTCAGACACGAGATTCTTCACTGCACCATATAATTGCTGCTGAAGGTCTCAAATTATTCCCTAAACACATCATGTACTTTGTACATTACATTATACCTTTTTCACTGAACATTCTAAGCTTTTTTTTAGCTCATAAATTGTTTAGTAGCGCATTATAGAGGCCTGCAGATCACACATAATTATAATTAAAAACAAAGCACTACCCAAAGAATTCCATTAGCTTGGATTATTACATCTTCAGTGATTAGAAAGTTGAATTTAAAAATGCTTTCGAGATGCATTGGATGCTACATTACGCATCCTGTTCTCATCATTGAATTAGATATAATTCATTAATTTCATATATTTAACATATATTGATTCTACCATTAAAAAACAACATATAGTACATATAACTTGTTTATCAAAGTCATGAAATATACTAACAATATTGACAATTGTAGCAACCTTGCTGGACCACATTTGGAGTATTGTGTTCAGTTTACTCACAGATGGCTAGTTTGGGTTCCACCAGGGCCTCTCATCTCCTGACCTCATTACAGATTTGGTTCAAACATTGACAAAAGACCTGAATTCCAGAGGGAGGTGGGAGTGACAACCCTAGACATCAAGGTCACATTGGACTGAGTGTGGTATCAAGGAGCTGTAGCAAAAATGGAGTCAATGGGAATCGGGGTAAAACTTATTGTTTGGAGTCATGCCTGGCACATAGGAAAATGGTTGTGGATGTTAGAAGTCAGTCATTTCAGTTCCAGACATCTCTGCAGGAGTTTCTTAAGGTAGTGTTCTAGGCCCAATCATCTTCAGCTGCTTCGATGACCATTTCCTCCCATCATGTTCACTGATGATTGCCACAATGTTCAGCACCATTCATGGCTCAAGAAGAAAGATTAACCACAACATTCTCAAGTGCAACTAGGGAAAGACAATAAATGCTATCCCATCATTGATTCCCAACTCCTACAAGTGAATGAAAGTAAAAATTCTGGTTGCCATATTTAAAAAAGGGCCTAGACACACGAGAGAAGGTGCAAATAAGGTATAAATAAGAATGAAAACAGAACTAAAAGCTACACTAAAAGACTGTGGAGGACCTAATAAAGATTGTTTAAATTATGGAATAGTTTTAAATAGTAGGAACAGAGAGAATGTCCAATTGTTGGGAAGTGTAATTGACCAGCAATATATTTAAAAGTCAGGCTGGTGTGTGGCTTGGAAGGCAACATGGTGATGTTCCCATGCATCTGCTGCCCTTTTCCTTCGAGATGATAAGGGTCATGAATTTGGAAGGTACTAGAAAGAGGAGCTTTGGTGTGTTGTTGCAGTGCATCTTATAGATGGTACTAGCAACATGTATCAGTGGTGAAACGAGTAAATGTTGAATGTGGTGGATGGACTGTCAATCAAATAGGCTGCATTGGTGTTGAGCATCTTGCTTGTGTTTAGACCTGCACTCATCCAACCAAGTGGAGAGTATTCCATCATACTGCTGACTTATTCCTTAAATGTCAGGGGTCAGGAGTTGAGTTACTTGGTGCAGAATGTACAGCCTCTGAAAATGTGGAGCTTCCTGCTAAAAGGAATATATGAAATGAATAGTACATGTTTACATAAGGAAAAACTACATTGCAGTGATTGGAACCAGGTGGATCTCATTGACTATGAGATCCTTGATTAGATTTGTTGCTGGAATAATCAGGGAGCCCTGGCTGACAGTTGTAAATAGGAGATTCAGAATCTCCCCACCTTAGGGACTGACTCTGAGCAGGCAGGCCACAGCCAGTGTATTGTGCACATGTAAATATAGGGTGACTTTGTGATGGAATACTGGCCTCTTTGCAGTTATTTCACAGATAAACTTACGTGGGAAAAGAGAATGGACCATTTTACTGATAGCACTCAATGAGGAATGATGAGACATGGCTTAAGTGGATCATAGATACTGTCATGGACCAATTGCATTGCATGGTCAGTTTCAGTGCTGCATACCTAATGTCAGACATTTAAAAAATTTTGTATTATTGCCTTCTAACCTTATAATTGCTTTTCCAATGTTGTCAACTTAAGCTATTAAATTAATGAAGCAGTATATGAAAAGATTTGTATTGGTCCTTTTTGATAATCCGACATTGTTGTGATAGCCGTGCATTGGAATACATACTATTATCCCAGTGATTTCATGGTGCAAGGACAATATTAATAGTGTAATTAATTGTTCTGACTTGCTATTTAATCTTATTTTACTTTTCCTATCCTTTGTTCTCTCTTTCTTTACCCAAATTTCCTTCCTATATTTTTCTTCCAAGTCTAATTTGACATTCATTCCCTAACATTTGCTTCTTTCTTTCTCTATCCTTAAATTTCATTGTGTAAGGGTATATATTATTGGTCCTCATGTTCATCAAGGCCACAGATGCCCCAATGATCTATTATCAATTAATGCTTCCACTAGTTAGCAGAGACTCTTGTGGTGCAGTGTTCCTACTGGGTTCAACTCCAGATATCATAACATCTCTGAACAGGTCGATTACGAATATATCTCCAGCAATCAGCAGTAAAAGGATAATTGGAGCAGAAAGATAAGGAAAATAAATCTATCTCATAGTGTGCATTGCAAGATGCCCTGATGTAGTAGGTTGTAGTCCAGTATATTATTTGTGGTTCTGTCAATCACTGACTTAACAGTTCCAAAGAAATCATGTAATTTGAATCTAGGCAGATTAGCTGTTTAACTATTACAATAATTTCTTATATTAACAAATTTGAGGAGAAAAGCCTGCTTTAAAAATTACATTCAACAGAAATTTGTCCAGTTCATATTTGTTAATCCCATGTTTGTGTTTGCGTTTACTGAGGTTGTCATCTTTCGTCTGAATGGGACAAAGAACAAGGTGTTTAAAAAATGTATTGTGCATTTGCAAGAAGAAAATCAGATTCCACGTGCAAGCAACGGGAAAGTGGATTATGTAAACATGCATCTTCTCAAAGAGCAATTTTACAGTCTCAGTTTGAATTCTCAAAATATTCAAAGTAGTTACCCTGACACTGAACAGAGACAATAGCAGGCAATGTTGTAATATAAATGTTTTCTATTGTATTTATCTATTTGCATAGTAACAGGAAAGGATTATATTTGGGGTGCATTGGGTGACAATAGAAGTGGAGGCTATTTCATATTCAGTTCTGGTTTGCCAAAAGTTAAATTCAATCTACTGATATTTACCTCTCGAGATACAGATAACGTAATGAACATTTATTTTAGACTTATCTGGGATTGTGCATGACTGATAAGGCTAGCTTTTATCAGCCATGTCTAAGAGCCCATAAGAAGTTAATGATCAGTTACTTCCATTTGCTGCAGGTATTCCTATCATGCTGATAGGAAGGAAGGATGATCCAGAATTTTAATCCATCAGCGAAGGAACAACAGAACAGTTCCAAGTGAGGATGGTGAGAAACTTGCAGTTGGTGATATTCCCATGCCCTTTTCTTTCTAGGTGTAAGAGGTAACGAGTTTGGAAGGTACATTGAAAGACCCTTGGTGAGTGCTGCAGTGCATCTTGTATATGATACTCATGATGACCATATTCATCAGCGTCAGCAGTGGAGGAAATGTATGTTCAATTAGTAGATGGGAGCTCATCAAATAGATTGGCAGTCTTTAATCTATTCAATTCACTCCATGTGATATAAGGAAACAGTTGGAGGTACTGGATACTGCAAAGGTTATGAGCCATGACACAATCTGGCAATTGTGCTCCAGAACTTGCCAAGCTGTTCTACTATAATTAGAACTACTCCTATCTAGTAATGTGAAAAATATAGGACAAATCCAAACTGGGCAATTCCTGTCCTGTTGGTATACTCTCTATCATCAGCCAAGTGATTGAACAGATCATTGGTAGGGCTATAGTAGCACGTGCAAAAGAATAGTTTACTCACTGACCTTGAGTTTCGGTTTCACCAGGACCACTCAATTTCTGCTTTCATTACAGCCTTGGTCCAGAATCGAATTCTAGAGGTGAGGTGAGTGTGATTTCCCTTGACGTCAAGGGCACACTTGAGTGAGAGTAGCATAAAGGAGGACAAGCATAACTGGATCCCTGGAAATCAGGGAGAAAATACTCTGCTATTTGGACTCATACCTGGCACAAAGTAAAGAGTGTGGTGCTGGAAAAGCACAAGTCAGGCACAGCAGGATTCCTGATGAAGGGCTTTTGCCCGAAACATCGATTTTCCTGTTTCTCGGATGTTGCCTGACCTGCTGTGCTTTTCCAGCACCACACTCTTGACTCTAAACTCCAGCATCTGCAGTACTTACTTTCGCCTGACACAAAGTAAGATGAATGTGGTTGTTGAAGGTCAGTCATGTCAACCACACAAGATCTCTGCAGGAATTCCTCAGGTAGTGTCTAAACTCCAACTGACTTCAATTGCTTCATCACTGACTCTCCACTTACCTGAATGAGTACAGCTCCAAATATACTCAAGAAGGTGGACACCATCCAGGACAAAGCAGCCCTCTTGATTAACACCCCATTCACCACATCCAAAGTTCACGTCCTCTAGTACTGACACACAGTGGCAACAGTGTGTATCATCCACAAGATGACTGCAGTAACTTCTCAAGAGTCCTCCAAGAATACCTTAAACCTACAATCTTAATCGGATACATAGGAACACCACCATCTGCAAGTTTCCTTTTAAGTCACATACTGCCCTGACTTGGAAATACATCACTGCTCCTTCAGTGTTGCTGGATCAAAATCCTGGAATTTCCTTCTGAACAGCACTGTTGGTATCCTTACACCCAGGACTGCAACATTTTCAAGAAGCCTGCAGACTGCCACTTTCTCCAGGGCAATTAGTGATGAGTAATAAATGCTATCCTAGCCAGTGACTCCCACATCCCATGAATGAATAAAAGAAGATTATCAGCCTTGTCTTTTCACTGACGTTTTAGACTTCCCCATCATGGAGAATGGGGATATTTGTGGACCAGGATCTAATGGTTCGTTGTTCACCTCAAGTCTTTTTTATTCATTCATGGGACATGGGCATCACTGGCTGGCCAGCATTTATTGTTTGGCCCTAGTGCTCTTGAGAAGCTGATGATGAGTTGCCTTCTTTAACTGCTGCATATTATACATTGAGCCACAAGACCCTGACACAGGGAATTCTAAGGTTTTGAGCCAACGACAATGAAGGAACGGCAATGTATCTCCAAGTCAGGATGGTGAGTGTCTTGGAGGGGAACTTCTGGTTGATGATGTTCCCATGTATCTGCTGCCCTTGTCCTTCTAGATGGAAATGTTCATGGGTTAGGAGGATGCTGCCTAAAGATCGTTGGTGAATTTCTAAGTGCATCCTACAGAGCATTCCTAATCAGATGAGACAGGACTGCAATTATTTGAACTGATTGAAAAGTTATGGAATCACTTAGCTCTGTCTCCAGTCTGCTGCTTCTGCTGTTTTATTCCTGTGTTGTAGCTTCACCAGGCTGACCTTATTTTCTGGTATGCCTGGTGCTGTTCCTGGCAGATAGTCCTGCAAATTTTTCTGATCTAAGGCTGATTGCTTATTTAATTGTTATGGGAGAGCATAGGATATATTTGGCCACAAGGTTACAGATTTGAAGCCCCAAAACCAAAAATCAAATTAAATGGAATTTGGTCTGTAAGTCGAATCATTTTGTGAAAAGGGCACATTTTCTCATAATGGTAACCAAACTGTACCTTTGATCTGAAGAATGGCTATAGAGTTTAGCTGAAAGTCCTGTCACTCAAATGAACTTTCACACTCATACAGGATTTCAAATTCTCAAAGCTCAGAAAATGTTGAAGAAAACTGATAGCCTCCTGACTGCATAATGAACTATAATCTCTGAAATTACATGTGCTTTCAAAATGAACAAAGACATCTGACTACTAGTACTTAAACAGGTGTTTTGTTTTCCAGTTTAAACATGAGAATAAAGGTAAGATACCTCTAGCATTTTTTTAAGGGGACAGATATTCTAGACAGAAAATGTGTGATGGCGTCTCAAGGAGCAATGTTGAGGAGTGAATGTTCATTTCCTGTATATTTCATTGCCTTTCATATTGTTAAGGAACAACCACCTAAACTGTTTTGATAATCAAATAACCATCAAGTCATCATCAAGTAATCATCATCAAGAAACCAAGGGAGTGAGAATCCAAATTTAGGCATCCTGAAATGAAAGTGTTTGACTTTTTACACAAGGAGGTTAGTTGCAGACATACTCCATATTGTTTTACAATAGTTGATTGAATTTTTGATATAAAATAGAAAGCAGCACTTCATATATTGGAAATTATTTACTGACTGCTGGTCACCGTCATGTTGTTATTCACATATTGATTTTTGAATTCAGATTAAGGTACCATTAGTATTTTCAGACTTGATTTTGCAAATGACAATAAAGTCAGTTGACCTGACAAGGTGCTGTTGTTCATATCTTCAAACTACTCCCTTGGAAAATAATGTGTGAAAATATTCAAATGCTATTATTCTGACAGGATCAATATGAACGCAGGTTCCACAGCCATGATCTTCTTTATAACAGCTGATAGGATAAAGTCGAAGAGGATTTATGAGCTCCTATGCATCATACAATGAACGGGTAGCATTTACACCCACCAAACATTCTACTGAATGTTAACCCAAAATTAAAAGCTGGAGCTGCAATTTCCACGCAGTTGGACAGCCTGCAGGCTTGAACTTGTTCAGCTGACTGAGAGGTGAGTAACCAATCAGCAAAGGGTTCATTCATTTTTATAAAAAATCTAATGTAAAACAATTTGATTTTTAGTGACCACCAAAAGTATCAATGAAGTACTGGGCTTTCTTTTTCAAATATATTTTATCAGAGCCATAGACCATATGATATGAAACATTGCAGCGTGCACAGAACTTGGCTAAATTCTTCAAGTTAACTTTTTAGTTTGGATTAGAGCACTTAATTCTATGAATTAACAAATGTTAACTGCTTTCCACTTGCGGCATTCTCTTTATTTGCATGCTATAACCTTTGCCATAACTGAACCAGTAAATGTTCACATAGCAAAATTCTTCTACACAATCTTTTCAAAGGAATAACCTTTAAAACTACAATAAAAATCACTTCAAAATAATTTTTAATGCTGGCTTTCATGGTTGGAGAAATAAAATCTCCTTGCTGGTCTCAAGATTGCTTAGCATTGTGTAACAAAGATACTTCCCTCAGAAAGCTTTAGAGCACTGTGGACAGAGAAAAAAAGAAGCCGGTCGCATTATGGTCAGTGGAAAAAGGATAATGAACAAGTGGTGTCTTCCCAGAACCTGCCAGCTTGCCACATCTCAAACAACTGTCACTTCCTTTCTGCTCTACATGAACCCTGTCCATCAAGAAAGCCCCAATGTTTTACAGTGGGTTGTAAAACTGCTGTTCTTATAGGCTCAGACCAAACAGGCCCAGCATGTCTGCCTCATTTATCATTGCTCAGCTTTCATTACTGAAGCTCATCCATCACTGCCTGCTTAAAGTCAGATGTGAGGAACCTGGTCTTTATTGCTTGCATTTCCCTGCATCATGTGACCCTTTATCAGCAGGTCTCTTTGTTCTGAGGCTGAGTCAGGAAATGCGTCCTTTCCTTACATTTAGTTCGCAAACACAGTCTAGACTAGAATTCCCTCAGAATTCCTATTGACTTTGCTTAATGGAGGGAATCATAATTTATGATCTTTGCCCTTTTCCTATTATGAAAGAAAATAAAAATGTTTATATTCATATTTATACTTGTAAAAAGGAAAAATTCAGTTTTCCATGATGCTATCTGTCAAGAAATGACCCACTATTTTATCCATGAATAATTGGGCTTTGAAAAAGTAATTACAGAAATAAAAGAAACTTTGTGTCACTGGGAAACTGATTAAAAATAATAGCGTGCTTTTGAAATCATTTTATATGCCACAAAATAGGTACATTATAAGATCATCGTTGCTACCTTTTTTAAACATTGTGAATAGCTTACGTTCTTGTCAATTTTGGTCATTGTTTTAATTCAATTATCAGTAAAAATGAAGTAATTTAGAATTAGGTACTCATTAAATCTTTTGATCTTTTGTGTTTATTTTAATAACATGGAATTCCAACCAATTATTCCAAATAGATTATTTAAAATTAAATATAAGATATTCCATTTTTCAACACCCTCCTGTTTTTGTGTAAGGTTTTTTTTGTGTGTGTGTGTTTTGAGTGAGTGAATGGAGATTTAAAAATAAAACAGAAACAGAGGCTTTAAATGTGTCATTCAGCAGTAATTGCACTCAGTTGCAGTATCCAAATTTTGTTTGTGTTCAGGTGCTAAGTGACATATTTTTCTCTGAAAAAGTCAAATTATCCTCCTCCACATGTCAATTAAGTTTTGAAAATGATTTGAATACAAGATGAATAAACTATTTGAACGGGTTTTTAACTAAAAGTTATTCATTTTTCACTTTGTGAAATGTGAGCTAAGAGTTGAAGCAAGGAAAAGAACTGCATCCATGTATTTTTTATGCCCTTATAATACAATTTCTCACACTTCCTGTCAGCAGACTGACTAACTGTGCACCATTAATATACAAAGAGGGTCATTTTCAAATTGCTACAAATCTTTTCAATTTTAACTATGATTTTACTGGAGAGATAAATCAACCAACTCCTCTAACAGGCAGCCAGTCTAATGCCAGATTTATTGCCAAATGGCAAGTAAACAAATTATCTTTAAAGTCTTTAGTTAACATTTTAGTGATCATACCTCTGCAACACTTTACCCAGCATATTTTGTTAATAATACTCTTCCTAAGTAAACCAACATATCGTCCAAATTAGTGGGACCAAAGCTAATTTACTCATATTAAATGCCTTTCATACAACCAAATCCTGTAAATTCATCTTCTCTTATGATTTCTGAGAAATATTTTTCCACCACTCAGTTGTCACAATTGAATTTTCAAGCTAGGTGGTGCTCTTGGAATATTAGACTCAGTTTAATTTTCTGGAGGAGACTGTGTGACATGAACCTCCTATGGCCTGCTTGCCATGTTTACTCCTTGATAGGCTCTCTGCTATTAACTTTCAATTTTACAGCTATCTTCCAATATTCTGAAATAATGTCTTCCCAAAATCCCACTCCATCACATGCAAACATTGAACTGCAAGTTGCTGAATCCCGCGACTTTGTTTCCCTCATTTGGATGTTTCTTTTACCACTTGGCAGTCTTTACCAACTTTGACCCTCGGGACTGCTTATCTGTTTTTACTTAGTTTCTTCTGTTTCCCATTTCTTTTGCTTTCTCCACTGCCCTGTTGAACTTTCATACCACATGTCCAAATTACAGATGTTATGACCATCCTCACCTTTCCTTATTCTCATTCTACTTTCCTCACCACTCAAACACTCCTCAGTATGTAGTATTAGACAATAGACGATAGACAATAGGTGCAGGAGTAGGCCATTCTGCCCTTCGAGCCTGCACCACCATTCAATATGATCATAGCTGATCATCCTTAATCAGTATCCTGTTCCTGCTTTATCTCCATAACCTTTGATTCCACAATCATTCAGAGCTCTATCCAACTCTTTCTTAAATGAATCCAGAGACTGGGCCTCCACTGCCCTCTGGGGCAGAGCATTCCACACAGCCACCACTCTCTGGATGAAGACATTTCTCCTCATCTCTGTCCTAAATGGTCTACCCCATATTTTTAAGCTGTGTCCTCTGTCTGGTTCAGCACTCACCCATCAGCAGAAACATGTTTCCTGCCTCCAGAGTGTCCAATCCTTTAATAATCTTATATGTCTCAATCAGATCCCCTCTCAGTCTTCTAAACTCAAGGGTATACAAGCCCAGTCGCTCTAGTCTTTCAGTGTAAGGTAATCCCACCATTCCAGGAATTGAGCTCGTGAACCTACGCTGCACTCCCTCAATAGCCAGAATATCTTTCCTCAAATTTGGAGACCAGAACTGCACACAGTACTCCAGGTGTGGTCTCACCAGGGCCCTGTACAGCTGCAGAAGAACCCCTTTGCTTCTATACTCAATCCCTCTTGTTATGAAGGCCAGCATGCTATTAGCCTTTTTCACTACCTGCTGTACCTGCATGCTTACCTTCATTGAGAACACCCAGATCTCTCTGTACTGCCCCTTTACCTAAATTGATTCCATTTAGGTAGTAATCTGCCGTCCTGTTCTTGCCACCAAAGTGGATGACCATACATTTATCCACATTAAACTGCATCTACCATGCATCTGACCACTCACCTAACTTGTCCAGGTCACCCTGTAATCTCCTAACATCCTCCTCACATTTCACCCTGCCACCCAGCTTAGTATCATCAGCAAATTTGCTAATGTTATTACTAATACCATTTTCTATATCATTAATATATATTGTAAAAAGCTGCGGTCCTACTACTGATTCCTGCGGTACCCCACTGGTCACTACCTGCCATTCCGAAATGGAGCCATTTATCACTACTCTTTGTTTCCTATCAGCCAAACAACTTTCAATCCAAGTTAGTACTTTGCCCCCAGTACCATGCGCCCTAATGTTGCTCACTAACCTCCTGTGTGGGACTTTATCAAAAGCTTCCTCAAAGTCCAGGTACACTACATCTACTGGATCTCCCTCGTCCATCTTCAGATTTACATCCTCAAAAAATTCCAGAAGATTAGTCAAGCATGATTTCCCCCTCAAAATCCATGCCGACTCTGACCTATCCTGTTTCTACTATCCAGATGTGTCGTAATTTCATCCTTTATAATAGACTCCAGCGTCTTTCCCACCACTGAGGTCAGACTAACTGGTCTATAATTTCATGCTTTCTCTCTCCCACCTTTCTTAAAAAGTGGTACAACATTAGCCACCTTCCAATCCGCAGGAACTGATCCCGAATCTATCGAACTCTGGAAAATAATCACCAAAGCATCCATGATTTCTCGAGCCACCTCCTTCAGTACCCTGGGATGTAGACCATCAGGCCCCAGGGACTTATCAACCTTCAGACCTAACAGTCTCTCCAACACCAATTCCTGGCAAATATAAATTCCCTTAAGTTCAGGTCCTTCAGCCACTGTTACCTCAGGGAGATTGCTTGTGCCTTCCCCAGTGAACACAGATCTGAAGTACCAATTCAATTCTTCTGCCATTTCTTTGTTCCGTGTAATATCTTCCCCTGTTTCTGTCTTCAAGGGCCCAATCTAATTAAGATTAGATTCCCTACGGTGTGGAAATAGGCCATTCAGCCCAACCAGTCCTCACCGACCCGCTGAAGAGTAACCCACCCAGCCACATTTTCCTCTGACTAATGCACCTAATTAGATTCCCTACAGTGTGGAAACAGGCCTTTCGGCCCAACAAGTCCACACCGATTCTCCAAAGAGCGACCCACCCAGACCCATTCCCTTACATTTACCCCTTCACCTTACATTACGGGCAATTTAGCATGGCCAATTCACCCAACCTGCACATCTTTGGACTGTGGGAGAAAACCGGAGTACCCGGAGGAAACCCACACAGACACGGGGAGAATGTGCAAACTCCACACAGGCAGTTGACCGAGGCGGGAATTGAACCCGGGTCTCTGGCACTGTGAGGCAGCAGTGCTAATCGGCTTTCAAGGGCTAATTATACCTTTATTGAACATTGTGAGAGGAACCATGTAATAGTCATAGAGTCAGAGAGATGTACAGCACGGAAACAGACCCTTCGGTCCAACTTGTCCATGCCGACCAGATATCCCAACCTCACCTAGACCCACTTCCCAGCAGCCACTCCATATCCCTCCAAACCCTTCATATTCATATACCCATCCAGATGCCTTTTAAATGTTGCAATTGTATTAGTCTCCATTACTTCCCCTGGCAGCTCATTCCATACACGCACCACCCTCTGCGGGAAAATCTTGCCCTTTAGGTCCCTTTAACATCTTTCCCCTCTCACCCTATACCTATGCTCTCTAGTTCTGGACTCCACCCCCTACCCCAGGGAAAAGACTTTGTCTATTTACCCTATCCATGCCCCTCATGATTTTATAAACCTCTATGAGGTCACCCCTCAGCTTCCGACACTCCAGGGAAAACAGCCCCAGCCTATTCAATCTCTCCCTATAGATCAAATCCTCCAACCATAGCAACATCCTTCTAAATCATTTCTGAACTCTTTCAAGTTTCACATCATTCTTCCAGAAACCAGAATTGCATGCAATATTCCAACAGTGGCCTAACCAATGACCTGTACAGCTGCAATATGATCTCCCAACTCCGATACTCAATACTCTGACCAGTAACCAAAAGCATACCAAACGTCTTCTTCACTATCCTATCTACCTGCGACTCCACTTTTAAGGAGCTATGAACCTGCACTCCAAGGTCTCTTTGTTCAGCAATACTCCCTTGACCTTACCATTAAGTGTATAAGTCCTGCTAAGATTTGCTTTCCCAAAATGCAGCACCTCACATTTTTCTAAATTAAACTCCATCTGCCACTCCTCAGCCCATTTGCCCATCTGATCAAGATCTTGTTGTAATCTGAGGTAACCTTCTTTGCTGTCAACTACACCTCCAATTTTGGTGTAATGTGCAAACTTAGTAATTATACCTTCTATGTTCACATCCAAATCATTTATATAAATGACAAAATGTAGTAGACCCATCACGGATTCTTTTGGCACTCCACTAGTCACAGGCCTCCAGTCTGAAAACTAACCCTCCACCACCACCCTCTGTCTTCTACCTTTGATTCAGTTCTGTATCCAAATGGCTAGTTCTCCCTGTATTCCATGTGATCTAACCTTGCTAACTAGTCTCTCATGGGGAACTTTGTCGAACGCCTTACTGAAGTCCATCTAGATCATGTCTACCACTCTGCCCTTATCAATCCTTTTTGTTACTTCTTCAAAAAACTCAGTCGAGTTCATTAAACATGATTTCCCATGCACAAATAGTGATATCAATTCACATGGAACTGGAGCATGTGGCTCTAGTATTCCAGGAGATATCCTCTCTTACCATGCCTTATAAAGAGTTATGTTCAATAAAGCCTGTTCATGTTCATTAATGAGACTGTCAACCTCATTTTACTACATGGTGCCAAACAGTGATGAGACCCATAGAATAGGAGGCGAGTTGTAAGGACTACCTGGAATCTCCGAGACATCACAGTGCTATGGGTAAAGGGAGAGGCAGCCCAGTAATCCAACCCTACAAGTGAGCAAATGTATAAAGAAAAGCTTACTCCAACAGAAAGAAATAAGCAAAAGATGAACTGCCTGCATAAAAGCTGAAAAAGCCTGTGCAAAAATCTGAAAGTGGGGAACACAGCAAACAACTAGAAAAAAGTCAATTAGCCAGAGGGTGTAGTAAATTCCTGCAGTACAGAAAACAAGAGAAAAGACCCATGTAATGGAGTGCAAAGAGATAACCTGCCCGAAACATCGATTTTTCTGCTCCTCAGGTGCTGCCTGACCTGTTGTGCATTTCCAGCACCACACTCTCGACTCTAATCTCCAGCATCCACAGTCCTCACTTTCGCCTGTGAAGAGCTAAAGCCTGTGCAAGAGCTGAAAAGGTGTAGGAAGTAAAAGAAACACTTCAGACCACACCCATGTAGTAAATAGCTGAAAATGTGTTGCTGGAAAAGCGCAGCAGGTCAGGCAGCATCCAGGGAACAGGAGAATCGACGTTTCGGGCATAAGCCCTTCTTCAGGAAGCCCTTCTTTCGGGCTTATGCCCGAGACGTCGATTCTCCTGTTCCCTGGATGCTGCCTGACCTGCTGCGCTTTTCCAGCAACACATTTTCAGCTCTGATCTCCAGCATCTGCAGACCTCACTTTCTCCATGTAGTAAATACACCAGGAATAGAAACAATCTCTTAGGCCTTTACCAGACCCAAGAGAAAATGCAGAACTTCTCAAACAGGTTACGTTTTGGGTACAATGGCACTAACAGTTTCACTCATACCATCCTGGTTAAGGCCTCGATGCAAAACCAGACAAAGGCAAGGTCAGTGCACTGTTGTACGCAATCCACAGCTGTGCTGACACCATTCTCACCAATCAAGGCAGTGCAGAAAAAAATGGCAACATACAATGATGTACCTAAAACTTCTGACTCCCATTTCACATTAAGGCAAAACCCATTCTAGACTGACAAAGATTAACCCGTGCAATCAGGTGCAAGAGGAAACCATTGATTCCTTTATAGCTGATTTATACAATCTCACAGATAATTTCTAAATGGGACTTTCAAAGAAGCTCTCAGAAAGAACTTGGTTAACGGTAAGTATTGAATACTTGTTAACAATAAGGAATAACATTAAGGTCGTTACTCAGGGTAAAACAGTCCCAGCCATCTGGAGGAATGCACCGCACTGTAGGAAGAAGGTTAATGTTCTTCTCCACTCTACCAGGGTAAGTGCCACCATCTTCTCCTTGATACCTTAAACTCACTCTATCTCTGCCACTATGTCACCTCCCACCAAGACACATGCTCCACTTCACTCACTATTACCTGCACCATCCATCTTCCCCACTCACTCTCATTCATGCCAACCCCTGGCATCACTAACCCACACTGCACCAGCCAGTCGCTCACTTGGGACAGCTCTGCACCTACATCAACAGGAATAGCTGTGCGACCAAACTTCACCACCCTTAATACCTGCTGCTGCCTCATTCCAGGAGAAAAGCATGCCACAATAGAGCAGAAAGAATCAGGATGGGTAGTGGGCTACCTGTCCTTTGGCTCCTTATCCCTTTTTAAGGAGAAAATCCTGATTCTAAGCAATCCAAGTGGGGCCTGGACTGGTATTGGTTGTTCCCTTTGACTTATTATACTGGGAACTCCTGAGCAAAGCTATTCCCCTTGAGTTGACAATGGTCTGTTGACAACTACAGCAGGTTTGTTGACTTTGTGTCTGAACTAATTGGCACAGCAATACAGTAGTTGAAAAGTGTGGTGCTAGAAAAGCACAGCAGGTGAGGCAGAATCCAAGGAGCAGGAGAATCAGTGTTTCAGGCATTAGCCCTTCATCAAGAATTCATTCATTGACTTTCCTAATGAAGGGCTTATGCCCAAAATGTTGACTCTTCTGCTCCTTAAGTGCTGCCTGATCTGCTATGCTTTTCCAGCACTACACTCTCAGCTCTGATCTCCAGCATCTGCAGTCCTTACTCACTCCACTGGAATACATTAGTTTTGTGAAGCTGGTATCACTGGCTGAGGGAACAAAGCACAAAAAGGCATGACAATACAAGGCAGGGATCAGTGCACATCCACGTGGGCTCAGAGTGGGACTCTGCTATCAGAGCAAGTGAACAGCCCAGAGATGCAGCCCGGTCCAGTCCTTAGCTGGCTGTGTGATGGTGAACACAGAGTGGCCTTGCAGCATTATTATAATGGCAGTTGCAACATTGAAGTATATAAGTGTTCTGTACATAGATAACAGAAATGCCCTGAATGTGCTTCAAGGCTGGTATATATCAATTACCAATAGCTGTGGGTGTGGGGCACATGTAGCTTGTTCCCATGCAGTGTACCTTGAAATGTTGGTGTCTGGTTTCCAACATAGAGGTCATTCAGAGCAAGCAGTAACCTGAATCTACCACAAGCAGGCTCTGCTTTCCATGTTGAGTTTTCCCCACTTTTAGATTGTTGGATGAGATAGGTAAAATCAGAACCTGAACATCATTGAGGTGAGTTGGGTTGTCAAAAGGAGTTTAACAAGTACTAAGCCCTACTGCCTGGCGAGAATCTTGCTATTCCACATGTGTAAAGTGTAAAAAATTGAGCAAAGTGGTCTCGAGATGCACTTCTCATCTGATCACACCTCACTATAGCCCACATTGTCCAGAGTTCTTATAAGATTCCATCACATAAACTTATATATGACTTGTTCTGAAACACATGATAAGGTGCTATGAACATAGAACATCTTTTATTTTTAGAAAAGACGTCATTTTTGAATTAAGACAGGACTGAAACATGATAGCTAAGTTTCAAAGTCAGTACTTACATGGACTGAAAAATGATAGCTATGTTTCAAAGCAGTACTTACACTTTACATACAAATTCTGTGTGGAAAAGGGCAAGGTGTTTGCATACAACCATTGATAATTCATTGTACAAATGTGTACAATGGTATCAAGAAACAAATGTGCTGGGCAATGCAAACAGCCGGGACTTTGTATAAATCCCAGCAATGTTAAAATATCTACTTTCTGCTTGGTTCTTGTTAGTTCTGCAAAATCCTGCTAGAGGGCATCCCTTTTACCATAACCACACATGCTTATTGCTGTTTTTCCTCTTGGGAAATGCCTCATTATTAGTGCATGATATTCTTTGCTAGCCAATCCATGCTTTAGGAAAAGAAACTCATTGTTTAAATGTAATATTAATTTTCAAGTTGAAAACAATGAAAGTCTGAAAATAATTTGGTTGCAATGTTTGAAATTGTCCAATTATTTATCTGATTATCTGATTTGAAGCCACACAGGTCAAGGATAGAATCACTATTTTGTTTTCAGCACAGCTAAAAATTACTACTACACTGTTTCCTTGTGTTTCACAGGAACATAAGAACTGGAGTCGGCAATTTAACATCTCGAGACTGCTCTGTGATTTAATGCAGTCATGATTGATCTAATCTTGGCCTGAATTCCACTTTCCAGTTCACCTCTTTAGAACATTTCAACTCATCTATCTCCTCCTGAATGTATTTAGTGTTCTAGTGCCCACCACACTCTGAAGTAGTGAATTCCACAGATTCACAACCCTTTGAGAGAAGTAGTTCCTCCTCAGCTCTGTTTTAAATTGGCTGCCTCTTTGCCGAAAACAGTGACCACTTGTTCTAGATTGCCCCTCAAAGGGAAACACCATAGACATTCTAAGTCTACTGTGTCAATCTCCTTTAACACCTTAAATATTTCAATAATATCACTAAATAGAATGATCCACTGTTGTTGGACTGGAGGAAGGTTGAGGTATGGCTACTTCCACCCTCAGCTAAGAGAGGAAAGGTGGTTAAGTTGACCAAAACCTGGAATATTTTAGTGGGAGAAGAGGATTATAGTTATGAAGAAACCTGGATAAGCTAGGATTGTTTCCTATGGAATTGTGAAGGTGAATGGTAGACCAAATGGGGTTCTGACATGTTGCACACTTAATGCTCATCCTTCAACATGCAGATTCATATAAAAGTATGCCTAAAAGGCATTTTTTGGATGAAGTTTAGGTCCTGTAGTGCATGTTATACATGTCTCTTCACAGTTAGCACACAATCAAAATATATCATTTATTGATGAAAGTATTAAAAGCAATGCTGGAGCACTTTTCTCTGCAGTAAGTTTGAGTTTGGACAAGTGGCCTATTGACTCATGGAAGCAAAGGTTTTTGCAAATTATCTTCTCATTAGAGCTAAGAAATTAGGGAAGACAGACAATATATGCAGTCAATCACCCGATTTTATACATGGCAAGCAGGAAGACATGGAACTGCTTATTAGGCTACACTACTAATGGGACATATACTATAGCATACATGGTTATGGATCAAGTGCTGGAAAATCGAATTAAAATAAATGGATGTTTTATGACTGGTGTGGACAAAGTGGGCCGAAGGTCTTTTCTTCATGCTACCAAAAACTCTACAATGTTTACTCATCTATTAATACTCTATATTATGTTGCAGAATTCTAACAGATTGACCTTTTGACCCAACATTTCAATGCTTCAGGGAAATTGAATCGAGTGGGCCTCAAATACCCAACACATAGGAAACATTAGTTTTGAATCACTCCATTTTCTGATGTAAATGTAGACATGGGCAAATGGAAAATAACTCCATGGTCTCCTTATCACCTATCTCTCCTGCCTTTGTGTTTCATGGTCAGTCTTGATTTCTTACCCTGCATTTTTGCTTATATCCGATTTATTTAGCAGAGCACTCATGAAACAGTAAAGTTCTAGAAGCCTGTAAAATTGGCTTCTCAACAAAGAAGGTAAGGAAATTCTATTGGCAAAAGCAAGTGACTAGAATTGGTTCAGAAAGAAATCATTCAAGTAAACTCAGCAGCAAACTAAGTGTGTGAATATTGGTGTTGTTCATTGGGGAAAGATATTCTAATGAAGATGGCTAGATAGGTAAATGAATTGATTAAAAGGGCATCTGCGATACCTGAGTTGATTACTGCAGAGACTTTTGAGACATAGGTTATGGAGTTCTTGATGACTTCATGCTTTAGCTGAGGCATAGCATAAACAAGCTGGAACGTTATGCAGGAGCTATAAAAATCACTCACTCAGCCAGAGTTGGATACTGCTTAAAGTTCCAGATACCACACTAATGAAAAGACTGGACTGCACTCAAAAGGGTACAGATGAGATTTACAAGGATATTGCTTGGATTTGATAATTTTAGTTATGAGGAAACCTGAATAGGCTAGGGTTGTTTCCTCTGGAATTGAGGAGCTTAAGGGTAGATCAAATTGAAGAATGTAAAATTATGATTGGCCTAGATAAAATGAATGGTAAAGCCTGATTCCTTCTAATTAAGGGATCCATAATCAGGGCTTTAGATTTAGGGGAAGAGGTAGGAGGTTTAGAATGCATTCAAGGGGAACGACCAGGAGGTAGTGGCTTTCTGAAATTCATAGTCTGAGAGATGCAGAAACTCTCATATCATTTGAAAAGTATTTGGATATACAATTGATGTGTCAGAACCTGCAAAGCCTGGACCAAGACCTGAAAAGTTGGAGGAGGCTCTGTGGTTACTTGTCAACCGCATGGACCTATTGGTTGAATGGTCTCTTTCCAGGCTGTAAATTTCAATGGTTCTGTAATTCACTGAGATAGCAAAGATAAATTTATTCTCAGTAAAAGGGAAGTAGAACTAGTCATAACCTACTAAACATTGCAATACAACTTGCAACTTATCGACCCTATCTGTCATTTGTTGAATGTCATGAATGCTAAAGTAAAAAATCATCCTTACACTTCTATGATTTGTAATCAACTCATGTGGTTTTGTAGAGCAAGCTGCACATTTTCTGTGTTAATTTCATATTAATTGCGTTTAATTGTTTGTAAGCGATAGATATTAACTAGTGATCTACTCAAATCTTTGTAAATAGACACAAACTGAATCCCTGGTGTTTGTGTTAAAAGCTGTATATTTGTAATGTTTACGTTGTAAAGAAATATAAAAGTGCATAAAAATTGGCACCATAGCTATGCTTCATCAACTGCTTTCAGAAATATAATATTCTGCTCATCCTTTCATACCATGCATAATGAGATTACTCTTCTGTTACTTCCTAAACTTCAAATGATCTAACGTTTTTACTGATCGGATAGTGTTGTATAACTTCCAGCAACAAACCGTATTGGTCACGAACCAGTCAGCCTGCCATACCTCAACTGGTATAATGAATAGACCTTCTCAGTAATTACTGCAGAGACTTTTGAGACGTAGGTTATGGAGTTCTTGATGACTTCATGCTAGTTTAACAATGTAAAGATTGTTTCAGCTTTATTTTCTTTGCTAATGTACAACTAGTAATTAACAGGTAGCTAGAACTGCTCTGCTAAACAGCCATTGACTCTATACTCTGGCATAACATCTCTCTCTTTATGATTCTCCTGATACAAGAAAATTGGTGTCGGACGAGGAGATTGCAGAGAAAATTGCTACATCTATATCACGTCAATCACATTTAAAACAACATGACAGTAGTGTGTGAAACAGGACTAAATATTAGATAGGAATATCAAGGTGCACAGAGGACTGGGAGAAATATATAGCACTACAATACGGGATAGTAAGTTAATAGATATGGTCAGAGTAAATGAGAAAGTAATAAAATCTAAATCGAGATTACTTTTCATGTATGTAAATATACAAAATGTAGTTAATAAGATTGTTGAATTCCAGGTATTGATTTGATGTGGAAATATAGTGGGCGGCTATAACAGAGACAGGACAGACTGGGCATTAAATATTCCTGGATACAAGGTGGTCAGGAAAAATAGGACAGGAAGGAAAGGGAAATGGGTAGTAGTATTGATTAATGAATATATTGCAGTGCTGGAGAGAGAGGAGGTCCCAGAGGAATTAAGGAGAGAATTCATTTGGCTCAAGCTAAGAAATGAAAAAAGGTGAAGTTAGGTGCTCAGTATAGTCTATAGGCCACCAACCAGAGCAAAGGATGTAGAGGAGCTAATTTTCAAGGAGATTACAGAGAGGCACAGGAATGATAGAGTAGTTATAATGGGGGGACTTCAGTTTCCCGAGTATAGACCAGGATAGTAGTAGTGTACACACAAGAGACAGGCAGGAGTTAGATTTGTTGGATCCCTGCTTCTAATCCAAAAGAAGGAATTGTTATTTTTTGCCATTTTATTGACCCTTTCTTCAAATGGATAGAGTTATTCTCTACCTTGTATGCATCAGCTAAGATAGCTGCTGAGAAGTTGGTGTGGGAAAGCTTTCCACCCTGTCAGGGATCAGAATTGTGAGAGCTTCTAGCTTGTTAATCAAATACCAGAACCAGTAAATGACGAAACCCTTCTACAAGAATTTGAAGTTGATATAATTATTGATGTTAATATGGGTCACCTTATTTCTTGTGACTATAATCAATGGTACATTATTTTAACAGAACATATGGAATTCTGTGAGGAGATTTGCTACGTTTGTTATACTGCTTACCTTTCAATTAGTGATTTTATTTAAAATTAATACAGACTATGATTTGTCTAGACTGAAGTAAAACATTATAACATAAAATCTTAAGTAAGTTTGTACTTTCCTTGTTAATAGTTAAACAAAAGCATAATGTTTTGCATTGATACAATTCAATCTGTTGATAATAACATTTTAAAATATCTATAGCTGCAATCAGAAATAGAATAAAAATAAAAGAGTATATTATGACAGGATTTAGAGAAAATAAAAGCAAGAAAATGTGTCACCATTAATGATGTTAGAGCAACTATATATTGTTACTGGTGCCAAACATTCTTAAATTCTGAAATTTCAAAATTAACTGTAGCTGAATAATATAAAATATTAGATGTGTTCGAAATAATTCTGCTATGAGTTTTTCTGTTAACGATTTTTTTTTCAGTTAGTACTGTAGTTGCATCACTGGACTGTAGAGGGCCCAAGAACTGCAAGGTTGCAGAGGTCAATGTCATTTGTCTTTCCATAGTGAGAATTGCAATGGGGATTATTACTCGGTGTGTGTTCTGAGAGATCGTGAACTCATGCTCCTTGTACTTAGTGATCTACTCTGCAAACTCTGTCCAGCCCAAATACGTTTCTTATCTTTCATCCTGTATCTTATTATTCATTTCAACTTCATTGTCAATTCATTTTTATTATGCTCATTATGCAGTAACTGTCTCCTACATTTAATCAGACTGATCACCTCAGTCTTGCCAGATATTAAATGGCTGTCACCAAATGTCATCTATTCTCCTTGAGAAAACTTAATGTTATAGAATTTTTAGTATTCCATGTAAAATCATTGTAAATTATGCTTATGCAGATCAGCTCAACAATATGTACCACACTGATATCACTAATTTACTAGCTAAGTTAGAAAAAAAGTACAATTATTACAGTATCTCATGTTCAAAATTGACCAAAAGTAAAGCCCTGATTTACCCTTCCTGTTCAGTAAACTTGCTCAAGTTAAATCTCAAGTCATACTACTTGAATTGAAACTTACTACTGGAAGATTATTTTAGCCAATTATCTACTTATTTTGGACTCATGACTGTACCATTATTCGTAAGTGAAGCAGACCTCACAACTATCAACTAATGAAGTCCAGAATATATCATCAGAAAGAGAAATAATGAAAGACAAGCTATTTCTTACTTAAGAGCTCTTAACTGAGAATGGCGATTTCATGTCATTTGAGGCTTTTTATGCCAAATGACTTAGGCAGTAAATTTCAGTACTCATGGTTATTGTTGAAATAGATGTGATATGTTAAACTGCCACACAACAAATTACTTGTACAAATTATGCATATATATTACAGGAAATTGGGGTACAATGGCTAACCTTAGCAAACTGGAATTGTTGCACAATTATTTCTGCAAAATATGTGCAGGAATCCTTCAATAAACAAGAACATTTAGTCCTCAGACACTGGGTATCCATAGTATAAATCATGTAGCATTTAGAGGGCTGTTTTGAAGTGTGTGATTTCCTGATAATGCTCCAGTGGAAGCGTCATCTTTTGGAGGAGATGTTAAAGTATGTCCTCTCAGGGGAACACCATATGCATGTGGGTTTACCTGAAGAAGGACTTCCTCTCCTAAGTTCATCCCTTAACCAACATCGATATCTTATCGTCCACCCTCTTACTTGGACCACCCTGTGTACATGTAGGATGTCATATTTCCCTATAGTATAGCAGAGACTGCAATTCAAAAGTAATCCCTTTGCTGCCAACTGCTTTAGGCCATCCTAAAGTTATGGAAGCTGTTAGAATTAAATCAAATAGAAATAGGCCATTGAGCCATCAACTCTGATGTTTATTGATCATGCCATGACATCTTCCCCTTTTTTTATTTTAGCCTGTTTCTATTCAAGTAACTTATTTCTTCTGAATTATAATTACTGTGTACAGCCATACCTAATGTAATTACAGTGGTCTGTTTTTACCTACTCGCTTTGTATCTTAAGCATGAACCTATTTATTTAAAATCATAGAGAGGAAATGTTCACACTGTGTAATGAGAGAGCTCAATTTGAGCATAAGAATCCCATCCCAAATCACATTTAGCTCACAGTAATTGCCCAACAGTGTCATTTAGCTCTACCCCCCACTACGTATTAACTCAGAGTTTAACAGGACATTGATCAGATGGGCCATTGGGGGAGGGGGTGGAGATGGAGTTTAGTTTAGATAAGTGCGAGGTATTGCATTTTGGTATGGCTAACCAGGGCAGGACTTATGCAGTAAATGGTAGGGCTCTGGGGAGTCTTGCCAAACAAAGAGACCTGGGGTGCAAGTGCATAGTTCCTTGAAAGTGGAGTCGCAGATAGACAGGGTAGTGAAGAAGGTATTTGACATGCTTGCCTTCTTTGGTCAGATCACTCAGTATAGGAGTTGTCATATTGAAGCTATACAGGACATTGATGAGACCACTTGTGGAATATTGTGTACAATTCTGGTCATCCTTCTATTAGAAGGATGTTGTTAAACTTGAAAGGGTTCAGAAAAGATTTACAAGGATGTTGCTGGGATTGGAGTATTAGAGCCATAGGGAGAGGCTGAATAGGCTGGGGCCTTTTTTTCCATGGAGCATCATAGACTGAGGGTTCACCTTACAGAAGTTTATAAAATCATGAGGATAGCGTGAATAGCCAAGGTCTTTTTTAGGGTGGGTGAGTCCAAAACTAGAGGACATAGATTTAAAGTGAGAAGGACAACATTTAAAAAAGGACCTGAGGGGTAACCTTTTCACACAGAAGGTGGGGCATGTCTGGAACAAATTGCCAGAGGAATTGGTGGAGGCAAGTACAATAACAACATTTAAAAGGCATCTGGATGAGTATATAAATAGAAAGGGTTTAGAAAGTTATGGGTCAAATGCTGACAAACAGGTCTAGGTCAGATTGAGATATCTGATCAGTGTGCTTGAATTGGACCAAAAGGTCTGTTTTGTGCTTCGTGAATCTATGACTCTTTGTAAAACTGAAATTTTCAAAACCTATTGCAGCCATTTTTCAGTTTGTATCACTTTGTACTTTATTACAGAGGTATTTTTTATTGTGATCCTGTGCCCACGAGGAACTGACTTAATACTGCTTAATTTTAACTCTTACTTACAGCCAAAAGAGAGAGGAAATTTTCATCATGGTAAAATTGGGCTCCAATTGACCCTTGGACCAGGAGCTACACAATTTCTGCTATTTGGGCTATTACCCTCAGGGTCCTGATGTCAGAATTACCACTGCCCTTTTCAAAATAATGCCATAGGCTTTTTACATCCACAAGATGTCAGACAACATCTCAAAGAGATGAAAGTGAGGACTGCAGCTGCTGGAGATTAAAGTCAAGAGTGTGGTGCTGGAAAAACACAGCAGGTCAGGCAGCATCCGAGGAGCAGGAGAATCGACATTTCTGGCAAAGGCTTTTGCCTGATTCTCCTGCTCTTCAGATGCTGCCTGACCTGTTATGCTTTTCCAGCACCACACTCTCAACAACACCCTTAAGAGATCAGCACTCTCTCAGGATACTATGTTGTTGGTGCTCAAGTGGAACATTAATACCCAGCCTTCTGACTCAGACAAAAATGCTACCAACTGAGTCATGACTGATACTTAAGTTGAATAGACTGTGAAATCCTCGGCACTCTGTTTGCCTGTAAGCTCTATATATACAGATTTGTTGCAGTTCAGAAGTATGCCATTTTGCCCATACTTGCTCCAGTATAATTACTTAGTGCCATTCTCCTTTTTCTACATACCTTTCCACATTATTTCTGTCCAAAAAATCCAATGCTCTCTGGAATGCATCAATTGCATTCTGTACCCAAACTGCTTGCTGTGTGAATAAGTTTTTTCCCACACCAACCTTGCTTCTTTTGCACGCCATTTGCTTCTTTCTACTTTTTCCCAACATTACTTGCTGTTATCTTTGCAGTAGGCACAACTTCCATTCATTCCATAATCCATATATCTGCCACCTCTATACAACATTTTTTTTAATGTCCAAGACAATTTTCAAACCTCCCTTCTCCATAAAGTTCAACTCATTTAAAAAAACTCAGTCAATTGTACCCTGTGATATACTAAGTCCCACTTATCAATCACCCCATTTCTGTTAACATTCATTGGCTGGAAACAATTCAACATGCCAGAGAATTTCCCATTTCTTAAATAGGTTCATTGAAATTCAGTTGGAGAAAGTACTTAGAGGATAGTTAATTGCTCTAAATGCATCATTTAAATTCACTGGAGACTTGGTCAAGTAGATGAGGAATAGTGACAACACTGAATGTAATTAGGATCATTCTTCACACCCAGAAGCAACTCAAGAAGTTTATTGACTGTAATGGATCAACTAAGTTGTAAAACTCATCATTACTATTAATAGAGTGTGATTAGACGTATAGCTCTAATAATCACCTTATGTTCACATATAGCTTGTATTCAATGCTTATTATTCACATTGCACCATTAGCCTTCTCCATGTCCAAACTTGGCTTAATAAATGAGAATCTCATGCAGCTTATGATCTGTAATTCTGATGATATGGGGTGACAATTTGTGTGAGGCGTGCAGTAAATTATCACAACCTTCATGGAGCCATCAGTTGATGATGGTGAACCATTTACTTAAGTAAAAAACACCCTGGTCACTTGTTTTACGCACTTCAGGATAGTTGATTTCTTTATATTGCTGTTGTTTCCAAGGCTTAACATAGGCCCAGTAAAAGTGCTAATGATTTTGACAACCACTGGCTATGCAATCACTGTGAAACAGTTTGGTTGCAGGTCATCCTACAGCATGTATCACAATATCTTTGCTGTATTCCTTGTAGATTTAAGCCACAGCACGCACTGATGTTCTGTGTCCTTTGCCTGCCGAATACTGACAGGTGGGCAGCGTTGCTGCTTGGAAACCATCCACTAATCCTTCTTTTCTTGCTAGGAAAACACCAAGAGGAAAAACGTTGCCCACTATGGAGCTACATTTAAGTTGGGGTTAAAAAATGGCAATTGTCCAATGAAATGGAGAAAGATTTTTAAACAAAATTGTATAACGTCCTCAAATGTGCTTACTTTGTAAATCTACATTTTCTATATACCGCTCAGGTAATGGAAACTATGAACGATCATTTTAACTGAGCTAATAAAAAAAAAACAATATTCTGTTGGGAATTTCAATAAGTAGAATAAACTTAATAAACTACTAATCCATAAACAGTCACTTTTTAAAAAAATATTGCACACAACAAACTGGTTTGGGACACAACACCAGAATGAAATGCAAACACAACATTAGATATGAGTGGAAATCAATATAAAGGTTTCCACCTGTGTTTCCAAGCAGTTGTGCTCATTTTAAATCTGTGCATCAGTTAAAATCAATCAATCTAAGTCATGTCTTTGAACAACAGGAACAAAGTTGTTCACATTAGGAGGAGTTTAGATGACATTAATTAGTATTTTATTAGCTTTGTATTAGCATCAGAAATTTTAGTTAGCTACATGGATATCTGATCCAAAAAAATGTACAAGGAAACAACACAAATATTCAAGCTTAGTCTGTCCTAATTTCTAGGAAAGCACAGTGCCTAATTGTCTTATTACAGCTGGTCTGTTCTTTTCAGCTGTCCATGGCAATGAGAATCATCTACATTATTCAGTTTTAGAAGGGATCTGATGTCCTCAAAAAAAAAGCCACAGAATCTCAATTGTTACAGTGCAGAAGGAGGCCATTTGGCCCATTATGGCTGCACCAGCTTTCTGACTGAACAACTTGCCCGATACCCTTCTCCTGTCTTATAATAAATCTATGCTGCTGCGTTTTGGTAGCAAATACAGGAAGGCAGATTATTATCTGCGTGCTGATGGATTGAGAAAAGGGGAGGTACAACAAGACCTGGGTTTCCTTGGACACAAGTGAAAGTAAGCATGCAGGTGCAGCAGTGGTGAAGAAGGCAAGCAGTAGGATGGCCTTCTTAGTGAGTGGATTTGAGTACAGGAGCAGAGATGTCTTGTGCAATTGCACAGTCTTGGTGAGACCACACCTGGAATGCAGTGTCCAATTTTGGTCTCCTTATCTGAGGAAGGATGTTCTGGCTATTGAGGGAGTGTAACAAATGCTCTCCAGTCTGATACTTTGGATGGCAAAACAGATGTATGAAAAGAGAGTATATTGGTAAGGAGTATACATGCTGGAGTTTTGAAGAATGAAGGTGGAATCTCACAGAAATGCATAAAAGTGTTACAGGGCAAGACAGAATAAATGCAGAAAGAATGTTTACAATGACTGGGGAATCCAGAACCAGGGTCACAGTCTAAGGATATGGGGTAGGCCACTTAGGACTGAGATAGGAGAAATTTCTTCACCCAGAGAGTGGTGAGCCTATGGAATTCTCTGCCACAAAAAGCTGTTGAGGCCAAAATGTTGAATGTTTTCATGAAGGTGATAGATATAGTTCTTAGGATTAAAGACATCAAAAGGTTTGAGGAGAAAGCAGCAACAGGAACCTGAGTTGGACAATCAGCCTTGATCACATTGAATGGCAAAAGCATGCTTGAAGGGCCAAATGGCCTCCTGCTGTTCTTACTGTCTATATTGCTGTCTGTGGATGTAAAATGAGCCAGTACTTAGAAGAAAAGAGAGATTTGTTTTTACACAACACATGTCTATGGTCCTAAGACATCCCAAAACACTTTACAGGTTAGAAATACTATATGGGGAAAGTGAGGACTGCAGATGCTGGAGATCAGAGCTTAAAAATGTGTTGCTGGAAAAGCGCAGCAGGTCAGGCAGCATCCAAGGAGAAGGAGAATCGACGTTTTGGGCATAAGCCCTTTTTCAGGAATTCCTGAAGAAGGGCTTAGGCCCGATACGTCGATTCTCCTTCTCCTTTGATGCTGCCTGACCTGCTGTGCTTTTCCAGCAACACATTTTTAAGCTCTAGAAATACTATATGAAATGCAGCATCCAATTTAAGCTCAGGATCCCACAAACAACAAGATAATGATGATGTAATTTCTTTTCATGTTGTTGGCAGAGGGATCAATGTTGGCCAGACATCAAGAATTAAGTCCTTGCTCCTCTTCAAACCATTTCATGTGGTCTTTGACATGAGGCAAAAAGGGCTGCTCAGAGCCCTATTGAATGTTTACTTCCCTTTGAAAGCCCACATTCACCAATGAATCAAACTAAAAATGTATAAAACACTCTGTCATTCCAGTAGAGTAAGAGGCAATTGAGCTTATGAAGATTAGAGAGTGGAAACACAATAAATCAAGACATTTTGAATATCACACCATAACTACACAAATGCTTCTATTCTGAGCTAAGCCCAGGACTGGCATAATTCCTAACCTCAAAATAATAGTACTCTTTAAAAAAATCTCAATGGGACCATTATATTCTTGTAATACCACAAATAAGTCTATCATCAACATTGACTTTTAGTGCATTTCTTAATTGTCTAACCCAGTGACCTGTTCCTTCATCACTCAAAGCTTTAGAATTATGATTATTCTAACAGCTACTATAATGCCAGCTGAAAGAGTAAGCTACCTAGGAGTGGCATGGTGGCTCAGTGGTCAGCACTGCTGCCTCTAAGCACCAGGCAAATGGGTTTGATTCACCCTCGGGTGACTACCTTTGTTTAGTTTACACATTACCTTGTGTCTGTGTGGGTTTCCTATGGGAATTCTGGTTTTCCCCCACATTCCAAAGATGTACAGGTTAGGTAGATTTGCTATGCTAAATTGCCTGTAGTGTCCAGAGATGTACAGGCTATGTGGATTAGCCATGGGAAATGCAGGGTTACAGGAATAAGGTAGAGGGGTGTTTCTGGGTGGGACCCTCTTCAGAGGGTCAGTGTGGATTCAATGGGCTGAATGGCTGCTTCCCCACTGCAGGGATTCTATAAGTTTCCCTGCAATTCCTGCTGTTACCTGGGAATTTCTGTTTACACAATATCTTTAAGATAAGGAAACATTCCAAAGTGTTAGCATAAGGAAAATATTAGGAAACCTGGACAAAAAAATTAAAAAATGAAGTGGGTGTAGTCCTTAACTTGGTCAAAGAGAGACAAATATAACAAAGGATTTTTGAAGATGGACAGAAAGAGACAAATAGAGTACAGGGATTTAAGGAAGAATTTCCAATCAGAATAATCATAGTGATTAAATACTTTACCACCAATAGTAGGGGTGAGAAAGAATGTATAGAAGGCTATAGTCAGAGAAACAGAACGTTCAGGAAGTGAAAAAAAAGAGAGTTTTGGAGAAGCTCAACAGGTCTGGCAGCATCTGTGGAAACAAAAATGAAGTTGACATCTTGACTCCAATATGACTGTTCTTCAGAGCTGATATGGGACTTGTGAAGACTACAGACACTGGATGAGAGAAAGAAATAGTGTAATTTACAGGTTTTAAATTTAATATGTTGAGAAATTGGGAGCCAATGTAGATTTCCTCATTGGTAATTGAAGATTGAGTAGGCATATAGCAGGGAAAGGACTTGCGCAGTAGAATCATAGACAAATTGAGTTTGTTGGAATTGGAGGAATAGAATCCAGCTAATCAAGCATTAAAGTAACCCATCTGGAGTTGACAGGCAGGTCTAAGAATTGGAATTGAGTAGGTAACAATAGAAGCGGGGAAGTGATGGCATAATAGTATTATCAGTGGACTAGTAATTCAGATGCCCAAGTAATGTTCTGGGAAGCTGAGTTCAAATCTTATTAGAATTTTACCTCAATAAAATCTGGAATTAAAATAACTCTAATGATGACCATAAAATCAATGCCAATTGCTGTAAAAAAAAACTATTTGGTTCACTCATGCCCTTTGGGGAAAAAAGTCTGCTCTCCTTACTTGGTCTGGTCTACATCAGACTCCAAACCCACAGCAGTATGGTTGATTCATAACCATCCACTGAAATGGACTAGCCATTTTGTTCTACCATTCAGTTATATCTGACTGATAAAAGAGAAATGAATGAAACCAGACAAAACAAGTGGCATGGACAGACACAACAAACACCATTGGCAAACTCAGTCTGATAACCTTGCAAAGCCCTCCTTACCAAAATCTGAGGGCAATTGTCAAATTTAGTAGAGGTAACCCACAGAGAGGTCAAGCAACAGCATGACATAGTGATATTCACTGTATCATACCTCCCCAGTAATATCCCAAATAATACCATCACTATCCCAGAGGTGTGTGACACTGACATTGTGCTAAATGGGATGGGCTTCAAACAGATCTTATAACTCAGTCTGGCATTCATGAGGCACTATGGACTATCAGTAGCAGCAGAATTAGACTCAAATAAAATCTGCCACCTCGTGGCCTGTCATATCCCCCATTCTAACACTACCATCAAGCCAGGATATCAATACTGCTACAATGAAGATGACAGGAGGAACATGCTGGGACCCAACATATCTAAAACTGAAATCAAAAGTGAAAATGCTGGAGAAACTCAGTAGGTCTGGCAGAATCCATAGAGTCAGAAACAGAGTTAACAGTTTGAGCCTAACTCCTCACAGAACTGCTGCTGGTCAGCATTTTCTCTTTTTATTTCAAATTCCCTGCATCACAAAATGTTGATTTTATCCCTAAAAATGAAATATCAAACTGGTGAAGCTACAAAAATCAACTACTTGATTCTAATCAACATAAGCAGCAAGTGATAGACAGCTAAGTTATTTCACAACAAATGATCAGATTTGAGGTTTGTAGCCTTGTTACATCCAGATATGAATGGTAGTGAACAATCAAAAAACTCAGTGGAGAAGGAGGATGCACTAACATTCCCATTCTCAATAATGGGGGGGAGCCTAGCATATCAATGTAAAAGTTAAGGCTAAAGGAGTTGCAACAATCTTCAGCTCCAAGTGCCAAATGGAGAAGTATCTCAGTTTTCTCTGAAGATCACCAACAATACAGATGTTAGTTTTCAGCCAATTTGATTCACTCTACATTATATCAAGAAATACTGAAGTCATTGGATACCACAAAGATTTTGGGTCCTGACAGCATTTCTGCAATTATACTAAAAATTATACAATTATACAATGTGCTGTGCTCCTAGCCAGGCTGTTTCCTGTACAGCTACAACATTGACATCTACCTGACCATGTGGAAAATTGACCCAGAAATGTCCTGTACATACAAAGTAGCACAAATCCAATCTAGCCAGTTGCCACCCAGTCTACTCTCGATCATCAATGGAGTGATGGAGGGGAACATCAACAGTGTTATCAAGCAGCACTTGTTTAGTGATAACTGGCTCACTGATGTTCAGTTTGGAAGCCACCAGGGCTATGCAGTTCTTGATTTCATTACAGCATTAGTTCAAAAAAGAAAAAAAGGAACTGAATTACAAAGGTGAGTTCAGAGTGATGCTCTTGACATCAAGTGCACAAGTAACTGAGTGCGACATCATGGAGCCCTAACAAAACTACAATCAATGGGAATCAGGGGGAACTCTCAGTTGATTGGAATCATACTTCGCACAAAGGAAGATGTAGTTTTTTGGAGTTCCATCATCTCAGCTTCAGGATATCTCTGCTGGAGTTGCTCAGCTTAGTATCCTAGGACCAACTATCTTCAGCTGCTTCATCAATGTTCTTACTTCCATGACAAGCTGAAAAATGAGGATGTTCACCAATAATTGCAGAATCGAGAGTGTGGTGCTGGCAAGGCAGAGCCGGTCAGGCAGCATCCAAGGAGCAGAAAAATCAACATTTTGGGCATAAGCCCTTCATCAGGAATGAGGCTTGTGGGCTACAGGGGCTGAGAGATAAATGGGAGGGGATGGGGCTGTGGGGAAGGTATCTGAGAGTGCAATAGGTAGGCGAAGGTGATAGGTCGGAGAGAAGGGTGGAGTGGATAGATGGGAAGGAAGATGAACAGGTAGGACAGGTCAAGAAAGAAGTGCCGAGTTGGAAGGTGGGATCTGGAATAAGGGGGTGGAGGGGAAATGAGGAAACTGATGAAATCCCATTGATCCCATGTATTTAGAGGGTCCCAAGGCAGAAGATAAGGCGTCCTTCCTTCAGGCAGCGGGTGGTAAGGGTTTGGCAATGGAGGAGGCCCAGGACCCAGGTCCTTGGGGGAATGGGAGGGGGAGTTAAAGTGTTCGGCCATGGGGTAGTGGGGTTTCTTCATGTGGGTGTTCAGCAACCATTCAAAACTTATCAGATACTGAAGTAACCTATATCCAACTGCAGCATGTCCTGGGCAATATCCAGTTTTAGGCTAACAGTTGGCAAGTAACATTTGCGCCACACAAATGTCAAGCAATGACCAACTCCAAATAGAGAAAATCCAACCATCATCCTTTGACATTCAAAGGCATTACCTTCCCTGAATCCCCCATTATCAACAACCTGCAGGTTATCATTGACAAGAAATTAACCTGGAGTAACTATGGAAATACAATGGTTACTAGATCTGATGAGATACTAGCAATGAGTAACTCATCTCATCACTCTCTAAAGCAGTTCACCATCCTCAAGGCTCACTTCAGGAGTGTGCTCCAGCAACACTCAATAAGCTTGACATCATCCAGTACAAAGCAGTCCACATGATTTGCACCATAACCACTAACATCTACTCCCATCACTATTTGCATAGGTGCAGCAGTGTGCACCATCTACAAGATGCATTGCAGAATTTCACCCAGCGTCCTTCAGCAACACTATAAACCCACACCACTGCCATGTAGAAGGACAAGTGCAGCAGATACATGAAAACAGCACCATATCCAAGTTCTAATTTAAATCATTCACCATCCTGTGTTGGAAATACTTCACCGTTAGTTCAGCATTGCTGGGTAAAAATCCAGGAACCCCCTCACTAACAGTGTTGTGGGTCTACCCACACCAAATTAGCTGTGGTAGTTCGAGAAGGAAGCCCACCACCACCTTCTCAAGGGCAACTCGGGATGAGCAATATATGCTGGCCCAGGCATAGCTTCCAGCGTTGTCTGAGATCAGAGCTTAGCCCTTCTCATTCTAGTCAGGCCATTCACTTGAATGGGGCGGAAAATATGCTGCCAGACTTTTCCTCCTTTCGTCTGTCGTGCGCTACGTTTTGCTTAAAGGAGGAGAAAGTGAGTCTTGTGAGGTATTCGGAGGGTGTGGCTGTCATGGTAGAACAGCTAATGGTCTGTTTGTGTGTGCGGCAGACGGAGTTGGTTGGCTGAGGGAAGTGGGTGCCGGAGCACGAAGGGAAGGATGTTGAACTGTATTGCGGGACAGTGAATGCACGGCAGCGCAAAGTAGGGGGAGCAGCGTGGCGAATGTCATCATTATTGACCCTCAGTGGTCCAAACGTTGTTAGAAATGATTTTGCAGCTTTCTTATCTTGACAGTTTTAGGTTTACCGGTTAGCTCCATACCGAAATATCTAATTGGGAGCACTGAGAGATTGGGTTTTATTTTGTAAGTTCAGTGGACAGTTCCTTATTAAGTAGAATTTGTGTAATCATAAGTTGCGGAAATATGTACTCATTGTTTCAAACTTCGCCAGATCCTTATACCAGAGAAATTTAACGATAAAACATTGGTGTAACTTAATGTTTTGCGGGCTCAAATACCCAGCACCCAACAGATTACATTGTTTGAATGCACATTAGAATGTGTTATTCTTGCCACTTTTCTGTCTAATGGTTCTAAAATAGAAAAAAATGTTTTATTATTACTTAATCAAATCATGCGGGGGACGCTTGTTCCAAAAGCACCAGTATTTACTGCCAATGTGTGACAGAGTTCTCTTTGTGTTTGCTTATTCTCTCCTGTCACACACTTTAATTCGCTCTCCTTTGTCATTCACCACTTTCTATAAAGAGCATCAAGAAGGTTCAGCAACTGAAAACCTGTTTATTTTATAAAAACTGTCCCAAAATACCCCACTGAATTTAAACCTGACATCTAGCCACCTACTGAACAAAACAGCGAACACCTCAACATTAAATGTGTTTAAACCTCCTGTTATAAAAAGAAATTAGCCTTTTACGAATTGTACGATAAGGCAAAGAAGACAACTTTATACTGTAAATGGTTGCACAGTTTGAGCGAGCTTTGTATCTTTATAAATATATGTACAGTAAGTACGGATGAATATTAATAATTGTAGCTTGCGCCCGCGAGAAAAGACTTCCAGTTCGCTGGATGAATGAAGAACGATCATAAATAACGAAGCGGGTGCTACAGAAATCAGGATTTCAAAATGAAAATGAGCATCGCCCAGAAGAAACTGCACATTTGGTTATTTGACAGCAGGCGGTAACTCAGACCTGCATCGTCTCTGTTCTGCGCTTTCAATCGAACTACAGGATCTTTAACATCATCACAGGCTGTACATTTTCTAAAATTTCCTGAAAGGGAAAAAAAAAGACATGAAACGGTGAGGTTGCCATGCAGGCATGGTTGCGTCTCTGTGATTAAAAAAAACATATTGCCATTTAATACGAGCACCTGCGTTTTCAGGGAATCGCCTGCTTCAATGCCTGTTAAACCGCAGTCAGATTAAACAGATCTACATACCCATCGAGATACTTTGGCGTCATGCTTTTCAGGAAAAGGATTTATTGTTAAGCAGAGAACAAATCGCATCTGAAACCTGCTGAAATTGCAGTGTTCCTCCCCTGACGCTTTCGAACTCCAATAGCAGTTCACGCATGTCTCCAAAGTTCAGTGAATATTACAGTTGTTTCCCCCGTGTGTGTGACTTTGCGGTTGTACAAAGAAAGCCCCAATGAGAGTTTTATAAATTGCAGAGTTGGATTATCTGCCTTCAAACGCCCTTTGCTCTGCAGCTGGGGGCTTGTTTACCTCCCAAGGATCTGCAAGAATTCTGTAAATACAATTTTATTTGTCTTATTGTTGAACGATCAGTTGTCTTTATTTCTAATGTGCAATTTTTCTCTTGGAATAACAATGCAGTCCAAAGGGGGTAAATAAATTTCGGGGTACTCTGATAAAACACAAGGAAAGTATGAACTGATCATTAACACATCGACCAAAAGGTCACTATTTCAGACAGATGTTGGACTCTGAAGAGAACAGGGACAGTGGAATATTTTGGTACAGGATAAGGGAAAGATAACAGTATTGTAACCCGAGAGGATATAGGTAGTAAGCTAAGGGGAGGGAACAAACGTTAGAAAACAATGCAAAATAAAATGCATTGCAGGAAAAACAGAGATATAATAAACAGCAAAGAGAAAAGAAAGATAAAGGCACAGATTGTGATAGACAATAAAGAAAAATTCTGAGTTAGGATGAAACGGGATGGATAATAAGAGTAAAAGGCAGAAAGAGAAAGAGGAGCAGGAGCCAGGGGCTGAAGGAAGGCAGGGAGCGTGTGGGTGGGGTTGAGAAGAATGAGAGAACATTGTGCAGTTCATTTAGTTAACAAGTGAAATAAAAGCGAAGCGTGCACAGTGAATCCAAACCGAGGAGCCACAAAAAGCCTATTGAGATCCGCTCTGCCGCGAGTGGCGTAATCGTCACATGGCAGCCTCAATCCCAAACTATTTAAGGAGCCAGCTCCGCACTTTCAGCACCACAGATAACTCCCAACAACTTGGTAATCGTCTGCTTTCATTCACATAACAGCGGCGTCTGACAGGGGAGAAAAAGAAAATTGCCGAAAATGCCCAGATCGTTCCTCGTGGACTCGCTCATTGTTCGGGACTCGAACGAGAAAACATCCCCTGGAGTGTTTGAGAGTAACACACCTTTACTGCCTTACGCCGTGCACCCGCCTCATTCTCTGGCTCTTTCTGCGGGATCCTGTCATTCTCGGAAATCAGGGCTACTATGTGTTTGTCCCCTGTGTGTTACAGCCTCTCAGCTCCACCCCGGCCCACCTGGCATCCCTTTTCTGAAGGCGCAGTTCCCCACCTTCAGCCCACAGTACTGTCACTCAGCACTGAGCAGGCACCACAGAGCCAGCGGAGTCACTGTGGACCATGGACCCAACATCTACTCAGCATCTTACCCCATGACAGATCCAAGACAATTTCACTGTCTTTCCCTTGGTAAGTAACACAATGGTCTCCCCGTCCCAAATGAATAATACAGCTAGCCATTGCTTTATTGTGATTCAAAGTTCGACGGGTTTCAGTTTGGATGTGTGTTGATGTTGGACGGTCCAGTGCAATCCTGCCAATCTAGCAGAAAATGAGCTAACGGTTTCAATGTCCCTCTGATGTGCATATTTGTTGACAAAATAAATGTCCTGTTGCATTTTAGTCATTATTGAATTAGTAAATACTTCTCCAAACTATGAATGTTTTCCAAGCGAAATTGAAAGGTTTGTAATCCTTAATCTTTATGGATATAACCTGTATTAAAAATCCCGATGTCCAAGCGTTCTGATAGTTATGGAATGAAGAGCGCAACATTGCTATTTTAAATTTGGAAAAGTTAATGATGAAATTAACATTTCAACAACAATTCAAGTATTCTGAATATGCCATTTGTAGAGATGATTTGATATTTAAAAACAAATTTGCCACCTCAAGATTTGTTTTGTTTGGAAAAGGCATAACAGTGCACAATTTCACATCTGCTCCCTTCACGTTTTACAGCTACAGAGACCAGCTCCAGCCAGCTACAGAGCAGCAAGAGGATGCGCACGGCTTTCACCAGCACCCAACTGCTAGAGTTGGAGAGGGAATTCGCCTCCAACATGTATCTGTCCCGTCTCCGCAGGATCGAAATCGCCACCTACCTGAACCTGTCTGAGAAACAAGTCAAAATCTGGTTTCAAAACCGTCGGGTCAAGCATAAAAAGGAAGGCAAAAGCGGCAGCGCGCCCCGCACAACCTCCAATTGCAAGTGTAGCTCTCTGTCATCCACCCATTGTACCGAGGAAGAAGAAGAGTTACCCATGTCACCTTCATCATCAGGAAAAGACGATAGAGACTTGTCTGTCACTCCTTGAACATCTGTTTGATACACAGTGATCCAACGCAATACGCTCCAGGCTACCATAGTCTTTCTATCTCGTCATTTTAAGAATCAGACTTTTCATATTTTTTTTAAATATATAAATAAAGTCCTAGTGGGAGAAGATTATCCAGATCCGAATTTCACAAGCGCACACGTTAAATTAGTGTCCGACCACTAACATTGTGACATGTATAAGTTGACATTTTCTGGCTGTGGCTTTTATATAAAACGAAGTAATGTCCTGTATTTGGTTGGTTTGTATGTATTTCATGATATTTATTTATTTATTTATGACAAATAAAGATTTTTTTTTCATAGACATTTGAGT